>NC_085845.1:130649511-131249511 GCF_035594765.1 Anolis carolinensis | reverse complement strand
TTATTGTTGTATTGCTGGAACGTTTATTAAGGCTTCTTGATGGAAAATATACACTGTGGAGGCTTTTGAAAATTGAAAATAGAATAAAAAATTATTTTCTTAAAAACAGGTAAATGATTACTGCAGAGAGGTTCATAAGCCTAATCGATTACAGACATTCTTCAGCTTAACTTATTTGTATGCTTCAGGTCACTTCACTTAGTTTCAAACAGTTCCAACCAACCAATCTATTTATTGGTCACAAAAACCCTCGCTCTATTTGCTGAGAATAGTCATGAGTTCCCCTGGGTTGCTAATTAACTCTAACCTAGAGTCCTTCTATTAACCAGCCCAGTAGTGAGAGTCAATCCCTTGAGTTATCTTCCCCTCAAGAGATCCAAACTGCCTGACCTAGCCTGTCAGTTTCCACAGCTTTTAGTTCTCTCTCTCTCACACACACACCCTCCAAACTCCAAAACCGAACTGTCCTCTTCAGACCTCAAAACAGAACTGCCTAGAGCTCTTTTTTTTCCTCTGCACTCTAAGACTTGGCTCCTCCCATCTGCTCTGGTTGGCCAATCCTAGGAGTCTCTCTCTAAGCTCCTCCCTCTTTCTAACCACACTCAAGATGGCTGCCTGGCATTCATCTACAAAATGGAGGCTTGCCTCACTCACTGTTACCCAGGCTTCATTCCAGGTCTAAAGGTTCACTACACAGCTCTTCTATAGTTTAGCTTCTATATTGGGGTAGTATACTTCTGAGTATACATTATTAAGAGAAACAGGAGAGGGGTAGGGGGAGGGAGGGAGAGATTTTGTGTTCAAGTCTTTCTCATAGGCTTTCCATGAGAACCTAGTCAGACATTGTTACAATAGAGTACTGAACCAGATATGCCTTTAGTTTGATCCAACATGGTTTTCTTATGTCCCCATCATTGCTCTCTCCTGTTGACTATATGCAAGTCGCTTGTCCATTCCCCAAGATCTTTGTCATCATCCCCATCCCTCTTGCTCCTCGTGCTGCAAAAAAGGCAATCTGTTTCATTGTCCTTCCTACCCTCCATCACATGTGCCTCGTTCTCCAACACTGGATGACAAGAACAAATATCTGAAAATGGGTGGATGGGGGTAAACTATAAGAATAAATAATGTGAGTTTACCAGAGTCAACATGCAAGCGGAAACTGGAAATGTCATCTGAGATCTTATTTCATGCTGGTGGAGCATAAAATTCCAACAGTATGTTCATGATTACACTCCAGAGGGCAAAGTCTGTTCCAGTTTTCAAGCTATATAATAACAACCAGATGGCAGCAGGTGGCACCTCCATGGCCAGTCAGTGGCCTATTAAGAGAAGGGAATGGGTCTGCACATGGGTTCCTTCTGGCAAACAATGCATAGCCATGGGGAAAGTAACACTAGGAGAAAATTCACTGGAAAAATCACAGAATAATGCATTGCACCAGCATTGTACTTTCTTTTACAATGTCCAAGAAATAACTCATACCCGCCTATGCCAGCAAAAGTTACTAAAAGATTCTGCTTCTAAAGTCAAAGAGATGCTGAAAATCCCACTGAAAATTGTGGTGTGAGGGGGGAGGTTTCACAAAAGAACATTGGAACAAGGATCCCTAATATGCCTCAGTATAGGACCCTTTGAAGTATGTGTGCATTAAGAATACACACTTCAAAGTCTGTGTATTAAGTCACAATTCTGTTATGTTATATTCATGCAAACTTTTACATTATACTGAATTATGTACTTAATGGTCATAGCAGATGTAGCATATTTAGTATATACAGCATGTCCTTCCACAAAAACTTGCTGTGACCTCCCTGGTACTGCAACACTCCCATAAGCATGAGTTCCCAAGCCACATCCAATTTTCTTCTGCAGCTGGATACATTGAAAATGATATATCTTCTTTCATGGGCCCCCTGGAGTTCCAAGAGGGTGATATTGTTTTTGTGCTTCCAGCTGCAAGACCATAGTCTCATTGTGATCACCCTCACTCTCACCTAACTACAAAAAAAGGCTGTGGAGGTTGCTGAACTGGCAGCAGGGAAGGAGGCATGTGTTCAATTGGACATGAAATACAGTTAAACCTGACATAGCTTTATATTCCATCAGATCCACAAAGCATCATGACCAATTTTTATTTAGCTGGGGAAAGTGTGGGGTTAGATATGTGTAAGAACCAGAATAGCATAGTGGTTTGGTTCTGAAAGCCAGGTTTCAAATCCTCACTCAGCCATGATATCCTTAGCCTTGGGCAAGTCACATTCTCTCAGAGCAGATCTATTCTGATCCAGTATTTGAGGATTGATACAGCATGGTATACATTGGATCAGAATGGGTTAGACAGGAATTCTCTTGTGGAGGTGGGAGGGAGTCCTGACTACTGGCTCAACTGTTTACAGGGGTCCAAAGTTGGGGGATACTCCAAATTCTGGGACAGAATTCTCAGTATTTCCCAACTTGACTTATTGTAAGGCAAGGCTGTGTTAAGGTGTCTGTGCCGTCACACCCGGACACCTGTGGTAAATTAAGATGTGCTACTTTCTTTGCTGGGTGAACTGCAGGGGCCTTACTTTGAAGCTCAGGAGTCCCAGCAACTAAGGCCACTCCAAATAGAACATCAAACAATTTTTTTTATTTTCTGAAAGTTCTTAACAGACTTTGCACAAGTTGTTGAGGTTACAAATACAAACAGTCAACTTATAAAATCATGCAGATGTTCCTTTTTGTTTTTCCTTTTAGCTTTTGGGTTAACTTCCTCCAAAGGTGAAGAGATCCTGGGATGCTCTTTACCCTAACCCTGAGTTGCTATATCAGAAAAAGTTGGTCTTTCCCTATCTAAACTCAAAATTAGTTTGGAGACGAAGTGGTTAGAGCTTCTTCCAATGGCAGAAAAATCCTGGGATACTTTCTGCCCCAGTGCTGAGTTACTATTTTTAGAAAGAGCAGGTCTTTCTCTATCTAAACTCAAAGGCAAGAGGTTAGTACTTACGATGGCTTGTCTGAGCTGGCTTGGCTTGACCACACAAGCACATCTGAGTTCTTTTCTCTTCAGTAAAAAGGCAAAAATTCTTCTCAAAATGGAGATTTCATCCCCAGGAAAAAGGGGTGGTCTCAAGAACAAAGCCGAAAGCAGCAAAGGCTCTGCAGGCTGGTTACAAACTTCTGTTAATAATTAACTATCAGAGTGCTGCTGAGCCTGTAGCAACCCTGGAAGAAATGCAAAAAAAGGGTGCTATTTCCTACAACTATGGGACAATGCAAATCAAACCCCGAGGGATGCAACAGTGTCTTTGCCCTGTATCACTCTGAATCAGCTCCATGTGATATTTGGCCACTATGGATCTGACCCCCAGCCCTTCCACATTAACAACCTCATCAGTTGGGGTGAATTTAGTATCCTAGGACACTTTCACCCTGTCTAATGGATGAAGACTGTGACATCCAGTGGAGACTCCACACACAACCGGGGTGAAAGTGTTGATGGACATGTTTCCCCAAACACAGGAGGCTTCCCATATTGTGCTGGCTCCAATGGACCCAGCACGGGGCCTCTCCATGATGGCAACACTTCTTCATGTGATGAGGAAAGCATTGTGGAGAGGGACGTGGGGTGACAAATTTGCTCTACTGCTCTCTCTTTCCTCACAAAAGCCTGGTGAAGCAGGATGCATCACCTGAGCTTTCTGATGAGACTGATAGTGTAGACATGCCTTCAGTCTCAGAGCTGGCAAGGGGAAGCCCCATCCGAACAAATTTTGCCAAGAAAATACCATGATAGATTCACCTGAGGGTTATATAAATCAGAAATGACTTGAAAGCAAACATAAGAGGGAAGATTAGAGTTTATGTAGAAATAAATCTCTTATAAATTAGCACTCAGTGGTAAGTTAATGTAGGGTTTACACCAAATGCATTGTTTTGTTTTCTGTAAATGGCTTTTGCTTAAATAAAACGTGGGGCAAAGTACTGAACCCAAAAGTAAGTACAAGATTAAAAATCAGATATGACACTGGTCCTGAGTCATGGTTTAATGCATCAGTGAATTAATCTTTCACAGTTGTAATATATTTGGATGGTATAGATCAGGTGTTATTTTTAAAGGAATGCTGACGAATTCAACGATGAGTCATGTTATGTCTTATATAATCAACCAGCATACATACCCCCTCCCTCTTTCTCTTGTTCATACACACACACACATATACACATGCAGACAGCAATGTGTGTAAACAAAACAGTGCAATAAGATCATACATTAGAAAATGGAAAAGTGATTCATTGACACTAGCACGCATAATAGAAATTGTTTTGTGTGTTGAATTGTCATTAATTACTTTATTATTTGAAATACTTTACAGAACATACCATGGAAATGATGGAGAAAGTTGCCTTTGATCTATAGGGGAACACATTCTTATTGATTTATTCAGAAATACACTTTTTGTTATTTTAATCCCTTTCCCCCTCCCACGCAGATGCCTTTTTCTCATATGGACTGTGTATAGTATTATAGTATATAGTATTATAGTATATATTATATTGTCTGGATATGTTGTTAATCCAATACCTCTGGAAAATAATAGATAGGGAAGGGTGGTTCTAAAATAAAGTATCTCATCTTACAATCTATTCAATTAGATTTTCTGGCTAATGTGTATCTCTTCTTTTTTTTCTATCCCACCCAACCTCATCAATATGTACATTGTTCACTTGCCATATTTACTAAAGGTTAATAAAGAGTGATATTGAAGATTAGTAAGGAACAGTGTAGTAATTTCAGCTAAAGGATGCTAACAGACTGCAGGTTAGCTACAAAAATCATGCAATTAAACAAAAACTGGAAACATATGCCAGAGGTAGAGCATATGTTTTGCTTATTTAACTCATTAAGACTTATTTCTAATTAGATTTAGAAGAAAAACATCAGCATTGATGGGAGAGAATGAATTTAGCTAGCTGTAGGCTACAGGTTCCAGTCTTACAACAGAGTGTGAAAAGGTTGGGCAGGAGCAAAAAAAAAAATCCAAGAGAGAATATGTGTGGGGTGGTGAGAAAAACTTTCTAGTTTATTATCAAAGTGTCTAGACTTGTGTGAAAATAATAAATACACCAATGGACTACAAAGGGTTTTATTCCAGCTCATCACTAGTAAAAACAAATAATATTCTATATGTTGCAATAATGTGCACAATGTGTTTCATTGACTTTGCAAAGGAAATTCCACACATATCAATAGCAGAAAAGAATGAACTTTTTGGAGAAAACTTGGAGAAACCACAATTTTCAGAAAGGAATGCTCTCGGGAGGACAGAGGTATTCCTATTTGCAAACAGTAGGCCCTTGGTAACTACTGGGATTTGCTTCAAATATTGTCCTTTTTAATACAGTGGTGTAGTAAATTGTGTTCCTTACACAAAATGGAAAAATCAAGGTTTGCCTTTTGGATTTTTTTTTACATTCAAGTAGCAGATTATTGAATTTGTGGGTGCAGAATTTATGAAAGTGGAAGGCTGACTGTATTCTTCTGTAAAATGTACATAAAACGGAGACACAAAAACATGTATACAAGCCAAAATTCAGCTCTGTCAGGACCATGATCTCCTAGTTACCATTCCAGTAGAAAATGATAATAGTATGTGTCACTAAATATCATCCACACAAGAAGATTTAAAGATTGCATACTTTAACCTCATGAATTAAGAAGCCTCCTAATTCATATTTCTGGGTGAATCCAGAAATATGAAAATATATGGGGAATTGAGCAAAAGTGAGCTATAGTTATTATTCAATATATGGAAAGTCAATAGAGACAACATACATTAAAACTGGTTGAGGCGATGGTAATGGTGATCATGATAATGTTGGTAATATTTAAACACAGTTTCCTTGGAGCATTGAAAACAGAATTGAAAATCTTATTCTTCCTGAAAGTTTTGTGGAACATCAGACTAGTGTAGTGTGGGTGTCTCCTAAATTTACTTACTAAGAAAAATCTTCACGTAATGGGATATTCTTAAATAGATTAGAATGGGTTAATATGAATATCCAATTTTTATTATGCCAATTTGAGGCTCAGTTGTCATGTTTTCTCTAGATAATTATTGAATGATACTGAGAATGAATTCTCATCATTTTCAGCTGTAGCAGAACTGAGTTCTTATAGGAAAGGGTTGCATATAAATCAAAAGAAAGAAAGTCAACAATTGAATTAATGATCCCCAAATTTACAGAATCATGATGTACTACTGAATGCTACCTTTTATTTCCAACTGAAGGGATGATTTTAAAAATCCAAAAATAAATTGGTATAATTATTACAGCATTGGTATAATCAATGCATAAAATGCATAATGACTCCATCTTTTGATGACAGGTCAGGAGTAGAAGCTGATGGTTTGTCATTTCTTTCTAGTCTAGGCATTTACCCAGATTGGATTATTGTCCTCATGTAGCCTCTCTAAAAAGCATCTATAAATAACTAATCTTTAATCTCAGTTTAGTTTTTTTTAAAAAAAATTGCATGGATTTCAAGACTAGGAGAATAGAATTGAAGAAAATGTGTGAAGCTTGTGCAAAGCAGCAGTCCCAAATAACAAAATTAATTACATCACAAATAATATATATTTATTTTTCAGAAAGACATATTAGATGAATATTTCTTCTGCTAACACGTGACAAAAATCAGTTGCAATGGACTTCAAGTTACTATTTCAACAAAGTAGTATCAAAGAGTGTTAGAAATCATGTTGATAAGTGCAATGATATTAATTGAAACTGTAAATTGCAGAATGCAATATTTGGCCACAAACTGTGACTTGAGCAGTTAATTTGTCTTCACATTAATCCTGTTGAAAATGTCTAATCTCTTGATAATCTGGTTTCAGCCATATGCAGTTCATTATATAAATATTGAGTTGTTTCAGATATTTACATCCTAGCTTCTAGAACAGAGAAAAGAGAAATTAATGATGATGGATAGACATGCCACATTTGCACTGAAAATTTGTTTAAGCTTATTGCAACATTTTTTTTAGGGCTGATTGGCACAAAATGTGCTTATTGGTCCAGCACGACAATTTTCTGCTTGAATGATGCCCTCTATCCTGGGTTTGTCCTTAGTTATATCACATGCCATTTACCAACAAATAATTCGGGGCGAAGGGCAAGTGGATTAGGTGACAAGATTGTCACCACATGTTCATTTATTTCCACATCTGAATGGCGTGTGTTGCTGAGATGCATAATTCACATCAATCTGCAGTAAAGATGCTTTTAACATTTCTTTCAACTCAAGCAACCTCTACCTTTTTTGACGGGCAGCAGGGGAAGGAAAGTACCAACATTTTTCCTTCTACGAACATCTTCAATTTATTTATTTATTTGCAGTATTTATATTCCACCCTTCTCACCCTGAAGGGGACTCAGGGCGGATCACATTATATACATATAGGGCAAACATTCAATGCCCATATACACATAGAACCGAGACAGAGACAGACGCAGAGGCATTTTAACCTTCTCCTGAAGGGATGTTCGATTCTGGCCACGGGGGGAGTAGCTGCTTCATCATCCACTGTGACGGCACTTCCTCATTCCAAAGTCGTAAATTAGTTAAATTTGCCTCCCCACTTTATAAGTGGTACCTGATTTCCTACTTCATAGATGCAGCTATCTTTCGGGTTGCTAGGTCAGCAACGAGCAATTTAGCTGAAGATATAACCCAAAATCAGGATTGTTCAATTCCCGGGTCTACTTGCATGGAGTATTCATATGATTAGGAACTCTATGTTCAAAACCAGTACAGAATTAAATCCCCCCCTAGACATCTTTGCATCAAAAGCTTGATCTGCCTGCCTTGCTCCTTTTGGTTGCTGCAGAGCTACTACAGCAAGAAAAGGGAAGAAGGACCTTTTTTTGGATTTGCTGGGGGAAGAGTGTTTGGAATACAAAATGCCAATGAGATGAGAATAGGATGTTTGTCTGAGTTTACTGCTGGGGCAATAAGTTCATTGCAACACGAATGCAGACACAACAAATAGTAACTGAGAAATGACAGTAGGGTGAGTGACCTGCTCTAAGCCACAAACAGCTTTGCTGTCTGTACAGCAGATGATTAACTGCCCTATTTTTATTCAGTCCTGTTTGTGAACTCACTAAGCCACAGCCAGTTAACAGAAAATTATTCTCTCCCTCTCACCCCTGCTTACTTTTTCAAAAATGCTATTCGTTATGAAATTCATCACTTGATCCAGGAATGCAAAAGCAATTTATTGACCACACTTCTAATTGGCCTATTTGTTTTGGCATTGGTAGGCCAGTTGATTGCATTTTGCCCTGCCAGGTTCAAGCTGACCACGTCTCCCCGACCCCCCCCCCCTTCAACACCCCCCCCCCCCCCCCGGTCACTAAAACAAGCATAACACAATGCTGTCAACAGACTTAAGCACCCAAAGCTGGATGAAGCACACTTTGTAACAGGCCACAGCAGGGCACGAATAAGAACCTAACATGATTCATTAAGCAGGCTTATTGATATGCCCGTGATCTTTAAACATTAGACAATTAACAGAGCTCTGCCAATCCCTGGAAATACATGTTGTTCTAACAGATATTTGAAAAATGGATCTCTTTAGCCCAATGGCAGTTTTTAACATTTAGAGGACATTACAGACCAATGACATTTTAGCTGCTGGAACAAATAGTTTTCATACAAACAATTCATTCTATGACTGTTCATAGACCGGCTATATATATAATTTTTTATCTACAAATTGGCTAGGATGATTTAGCTTGGTTTGCTTCATTAGTGATCTCAATAGTTTAGTCCATGGGGGTCACTGGTTCAGAAAATGCCAAAGATGTAATAGAGCCTCAGATCCATGCTTAAAGTGTGCAGGAAGTGGCCACAGCAGGACCTGAGGACCTTTCTTTTGTGGCATAGATGTTGTCTCTAAATTTCCACCTGGAATATTTTCCTGGGCAATGAAGTATTCTTACACTTTAGACTGGTTTTCTTAACTGAGAATCAATGTTTTAGATATAGTCACTCACCATGCAAGTTCATTTGACATTTTGTGGTTAGGTGATATCATTACGTTGGTGACAACAAGTGATACTCTTCCTTGTTAGATGAGACTTCTGAAGCTATGCAGAAATAAAGAGACCAAAAGCAAAGATTAGACACATTTGTCTTCCGGCAACATGACTTCTAACAGTATTATATGTGGGAAATTTTCATGAATATAACTGAAGGACTCACATGGATCTTGTAAAGAAACCTGGCATATTTGACAAGGGGAATTTTCTCATTTCTCTCTACTGCATCTCTCTCTCTCTCTCTCTCTCTCTCTCTCTCTCTCTCTCTCTCTCTCTCTCGCAAAGGTGGATTCAGATCGAAGTGCCTGTGTCTCCTTATACCATTCCTTCATTTCTTCATTTTTTCACAGTTCATGAAAACATCACAAACCATAGAGATATCCCAGTCAATATATTTGCAAATTTTGAACTCACCTCCTGCCTGCACTATACTGCAGCACAAAACTGTTTTCCTGGACTTATTATTACCTATGTTTGCATGAACTCAAGACTTAGATCTCATGTACCTGGCATTTTTGGTCTTCTCATTTTGTCTTTAGTTCTGCTCACCGCTAAAATATGACTCCTGAGAACTTCTCTGAAATTGAATTTTGCCTTCAGGCTGAAAGAATTCCCTCACCTTTGCTGTAAATGTGTCTGACAGACCTAGGAGTCTGCTCTGAATACCAGTGTATTTGAGTGATCTTTCTTGTGCAATACATCTTTCATGGCTTTGCTCACCATTTCTCATACACCCACTAGTCACTATGCTCAAGAACAAGAACCATCCCAGGTTCCGTTTATGTGAATCTATCTCATCCGATATAAACCAACAAATTGTTTTTCTAGTGCAGGAAACAAAGTATCCATTGTTTGTTTTGTATCCCATGTAGTGTCATTAGTGAGATAAATTATCTTAGATTCAAAGCCAAAACTCATATGAGAAACAAACAGGATCAGAAGGAGGCATGGGGGCTGTCTTTATGAATTAGTCATCTCGCTGCTGGGATACTTCACATGTCTTTGCTACTGGTGTAGAGAGACCTAGTTCACTATATGTAATACATACACTACTTTGTGTGGTGTGAAGGGAAAGCAGATGGCAAGGAGGTATAAAACTTTAATGTTCTCCAATCTGTTTACTTATTTCAATCAGCTATCATAATCATCTCCCACTGTGTGCTTCGCTTACATGAGGAAGTGCTTGTGTGTTCCAACAGAAGAAAATCCTACATAATGTGTGTAATAGGCTGGTTAATTATAATTTGAAAGCTAATTTCCTACTTGAAAGATTATGACATAATTAGGTGGCATCTGTGTGGGATTTTCCCCACATTCACAAAGATGGTGTGGTCTGACCCTCACATCAACTAGACACCTTGGATTATGACTGCAATGCACCCTTGGCCTCATGAAATTGTGTGCAAGCTATCATGGTTTGTTGTACACATTATGTGACTTACAATTGGTCTATCCTTGGAGTGGGGATAGTACCGCCCATGGGCTATAGCTCCTTCAAAGCTGTTTTTTGTGATTTTCCAGGACCTTCTGGTACTCAGCAATTGCCCACTCGTTATCTATATATTCAGAGCTGAATGCAGGTATTATGAAAATGCAAATGTGGAAGAACTGGGTCCATCTTATTAGGCTTCATGTTGACTACAAACCAGAGCCGGTCCTACAATGAGGTGAATTAAGCGGTCGCTTGGGGCGCAAAACATAGGGGGGCACAGTCGAGACTGCTTTTTCTGTTGATTTGTTGTAAAACATGATGCTTTGGTGCTTAATTTGTAAAATCTTAATGTAATTTGATGTTTAATAGGCTTTTCCTTAACCCCTCCTTATTATCCAACATTTTCGCTTATCCAACACTTTTATTTTTCAGTGATTGGTTTTTTTTTTTGGGGGGGGGGGCACCAAAATTCTGTTTGCCTACACTTGAAAAATACCTAGGACCGGCTCTGCTACAAACATACATACAAGTTTTCAATCACACAAAATTTTGTAACCATTTTCTACTAAATGTAATTATAGACTGTTTTCTGATTTATTTATTTAATAAACTACAACAGCGGATTTGATGTAGGGGGCAAGGCTTATATAAATATCCATGTGCATACACATATCTCTTACCATTTTGAAAGATCTAAGTAGAGAGCTATTGTCATTCTTGGATGCAAGCAAAAATAACGTATTTGAAAGTTTTTCAGACTTGAACAAAAGAAAACTTTGAAAAATGTAACATGCTATTGGGTTATCTAGCAATCATGCATGCATTTTAAATGTGGGATGGTTTATGTAGTTAGTTTTGTTTGTTGCTTAGTAACCTGAAGCCAAAGCTGCATCCCAGAGTTGATGGCACCATTTTAGGGGTTTTGCATGTGATGTGGGAAATGGGAGTATACATCCTGGAGATATACAGGAAGTTACATATGCCTTTAGAATTTGGGGCATAAAAGGGGAGACTTTCTTTTGTTCTCTCTCTCTTCACCTCTTCCTCCTTCTTGATCCTGCCATGCTGATGTTACCTCTTGTTAAGAGATATGTAGTATCCTGAACTGTATTCTTTTGGAACTAAGATGTTTTTACCTGTATGACCATCATCATACAAGATTGTGAGTAAACATATTTTTACTATTTTACTTTTGATGTCTCTGATGCTTATTTTATGCGCATGACTCTTTAAAGGGAAAGGGAGGCTGTCTATTTTTGCTTTTTCTCACCTCTGCTCACATAAACCCCTAGACTTCTGTATTTTTGTTACTCTGCACCAATATCTAGCCATATTGGTATCATAATCCTAACAGGTTATGAATATATTCCTAATACATGCCATGTTAGAATGTGTCACCTGAGGAGCTAATATCTGATATACACAAACACAAGGTGCATTCAGTCAACCTTTCATGATCCCTTGTGGTATTGTTTTAACAAAATAGGTTCACAGAAGTCAAAAGATAGCTTTCCAGAACAGAATAATCATATTCTTCTTCTTTTTTACTTAGAAAAGGAAATATGAAGAAGAGCACATAAACTCATTATGAAGTGCCTGCTGTGGCATGTTACCATCATCTAAGGCTACAAGATTCATGAATCAGCAATGCTTGTCCTATAGCTGTCTCATTTTGAAATCACATGTATTTGCTATCAGACAGAATGACTTTGAAGCTGAACCTAGACTAAGACCCTATCTGCACTGCTATATAATCCAGATTATCAAAGCAGATAATTCACATTATCTGCTCTGAACTGGATTATACGAGTCTACACTGCCATATAATCCAGTTCAAAGTAGATAATCTTTCATAAGATTTTATATGGCAGTGTAGAAGGTGCCTAATATGTCATGCCAAAAAAGCATGCCTAACACCCACAGTTATTCCAAACACTCAGATTCTAAAGGCTCTTACTAGGGCACAAGATATAGCAATTTCTACCACCCACATTTGCTTTGTATGTATTAGTATCTACGGTCAATGCCCAACTTGCACCAGCATACATACTTTTGGGGTCTTCAGTAGTGCTTGGGCAGTGACTCTTGCCAGAGCTGTTCCTCTGGCTACTGTGACTGTAGGGATGTACCTGAGTGAATTTGGCTGTACCTTGCAAACCTAGTTGTGGGTGAGGGTGGGGGGTGGAGGGAGAGAACAGCTTTGTGCTAAAGGAAAAAGTCCTTCCCATCTTCCTCTCATGTACAACCAATGCTGAAACAGGGGGAGTTGAACTGCTGCAAGTGAGTGGAGTTGTGGACACAAAGGAGTAGTCCCTTACCACTTGGGATGGCATTGATTTACTGAAAGAGACGGCTTCCCCAACATGTTTAATGGATTTCAGCCATTCACTCTGAGTTATTGTACTGCATGCGGTCTACTGAGATTTATTGAGAAAGGATTGGACCATTCCTTTGATAGCAGAGTAAAAAAATGTCCCTAATACTATACTGAGAAATTTATTTGTCCTTTTTGTGTGGAGAGGGGCTGCCAGTTACTATAGATAGACTAGCATCCTTTTAGTTAATATAAAATAAGTCCCAGTATATACAATGCCATAGCAAAATGGCATCCCTTAAATAAAATGGCAAAGTCAAGGTTTGATTTTTAGAAATACATATTTGGGGAGCAGGGGGTTCAAGCTGTGGATTATTGAATATATAAACATTGGTATAAGTCCAATGTGCACATGCATATGTTCTTTGCCTGCCAACCCACGAAATAACAACACAAGTAAAATGGGTTTAAATATGGGCAAATTTATATTTCTAGGCGCAAAGATCACTGCAGATGCAGACTGCAGCCAGGAAATCAGAAGACGTTTACTTCTTGGGAGGAGAGCAATGGCCAACCTTGATAAAATAGTGAAGAGCAGAGAACTCACACTGGCAATGAAGGTCCGCATAGTCAAAGCAATGGTATTCCCCATAGTAACCTATGGTTGCGAGAGCTGGACCATAAGGAAGGCTGAGCGAAGGAAGATAGACGCTTTTGAACTCTGGTGCTGGAGGAAAATCCTGAGAGTGCCTTGGACCGCAAGAAGATCCAACCAATCCATCCTCCAGGAAATAATGCCCGGCTGCTCACTGGAGGGAAGGATATTAGAGGCAAAGCTGAAGTATTTTGGCCACATCATGAGGAGACAGGAAAGCTTGGAAAAGATCACGATGCTGGGGAAAAAGGAAGGAAAAAGGAAGAGAGGCCGACCAAGGGCAAGATGGATGGACGGTATCCTTGAAATGACTGGCATGACCTTGAAGGAACTGGGGGCAGCGACGGCCGACAGGGAGCTCTGGCGTGGACTGGTCCATGAGGTCACGAAGAGTCGGAAACGACTATGTGACTGAGCAGCAGCAGCATGGGCAACTTTATTCATTGTTACCTATTTAACTTTGAAACTGAATGTAACTCTATTCTGGTGGAGAATCTTGTGGAAAAAACCCATCCAAGGTAGTGCCCTTACCTGGCCTACCCTTGGGCTGATAAGGGGGGAAAAACCTGGTCCTCGGTTAGCCTGTCCCCGAGCAACCTTTAAGGGGAACGTGTCAGAGAAGCCTCCCTCAAAGTTGTTGAGGCCAAACTCCCGACATTCCATGGGCCTTTAGTTTCACCTCACCTGTTAAAGATGAATACCAGATGAGTGTTTTATCTTATGTCCTTCACCCCAAAGGGGGTGGTGCCCTAGGTGTATCCTAAATTGTATATTCCCCTATCAATTTTCCAGTGAATCCTATTTAATTGCCACACCATCCCAATTGGCCCCTGAGGACAGTATAGGGTAGGCGAAAAAATCCCTAGATCAGCCATGCCCACTCAGACCAGTTCCAATTGGAACTGGATGTCTCTCCTCGGAGGAGGAAAGCCCCTTATGGATGTTGTGGATGTTGGTATTTTCTTTCTCTTGACAACAACCAAGGACCAGGACCAACTCACTACTTTCTACAATAGCCTCTCTCCATAGCCATGCAGTGGCTATTTCAGAATGTGGGTGGTGATTGGAGAAACATTTGTTAATGTACTCATAGTTACATGCAGAATGATTGCATTGTTCAGTGAGAACTCTGGAGGGTCCCAACAGATCATGGCAGATGATGTCATCAGTCTGTATTTAGCTATAGAAAAGTAGCCAGGCATTTCTTCAAATCTTTTCCCGCACCCATTCATGGCCATCTATTGAAGGGTTATGGGACAGGACTACAACTGCAGCAAATTGCTGATTCCAGAATGAGGGTTGAGAAAAGAGATATACCACAGTTCTGCCCACTGAACATTCATGCTGTGAACTGCAAAATTGGATTTTAGAGGGCCATGCAGTCTGGATTCCATTTTCATGTGCTTTGGAGTCTCACAGAAGTCATGACATGACGAGAGAGAGGGCCTTCTCAGCCGTGGCCCCCCGACTCTGGAACTCCCTCCCCAGGAAGATTAGGTTGGCGCCCTCCCTACTGTCCTTTAAGAAACAACTGAAAACTTTGATGTTTAGGTTGGCTTTTGGAGAGACAACCATTGGATGACCAGCCTCACTATAACTCTATTCTAAATTCTACTAGTTCCCTAGTATTTTAATCTAATGATTCTATTTTTATATTTATATTGCTGCTACATTCCCCCCATCTATGAATTTGATTGAATTGTATTGGTGGTTGTTTGATGCTATTACTGTTATATTAACTTTTGTTTTAACTTTGTTTTTATTACCATATTGTGTTTTAACCTGTGCACATTGTCTTAATGTATGTGTGTTGTTCTTTTGTAACATTTTAAGCCACCCCGAGTCCCCGCAGGGAGATGGTGGCGGGGTATAAATAAAGTTATTATTATTTTATTGTATGACACAGCAAACAAGATAGACATGCTGGATTTCATATCACAAAATCACAAGTCGAACACTTCCCAAGTGTCTAGGACTGTGTGATGTATTTTTGGAAGATGCGTGCAGATCCCAGTAGGGCGGCCTTTTGCAGTTGGCAGATCATAATTTTGTCAATGTCTATTGTTTCCAAATACCGGCTGAGATCTTTTGGCACGGCACCCAATGTGCCCATCACCACCGGGACCACCTGCACTGGTTTCTTCCAGAGTCTTTGAAGTTCAATCTTGAGGTCCTGATAGCGGCTGAGTTTTTCCTGTTGTTTTTCGTCAATGCGACTGTCACCTGGTGTCACGACCCAGGCTGCAGAGCACCAATAACCATACACAGAGGCCAGGATCTATCTAATATCTTTATTGTAGGAATATATAAGGTTAATAAAAACAAGTGTAGAAAATAGTCCAGAATTAGACCTTTCAGGAAAGGTCAGAATTAGTCCAAAAAAGCAATGTCCAATAAGAAATATTAAGGTCCAAAGTTGTAATCCAATAACCGAAACACTCACTTTGCCAAGCAAAGTGAGGGGAGATGACAAGGTCCTTTAGTCCATGAAACTTGAGCGAGGCTAGGAAATAACTTGATACTTAAAACAAGGCTTGAACGTGGAACAAGGTAACTAAGAACAAGAACAAGGTCCGTGGAATAACTTGATAAATCCGTGGAACAAGGCAAGGATTGATCCTGGGAAGCAAGGCAAAGTCCGTAGATAAACAAAGGCTGGGAAGCAAGGCGAAGGCTGGATAGCAAGGCAAGGCTTGAGCAGGAGCGAGGCTTGAACCGGAGCGCGCTGTCCAGACACAACTCGCTCCGTAGGCTGACGAATTGACTCCGCGAAGTTACTACGCGGGTAAAACACCTAAATAGAGTCTAGCTTTCCCGCCGAAGCAGTTCTCTGGGAATCAGAACCGAAAGCTAACTCTGAGACCAGATGTGAGACTCCCCAAAGATTCTCACGAGAAGCAGTCTTAATTGGCCACATTCTTAGCTGCAATCCTCGCACTCCTGCGCGAAGCTGAATCCAAACTTCTCTGTTGTTTACAAAACTCCCGGCGCAAGAATACGGGAGAAGTAGGCTCTGGGCTTGTTTGACATACTTCTGGGAGACAACTTTCTTGCAGGTGCAAGGTTCCCAGATCTGCCTGGGAAAGATCTGGCTGAGAGGAATCCAGTTCAGACTGGGAAGGTAAAAAACCCAAGTTTTCATCTTCATCAGGAATTACAATGTCCTGAGCAGGACTACAAGGCCCATGGGTCATCACACTATCCCCCTCCTCAAGGCCCCTCCCAAACTGGGGCCCTCTCCCCGAGGCGCGAGGTCGTGGTTTGGTGGGATAGGTCTGATGAAAGCGACGGGTTAGATCAGGAGCATGGACTGTGGAGGCGTCTTCCCAAGAGCGTTCCTCAGGGCCAAAACCCACCCAGTCAATGAGATATTGTAGGCGGCGGCGGTGAAAGCGAGAATCCAAAATGTCCTCAACCTCGAACTCCTCCTCCCCATTCATCAAAACAGGAGGGGGGGCCGGTTGGTCTGTATCAGGTCGCACACCATCCGCCGGAAGGAGCAGGGAACGGTGAAACACGGGGTGAATGCGCATTGAACGCGGAAGTTGGAGTTTGAAAGTCACGGGGTTTAATTGCGCCACCACTGGATAGGGACCAATGAAACGGGCATCTAACTTCCGGCAAGGGCGGTGGGAGGGCAGAAAGCGAGTGGACAGGAAAACCCGATCTCCTACCTTGATTTCGGGGCCCGGCTGGCGATGTTTGTCAGCGTGGCGTTTATAGTCCTCCTTGGCTTGTTCCAGTTGCTGGAGCAAAAGTTGTTGCACCGCTGTGAGTTCCTGCAGCCAATCCTCTGCTGCGGGAACCTCTGAAGTTTCAATGACAGGGGGGAAGAAACGTGGATGGAAGCCGTAGTTTGCAAAGAACGGCGTTTCTTTTGTAGAAGCTTGAACTCCATTGTTGTAGGCAAACTCAGACAGTGGTAACAGAGAAGCCCAATTGTCCTGTTGATAGTTTACATAACAGCGAAGATACTGCTCCAAAGTGGCATTGGTGCGCTCCGTTTGCCCATCTGTTTGGGGATGATGAGCTGAAGATAAGCGAGAGTCTATGCCCAATAGTTTTTGTAGTGCCTTCCAAAAACGAGAGGTGAATTGAGATCCACGGTCTGTGACTAAACTCTTGGGCAATCCATGTAGTCTGAAAACATGTTGAAGAAATAGATCCGCAGTTTCCTTGGCCGTGGGGAGGCCTTCGCAGGGAATGAAATGGGCTAACTTGGTGAATAGGTCCACCACCACTAAGATCGTGGTGAATCCACAGGAAGGTGGTAGGTCAGTGATGAAATCCGCGGAAATTATTTCCCATGGGCGAGATGGGGTAGGAAGGGGGTGTAAAAGCCCTGAGGGCTTCTCCCTTCGTATCTTGGAGCGCTGGCATACTGGGCAGGTGTTGACATATTTTTCCACATCCTTGCGGATCTTGGGCCACCAAAAATCCCTTAGGATCAAATGCATAGTTTTAAATAGTCCGAAGTGTCCTGCTGGTTTGCAGTCATGACACAGACGAAGCGCTTTTTCCCTGCCCGGTCCGGGTGGGATATAAACATGATTTCTATAGCAGAGCAGCCCATCTTTAAGCGAAAAGGGAAAATGCAGACCTTGGCGAAGTTGGTCCTGCGCCCAGGCATCTGCTTGCTGACTAGCCCTGATTTCTTGAGCACAGATGGGTCCTGGAGTAGGGGAAGTTGAACCAATGGGAATGGATTTGGTGTTCCCCACCGTGAGCGTGGCAAAGTTCTCAGGTTGTAGCAGTTGGGATTCAAAGGTCTCCTTGCGTCCTGCAGCGTATTCCGGTTTACGTGACAGGGCGTCTGCTTGCTTGGTTTGGGCTGGGGTCACATAATGGATCTGAAAGTTGAAACGTTCAAAGAATAAAGCCCAACGTTGCTGCCTCTGATTTAGTTTGCGGGCAGTTCTTAGATGTTCTAGATTACGATGATCAGTGTGGACTTCAATGGGAAATTTGGCCCCTTCTAGCCAATGTCTCCAAGTTTCAAAGGCTGCCTTTATGGCCAGTAGTTCTTTTTCCCAAATGGTGTAATTCCTCTCTGGTGTGGTTAGTTGACGAGAATAAAAGGCACAGGGGTGGAGGTGATCTCCCACCGGTTGTAAGAGTACAGCCCCAATTGCCACATCAGAGGCGTCCGCTTGCACCACAAAAGGGGTTCCAGGATTTGGGTGCTGTAGAATTGGCTGGGAGGTGAATAGTTTCTTTAGTTGCTGGAACCCTTTCTCTGCTTGATCAGTCCAGCGGAAAGGCTGCTTTCCACGGATGCAGCTAGTGATGGGGTCGGACCAGCGGGCAAAATCTGGAATGAACTTGAGGTAGTAGTTCGCGAACCCCAAGAAACGCTGCACCTCTTTCTTGTTAGTTGGCGCCCGCCATTCCAATACTGCTGAAACTTTGGCTGGATCCATGGAAAGCCCTAGAGGCGAGATGCGGTAACCAAGGAAATCTACCTCTTGTAGATCAAAAGCGCATTTTTCCAGCTTGGCATAAAGTCCATGATCCCGCAATCGTTGTAACACCATTTTGACGTGGTTCTCATGTTCTGATTGTGATCTGGAAAACACCAAAAAATCGTCCAGGTAGATTATCAAGAACCTGTCTAGATAGTCCTGAAAAATGTCATTGACAAAATGCTGGAACGTTGCGGGGGCTCCGCATAAACCGAAATTCATAACTCGGGACTCAAATAATCCGAATTTGGTCTGGAAGGCGGTCTTCCACTCGTCCCCTTCCCTGATGCGAACTAAGTTGTAAGCCCCCCGAAGATCCAGCTTGGTGTAAACCTTGGCTCCTCGAAGCCAATCCAGTAGATCCGAGATTAAGGGCAGGGGATAGCTGTTCCGCTTGGTGATATTGTTCAATGCTCTGTAGTCCACCACCAAGCGTAGTTCCCCTGACTTCTTCTTCACAAACATCACTGGGGAGGCGGCTGGGGATTGAGAGGGTCTGATGAATCCCTTGCGAAGGTTTGTCTCTAGGAATTCCCTGAGAGCTTCTTGCTCTGGTTCAGTCAGGGAGTAGAGATGCCCTCGCGGGATCGGGGCCCCCTCCACCAAGTCAATGGCACAGTCATAAGGTCTATGTGGGGGTAATTTTTCGGCTTCTTTCTCATTGAATACATCCCAATACTCGGAGTACTTCTTTGGCAAGGTGATGATGGGCTCGGTGTCTGTGGCATGGCATACCTTGGCTACGAGGCAATGGTTTTGGCAGTACGGTGAAGCAAACTGCAGTTCTCTGTTGGACCAGGAAATGTTAGGGTCGTGGAGAGTCAGCCATGGAATTCCCAAAATCACAGGGAAATGGGGAACCTCGGTAACAAAGAAGGAAATCTCTTCCATATGTTCCCTTATCCACATCCTGGTGGGTTCCGACCACTGACTTACGGGGCCCGTCCTGAGGGGACGGCCGTCTATGGCTTGCACCACACGGGCATTCTTGAAATCATGATATTGTAATCCCAGAGAGTCGGCATACTCTCTATCGATGAAATTGTTGGTAGCTCCAGAGTCTATCATGGCGTGGATCATGACGGGTCCCCTTTTTGCTGACCATAATGTGACCACGAGAAGGAACAGGACCCCGGTTGGCGGCTCTTGGATGGATTTTTTGACCGGGTTGGCGAGCCTCTCTACACCCGGTCGTTGGCTTCCCCCGCCGGCTGTGTGCCAGTCGGCTCAGACGCCTTCGTCTCCGTGGAGGACGCCGCCGCAAGACGGGCGGCAGGCTTCCCTTTGGCTGGGCACTCTCTGGCGAAGTGGCCCCCGTTCCCGCAGTACCAGCAGAGGTTTAAGCGTTGACGACGGGCCTTCTCGGCGGCATCTAGTCTGGGACGCACATTGCCCAACTGCATCGGCACCTCCTCGCCTCCTCTGGGGTATGGGGTTGGCGGTGGGGGTCTCCACACCGGACGTGGTTGAACGCTGGCGGGAGCGGGGGGTTTTGCCCCGGCTCTACTGCCCTGGCCTCGAACCCACTGTTTCCTGTTGGCAATCATGACTTCAGCCCGTAAACATTGATCAATGAGTGCCTCGAGGGTCTGGGGAGGATCCACCTTGGAGATTTCTTCCAGCATTTCAATGTTGAGACCCTCCCGGAATTGTCCCCTGAGGGCTACATCGTTCCAGCCGGTGTTGTGGGCCAGCACTCGGAACTCGGCTATATACTGAGACATAGGTCTGTCTCCTTGGAAAAGGCGACGGAGTTTGTGACCGGCTGCCTCCAAATTGTCCTCGATTCCCCAAGTCTCCTTGAGGTGGTCCAAGAAGTGTTGCGCTGATCTTAGGTGTGGAGAGGCTTGGTCGAACAGTGCTGTCGCCCAGCTGGCCGCTGGCCCGTCTAGAAGACTGTAAACCCATGCCACTTTGATGTCTTCTTGGGGAAACTCGGCAGCACGGGCCTCCAGATAAGCTTGACATTGGCGACGGAAGACATGAACCTTAGAAGCTTCTCCAGTAAACTTGGTTGGCAACGCCATGGCCGGAAGACGAACTCCGCGTTCCTTCAAACCCCTTATTTCTCCATCCTGTGCATTGAGCTTATCACGGATTCGGTCCACCTCTTCCTTGTCGATGGTGTAGGTAATCGGCTGGCCGCTCGGCCCAGGTACGACTCCAGTAGACATTCTGGCCGAGGTTAATTGGTGCTTAGGGTGGCGGAGTCAAACTGTCACGACCCAGGCTGCAGAGCACCAATAACCATACACAGAGGCCAGGATCTATCTAATATCTTTATTGTAGGAATATATAAGGTTAATAAAAACAAGTGTAGAAAATAGTCCAGAATTAGACCTTTCAGGAAAGGTCAGAATTAGTCCAAAAAAGCAATGTCCAATAAGAAATATTAAGGTCCAAAGTTGTAATCCAATAACCGAAACACTCACTTTGCCAAGCAAAGTGAGGGGAGATGACAAGGTCCTTTAGTCCATGAAACTTGAGCGAGGCTAGGAAATAACTTGATACTTAAAACAAGGCTTGAACGTGGAACAAGGTAACTAAGAACAAGAACAAGGTCCGTGGAATAACTTGATAAATCCGTGGAACAAGGCAAGGATTGATCCTGGGAAGCAAGGCAAAGTCCGTAGATAAACAAAGGCTGGGAAGCAAGGCGAAGGCTGGATAGCAAGGCAAGGCTTGAGCAGGAGCGAGGCTTGAACCGGAGCGCGCTGTCCAGACACAACTCGCTCCGTAGGCTGACGAATTGACTCCGCGAAGTTACTACGCGGGTAAAACACCTAAATAGAGTCTAGCTTTCCCGCCGAAGCAGTTCTCTGGGAATCAGAACCGAAAGCTAACTCTGAGACCAGATGTGAGACTCCCCAAAGATTCTCACGAGAAGCAGTCTTAATTGGCCACATTCTTAGCTGCAATCCTCGCACTCCTGCGCGAAGCTGAATCCAAACTTCTCTGTTGTTTACAAAACTCCCGGCGCAAGAATACGGGAGAAGTAGGCTCTGGGCTTGTTTGACATACTTCTGGGAGACAACTTTCTTGCAGGTGCAAGGTTCCCAGATCTGCCTGGGAAAGATCTGGCTGAGAGGAATCCAGTTCAGACTGGGAAGGTAAAAAACCCAAGTTTTCATCTTCATCAGGAATTACAATGTCCTGAGCAGGACTACAAGGCCCATGGGTCATCACACCTGGGATGATGATGATGATGATTATTATTATTATTATTATTATTATTATGGCACTTTCAGTGGGTTTCCACATGGAAACGGAGCCTAGAATGCATGAAGTCAGTGCTACCTGACACCAAACAACAGAAAGACAGGGAAAGATGGGGACAGGAAGTGGCATAGCTGGCCATTCCAAAAGATGGACCTCAATGTTAGGGAACATAGTAAGACAGTTGCTCCTGCTCATCCCCTTTACCCCTGCTCATAGAATGAGGACTTAAGATGGCTAAAGGCCAGTTGAGTTGACCTTCGGCCAAATGAAGCTCTGCTGTCTCTAATCCTCTCTTAGCCTAAGGACATTGGAAATTCCTTGGGTGTACTCTTACCTAAGTAGCCTAACTTGATGCGGGGTTCCTGAGCTGGAGAAGTTTTGGAAATGGTATAACTCAGCATTTCCCTTGCTCATCAACTTTTCTCCTTCTCCATCCTCCTTGCAGCATTATGAAGTGCTTCAGACCACTTCAGATACACCATCCAAAATCAGAAACACCACGGAAAGAACTTGACAAACATTCTAAATTTGTCTGAGAATTTTCAAAAAAAGAAGAAGGGGGAATGGGAGAAGAGGCTTCCTTTATGTCATAAAGAATAATTCAGGGAACTAGAAGGCAATTTTTTGTTACACTGCTTCATCCTGGAAACTTTGCAAATGATACTACATCATGTTGTTCTGGAGAGTTCAACTGGTGGATCATGCCATGATATGTTCTCCACAACTTCCATGAGGCATTCCATGAAGTGAGGCTAGAAGGAAGCTGTAGAACCTCATAAAGAATTTTGGTTTTTGGTTTTTTTGCGGGGCAGGAAGCAGCAGAACTCCCAAAATGCCTCAATCTATATAACCGTTGATCATACTGGCAGGGAAAATTGGAAGATTGTACTCCCAGAAAGTGACTATCTAAGGGTTGTTGTATGTCTTTTGGGCTGTGTGGCCATGTTCCAGATGTATTCCCTCCTGACGTTTCGCCCACATCTATGGCAGGCATCCTCAGAGGCTGTGAGGCATGGATAAACTAGGTGAGGAAAGGAAAAAAAATATATATCTGTGGAGAGACCACAAGCATGTGGACAACTTCTACAGAAAAGAGGAAACCATGAAAATGAATAAAATCTGGCTACCGGTATTAAAAAAACCTCTAAAATCAAAACAGTAGATGGGAACCAACACTCTGAGGACAAAGGAGCCCCAAGGACGGCTAATGACTGAACAAAGGATGCCCACCAGGCAAGAGACAAAACCTTTCCAATGCTAATTAGGGTGATTAACTGAAACATTAATGCTGGCTTCCCAGTGACAAAGGACTCTTGCCACACCCTGGACTCTCCACAAATATATATTTTTTCCTTTCCTTGCCTAGTTTATCCATGCCTCATAGCCTCTGAGGATGCCTGCCATAGATGTGGGCAGGAGAGAATACTTCTGGAACATGGCCACACAGCCCAAAAGACATACAACAACCCTGTGATTCCGGCCATGCAAGCCTTCGACAACACATTGACTATCTAAGCTCTGGGAAACTGTGAAGACAGACTTCTGCTATGTCACCAGTGCATGGCTTTTTTAAAGCAAGAAAAAAATGAAAAATGCTCATCAACATCTCTCTGCCACTAGAAAACATCAGAAATGTTCTTGGTAATTAGTAGAAAATTAGTTATCATTCCCACACAGAGAGAATATTGTGGGAAAAATGGGTGAGAAAATTCATCCCTGCCTTACTGTCTTGTATCCTCTTGCATCCTTCAACTGGTCAAGATCAATTAAATCATATTCTTTGATCAAGCAGAAACAATAGGTTGAGTATGGGAGAGGAGTGAAAAACAATTCCAATTTGCCATGATGTGCGTGCAAGTAGAGGAGGGAGGCAGAAAGCATGGTTCTGTTAGAGCCAATGGCAATTCTTCCACATGCTAAAGCAGTGCCCACATGGCACAAAATCATGCCCAAAGTATTTCATTATTTCAATATAAATCAGTTGGAGTGCACATAATTCAATAATCTCAACTGAGTAGGGGACTTAACAGTAAAACAAAAACATCTTTTGTCACTTTGTTTTTCTCTCCCCAAAGTTTGGATTGGATTTCTGCCCAGCTGGGCATTGGCATTACAAACATGTGACTAATACTCTCTTATTTACAGTGTTGAGGGGCTCGGAGCTGGCACAACATGGACACTTAGTAAAGCAGAAATTTCCATGGCAGAACGGTGAGTCATTAACATTTCTCACCATGTTATGCAATAGTGCTTCATTTTGAAAAGAGGGGGAAACTTTAGGAAAAAATGAAAGTTTGGCAAAACTCAATGAAAGGCTTGATTTAGAAACATAACATATATGTGTTTTGCATTTTTTTTTAACAGCAGAACACAGGGACACTGTACAGAAGCAGGATTGTTGCTGTTATGGAACAGTGATAGTTCATGATGCATAATTAAAGATGGAAAAAACACTGGCATAAAGAAATGCATCTTTTGTTGCATTTAGGAGGATTATGATGGATTTAGATGAAGTGGCAGTAGACACCCCTTGTCTCGTTCTCACAATGACATCAATGTTATGGCACCGACAAAGACAGATCATAGATATACTTATCCACAAATCCCAGTCTTCGCCTTTAATTTTCTCATGGAGAGTTTGTTTTGCAAAAGGTATAAAAACTTAATGGACAACATGATTACAGCCTGTGTGGAAAGCATTTAAACTGGAAAATCCAGCTCTTAAATCCTGTGGAGTTTATATATTTGTGCATGAGCATGTTTCTAAGATGTATGCACCATTATGTTTTCTATTGCATTTTTCTATGTCTTATCACAGGATACAAATACAGGAAATAAATCCTTCAAGACTTTCGAGGTCTGATGAGCAAGCTAAAAACAACTGATGATATATGTCTGGCATTGGACTCTGGAAATGGAAGCATGTTGCTCATTACATTCCAGCAAATAATATGGATCACTTTGGGTGTGTAAAGAAACCTTCAATGAAAAAGAAAAGAATGAAAATAAATGCAGGTAGAATAGCCTTGATGCAAAATGCTTGGGATAAAAAATGATCGGGATTTTTTTTTATTTTGGGGGATTTTAGAATATCTGCATTTGCTTATACATACATAATGCATATATCTTGAAGATGGAACCCAGGTCATAACACAAAATTTCTTTATGTTTCAAATACATCTTATACACATAGTCAGAAGGTAATTTTATATAATTTTAAAATAATATTGTGCATGAAACAAAGTTTCTACACACTGAACCACCAGGAAGCAAGTATACATTCTCAGCTGCCCATGTGGACAATTTTGGAGTATTCTGGATTTCAGGAATTCAGATATGGGCTGCCCAACATGCATTAATTGAAAACCCCAATGTTTACATTTGTAAAGAAGCTGACTCAGTAATTTATTGATATATTATGCGGGATGGAGGCAAACTCTTAGCAGAATTTGGAAGCATTGCTTTCATGGGCTAAAATGCAATTGCTAGAGGGTAAACCAGTTGAAAAAAATCCTGAAAATTAATCAGCCTTATTGATTCAATGGATGTACAGTTGGGATTTGAAAATGGATGTAGCCTGTGGGAATCTACTACAGTGGTTCCCAAACTGTGGTCCTCCAGATTTTTTGGTGCAGTGTGTTAAAGCACTGAGCTGCTGAACTTGCGAACCAATAAGTTGCAGGTTCGAATCCGGGGAGCGGAAAGAGCGCCTGCTGTTAGCCTCAGCTTCTGCCAACCTAGCTGTTCAAAAACATACAAATGTGAGTAGATCAATAGGTACCGTTCCGGCGGGAAGGTAATGGCGCTCCATGCAGTCATGCCGGTCACATGACCTTGGAGGTGTCTATGGACAACGCCGGCTCTTCGGCTTAGAAATGGAGATGAGCACCAACCCCCAGAGTTTGAAACGACTGGACTTAGTCAGGCGAAACCTTTACCTTTACCTGTTCTCTGAAGTCCTATCCATATTGGCCAACAAGAAGGCAAGATTTGTGTTAGGAATGAACAACGTCTATAGTTCAGTTTTATAGCCACTTATTTATCTTGAATATAAATCCTATCTGACAATACTGAACTATGACATAGAAGCAAAGTGGCAATCTGGGAGGGTTTTCTGAAAGTTCTAAGCAGACTTAATAATGTGGAGGCTCACAGTAAATAAGAAAGTTCAATGAGAAAAGCATATCAAAGGGTATGGTTTGATAGATAAAGGATGGCCGATGTTGCACATTTCTCACATGAAGCCAGATTATGAACTGAAAGGAGTGACTCATGGAAGATCCTCTGATTTCAATATTTGCCTTTAGAAAGCATATATATATTATATCAAATAATTGGATATAGGGATATAGGAGGAAGATATGGAAGAAACAATAGCTCAACCTCACTCCAAACAGTTCTTTAAAAAAACATGCCTTTCATGTTCAACTTTACAGAAGAACAGTCCTCTATTTTGAAGGCATCATCTATTCCAGGGGCGAGGAAGTTCTGGTCCTCCAAATATTACTGAGCATGCAATAGTTTACTCATCGACAAATTACAGAAGAATATAAAATGGATAAAATGTATTTGGATTTGCAATAGCTAATTCAGAATTTGAAAGTTTACTATATAAGAAGGATGATCATTTGATTGAAAAAAATGTATAAATGGTTATTAAAATATGAAATGGAGGAAGAACAGGTAAATGCACGTATGG
Source organism: Anolis carolinensis (assembly GCF_035594765.1). NCBI lineage: Eukaryota > Metazoa > Chordata > Lepidosauria > Squamata > Anolidae > Anolis > Anolis carolinensis. Next base: position 131,222,634 of record NC_085845.1, on the reverse strand, counting down.
TTCAATGAGCACAAGATATAGGTACACAAATATGATTGGAACAACGGGGGACTGTTTGGACAGAGAGTATGAAATTTACTTTGGGTAATGATTTAAAATAAGATAATGTGCAGGTGATACTTGGCACCAGAGAGGCTTTCTAAGATGTACAAAAGTAGTCCCAGTAAATGTTGGAAATGTGAGGAAAATGTTGAGACAGTTTACCACATGTGGTGGTCTTGTAAAAAGTCCAAGAAGTATTGACTTTAAGTATACATGATCCTAGAAGATATTGTAAAGGATAAATTTACAATGAAACTAGAACAGTGTCTGTTGGAAATGTTGGATGATTAATTAGAAAATAAATATGGAAGATTACTGTTATACATGATCACTGCAAGAAGAATTGTCTATGCCCAGAGATGGAAAGAACCAGATATTCAAATACATGAAGAATGGCAAATGAAGATGTGAATTAGCTGAGATGGACAAATTGACAATGCTGACCAAGGAGAAATCCTTGACTAAATTTTAAAAAAGAATGGGGCCCATTTATTACTTTTTTATAGCAAAGATGGGGACAATCTTCAATTATAGGGTTTTTTATTTAGAAGTGTGGTATTAAAGGTATAAGGAAGTAATACTAAAGGGAATAATAATAACTAGGAAGTTAAAAACAGCAGTCAATGAGTGTGAAGCTTATAGATTAGTTTCAGTAGATACCTGTTTTGAATGTTTAGGTTGTATGTTGTAAATAAAAGTGTGCTTGCAGTTGTAGTTTAGTTTTATATAAAATGAAACATCGTTCTTGTTTCGTGTTTTTTTATGCTACTGGTTTTTGCTTTGCTTCTCCTTGAATTTTTAATTTTGCTTTTCATCTTTTCTTGTTTTGTAAGTCTATATCAGTGGTTCCCAAACTTATTTGGCCTACTGCCCCCTTTCCAGAAAAAATATTACTTAGTGCCCTCTGGAAAGGGGGTGTGGCTTAGAGGGATGGGCGTGGCTCCTGCTCCAGAGGGCGGGGCTAAGCCTCTCCTCTAGTCCAAGATGCAGGACTGGGAAGGGGAGGTGGGCAGGGCCACAAATGGGCGACCAGGACTGGGATGGGCAGAGTTATGAGCTCTGAGGCAGGGCTGAGCTTCTATCCCTGTCCTGCAGCACCTGCCAGGACACAGGGGGCAGGGCTAGAGGAGGGGTCGGGGCCTCTTCCCAAGTGCCTGGCGGGGCTGAATCTCTATACCCTGCCCCCATGTTCTAACAAACGCCTCAGGGGAGGTAAACAGAGGCTCAGCCCTGTCCCGCACTCTTGAGAAGAGGCCCTGCCCCTAGCCCCACCCTTTAGTCCTAAAAGGTCTCTCAGGAGAGGTATAGAGGCTCAGCCCTGTCTCAGGCTCTAGCTCCGTCCTCTGTGTCCCAACAAGTGCCTCAGGAGAGGTATAGATTCTCAGCCCTGTCTCAGGCTCTTGGGAAGAAGCCACGCCCACTCCTCTAGCTCCGCCCCCTGTGTCCTAACAGGTGCCTCAAGGGCTCAGCCCTGTCTTCGGCACTTGGGAAGAGGCTCCACCCCTCCCCTGGTCCGGCCCCCATGTCTTAATAGGTGCCTCAGGAGAAAGGTTCAACCCTGCCTCGCACTCTTGGAAGTGGAATACATAAATCATTTTTTCTAAATCTTCTCTTCTTTTTTTATGCTTTCATCGCCCCCAAATGCACCTGTAGCCATCACCGTCCCCCTGGATCGCTGCAGCGCCCACCACGGGGCAGTAGCGCCCACTTTGGGAATCACTTGTTTATATTCTTGTTGCTGTATGTTTGAATAAAAAACTTTTAAAAACTAAACAAATGTTGTTGAACTTTATATTCCATCATCCCTGACAACTGACCAGTCTTTCAGGGATGATGTGCTCCTAATACAAGAACTTCTCTACAGGGTCACAGGTTTCCAACCTATATTGGAGATCCAGCCCAAATTCAAGAAGGAATAGCAGAGATCTTGAAGTTTCCAATACATGATTGGCAACTGTACATAATTTTTTTTTTCGTGTCAGGAGCAACCGGAGTTGCTTCTGGAGTGAGAGAATTGGCCGTCTGCGAGGACGTTGCCCAGGGGATGCCTGGATGTTTTGATGTTTTACCATCCTCGTGGGAGGCTTCTCTCATGTCTCCGTATGGAGCTGGAGCTGATAGAGGGAGCTCATCCACACTCTCCCCGGGTGGGATTCGAACCCGGCAGCTTTCAGGTCAGCAACCCAACCTTCAAGTCATGAGGCTTTTATCCCCTAGGCTACCGGAGGCTCCAAACCCTAACTGTACACCATATGGAGTAGATAAACAAGTCATAGTCTTTCCCATTATGGAAAAATACATTGCATTTCTCTGCAATGCATGATAATCATATCTCAACTTGCATCTTGCATCTATACACATATATTAGCAGAAGTACATTTTATGCAAGTTTGTACTATCTTTTGCCATCCATGATGCCAAAGTTACCACCCTATTCCCTCCTCTGTTTCCTGTGCTCTGCTGTCAAGTTTCTTGCCCCCTTCCTGAACATGGACTTGTTCTTAGTTTTAGGACCTTATATTACTTGAGATGAATTTGAATATAGAAAAAAAATTCAATTTCAAATGAGGAGGAAGATGTATACATTTCTCTACTGACGTCCCCTGTGGGTTTTTTGGATCAAGGCCATGTTTATAGGGTTTCTCTCCCCCAAGATTGAAGTGTTCTTCTCTAGTAAGGTGAGGCCCACCCTGAGTGCATGAAAACAAGCCAAGAAACTGAGCTGACGGGTATAAATTAGAAGATGGCAGGAACTGCAGAGCATTCCAGACTGACAAGTGGAGGCCTATGAGCAAGAGGAGAAAAATGGTGCAATGCTTCAAGTGTTTCTCCTACTCTGTAAATCATGACAAAACAATTGTGGTATCTATGCATGAATGGTGCAATTGAAAACTGCATTTTTCCCAGAAAACTCACTGCCAAGTGAAACCTCCTTATGACTTCATGCCAATACACCTGAGCAGACCTTAATCCTTTGCCCTGCTGCCCTGTCTTCAAAGAATACTCATCTCATGTAATTTACACATGGCTCTGGGCAGGACCTGGCAACTTTTCTGACCTGCCAGACATGATCAGATTTCCCTTTCACCCAGCTATGTGAAAGAGTAACCTGGATGTGCTGATTCATGTTGAGTCAGCTGCCAAATGCATGGTGTCCCTTTGCAACATTCTGCATCTATGTGACCGTTTACTACTTTCCTGCATTTGTAATAAATTTCTAAGTCTCCCTTGAAAATTAAGTGTTTTATAAAAAAAACAACTCATATTAGAATGATATTAAACATGACAGTTAAACACAATCTCCACATTAAGAGGAGATAAATATTTATCAGATGGTGATTTAAAAAGGATGGAAATTGGGCACCATTATTGTTTCCAATTTATAGGACCACATTTCTTCTCATGCTGCACACCCAGCTGGTATGACCTACCAGTAGAAATTGTGAATATCTTAGCTCTTAGATTTTTGGAGACGGAAGTAGTGATTAAAACTAAAAAGATAGACTCAGCTGAAAAACTAAATTAAACAACACACTAAAAACATTTTTATCATGTAAACATTTTCCCTATCTTGTTTCCCCTCAAGCTAATAAATTTTGGGGCTAAGGTGTGCTCAATTGTTTACCAAAGAGCCCTTGACACTGTGGCACAAAATGACCTTATGATCATAGCACAAGCTAGAGCCACTCCATACCTGGCTAAATTTAAATGCAACGTGGGCATGGAAACCTACCGCTTTTTTACACTCCCACTATATATTAGAAAACTTTTTACCCGAGCTAGATTTGAGCAACTCGACATTAAGTCTAAGCTAGGTAGACGCCAGAATATCCCTTATACAAAGAGAACCTGTGGGTGCTGCGAGGCAGATGCAGAAGTATGAGGACTCAGAACACTTTTTCTTAAAATGCCCCTATTACAACAGGATTCAATCTCTCTATTTAGAGCCTCTGCTTGAGAACCACACTCATTTAGAGAATAAGGAGAAACTGCACATCCTTCTACGGGGTTCAGATAAAAACTCTATTTTAAAACTAACCCTTTTTACACAAAAAGCGCTGGCCATCCGCGAGAAGATGGAAGCGGACAGCTGTGATATTAATGCCAATAACAAAATCCAAATTTAAAATTTTACTATGGACAAGCCACTAGTTTTACTTACCTTTGTCCCCACTTAAACCTTACCTTAAGGGAATAATTAATCTTAATTTTAATCTTTTTATTCTGTACTTGCACAACTACAAGGAGTGGGTTGGTAGGCTAGTAGGCCAGGATGCCTTGTTTTTACATGGTTTTACTGTTTTACATGATTTTACTGTATGTATGGGTAAGGGTGTACGTTTTGTATGCTTTACATGTTTTGATATGGTCAAAACTGACTAATCAATAAAGAGTTGTTGTTGTATAATATACAATATACAAAATTCCTTATCTTGAGATGCCTGCTTTCAGTTTTGATCTGATTTTAATTCTTTGTATAAGCTGGGGGTTGGTTCCAGGAACCCATGCACCCGCTCAATGATACTAAAATTCATGTATGCTCATGTCTGAGTCAATGGTGTAGTATAATATCCCTTTTGATAAAATACCCTATTGCAAAAGCAAAGTTTGGACTTAGTGTGTGTGTGTGTGTGTGTGTGTGTGTGTGTGTGTGTGTATTTCAGGTTATTGATGATTGAATCCTTGACTTTGTTTTCCCCAATATGTTGGACTACAACTCCCATCACCCAAGCAACATAGCTGGTTAAGTATTACGAAAACTGGATGTGGTAGCTCTGTACATGCCTGTGCTTTCAAGTTGTCTGTTGACATGTAGGGTTATCTTAGGAAAGAAATACTCTGAAGTAGTTTTGTCAATCCTTCCCTCTGAAATATAGCCTCCAGCACCTGAAATTCTTTTGTAGTCCTCCATCCAAGTACTAACTGGGCCTGATTCTCTTTTGCTTCCAAGATCAAATGGTGTCTGGCACCTCCAAGGTATTTAGGAACAGACTGGGGAGATGGAATTAATTTAGTTTTATAGCACTCTGATCTAGCCATGGCTCTTTGGCGCCTTTGAAAATTTAAATTGACATTATATTGAAAGCATGCCATGTGGATTCTGAGAGAGAGAAAAACTTTACTACACAAGCGTGAACATGTTATATGAGTCATGTGTATTAAAACATGCCTGTGCTTACCAGAGAGAAAGAGCATGAGAGGGGAAAGTATGAACGGAAGCTGTCCCATCCCTAGTCCAACATGCCCTTAGTCACAAATTGTGGGTTATTAATCAGTAATTAAGGAGCAAAGAAGTTTGCACATCAAAAGTGCTCCTTCGTGTGCCAATTTGTCTAGAGCCAAGGCAGGGCACAATTATTGCGAAAAGTTATGTTTTTTCTCCCTATTTCCTCAGGGCCTAAAGAGGAGATGGGAATACTTTGAGAATTCTTTCCCAGATCCTACTGTTTATTTTTCCCCTCGTGTGATCAGAACAGATCTACAAGTTCCCACACACAGATTACTTTCCCTACTTCTTCCATCAGGTGAAGACAGGGCTCCTAACTGTAAAAACAACACTGAATTTTGAACACTGAGGCTGTTTTGAAATTATATGTTACTAGCCTATATGTTAGCAATTCAGATGTCAGCTTTAAAAGCACAAAACTTGCCACAATATGATTAAGCTGGCTGTGGATTCTAGGAGTTGCAGTCACAACAGTAAGCTTTCTAAAAAGATTTTTAGGCATCAGTTTAAAAACCTTCAGATCATCTTCCGGCTTGAGGGATATCAGTAATCCAGTAGTTTATCATCTAGAACAGGGGTCCCCAAACTAAAGCCCGGGGGCCGGATGCGGCCCATCGAAGTCATTTATCCGGCCCCCACGGCACAAGGGCAGAAGGGGGTTGGGCTAAATGACTCTTCTTCTCTTACAACCCTTATTATTATTATTATTATTATTATTATTATTATTATTATTATTATTATTATTATCATTAAGGCTGGGTGGCCATCTGTCAGGGGTGCTTTGCGTGTGTGTTTTTGGTGCACAAAAGCAGAAGGGAATTGGACTAAATGGTCCAAAGGGTCTCTTCCAACCCTCTTTTTTGTTGTTGTTGTTGTTGTTGTTGTTATTATTATTATTATTATTATTATTATTATTATTATTATTATTATTATTATTATTGCTCAGTGGCCAACTATAGTCCGGCCCTACAACGGTCCGAAGGATCGTGAATTGGCCCCCTGTTTAAAAAGTTTGGGGACCCCTGATCTAGAATCTAGAGGTCCAAGATGTGTCCAATAGTGTTTCTATTTATTTTTCCTTTGGTTTTTTTTTTAATGAAGAGGAAGCTTGTGGGGATAAAGCACCAGAATTTAGCAGAGGTGTTGCTCTGATCTGCCATTCCCTTCTATCTTCAAAATAAATGGGGCAAATAAATTTTCCCAGCAACACTATCTTGTCATGAGCTATCCCAACTGCAACAGAAAGCAAGTGTGCATATACATATATGAACACCCATACAGCACGTATCAACAAAGATTGACCTAAACCCCAAATATGTCAAGAACTAATACAGCCGGTATGGTGTAGTGTGGACTGAGTGCTGGAATAAGGGCCCAATTAAGTAGAGTGGGGTGAATGGACATCACAGCATTTGCATGATGAATGGAACTGCTTCACCCTGCATGCTACGCTAAGCATCCTTACTCCATCTGTATCTATATCTATATCTATTTTCTATATCCAGAATAAAAGTGAAAACCCATATGTGTGTATGTGGCACGGGTGTCTACTCACACAGACAGCCTCTGGCCTCCACAAACAGGCTACAGTTCCCAGTGCTGAGAAGCCAGCAAGTCACTCTTTTCCACTGACATTGCGGTTACAGCGAGCTCCATGAACATGTAGCCCAAACCCTGCCAATGTCCTTCCCAAACACTATGGCCCACTTTCATTTGGGGACCATTTCCTCCACTACAGGCAGGCATCCCAGGGTTCTCCATTGCTGTGGAATTAGCATGACCCCGCCTACTGCCCTTCCCTTTCAAATCTGTCTGCAGAACAAACACAGCACAACTACACTTCCTGGAGGAGTTTGGGGGATTGATTCTACATGGTGGAAGTTGTAGTTCACCCCGCATCAAGTCAGAGCACTGTGACTCCAACTGGGGAATGTAGAGGAGTTGTAGTTCGCCTACACCCAGAATGCTATGAACCCAAACAATGATGGCTCTGGGCCAAACTTGCCATGCATACCTGATATGCCCAGATTTGAATACTGGTGGGTTTGGAGGGGAATTGGCCTGGAGTAGTAGGTACTGGGATTTATAGTTCAATTGCAATGAATGAGCACTTCGAATCCCACTGATAATGGACCAGGACCAAACTTGGCACACAGAGCCCCCATAACCAATAGAACATATTGGACAAGTTTGGGAAAAAGAGAGTTATAGTTCACCTAAATCCAGAGAAACTGGCCCACACTGACAATGGACTGAGACCAAACTTCGCACAGAGAAGCCTCATGACCAACTGAACATACTGCAGGGGTTTTTGGGAATGGGTCATGATTCTGGGAGTTGTAGTTCACCCACATCCAAAAAGCACTGAACCCAGCCAACGACGGATCTGGACCACACTTGGTACACAGACCCAAAATAGCCAACTTTGAATACTGGCAGGTTTAGGGAGGATGGACCAACGATTCTGGGAATTGTAGTTCAACCACTCCAAACAGAATACATAACATTCAAAGACAAATCATGCCTTTTTCAAATGACCCAGGCACTGCCGGGTCCCCAAGCTAGTATTATCTAAACATAGGGTATGTTTGAGATTTTCTGTAAAGCTCTGGAGCTTTCCCACACTTTGGCCATCCTGCTTTCCATGGGTTCCCTTGGCACGAGGACAGGAGATGGCACATTTTGGTACTGTCCTGTCATTGTCATAGGGACAACCACAGAATATGAAATTGCTCCTGGTCATTGTTTGTCACCAGTGCTGATACCTGCCAAGGCAACTTTATTTATTTATTTCTAAAAAGAAACTCAAAGCAGCTAACCAGACAGGGGAGGGGGAAAGGTAGGGTGGTCCCTCTGAGTGATGTTGAAACTTTGGCAAGTGATGACCAGGAGCTATTACAATATCAATAGGATAGCATAGTAAGGGTGGCCGTCTAGCAGCACTGAACTGGATTCAGGTCAATGGATAGTGTGGACTCCCTTTCACCACTGAGGTGGCACAATACCTGGCCATGTGGACACCATCTCACCATCACAGTGACTCAGAGGCTGCCTGTGTAGATTCCCAGGGATTGATCTGAAATACTTAACACCAAGGTACGCTGAGACTCTGGAGAACAATGTTTAGATATCCTATTGGTTATAAAAATTCACTGGGTGACCTGGAGCAAGTCACACAGTCTTAGCCTCAGAATTTGCCATTATAGGTTCATTTTAGGGTTATCATAGGTTGGAAATGACTCGAAGGCAAATAAGAGCAACACCCTATGGGTAATGGGATGATACAACCCTTATGAGGATGCTAGGTATCTCCATGCAGCCGACAGTTTCATCAGCATTCCAGAACACAGTGGTTCTGTAACTCTGTGTGGGCATTTGAGCAGAATTTTACAATTTTTCTCATTCTCTTATCAGTTCTGAGCCAACATGGTATAATGATTTGAGCATTGGGCTACATCACTGGAGACCAATGTTCAAATCTCTTGGGTGGCCTTGAGCAAATCGTACTCTCTTAGTCTGAAAGGAAGGTAAAAGCAAACCCTTTCTTGCCAAGAAACCCCCATGATAGGTTCACCTTAGGTTTGTCAGAAATTTGAAATGTCTTGAAGGCACACAACAACAACTTATCAGTGCCAAAGTGCTTTTCCCCAGATAACAAAAAGGTAATTTAAAATTATGAATAATGTAACAAGTACCATAACTAAAATCAAGGTGTTCATATAAAGTTGCATAATGAAACATTATTGAAAAATGATTTCCAAAGGCCTGAATTTCATGTAAACTGCTAACTCCACCTGAGGCAGAATTCAACTCCAGTGTGAAAAGCTGTAAAGTTAATATTGACAGTTTTAGAAAATTAGGAAGCAGGTGTTAAATTTAAAATATACTGCCAGTATCATATGTTTGAAGGCATTTTGCAGCTTCCATGGTTCTGGAGAATGCTTGAGTATGTGTAAGATACAATGCACATATGCACATCAGAGTTTGCAGTTCACTTAATAGAAGGGGGTTGGACTGGATGTTCCCTGGGATTGCTCCTATCATTATTATTGTTATTATTATTACAAATGCTGAATGACCAACTGTTGGATGTACTGTGATTGTGCTTTTCCTGCATGACAGTAGGGAGTTGGATTGGATGCCCCCTGGAGTTGCTATTATTATTATTATTATTATTATTATTATTATTATTATTATTATTATTACTACTCAGAGGCGATTCAACCACCAGGCCAACTAGGCAGTTGCCTGTGGCGCCATCTTGTTGGGGGCGCCATTGAGGCAACTCCTATCTCCAGCGGCCTGCCTCCGCAAGGCATTGAACTGCTTTTTCTGTTGATTTGTTGTAAAACATGATGTTTTAGTGCTTAATTTGTAAAATCTTAATGTAATTTGATGTTTAATAGGCTTTTCCTTAATCCCTCCTTATTATCAAACATTTTCGCTTATCCGACACTTTTATTTTTCAGTGATTGGTTTGGGGTGGGCGCCAAAATTCTGTTCGCCTACATTTGAAAAATACCTAGGGCCGGCTCTGCTACTACTACTACTACTACTATTAAAAAGACTGAATGAGCATCTGTTGGGGGTGATTTCACTGCATGGCAGGAGGGGGTTGGACTGGATGGTCTCTAGGGCCTTCCACTGAAATACTGTTAAACTTACGTTGGTCAAAAAGTTTGCTCATACCTGATATATGTACATTATATACACTATAAAATATATAATATAATATATAAACATTTATTGGGTCTCCATGAGAAACGTTTGCTTCAAAAAGGGCTCTGTGGCTTTAAAAGTTTGATAACCTCTTGTCTGAACCATGGAAGGAAGTAGGAATATCAGGTAAAATATAGAATATGACTCCTGCCCCTTCACTGTTTGTGCAGAAGCGGAAATTTGGGCAGGTATCCCTTCTGTTACAAACAGCACCTCCTGGAATTCCCTTTTCTGCATAACCTCATTTCACCTTACAACCCCAAAAGAGAAGCATCTCTGTAACTTTCTTAAGCTGTAGCCCTGCCTGTAGTCAACCAAAGTAATAAGCCCATTTTAATAGTCTAATTGCATGCCACATTGCATTCCTAAGGCGCTGTGCTGGAACTGGTGCTAAGATATGCTAGTAGATTGCAGGACTATTTTTCATCACTATTTCACCTTAGACATCTGTAGGTAGAAATTAATTTCTTGCTGGAGGAGAAGCTAAGCTGGTGTTAACACTAAACTGCTTGTGAAATGCTCTTGAAAGGGCTTAGGATCATAAAAATACCCAGGCTAAATAGCCAAATCAGACACATATTTTAAACATTCAACAGGAAAGGAGATTATGATTGCAGAGAATGGCCAACAGTCATCATAAATATAGAAAAAGGTGAAAATCCACTCAATCATCCAGACGGTGTCAAGAAAAATAAGTTTCAGAGGGATATCTGTGTTAATCTGATGAAAGGAAAAAAAGGAACATAATGTGACCTGTAGTAACCTTGAGGGCAGACCAAGACATTATCTTGCCTGGGGTAGAGGAGAACCAACCTTCTGATTTCTACACTCAGAAGCTGACCAGCTGTAGTGTAATTGAGCCAGGATTTGCAGGGACAAGCAATGAGTCATTGTATTAAATTGCCTTCAGACTATGTGTATAAGGTATGTATGAAAACTTAAATTAATTTTGTATTTAGGATCTGATCTTCAAGATATCTCATTATGTAAATATATGAAATGTAAGGGTATTCCAAAATATGTAAGGGTGTAAGGGTATTCCAAATTTTAAAAAATCCAAAATCCAAAACATTTCTGGTCCCAAGCATGTTGGATAAAGGATACATAATAGTAATCAATCTTTGGTTTGGGATTTTATCTTCTCCAAGCTGCAATGACTGGTTGGTGCTTAAAGTCCAGAACATCTGAAGAGACAAAAATAAAGAAGCACTGGCTTCAGGGACACTGGAAAGACCGAATACCATCCAGTTCTGTGTTCCAGCATTTCATTACCAGTCACTGCCTCTCTCTGGCTAATAATAGTGTGTGTTCTGTTAGAATAATAGAATCTGTTGGAAAAACAATAACTTTCCAAGGGTGCTTTGCAAAACCATTTATCTTCTTCATTAAAGTAGTTACATACCTTAGTTGACAACATTTCTGCAACTCTCTTCTTTTCTGGTCTTCTGTCTAGGTGAAAGTTCTTTTTTTAAAGCTTTGCCATTGGGAGGATGGTTAAGGATAGCTGCAAAAGCCTGACTTTCAATTATGTGTTGCATCAATGTGTCTGCAGTAAACAATGCAATAAAAACACTGACCATGCCCTGAAAAAGAATTATATTCTACTCTAGGTGGTCTTACTGTAGCTGTGTGTCTTTACGTACAACAGGCAAGCTAAACTGCATCCTCCAGAATCTCTTACTGAGCATGTGTGAAGAACAAAACAGAAAGAAATAGGAATAACAAATTATCTTGCCTCATTGGCTACCCTAGCATGTTGAAAAAGCAAAGACATAAGTTCCACAACAAAAATAGAAATCATAAGAAAAGTAGAGGTCATTGAAATAAAAAAAGATCATCCTTGAATGCATTTTGATAAAAGCTTCTCAAGGAGATTTAAAATGGTTTTTTAAAACTTACACAACACTTACTTGACTTGGATAGTTTATTTCACATATTATAATGTTAGCTGAAATGAACAGCTTGCTGAAATTTTTTCAACAGCTCTTTTTTCGTGGTGTAAAAACCTATCCTCATTCTTTCCATGTTATTTCTATCTCTGCTACTAAGGTTTCAGTTTAATAAGTAAAGACTAAGAACACATCTCCTTTATTAACTGAGGTACACATGTACTGTTCTTTCAAATGTATGAATTTATACAGAATTTACGCATTATCCACAGACAGAAAACCACACTTAGCAGTCCAGTGACAACAATACGTTATTTTAACATAGCAAGCATCAATATTCATGTTCAATAATCTTGTTGTCACTACATATATCTCTTGCTGTTGAAACAGTACCTGTGCTTTGAGAGGAGGGGATAAATAAAGCCCTTATGTCATCATGCTGATTTTGGAATATGTACATGGAAGAGAAATTAAAGAGATAGAAAGCCTGTGCTGTACTTAAGGCACACAAATCCAACTTGGCTGGAATATAGGAAAAATGAAGGAGTTTGGAACATGATGCGTTTTTGAGTAGACACTGTGACTGCTGAATTCTTGGGGGAAGCCCAGACGAATGAAATACAGAAAGGTTATTCTAGTCTGTACACTAATTTGGTGTAAGAAGGTCTTTTCTTTTCTTTCTGTAATTCTAACCACATTCACACAATGATGTTTCAGGGTAGTATATAACATGCAAAGTGTCCTTGGATGAACCAGGGCAGGTTACAAACGTATACTATTAAAATGAACTACAGTGAAAGAACAAATCAATATGCCACTGTACACTGAGTGCTCACGTTGTTTACCCTAATATTTAACTCTTATGACTGGACAATGGCTCAGGTCCAAGAAAAGGATGTCTTTGTGCGCACTGAGACTAGTAGGTATAAGGGTTTATAAGGAGAAGACAGTTACCTAGTCAAAGAAGCAAAACAAAAAAAAAAACAATTAAAAGGAAAGAAAAAGAAATGTTGCTTGATCAGTTGGAAGGATAATTAATGCATTACCCACATAGCTATACTTCTAAAATGTATCCAATATCTCCTGCAGTGATACAACTGCCTTTAAGGCTACCATTCATTACTATACAATTGCCCTTAAGGCTATCACACAGGCAATGACGTGCAGAGCTGGAGCCTTGCTTACTGCTTTTGCCCTCGCTGCTACAATGATTCAGATAACAGCAATATTTTTATTAAGTATATACTATCACCTCTAATATGAATATTGATCTACATCAGAAGCTGCATTTGCACTGTCAGAACTCCTGACTTGATTTTCTCCTTTCACTTTACTTCATGTTCCTTGGCATTGAACTCTCCAGCTGGTGGCTTCCATGTCAATGGGTCTATGGATCCACTCTAGGTGTTAGTTTAAACTTTAAAGGAGCTATCCAACATTTTGAACCTAATTCAGTGGAGCTCAGTACCTTGGCTAGCTGCTTTAATCTTTGAACAGAGCTCAGTGTGGATTCACCCCTTTTAAAATTTGGATTGGAATCCTTCTAGTAAGATGCATGTGTAGCTTGGGGTTAAGCATGTATATGTTTTGTTTTGGACATAACTTAAGCTGATGGACATCTCACATATATTGACATAAGTATTGTGATGGTGGAGATCTCTGTTAGGAGATCACCCTGTATGGACTATTCATGTGCCCTTTCGGTGCCTTTCCTCCTGTCCTTTCAAAGCCATTGGCAATGTTGTGCCACCTTCACTGCAACTTATTCTTGCTGATATAGTTATGCCAGGAAAGATGGACTTGCTCAGAGTATTTACAAAACATATGAGCCATGTTCACCTGTAGTAATTTGTAGTATGTGGCTCATAGGACAATATTTTCAGGACTTCACAGATGCCTACCAAAGTAATGTACACACATGCCGAGGGTGAAGCGAATGATGCATTACCAAAAATACAGATTGTGTAATATTTCTCTTCTGTAGTATAATGCCTTCTTTCCATACTTAAGAGTGTGATTCAGTCTGAAGAGCTTGACAGAAGCTTTTTCAACTTTAAGAGCTACAAACAGAAGCTGGCTTCGTGCTGGGAATTTACGATGTCATAAACCAATTTACCAATCTGCTCTTTAGAGTTATGATGTTGTGCAACAGTCATCAGTGTGGGAGACAAATGTTGTTCTAACTGCATCATTGGGACCATTGTACTATTAGAGTAACAGCATAGACATCACACAGTGGTTACAATGCACAATACTACAGCATTTCTGGAGAGGTTATCTCCCCCCCTCCCCCGCAAAAAAAGCCACTATGCATATAGAGAGAAAGTTATGGGTGCTCTTTAAGGTAAAAGTTTTCCCCTGACATTAAGTCCAGTCATGTCTGACTCTGGAGGTTGGTGCTCATCTCCATTACTAAGCCAAAGAGCCGGCGTTGTCCATAGACACCTCCAGGGTCATGTGGCTGGCATGACTGCATGGAGCGCCGTTACCTTCCCGCCAGAGCGGTACCTATTGATCTACTCACATTGGCATGTTTTCAAACTGCTAGGTTGGCAGGAGCTGGAGCTAACAGCGGCCGCTCACGCCGCTCCCGGGGTTTGAACCTGTGAGGTGCTCTTTACCCAGCCAGAAAATGCCCCTACTGTATTGTGTGGCAGGAGACTTGTTTGCACATTCTTGCATGGTGCCCCATTTTGCATCATCACAATTTTTAACATGGTTGTGCATCATGGAAAGGAAATTTTGGCTATTCAGAATGTGTTGCCCTGTAACTCTCAGCATCTTTTACTAGTTAGGTGTCTTTGGAGTTTTAGTCTGGTAACATTTGGGAAACTGAAGTAGCTCTCCTTGTAGTATATGGGGTTGCTCTGACAATCATTTAAGCTACTGTAAACAAAGTAACTGTAAAAACTTATTGGCATGAATTCTAACGTGCCAAGTGTTACTTCTATCAATATTCCAAGAGATGTTTTGAGTGTGTTATCTGGCGATTTATTGTAGACAACTTTGAAATCCCTTCAGCTTTCCAGCTTTTAGACACTGAAAGTTCCCATGTATCACATATTGTCAACTCTTAAAAACACAATTTGGTTGATGCTAGAATTTTTCTTCTGCTCTCTGAAGTGTAGAAATTTGGACAGTTCTCCCCTCTACCTCAGCCGCATGGAATTTATGCCCTCATGTGAAGAAGATAGTTATTTCATCCTAACAACTTTTTCAGCGGCATTTCTTTCTAATAGAATTTCTCATTCATACATTTCTATATTTATGTTGTTGTTATTGCTACTGTTGCTGTTGTGTTTCACAATATTTATCATAGGAGCCTCTAGTGGCCTAGGGAATAAAAGCCTTGTAACTTGAAGGTTGGGTTGCTGACCAAAAGGCTGCCAGGTTCGAATCCCACCCAGGGAGAGTGCGGATGAGCTCCCTCTATCAGCTCCAGCTCCATGTGGGAAAATGAGAGAAGCCTCCCACAAGGATGGTAAAACATCAAAACATCCGGGTGTCCCCTGGGCAACGTCCTTGCAGACGGCCAAGTCTCTCACTCCAGAAGCAACTCCGGTTGCTCCTGACATGAAAAAAATATATTTATCATCATTACTAAAATTTCATGGACACAGAAGTGAGTATGAGGTCTAAAGACAATTTAAGTGGGATAGCAGCAAATATAGGTTTGGCATTATTTAGAGGTGTAAATATTTTTATTTTGTTCTTACATGCAAGAATGATGGAGTCACAAAATGTACTTCCTATTACTGGTGGCACAGTGTGTTAAAACACTGAGCTGCTGAACTTGCGGACCTAAAGGTCCCAGGTTCAAATCCTGGGAGCGGAATGAGCGCCCACTGTTAGTCCCAGCTCCTGCCAACCTAGCAGTTCAAAAACATGCAAATGTGAGTAGATCAATAGGTACTGCTCCAGCAGGAAGGTAACGGTGCTCCATGCAGTCATGCTGGCCACATGACCTTGGAGGTGTCTATGGACAACGCCGGCTCTTTGGCTTAGAAATGGAGATGAACACCAACCCCCAAAGTCGGTCACGACTGGACTTAACATCAGGGGAAACATTTACCTTTTATAACAAGAAGCTTTACACTTTTTTGCATTTGAGAATATTGTTGAGAAAATTTCATATGCTTAAAGGTATTAATTTTTAGTCCTTTTGCACAAAATACAATATCTTTTACAGAAAAACACCCATACCCTTCTGTTTCATACAAAGAAAGGCTGGTGTCTTGTTCAGCAGTTACATAAGCAAGACTGATTAAAAAATTATATTCACCACCATGAATTTATTTATTTCGTGTCAAAACATTGCATTAATAGATAAGTTTAAAACTAATAAAATAAAGGGATCACAAGCTGCTAAATAGTTTTAAACCAAAAATGGGCAACAGCAACTGCATTGTCTGTAGCTTTTAAAGGGTTCTTCCTCTGTGCATGAGGCAGGGAATTATGGGCAAGCATACAGAGCTGAGTTGTTTATTCTGCTCCACAGTTGCATAAGGTGGAGGATTCTTCTAAGTAGTGCCATTTTTCCAGGTTGTCTTTTGATCTGCCAACTCCGCTTCTGAGTCAGTTCAGAGACTTCCAAGTGGCCCATTCTTGGTTTGCCCCTGGAAGAAGACTCTCATTGGCGTGGGGGCATCCAGTTGGAATTGCTTGATTTTACTGCCCACAGAAATATTCTTGCTGTTGCTGGAGGAACAATTAGAATGACAAACCCATCATGAATGACAAAACATGACTGCCTAAATCTGCCTTTCCAATATGGTGGTGCCCTGATAAAAGTGTTTCTAATATACCGAGTGTTGGGAATTAGCTTTTCTAATATACTCCCGGTCACAAGAAGCCTTGAGACAAGCAGTTGTGGTAGGACCATGAGGCAAAGTCTCTCTATTTGTATTTTTACAAAGCACTCCATGATCAATAGAAAACTGTAGATGTTATTTCCCAGTGCATTGATTTCCAGTACCTGTGAAACACTTAACCTGGAGCTTTATCAGAATGTGAAATTAGATTTAGGGAAGGGCATCATTAGTCATGATTAAGATGACAGAGCTCCATCATAATAGTTATCATGTCAACATCTTGGCCAAAGATTTCACAAAAAAAGTCCCAAGATAATGATACTTGAACATTTTGAGAGTGACCTTCTTTGACGTCTTGAGAGAACCTTTCTCGCTGAGGATGAGAATATGGAAAATGTTATTTCCATACTTAGTGTCAGCTACACATGTATGAACTTTGCTTAGATGACACATGATATATTTATCACCAAAATAAAGCTATAGGAGTTATACTACTTTTTATATAGATATTGCAATATAGCTGTCAATACAGTAGAATCTCACTTATCCAAAATAAACGGGCCGGCAGAATGTTGGATGAGCGAATATGTTGGATAATAAGGAGGGATTAAGGAAAAGCCTATTAAACATCAAATTAGGTTATGATTTTACAAATTAAGTACCAAAACATCATGTTATACAACAAATTTGACAGAAAAAGTAGTTCAATACGCAATAATGTCATGTTGTAATTACTGTATTTACAAATTTAGCACCAAAATATCATTATGTTTTGAAAACACTGACTACAAAAATGCATTGGATAATCCAGAACGTTGGATAAGTGAATGTTGGATAAGTGAGACTCTACTGTAATATATATCCACTGGCAGTACTCTAATGGCTGCATTTATTTATTTATATCATTTCTACTCCAGACATCATTTGAAAAGACTCCCTGAAGAATATGCATAAGATCTTTAACAAACAAGACTGTCTGCTTACAGACTTAAAATATAAATACAAAATAAGAAAGGAAAATAATGATGCAATTTTTATTTGATTGATAGAATGATGGAGTTGAAACGAGACCCATAGGCCATCTAGTCTAAATCTACACTCAATGTATAGATTTTGTGTGCACTTTTTCACAGCTTCATATTTTGAGGAAAAAGCAAGTTGTGCACATTTCAAAATACAAATGTTTAAAATTCAGTGTTTCAAATGTATCAATGTTTCTATATCCTTTTTTAAACAGAGACTTTGTGTATGCTTGTTAGTGTACTGCTTCAGGAAAGAACTGAGGTTGAGGTTTAACCACTTTTCAGTGAGTCTTCAGGTATAGAAAATGTGGAGTTGGTAAATTTTGCACTAAAAGCTAAATACTTTTTCAACCATTCTTACATGAGAATGTAACTTCATTGGTTTTTTATAAAAAACATATCAAAGCGCTTGTCAAGTTTTATTATTTTGATTAATTTTTATTTGGTATTAAGTTCACAGTTGGGCTGTTTTATAGTGTTTGAAGTGTCCTGATTTAATATAATTTGCTAATATGTCTCTTTATTGACATTAAATGTTTGCCATATGTGTTGGAAACTACTCTGAGTCCCTTCAGGGATGTAGGGCAGTGTACAAATAACGTTCTGTTATTATTATTATTTAATATTATCAATTTCTTCATAAACAAGATGAAAAGACTTTGAAATGTCATATATCTGAATAGGAGAAAAATTGGCAAAACATGACAACCCTGTTTCCTCGAAAATAAGACATCCCCAGAAAATAAGACCTAGTAAAGTTTTTGCTAGATTGCTAAATATAAGGCCTCCCCCAAAAGTAAGACCTAGCAAAGTTTTTGTTTGGAAGCAAGCTCGCCAAACAGAACACCAGATCACACAGTATTGGTAAATATACATACCATTGAGCAGGGGTCCCCAAACTAAGGCCCGGGGGCCGTATGCGGCCCTCCAAGGTCATTTACCTGGCCCCCGTCTTCATTTATAATATAATATTTTATATCAGTTTTAATAATATAATATATTGTATATACATATGATATTGATAATAATATCATTTTATACAATATAATACTAATAATATTACCATATAATAATATTAATTATATGTTATATATTACATATAATATTACAGTATACTGGTATAGTTCAATATAGTAATATATAATGCTAATATTGTGCTATGCTAATAATACAATATATTGTATGTACATACAGCTGCTCTGAGTTCCCTTCAGGGTGATAAGGGCAGGATATAAATGTAGTAAATAAATGTAGTAAATGAATAAATAAATAATTTTGGACATAGGCTCGCCCAAAGTCTGAAATGACTTGAAGACACACAACAACAACAACAACAATCCTAATTAACCTGACTATCTCATTGGCCAGAAGCAGGCCCACACTTCCTATTGAAATCCTGATAGGTTTATGTTGGTTAAAATTATTTTCATTTTTAAATATTGTATTGGTCTTTCATTGTTATTGTTGTTGTTTTGCACTACAAATAAGATATGTGCAGTGTGCATAGGAATTTGTTCGTTTTTTTTTTTCAAATGATAATTCGGCCGCTCAACAGTCTGAAGGATTGTGGACCGGCCCTCTGCTTTAAAAGTTTGAGGACCCCTGCCATTGAGTGTTATACATGGAAATAATGGTAGTAACAAGAAAATTTTGATAGGATTCAGTTTGTCTGGTTACGCTGGTTTGTGATGAGATCTACTGTACAGTATATAATAAATGTTAAAAAAAATTGTTCAACTATAAATGTGAATTAAGACATCCCCTGAAAATAAAATCTAGCACATCTTTGGGAGCAAAAATTAATATAAGACACTGTCTTATTTTCGAGGAAACATGGTAATACTTGTGTAAACTTTCAGTCTTTTGTATCTTTACATTTTCATATTTCTTTGGAACATTTTTCTCTTTTTCATGGAAAACTTTAATAGTTCTGACTTTGGCACATTCCATTATATGACAATTTTGGTGACTGTACAAAATTCTTTCTTATCACTCTATCAGAAGGAAGAAATGCCTATTTTTCAAAATCAGGAATTTATAAGGAATGGAGTCCAGGTGCAACTTTACCACTGTAAGCATTGTGGTTCTATAATATATTTATATATTTAAGTAAACATAATTATCAACTTTGTAGTTTATGAGCCTGAATGGATATTGTTTTGAAAAGAAGACATGTTGACCCAGTCACTAGATTTTTATTCATTGTCATAAAGTACTTTTGGTTGGACATTCAAACAAGAATGTAGCATTGACTATCAAGGGACTGCTTTATGTAAACAGTGTGTTACTTCCCTCCTTCCTCATAACCCACTCTGGCATTTTCATTGTGACACAAATGAGCAGTTGCTGGGACAAAAAAAAGTTTGAGGCATTTCTACCATGACATGAAAAGCAAGATGCTAAGGTAAGTTTACAAACCAAATTTAAAGCAGCTGACATTTCTTTTGATCATGCCACAAAGCACAGATGGTTAAGAAAAGCATGTGTCTTTTTATGACAGAGGCAGCTGGTTCAAACTCCAGGGCAATCGTTTTAAAACATGCCACAAACCACAGGCATGCAGCAGCGAAATCCAACTGAACCAACCACCATGGCTATACAAGCTCTGATTTTCATGTCATAGCAGACATCGTAGAAATCAAATGCCTGTTTACTCTGCATACACTATTCATTGAATTTTAACTGTCATTAAGATTGATGGAAAGCCGTGGTGTTGTAACAGGACTCCAGAAGACATGGGTTTTAATCTCTGCTCAACTATGGAAAACCATAGGGTTACTTAGGGCAAGTCACACTCTCTGAATCTTAAAGAAAGGAAATTGCAAGCCTCCACTGAATAAATTTTGGCAAGAAACTATATTATTGGATATGCACAAGATGAAATCAAATATGTTAATGGGTTAACATGTTAGTATGTTTCACCATACCTGTTTAGAATAAATGATAGAGCAACTGGTTTTTGTTAGACATTTTTGTGAATGGAATAAAGGCATCCACACCACTGTGAATTCCATTGCTGAGAAACCAGAAAAGTTTCACCACCACCACAATATTGTTAACCTTCAGCAGGTCAGCTGTAGAGTTAAGGGCATATTCATACATTTAATTTAAATTTGCGTGTATTGTGGTTATAAATGGTTGGCTAAGGGTATAAGGGCCGGGCTGTGGCGCAGGCTGTTGAGCAACCAGCTGCAGCCAGCTGCAACAAATCACTCTGACCAAGAGGTCATGAGTTCGAGGCCAGCTCGGAGCTCCGCACTTGTCTTGTCTTTGTTCTATGTTAAGGCATTGAATGTTTGCCTTATATGTGTAATGTGATCTGCCCTGAGTCCCCTTCGGGGTGAGAAGGGCGGAATATAAATACTATAAATACTATAAATAAATAAATAAATAAATAAATAAATAAATAAATAAGAGAATTCCAAATGTATTGTAGGATATTTGAAAAAAAACCAAAATGCGAAGTGTTTGCATTTACAGAGTCAAGTCTGGTCCTCGAATGAAATACTCGTACAGCCTCATCAGAAGAGAAAAATTGCCCGTCCTACTTCATTTGCGGCGTGGAGCCCTCCAGCTCCCATCCCACAATGTTGATCTGCTCTGTGACATGATTGAAGTGGGAGCATAGTAAGCCACTACCGTGGCAACACAGGAGGCTTACCGTGTTGCATACGCAACAACACGGGGAAGTTGGGTGGCAGATGCTTCCCCCCATGGAGTGGGGTGAGGGGGAAGCCAAGTGATGCAGGACAACAGGTTCCCTCCATCCTCTCCTGGGCCCCACCGGATTCACCACAATGTATGGCGCATCTCACGCTTAATGTGGTAGGTCTTTAGAACCACTGTTGTGGTTTGTGAAGGATCTGATGCTTCAGAGGATGGGAAGGGAATCTTGTAGGGTCTCAGGAGGGGTTTTGGAGGATGGAAGTGGCATTTCTACTGTAATACCCAGAACGTCCTGGCTGGCTTATCTAGTGCTGGTGCTAATTGGAGAATTCTAGAAGTTGTAATCAAAAAGTTTCACTTCCAAATTTTCATTGATATACTGTGATATCTTTGGAAACCTGCTGGAATGGGTAAAATGCCCATCATTGGGCACATGTGGATTCCAAACCCCACTTGCAGCATTCTAGAAACTTGTAGCCTGCCCTCGATACCTGTCCAGTTTTTCTACATTCAGAAAGGCTTTTCTCACAGAATAGTGTAACAGGAATGTAACAACCCATCCTTTATCTTTATGCTATATAAGAGCCATGGGGGTATTTTTAAAGAAAATCTCTTGAGCTGCTTTTTATCCAAGGAAACCACTTTCAGTCATATTCAGCATTGGGGGGGAAATGTCCCCTCGTGGCTTAAAAAGAGATATCAGAATCTAAAAATAGAAAGAAATGGTTCCCAGAGGGTCAATTCCACATAAGAATCCTGGGGCTACTGACCCTCTGAGATCTTGTGGGGAATGTGTGTGGCCCTTGGATCTCTGGAATTGTCCACCCGTGCCATAGTGGATAAACATGATTGTACTTTCATGTTGCTTACTGCTTTTCTTCTTGTAATTCATTGGCCCATGAGGTGCTGCTCACTTAACAAATAGCTGTGTTAGAAACAAACCTTGAATCACCTTAGAATGCTGGCACTATTGTATTTTTTTTCAGAACCACTTTCCATCCCATAAACATCACATAATAAATATGATGGTGCTCTGTTTCACTTGTATCAAATGGCTAGGAAAATAACCAGACATATGCTTATATTGCCTCTGTCTGTGTTTGCTGTTGATTCCTCCTGCAGTGAGACTCGAGATTGAAAATGGTAAAAGCTGCTGTCAAAATCTCAGCCACACACATGAATGATCAATAATGCACAAAGCATGCAATGGAAACTTTAAGTTGGCTTCTGTTCCAATCACAATAAACACTATCCAGATGATTGTAACCTGACAAAGGACAACATTACAGACCAAAACAGTAGGTTAGGAAACGATGGTGAAAATAAGATATGATGGCTGAATTCATGTTGTTCGGAAACAATCTCTGCTTGAGCTCTCTGGATGTAAGAAAAACTTATTTTGAGTATCTGCACAGTTTCAGTTGACAGTGTAGTGAATAACTATTTTGTAGCAACACTGCAGTTCTTAGTTATTTCTATAGTTCTAGGGATGCAGGACAAGAATAAGATAACATTTAAAGAGACAAAATTTGTTTTCTAATATTTTGAAAGGCATTTCCTTTGCAATTATAAAGATAGCAAAAAAAATTGCTCCACCAAGAAAGTGATGTCTTAACTCAATACATTCTAAGGGCCTATTTATAAATAAATAGTTATTTCTCATAAGTTACTGCCAAGCTCTGGCTGAGTTGAAGCCAGATTGAGGGAAGTCAAAATCAAGGGGAGTAATAGCACCACACTATTCTACTTTGGTCAGATTTCACCTGGAGTACTACGGCCAATTCTGGGCACCACAATCCAAGAAGGATATTGACAAGCTGAACATGCCCAGAGAAAGGCTATCAAACCCAGAGCAAAGGTTGGATAAGTGAGACTCTACTGTAATAATAATAAATTTTAATAATCCTTTGGCTATTGCCAGTAGTGGGGCACTGGTCTGTGTGATGTGGAAGTGCATCTTTGACATTTGGCAGGAAGGAACGGTGCTCTGCTGCTTCTCCTGGTAGATGTGGTAGATGTGTCCTCCAAGTGTGGTCATTTTCATCCCGATAGCCCTAAAAGTGATGGAAGGGGAGCCTGGAAAGCCCACCCCCATTGCCACCAATGGGTCAGATCGAGCCACATTTTTCAGCTACCAGCCCATTTTCGGGAAGCATGCAAAAATGGATCCAAAGGTCTCCCGGAATTCAGCCAGCAGAAACAGATTAAGGTTCAGCCAACATACACAAGACTAATACAGAGCAATTGATTCAAACTACCAGAAAAGAGATTCCACCTGAATATAAGGAAGAACTTCCTGATGGTAAGATCTATTCAACCATGGAATATACTGTGCCATGGTAGAGTCTTAATGAAAGGTCCAGGTCTAATGAGGTATTGGGCCTATGGAGACTGACTTCCGGTATCACATTCCATGACACCAGGGGTCAGTACACAAAGCCATCACACACTTTTGAGCTCTTGGAGCCCAAAGGTGCAAGAGGATGCCCGCCCCTTCCCATCCACTTAAGTCCTCCTGGCATGAGAAAATGGCATGTCAGGAGGTGGGGAGGAGGAGGGATTTCCTCCATCCCCCCTTTTCACCCATCATATTCTTGTGCCAGGAGGACTGTAGGGAAAGGTCTGTGCTAACAGCAGACTTCTTAGGTAAGTTTTGGCATTCAAATGGGGGGCTTTGGGGTGGCTTCATGATATCCTGATTGCAATCTGTATAGCATGTAGCCATCCCTGAGGGCATGTCCGATGTCTGGGTTGGGGGAAGGGTACTAGAACCCACACCGAAGCAGGTTACTTTAACCTGTTTCAGCACAGGTTTTAGCCATGTGTGGAAGTGCCCTGAATTTCTGGGGGCTTAGGAAATTCTACAAGTATGAAACTCTCAAGCCACTGCATGGCAATAAAGGTCATTGCCAGCATTCAGGTCAACCAATTCAATTTTTTCAAACCAATGTAGAGTATCACTTTTGGAGACATTTTAGGTTGATCATATGTCATCTTTTATCAAACGTGATAACAATGTAAAAGTGAGAAAAAAACATCAAGTACAGTAGAGTCTCACTTATCCAACATAAATAGGCCGGCAGAATGTTGGATAAGCGAATATGTTGGATAATAAGGAGGGATTAAGGAAAAGCCTATTAAACGTCAAATTAGGTCATGATTTTACAAATTAAGCACCAAAACATCATGTTATACAACAAATTTGACAGAAAAAGTAGTTCAATATGCAGTAATGCTATGTAGTAATTACTGTATTTACGAATTTAGCACCAAAATATCACGATGTATTGAAAACATTGACTACAAAAATGTGTCGGATAAACCAGAATGTTGGATAAGCGAGTGTTGGATAAGTGAGACTCTACTGTATCTTTATGTGTAAGACAGCATGCTATCTTTTCAAATATGCACACAGAAAAAGGAATGATTTTGTCATTCTCCATTCTCTTGTACAACTATGATACCTAGGAAGTTAGCTAACTTTTATTGAAGCTTTTATGGAATTCCATCACCCTTACATGTTGGGTTGTTCACACTTAGAGATTAATACCATCTTCTCTTTGTGCCACCCAAACCATGCATGATACACAAGACTGTCAAGCTCTTAGCAGAGGATTATGGCTCCTTTGAATGAGCAATAAAATAAAGGCAAGGAAGTGAAAGAATTGAGAGAAAGATGCAGTACTCAGCAATCAATTTGTCATTTGGGGATCCCTGAAGAGGACAAAAGGTTGTAGCCCTGCCTTTCCCAGCTACCTCAATGATTCATCAAATATTCAAAGGAGCCTAAGGTAACAAGTTCAACTGATGTGAGTAGATAGATAGTCCCTGTGCAGGGTAAAAAGAAAAGATGTGTGGAGAAATTCTTTCTCTATGACATCAGCATTGTGTTCAGCTATCCCATCTTTAATAAGGTGGTGCAGCCTGATAGTTCAGACCCCAGCAATCAGTGAGTTCCCTAGAGATCAGTCAATTGCAAGATTTTCCACTTGGATATACTGAGCATTAATATGGGTGGATTTTTTTTTTAAAAAAACCCAATACTATTATGTGGAAAGTCTTTCATATAGATTAGCTACAGAAGACTGTTATGACCACATTCCTGGTTTATTAAAAACAGAGCATCAAGGTCCCCCCCCTCCCAATTCCTTTCTCATTACAAAATATCTGCATGATTTAAACTTCTGAACTTCTTAGACCTCCTGCATTTTGTATAACTTTGCTGTTCAAGGGATTTTCCACATGGGATGTACACATGAGTCAATGCCAACCCTTATCCCTAAGAAAGAAGGGGAAGGCATAGGAAAAAGGGGACAGATTGGGACTGTGTCAATGCTGTTACCCTCTCCTTCTTCCTGGTCATGTGTGTCTCTCTGCTGGTGTCAACACAGGGAACCAAAGATGGCCAGGAGCTCTTACAGAGCTCTGTGACCATCTGACAGTAGAACGCAACAGGAAAAGGAAGGTGTTCCGTGGCACCAAAACAGTCTCAGCCTAGCCAGACTGACTGGAATCTGCTCCATCTGGCAATGACAATGGCACTGCTACAGATTGCGAACTGAATATATGGCTGACTTAGGGCCAATCAAAATCATTACTGCCCTGGACAGGCTGTGAGTTAAGCAGTCAGTATAGATAATGTTGCAACACAGACTCCTTAAAGCGCCAGACCAGACGTTAGTAAAAAATACAGTTTATTAGTTCACAAACAAAAGGAGCCCAAAAACAAACTCAAAAGGCTCAGAACACTTAATCTTCAGTGTGAAACACAGAATTCCCAGCAAACAACACAAAACCCCAGACCCTGGAAAATAACCCGGATTAAACCGGAGTATAATCCGGTTTAAAAACAAACTTTGTAAAACAACAAAGAAGGCACTCCAATTCCCAGCAGGACATCAGCAGGCAGGAATTGATGACCAGCAGGTGCCCAAAGACGTCTGTTGAAGTCACCCAAACACAATGTCAACGTCGTTGAGTCCAAGAGAAGGAGAGGTCAGCAATACGAAATCCAGTCCAGGTTAGAGAAGGAGAAGTCAGCAATACGAAATCCAGTCTAGGTTAGAGAAGGAGAAGTCAGCAATACAAAATCCAGTCCAGGTCATACACAGAGCCAAAGCCTAGAATGCAGCATGGAAGGTTCATAGAAGTCTTCCCAAACAGCTCACAAGGACACACGAACACCCAACAACACCTTGCCAACTGCAAAGGTGATCCATTTCCCAAACCCACTTTTATTCACAAATCATCCTCAGAACTAAAATCAGTAGGCTTGCTCAAATAATTCGATTTCCCCGTTACCCGTTATTAATTCGTTATTTTCGTTTGTTTTGAAGCAATATACGACCTTGAATGTCCACACGTCTGGATATTGCGGTTTCGAATCGCGAGAGGCCGTTTTTCGTTATGTCGTCGTTTTTTTCGTTAGGAAAAAACAGCTTTTGCAAATCACCCAAACTCCCACCATTCAGGCCCTTTACTTTTGCCCCTCAGCAAAAGGGGCGTCACGGGCTCAGCCAATGGGAGGGGGCGAGGGGGAAGGAGGCCGAGGGAGGAGGAGGAAGACGGAGGGGGGAAATGGCCGCCGCCGCCTCGCCTCAGCTCAGGCCTGGTGTCTCTCTGTGAGGCGGGAAGGCGGCGGATGGAGCCGGGAATGGAGAGACCGAGAGAGACAGAGAGGGGCCCGGCGGTGAGGTTTTGACGTCTGTGCGAAGCTAGGCAAGTGGGGTTTATATATCTGTGGAAGGTCCAGGGTGGGAGAAAGAACTCTTGTCTGTGGGAGGCAAGTGTGAATGTTGCAATTGGTCACCTTGATTAGCATTGAATAGCCTTGCAGCTTCAAAGCCTGGCTGCTTCCTACCTGGGGGAATCCTTTGTTGGGAGGTATTAGCTGGCCCTGATTGTTTCCTGTCTGGAATTCCCATTTTCTGGGTGTTGTTCTTTTACTGTCCTGATTTTAGCTTTTCTGTAGCTAAAAATGCATATAAAATTGATTCTATAGGGAGGATAAATGATTGGATTTCAACTCCTACAGCTTGGCTTTCTCTGCCAATAATGGTACCCATCTTGGATATTGTAAGGGATTTTTTATTATTATTATTATTATTATTATTATTATTATTATTATTATTATTAGACCTTGCTCCCAGGAAGGTGCCTTCGCTGTGGCTCCCAACTTATCTATCTATCTACCTTTCCACATATTCTCCACATTGTGTGTATGTGTATGTATATTATATATACATGAGCCCCGATGGCGAAGTGTGTTAAAGCACTGAGCTGCTGAACTTGCAGACCGAAAGGTCCCAGGTTCAAATCCCGGGAGCAGAGTGAGTGCCCGCTGTTAGCTCCAGCTTCTGCCAACCTAGCAGCTTGAAAACATGCCAATGTGAGTAGATCAATAGGTACCGCTCTGGCGGGAAGGTAATGGCACTCCATGTAGTCATGCCGGCCACATGACCTTGGAGGTGTCTATGGACAACACTGGCTCTTGGGCTTAGAAATGGAGATGAGCACCAACCCCCAGAGTCAGACATGACTGAACTTAACGTCAAGGGATACCTTTACCTTTACCTATACACACACACACACACAAACACACACACACATATGCAGGGACTATATATATATACACAGTATATATCACACACACACCAATTTAACAAAGTTTCAGCCACAAAAACAAAGTTTCTGAAGTAGAACAATGACTTTCACAGTAAAGACAACCCAATTTAACAGGAAATAAGTCTTTCAAACCAGGAACAGATTTCTGCAATTATTAAAAAATGGTTTATTATAAAAGCTATGAAAATTCGCCAAAAATCAGAGGATAAGGGAAACGTTCCAAATTTTGGTGTGCTATCAGTGTTATATGTGTTCTACCACTGTACCAAGTTTGAAGAAGATCACTCAAAAAATGAGGGTGGGAGAGTCCTGTAAAGTCCTCTCCCTCTGTGCTGTTTTTGGGAATTGCGCATGCGCGTCCGCCATTAACGAATTAATTTAGAAAATAACGAATTTTCGTTAATTTTGAAATTTTTTGGGGGCAAAATTTGGAAATACCTTCAAAAACGAAACGCTGCCCCCCTCTAGTTTTGAAACGAGTTTAGAATCAAATTTTTCGTGGATCGATCAAGCCTAAAAATCAGCCAACACCGTGCTAGCAGCTGCAGCCTGTTGCCTCAATTCCTCCTCAGAGCTAGAATCAGACAACGCCCCACCAGACCTCCTTTCAGCTGAAGCCCCTCGTCTATGCCTCCACCCAGTCCATCTTTTATCCGAACCCATAATTCCACAAGACCCAGCTGGATCCCCACTCTGCCAACCCTCAAACGTGTCGCTACTTGTGGTTTCTCTACAGATGTCCTGGATCTCCCGCACCTTAGTCCAGTCCATTACCTCATCCTCTGAACTTGTTATCCCATCCTCCTGATTCTCAACCCCATCATCCCCCTCAAAGCCCTCAAATGTGTCATCATCACTAGGCTCCATAAGTATTTCCCGGATCCGCTTCCTTTGTTGCTCCTCATCGGAGTTTTGCTCACGAGTAGTCTTTCTTCCTCTTCTAGTGCACCTAGTAGTATTGTTACTCAAAGACTCCATTACAACAGATAAACCCTGGATTGAGTAATTGGGGGGAGAAAACGTTTTTCAGTGGTTCACTCCTGCCTTAATGAATCAAACAAAGTTCCATTTTCTTTCTCTTGTTATTGCATGTCTCCATGAAATGGTTTGTGAGGTCAAGAGATGTGGACTCCATGCACCAACAGTATGTTGATGATACCACATATTATTTGATCTGATTTAGATGAAACAATGCAAGGGTCTTTCTGTTGATGCCCAATCTTTGGAAGTGATACAGACATAAATGTGAGAGGGATGGAGAGAGGGTGAAAGAGAAATGACAAAGTTGAGAACTTTGAGATTCTTTCTCCAGGAAGTGTCATTTGGCAGCACTTACTTCCATTCATTTCAGATCAGATAAATACACTTTTTCCCTCAGTCCATTAAAATATTGTCTGGATCTGATTTTATTTAACTGCTGTAATGTTTCATTTCCTTTGCAGTTATTTCATAGAATTGGATCACACTGTGGAGGTTGGCTCCTCCAACTCCCAGTAAAGTCAATGATAAATCCAACTATACATACCCCATGGCATGTGACCATTCAGCCTCTACATAAATATGTTCAGAGAGGATGAAGATGGTCACCTGAAGAATATTATGATTTGTACATTGCTTTGCGACCCACCTAAAATGTGTCCCCAGGGCTATAAGGTAGGATATACATCCCAAAAATAAACTGCATTTATAAGGGTTACATTCTCAAAAGATCACTTCAAAATGTTTGTACTATGGGTATTAAATGCTAATCTCAAAAATTAGTCTTTAGGATGTCACATTTAGTGGCTGTACTCATCAAGAAACTAAGCATCTGAATGCATTATTCCATGTTGTCCTAGGATAGTCACTTACATAGCCTACACCGTGTGTAATATAACACTGTAACCACTTTAGGAAAAATCTGTTAGAACTTCTTGAAAGCATGAAGTGCCAAGCAGTTTGAATCCACCTGTTTGAAAACCATAAAATGGGAAGTCATCCAACGGACAGCAAGTTCACCACAGAGGCAAGTTTCAGTTTCAGGCATTGAAAAGGGGATTTCATGTTGTAAAAACTAGTCCAAGAGTTTGCTTTAAGTAAATCTTAATTCGGCATCTGTGTGAATACGAAGGATGTTTTCTTAATGAGATTACTCATCATTTTCTTAACAATGAAGATATGCACGCCCAAATACTGTGGTAAATAGTTATTCTTTGTTATGCCTGGTAGGAAGAGGTCAAAGTATTGTGATCAGAGTCACAGAATACCCATGTGAAGGCATTATACTTAACCAGAAATGCATGTATGAGGCATTGGGACCTTTATGCTGATCTCCTACCATGTAGTAGCCCCACTTTCTTTATCTCTTACTGTCCCAATTTGGAAGTTATGAAGAGGATTTCCATGTGCATTCTCTTAAAAGGGAACATCTCCATTAAAGGAAAATTTCAAATTGTGCCGAGAGTTCTACTCATGGCACACTAGGACTGAATCCCATATAACAAATTGGATTGGCCTGATTCAATTGGAACAGAATAGGACCATTTGGTTCTAGAGTGAAACCAAAGTGATTTGGATGGAACCAGAGAAAGGGATACTAAACATTAGGATGAAGAAACCAGATGAGGACCCAGGTCCTAAACTAGGATTGAGTAGGATACATCCCTGCAAGTAGAGTTATGCATTGAATATGCTATGCAATTCTTGTGTAGAATGAGCAACTGAAATGTATAACCAAATGCATAATTAAATGTGTATGTATGTGCACACCTGAATGCATAATGGATTTGCATGCATAATTCTGCTTCCATATTTCTGAACTAAATGCGGACATTCAACATCAGATGAAAATGTTCAACTGATTATGCCTTTTCCCTATCCCCTGTCACCATCACCCCACTGCAAGGAGAAGATGGGGTGATGGTGACAGGGGATAGGGAAAAGGCAGAACTGCTTAATGCTTTCTTTGCCTCGGTCTTCTCACAAAAAGAAAGCCATCTTCAACCTCAGCAACATGGAATGGACGAAGGATTGGGGGAAATCCAACCCCAAATAGGGAAACAAGTTGTCCAGGAACACCTGGCCACTCTAAACGAATTCAAGTCACCAGGGCCAGATCAGCTACATCCAAGAGTATTGAAGGAACTAGCAGAAGTTATTTCAGAACCACTGGCAATCATCTTCGAGAGTTCTTGGAGAACAGGAGAAGTCCCAGCAGATTGGAGGAGGGCGAATGTGATCCCTATCTTCAAGAAGGGAAAAAAGAACGACCCAAACAATTACCGTCCGGTCAGCCTCACATCAATACCAGGCAAGATTCTGGAAAAGATCATTAAGGAAGTGGTCTGCAAACACTTAGAAACAAATGCGGTCATTGCTAATAGTCAACACGGATTTACCGAAAACAAGTCATGCCAGACTAATCTGATCTCTTTTTTCGATAGAGTTACGAGTTGGGTCGATACAGGGAATGCTGTGGATGTAGCGTACCTGGATTTCAGTAAGGCCTTCGACAAAGTCCCCCACAACCTTCTGGCAAACAAACTAGTAAAATGTGGGGTAGACAAAACTACGGTTAGGTGGATCTGTAATTGGCTAAGCGAACGAACCCAAAGGGTGCTCACCAATGCGTCGTCTTCATCATGGAAAGAAGTGACAAGTGGAGTGCCGCAGGGCTCCGTCTTGGGCCCGGTTCTGTTCAACATCTTTATTCACGACTTAGACGAAGGGTTAGAAGGCACGATCATCAAGTTTGCAGACGACACCAAACTGGGAGGGATAGCTAACACTCCAGAAGACAGGAGCAGAATTCAAAACGATCTTGACAGACTAGAGAGATGGGCCGAAACTAACAAAATGAAGTTCAACAGGGACAAATGCAAGATACTTCACTTCAGCAGAAAAAATGGGAATCAAAGATACAGAATGGGGGACTCCTGGCTTGACAGCAGTGTGTGCGAACAAGACCTTGGAGTCCTCGTGGACAACAAGTTAAACATGAGCCTACAATGTGATGCAGCAGCTAAAAAAGCCAATGGGATTTTGGCCTTCATCAATAGGGGAATAGCGTCTAGATCCAGGGAAGTCATGCTCCCCCTCTATTCTGCCTTGGTCACGCCACACCTGGAATACTGTGTCCAATTTTGGGCATCGCAGATGAAGGGAGATGTTGATAAGCTGGAAAGCGTCCAGAGGAGGGCGACTAAAATGATTAAGGGTCTGGAGAACAAGCCCTATGAAGAGAGGCTTAAAGAGCTGGGCATGTTTAGCCTGCAGAAGAGAAGGCTGAGAGGAGACATGATAGCCATGTACAAATACGTGAGGGGAAGTCATAGGGAGGAGGGAGCAAGCTTGTTTTCTGCTGCCCTGCAGACTAGGACACGGAACAATGGCTTCAAACTACAGGAAAGGAGATTCCACCTGAACATCAGGAAGAACTTCCTCACTGTGAGGGCTGTTCGGCAGTGGAACTCTCTCCCCAAGACTGTGGTGGAGGCTCCTTCTTTGGAAGCTTTTAAGCAGAGGCTGGATGGCCATCTGTCGGGGGTGCTTTGAGTGCGATTTCCTGCTTCTTAGCGGGGGGTTGGACTAGATGGCCCATGAGGTCTCTTCCAACTCTACTATTCTATGATTCTATGATTCTATACAGGTGAATGTATATGTGCTTATGTTTAACAGGATTATGACCCTAAGCCTCCTGAAGTTTAGGCAGATAACTCTGAAAGTACTACTTTCTACAATCTACTTGTTTGAACGTATCTCCTCCTATGAGCCAGCAAGATCCCTAAGATCATCTGGAGAGGCCCTGCTCTCAGTTCCACCTGCCTCGCAAGCACGGCTGGTGGGAACGAGGGACAGGGCCTTCTCGGTGGTGGCTCCCCGGCTGTGGAACACCCTCCCCAAAGATATCCGACAAGTCCCAACCCCTTTGGGCTTCAGAAGAGCCCTAAAAACATGGCTATGTGCCCAGGCTTTCTAAGGAATAAATGATAAAGATGACATGGATGGACCTATGGATACAGCATGAGGTTTTCTGGACGAACGTATCTGATCTAATGTTATAAATGTATATATTGTAATTTTATATTGTATTTAATAGTTTTAATTGACTTTATGTATTGTTTGATATTGTTTTTGTGTGGGCATCGAATTGTTGCCATTGTTGTAAGCTGCCCTCAGTCCCTTCAGGTGAGAAGGGCAGGATACAAATGTTGGAAATAAATAAATAAATAAATAATAAATGTGAGGGAGCACAGAGACATTTCCAGCACCACTACATCACTGAATGCCTTAATGAAAAGCAAGGCTTCATCTACACTGTCCACTTAAGTCAGTGTGCACATGGACCAGTTCTGTGGTGGTTGCACACCACACTGGACTGATCTGGTTTAACCTGGAGCAAAGCCACCCTAATATCAGCCAGAGCAGAAAGGAGAAGGTAAGTGGTGTATAATGGTGGGGACAGTCATGACACGAGAGGCTGAGAGAGACCCCTAGGGTGGCACTGAACCTTGTTCGACATGCCCAGGCAGCAGGGATTCCCTCTTGCTTCCAAGGTGGTTAAGCGAGTACCAATCAGAACACCATGCACATTTTGTGTCAGTGTAGAAGGGCCCCAAGTTGAATATCTGGGAGATCTCATCAGTTGAATTGCTGGTAATATATAACTATAGTCAGGCCTGCAGTCAGACTAGAATGCATCTAGATAATTCATCTCAATTAGGAATGCCTTGACATAATTTACTTTTAGAATCAGAAAAACCTGGTACAGAGGTGTTGAACTGTGAGGAGTTTTTCACTTTAGATGACTTCCTCCTGATATCTAAGAAGCTGATAGCTAAAGCAGCTAAGGGTTCCCTCTCAGCTAGACTTGAAAGACACTGAAGAAACAGCCCGTCTGGTGGAAGAATTGTCAGTTAAATTGAAGACACTGACTAATTAAATGCCTGGAATCTTGAGGCAGCTACCTATAAATCTCTGAAAAACTGAGGGAAATCCTTATTATTTGCAATTGTTCAACTTCAGCATATAGGTTGGAAGAAATATGAGAGATTTGACCTGCAAAGTTCTTTACAATTGATTTCCAAGTCACCTACATTTTACTCTTTTGTGCAGAGCATAAAATGGCCCAACCACTTGAGATAGCTCTACTGTGCAAGACCATACATCTGCATTGGTGGAAGAGAAAAAATATTTATTTGCTGCCATCAGAACAATTGGAGCCCCTGGTGATGCAGTGGGTTGAACCCTTGTGCTGGCAGACTGATGACTTGAAGGTTGGGTTGCTCACCTGAAGGTTGCCGGTTCGATTCCAACCCGGGGAGAGCATGGATGAGTTCCCTCTATCAGCTCCAACTCTATGCGGGGACATGAGAGAAACCTCCCACAAGGATGGTTAAAACATCAAATCATCTGGCCATCCCCTGGGCAATGTCCTTGCAGATGGCCAATTCTCTCACACCAGAAGCAACTTGCAGTTTCTCAAGTTGCTCCTGACACGAAAAAAAAATGGAACAATGGGTTCTAGCCATTGTTCAGTCAGACTTGCTCTGAGCTTTCTACTATCAGCACTCTAATCTCATTTCCCACTTGTTCCAGCAATTTCCTATTAAAATGTGTGTGTGGGCTTGACTCCACACATGAGAGAGGAAATGTAGGAGTGATTATGCCCATTACTTTCATTATTTCCCCAAGATCATGGGCCAAGAGAATTCTGCAACAACCTTCAGGAATTCATATAGAATCATAATCCCTTTGGAACAGTCCATTATAATCATCCCTGCCTCCATATTAACTGGTCTTCAAGTACCAGTTAATGTAAATTGCATCACTCTTTCTCAGCTCCATGCACTAAAGCTAATCCCATAGGATGATGTCCTTCAAGTAATGGAGGATAGCAGCCTACAAGGTGCTGCTGCTGCTCAATCGCATAGTCGCTTCCGACTCTTCGTGACCTCATGGACCAGTCCACGCCAGAGCTCTCTGTCAGCCGTCGCCGCCCCCAGTTCCTTCAAGGTCAAGCCAGTCATTTCAAAGATACCGTCCATCCATCTCGCCCTTGGTCAGCCTCTCTTCCTTTTTCCTTCCATTTTCCCCAGCATCGTGATCTTTTCCAAGCTTTCCTGTCTTCTCATGATGTGGCCAAAATACTTCAACTTTGCCTCTAATATCCTTCCCTCCAGTGAGCAGTCGGGCATTATTTCCTGGAGGATGGACTGTTTGGATCTTCAAGGTGCAGTGTATGTGATATGGTATACACATTCACAACTATATTCTTGGTTCTCAGTAACTGTGAGTTGAGATAATTAGCTCACTGTGTCTATGGTCAGTCCTGATCCAAGAAATAAAATGGTTTCCCTGAGTTCACAACATTGAGGGGTTATATTCACTTCCTTACAGTGTGGATTCTGAAGACATTACATTTTGGCTCTGGAAAGTATTGGCCTTTCACGCTTCTCTCCAAAATTAATAACAATTTCCCTTGAAGAATCATTTGAGAATGATCCGCTTTCGAAGTGCTCCTGCTGTTATTGGCATCAGGTCACTAGGATAACCCACATAAGCTTCCACGTGCATGGAGGGTGTGTTCATGATTAAATCCCAGTATAAGAACTGACTGCTCAGATTTATTTTCCAGGAACAAATGACTAAACCCTTCCAGAGAAGAGCACTTAATGTAAGTGCTGGCAAAGCAGTGTTGCCTCCCTCCTTATTTATGGAGATGAAGTGAGAACTGCTTCTGTTTAAATGGGGAAAACAAATGAACAGGAAACACAGTCTCATCCCCTTTTCATTTCGGCAAATTCATTGTACATAGATTTGGGGGAGGAGACTGA
This sequence comes from Anolis carolinensis, assembly GCF_035594765.1. Taxonomy (NCBI): domain Eukaryota; kingdom Metazoa; phylum Chordata; class Lepidosauria; order Squamata; family Anolidae; genus Anolis; species Anolis carolinensis. The sequence continues at coordinate 131,186,820 of NC_085845.1, read as the reverse complement.
TGGAAATAGTGGAAAGACACACTTTTAAATATTTGTATCTCTCTCGCCTTCTTTCCCTTGAACACACATGCGTACAGACACATTAAAGGAAGATGGGAAGATTGCCGAGCTGAACAAATTATTTCCATCTGTCTGCGCTACAGAAGATGTAGAGTAGATACCCAGTGTCTGAACTGACATTTACAGGAAGTGAGTCTGATGAACTGAGGCAAATAGTGTGGAGAAGAGAGGAAGCTCTATGCCATATTCACAAATTGAAAACAAACCTTCCACTGGGTCCAGATGGTATTCTGCTGAGGGTTCTTAAATAACTCAGAGATTAAAATAATGATTTTCTAATGTACGATCCTTACAAAATCACTTCTAGAGCAAAGAAAGACACCATGGCCAATTCAATCTCCCCCTCTTCAAAGAACTGGAATTATAGGCCATTTAGATGTTCCTGTCCTCCCTCAAAAAAGAGGGTAAATAGAAGTGAATTGGATGCTTCCAGGATTGGCATTTCACTTTTTGAATAGCATACCTTCCAATTTTTATAATATCTCAGAAACAGTCCAAATTGATCATGTTCTATCCCACTTTTTCACCTGTTTTTACAATGTTCCGCACTTACCTTCCTCCTGGTCAATGGGCATATGTAGTGAGAAATGTATTCTAAAAGGGACTGCAAGGGCAAGCCCAGAATGGCCCCATTTGTCCCAACCTGTATTCAGTCCAAAAAGAATGAAAAAGATTTACCAGGGGCAATGGTGATAGGAATATTTCACTCTCTTTCCTGGGTACTTTACTACAAAGGCAGATACTGTTGAAAGCCTTATATTAGCAAAATTATTCTTCCTCCCTTTTCATTCAGGGTTACTTCAAGAAAAACCGAATGGGAGCTAAATGTGTGACTAGCCCCATTTTCCCACAGGTCAAATTGGGCAGCTGGTGGCAAAAAGTGGGTTTTTGGTTTTTCAGATTCCCAGATAAGGGAAGCTCAATGAACCTAGTTACAGCAGGTATGGGCAAACTTCAGTGCTCCTGGTGTTTTGGATTTCAACTACCTCAATGCCTAACAGCCGGTTAGCTGGGTGGGATTTCTGGGAGGACCAAAGTTTGCCTATGCCTGTTATAGAGTAGTAGCCAATAGCATTGCCACCAATAATTTTTTTCTTAGCCCTTTAAAAATTGACCCAAGTGTTTAGTCATTGCTCATAGCTTGAATGCAGATCTCCTTGAAGACCAATATGTCTCAATGTAATTGCTCATCTGAACCAAACTGAATATTATTGACTTATCAGGTTCCCAGTGATTTACTGGATTTAGTCTAGACAGATGTTGTGACTCAGCTGGAACCTCAGAGTGTCTCTGATAGGAATTATGGGATTCAGGTTCAGAGTGTCCCTACTGTAGAAGATGAGGAACAGGGAGGCTTTCCCACAGCAGGGAATGGTGTTGATGATACTGAAGCTAGCCAGGTGCAAATTGACTCAGAAAAGGAGGACAGTTCTCAGTCTGATAGCATGCAGACAGATGCTAACGAGCTGGCTGGCCTTGACGAAATGGAATCTTTAGATCGAGCTGGCCATTCGGAATTCAGGGTTCGGAGGAGTGTTAGAATAGCAAACAAGAAGGAGGTCAGAGGCCAAAGAAATGCTTTCATGCTATGCAAAGGGTATTAAAACAGTGTGTTTTGAGACAAACCTTTATCAAAGCAACTTCTTGCTCAAGTCAAGAATCAAGCTATCATTTTCCTAGATTATCTTGCAGCCTTTGTGTGTTCATGTTCATGGGACTTTGTGATGCTCTAATGGGATCTTGTTTTATTTCTTATATTTCTTGGATTATTTTTTGAAGCCTTGTTTTGCAACAATCTTTTGGAACTTTACTTTTGCTTTTTAAGAACTGTTTATTTCCTATTTCTTAACAAACTACAAAAAACTTCAACTTGTGTGTAGCCTGGTGTATAAAGCAAGGTGAAACTAGCCAGAGGTGCGACAACAGACTAGCGATTCATTTTAGGTCACAATCTATTCAAAGAATTGATTTGTGAACTATTGAACATCATTGAACCTGATATGAGAAATGCCTCAGTTAATATTTAATATACAACCTCATCACATGGCTCCAAATAAGCATCCTAGGATTCTTAGAGCCAGCTTTGGGGACAGAGCCCCACCGTGGCCGTCAGATGATGTCAACTGTGGCTACATCCCCAACCTCCCCCAACCTGGGTAAAAATGTCACTAGACATTTTCCTCAGCAATATGAGAGGCATCCCATGTTGCACTTGCTCCAATGGAGCCAGCAAGGGACCTCCCAGAGAGGACAATGCTTTCCCCAAATAATGGGAAAAGAGTTGTGAGAGGGATCTATGCATGGAGCGAACGATTCGCCCTGTGGCACTCTCATTTCTCCCCGGAAGCCAGACAAAGCTGGACGCTTTGCCTGACCTTTTTGATAAGGTTGATAATGTATTGATGGTGATATATCTTGGATGTTACCTTCTATCAGAGAGTAACCAATCCAATCTACAACCTACTCTACCATTAGAAAAGGTGAGGTGATTTACCTGTCTGAGCAATTACTCTGGTGGTTAGTATTATGAAAGAAGGAAAGAATGGCTAAAATAGTCAAGGTTTTTTTGAAACTTTTTGAGGAAGAACTCAGTCTGCGCTTGATGTGTGACTAGCTCTCTCTCACACACACTCCCCCCTCTCTCTCTTAGTTTTCCAAAATCTTCAAAAAAAATCCTGAAACCCCAAAAACTTTTGGTCTCAAGTATTTTGGATAAGGGAGACTCAATTTGTATATTATGTCCAGTATCAGAAATAGTATGCTTCTTTTTAGAGTTGGCTGGAGACCATAAGCAGGTAGGTTCTGCTGTATTCCTCTCTAGTTTCTGGGCTGCCTATGGATATTTCATAAGCTTCTGTGGAAAGAGAAAGCTTGATTTAGATATACTGTACTTTTAGTCTGATCCAGCATGAATGTTCTTATGTTCTTAGATTTGGAAATACAGATCATTCTCAGGTTAAGGATTCTAGGGAAGTGATGGTGTTTTTTTTTCAAATCATCCCTGCTGATAACCTCTTTTCTGTCCTACATTTATGATTACTTGTCCTGATTATCAACTCCACTGGCTGCAATTCATTGAACCACAGCACTGTGAAATATAGGGACCATAATCAATTCTTCTCCTTGTCCGGCTGCTTTTTATCTAATGAGGCCTAAAAGAAATGAGGAAATACAACCCACCACAGTTCTTTGGAATCCCACAGAGAACTAAATTGGCATCGCAAGAGGCACTTACATGAAACAGTGTACAGAGTAAACTGCAAATTCTTTCAGCAGAAATTATTTGCATAGATAGCTGGTGGCAAAGAGGGACAGAGTTTTCCTCCTTCCTTTTTCCAGTTTAAAACCTCCAGCATTGCTATTTGTTTATTTCTCCTTCTTTAAAAAATAGGATGGAAGATTAACCTAACTAGCTCTAATGATGGGAAACAGAGGTTCCATCTTTTCTACAGCAACCCATTATCTTGTATTTAAAATTTTAATCTGGAGAAACACAGTCCATGGATCACATTTGTAACCATTCTGGACCAAGATCCATTTGGGAGCTTTCATTTCTGCAACTGTAGCCTTCTCTATCAAAGGGTTCTGGTGCCACATCAAACTACAAATCCCAGGGTTCCATAATGCCGATCATGGCAATTAAAGTGGTGATAAAATGCATTAATTCTACAGGTAGATGCACCCTTTATCCCTCAGATCAGTCTCCCCTTCTGAAGGCCCATAAATCCTAAAGAATTTGTAGCAACCTGAAAACTGACAAACCCATACAGAATTCACATTATTCTGAAACTTGCCTTGAGTGATATTTTGTGCCATAATTCAATGATGTATGTGTGTGGTGGTGCGGGTGGGGGGTGGGGGTGGGGGTGGAAACCTTCTTCACCTAATTCTGTATCGAGAATGTTTCCCATATTTCCTGCACAAAATTAGCTAAAATGAAGTATCTGGTAGTAATTTTTTTAAAAAAACCTACACATTTTAATGTTTATACAGAGAAACAGCCAAGACTTCCTCCAAACTCAGCAAGTTTGTTGAGGTTGTGGGAAAAAGTAGAACAGAGAGCAAATAAGGCCAAATCTGGTGTATAGCAGAATAGTGAAAAGGACTCTTCAAATAAACATCAGAAGAGAAATAAATCTATCATAATTTAGGCCAGCGAGAACCACTGATTTAAGCAGTATCTCTGTGAGTAATGCATGTGTGTTTATTAGGGCTGTGCACATTTTTCCTTAGTCATTGTAAGTCGGATTAAATTTGTTAAATTTGTACTTAGAATGCAATATCTGACACATGGCCATGGCTCACGTCAAAAAATTAAGAATTGAAACTTACCCAACATTTTTTTTGTTTGAATTTCATAAGCCTCGGAATCCTGCTGAAGTCAGTTTCATTTTCAGCACAAGCAAGCAAAGCAAAGCCAAAAAGGCTGCCATTCCTCTTTAAATTAATGGCCTCTCACAATTAGGAGAGGGAAGCAGCAGGGAGAAAGCAGAGTTCACTGGGAAAGAGACTGAGAAAGCATAGAATTCTGAAAAATGTAGTTTGGGAAGGTGAGGAGCCCAATGCCAGAGAATTCTAAAGGCCCTGCCCTAAACTACATTTCCCAAAATTCTGCTTAGTATCAGGAAGCCCAAATTAGCATAGGGGAGAGATTTGTCCTTCCATCGCAGCAGACAGCCAGAGTTCCAATAAATTTTTGAATCTGCAAAGCGGAGGATTGGCAGTAAGTAGATCTCTGTGCTGGATTGGGAAGAAATCCCTAAATGGAAGTTATATTGGTTAATATGAGAGGCATTCAATAGATAGCTGTTGTGGCTTTTTAAAAACTTTTTTATCGAAACTTTTTTTTAAAACCCTAAAATCAGTAGATGTATGAATATTTCTGAAAGTTGGGGGAGAATGATTCCCTGTTATCTTGTGTCATTGTATAGTGAATTCAAGAAAATAGCTCTTATAATTGTTTTTTTAAAATGTTGTTTATAAAACCTTTGAAAATTCCCCAAAAATCCACAGATAAGTGAAATGTTCTGAAACTTGATGGGCGAACAGTAGTACATGATTTCTATCATTGTAGCAAGTTTTACCCCAATAGCTCTAAAAATGAGGGAGAAAGGAGCTCTTGAATTTTCCCCACTTCCGTAATTACTAAAAGGAAAAGTAACGATTTTTCATTATTCTCGTTATGGTAATGAAATTTTCACCAATTATACTTTAGAAAGACTTTAGAAACAAAATCCTGGCAACCCCTAATTATGTAATGAGTTTTGAAACATTTTTTTTTAGAGCACACAACCCTAGTGTTTATGCTACTTGGTGTTTGAGTAAGGTACAATACTCTCTTATAAATCCAAAATTTAGTTTGGTAGCATTCTTCAGCCAAATCGTCATCATTTTGAGTGATTTAACAATCTTAGGGTGCTTCTACACTGTAGAAGGAATGCAGTTTGAAACCACCTTAACTGCCATGGCTCCAGCACTCTTTGGCAGTACCAGCACTTTTTAGCTAAAGACCTTACAAACTGTAGTTCCCACGATTTTGTAGCATTGAACCATGGGAGTTAAATGGTCTCAAATTGTATTGTGTACAGTGTAGATGTACCTTTGGTCTACTCTGTCTTCTTCTCTTTACAGACTGGCCTTTAGACTCTTCTTATGTTCAAGTCAGTTGAAGTGCTTACTATTTCATTCCTTTTAAAAATCTATCATCCTTTTTCACATAGGTCAGCAAATGAGGTTTTTGGTATTGTTGGCATTCAGTTCCCATCTGCCTCTAGCTACGTCGCCAGTGGTCAATGGTGATGGGAACTCTAGTCCTTAAAAGATAAGTATCAGGCATGTAGGATAACCCTCCATGTGCATTATTGTACATACAGAGCTCTGGGTTTTGTGTGTTGATTTATTTGGAAACCAGATCTTACATGCTTTTCAAGTTCCATAAGACAAGCCCTATCAGTTTGTTGCAGGAAAGTTGAAAAGAAAACAGAACAAAAACAAAATGTAAACATAAACCTGAATTACTTGAAAGTCTAGTTCCAGGTAGTACAAGATTTCATCCTTGATTAGATGTATACTGAGTTTTGTGAGTTATTTAAAAAGAAACAAGAAAAAAACTTTCATATGGGGAATGTCGATTTGCATCACAAGCAAGATATGAAGGAAAGTGCCTTCCTTATTGGATATTTGCACTGTACTCAGAAGTACATATAAAGCTAAGGTTTTTATTTACAGTATTTTTCCTCACATTCGTGATGCCACAGCAACTCATCATTAGTTGATATATATGCCAAAAATAATCTGTAATTCCAACATGTATAACAAGCCCTGATTTTGACATTATGAAACAATAACATTTTGGGAAATCAGATGTCAGAATTAGATTTTCAGTTGAATTTCTGGATTATTTTGTGGATGTAAATTGCATACTTTTCAATATTTCACAAATGAAAACCGAGACAAGTGTGCCAAGCAATACCGGACTAAGAACAAGATTGTAAGCATTATGCATAAGGAAGAATACAAGTCAAGAGAAGCTGCAGAAGTTTGCTTTTGCCTGATACCTTGAGAAAGATTTTGTTCCCTTTTCTCCTCTACCTCCTGATGATCAAAAGCAAACTACTCTTACCTTTTGTACTTAATTTATAGCAGTTTAAGTTATCTGAGGATGAATTTGTGTGTGTGGTGGGGTATGGAGATATTTGGAACATTGTAAAAGCAGCTGAGAAAGTGGGATGGCAGAAAATTATAGATGACTATCTCTGCCATACTGACACAATGGAGCCCCTTCTACACTGCTCTATATCCCAGGATTTGATCCCAGATTATGTGCTTATCCCAGATTATATGGCAATGGAGACTCATATAACCCACATAACACAGACACATATGAACATTTCTATATAGAGATAGATTTTTTAGATAGATGCCAAAAAAAAAGTTTCCAAAACTTTATAATGCATGATAAAGTCCATCAACATTTATAGCTCTGGACTGATAATCCAAATTACATTTTATTAAAATTGTAATAAACTCAGTTTATGTATCACTATCACTGGGCCCTATATACAGGCACTAAAATCCAAACTAGAAGCCAGTTTGAATTTGCCGTATGTACAAATGTACACCTCCAGTGTGAGCCTCAAAACAAATACAGCCAGAAACAGCATAATAAAAAAAATCTCCCAGGAAATTCTGGGTTAAACCATAAAATTCACTGAAGCTTAACTGTTATAAATGCTGCATAGCAGGAAGCCGAATGACACATGCAGAGTGCTTATATAGATAGGGCTAATGCTGCAGCAGTCAGAGAACAAAACTCCCTGGGAAAAGAAGCCACAGTGTTCCCATGGAATGCTTGAGTGCCATCTTTTGCCTTGCTTTGCTATAGTCAAGTACCAGGAAAGCATTTTTTTACCAGTGTATCTCTTCAGAGGAAGTAGGAAAACAATGATGCTTGATATGGCTAGGTCTGCAATCAGTGGATTTTTATGGATTCTGTGGCAGCTTTGAACTGGTTCCTGGGGTGCCTGTGTACTGGATCTCTATAATCCACATTCTGATCCATGATACATGGCTGTGTAGAAACAGCTATTTACTCACTTGTAGGCCCTACTATGTTGTATATTGCATTAGTCCTCATTAGATATATTTTAAAGTCATCAAAACTTAACCAACAGTAATACCGAACTCAACCACTATTGTTAATGATGCATTTGTCAGGATCCAGGCTGCAGAGCACCAATAACCATGCGCAGAGACCAGATTCTATCTAATATCTTTATTAAAGAAATATATAAAGTCAATAAAAACAAGTGAAGCAGTTCAGAAGCAGACCTTTCAGGAAAGGCCAAATATAGTCCAGGAAAGTATTGTCCAATATAAGATATTAAAGTTCAAAGTTATAATCCACTTGACCGAAACACACACTATTGCCAAGCAATAGTGCGGGGAACTGTCCAAAGTCTTTCGATGCTTAAGGTAAATCCGAAGGAAACTGGAAAACAAGGCTTGAAACTAGGAAGCAAGGTCCCTGGTAAAACGCAAGACAAGGCAAGACTTGAAACTTGGCTAGGTCAAACTTGAAACAAGGCAAACATGAAACATGAACTGAGTCCATAGAAGTCCGTGAAGCAAGGCAAGGCTGGAATCTTGATCCGTGAAACAAGGAACTGGGGTACGAAGTCTACACACGATCTCTCTCCTCAAGCTGAACAAATTGACTCCGCAAGGTTCCCCTTGCGGCAAAACCCCTATATAGGATCTTGTTTTCCCGCCAACAGAACACTTTCCCTGGAGAACAAGAAAGGAAACCAAACCCTGTCCAGATGCATGACTCCTTAGAATTTCCCAAGGGAAGCAGACCTAATCAGCTAATTGTTTGGCTGCGATTCTGGCACTCCGGCGATTAGCCTCCCTAGCCCCTCTATCTCTATTATAATTGTCTCTTCGGGAAAATGGGGGAGAATTCTGCCCAAGGCTTGTTTGGCTGACTTCTTGAGGGCAAACGTCCTCCAGGTGCAGGGGCTCCGATTCTGGCTGAATCGGTGGGAATCCCATGTTTTCCTCTTCGTCTGCCACAATAGTACTAGGAACGGGACTACAAGGCCCATGAGACATCACAGCATTCTTCAAATGATTTCTCTATCTATCTTAAATCTTCAACTAGTCAACTTTTTTGGGTGGCACTAAGTTGTAATATTAGAGCAAAAGATAAAACATTTGTTTCTACTCATATCTTCCATAACCTTCATTATTTTAACAAAATTTACCTTTTGAATGTTTCAAATGATATTCAGAATAGTTGCTCTTTACTAACAACATGCACTTAATCTTTTGTAAGAAATTAATTTACGAATGGTTATTCTCAATTGCTTTAAATGAGGGAGCACACAAATCTTTCATGCCCAAATTGAGGTAACTATATGGAAGTAAGCAGTCTTGACCCATTATAGTAACATTCATATGGTAAGTTTAGGCATATTCTCAAAGAGAATTTATTGGATCATTCAAAGACCAAATGGCACCATCTGCACCCATTCTTTGAAGTGACAAACTTTACAGAATGTCCTTTTGGTCTGTGATCAAAATAAATTGATTCATTCATAAAGTGATACATTCATTCTATAAAGAACAAGCAATCTACCTTGTTGATTTAACATAAAGGCCAGCTAGTCAGACGTGGGTCATGAAATGAATGCAAAGAACAAAGATACTATCTCAAGACAAAAAGTCACATACATATAACTCTGGGACAACTCAGGGATATCGGTTCTTTGAGCATTTAATGAAGGAACAGTTGGTTCCACTTTACTCAATGCCAAAAGTGGAATGTACACTGTGCATGTTCATAATGGAGTCATTTGTTTGATAGACCAGTAACCTTTTTTTATAAGAAAGTGAGCTTGATTACTTGGCCTTTGTCAAGTTTGGTGTGAAGATAAACCAAAGGAAAGCTAATTAACAATGTTCAAATGAAAGATATTTCATATTTAATTATAAACCTTCCAACAACCCAAACTTCATGGGTGGAGCAAACGTTCCAGTTGGGTAAGGTTTGCTCAACCACAGAACCTTTGAAGCATCCAAAACCCTTCCAGAAATGTGGGCTAGACAAAACTACGGTTAGGTGGATCTATAATTGGCTAAGCGAACGAACCCAAAGGGTGCTCACCAATGTGTCATCTTCATCATGGAAAGAAGTGACAAGTGGAGTGCCGCAGGGCTCCGTCCTGGGCCCGGTTCTGTTCAACATCTTTATTAACGACTTAGACGAAGGGTTAGAAGGCACGATCATCAAGTTTGCAGACGACACCAAACTGGGAGGGATAGCCAACACTCCAGAAGACAGGAGCAGAATTCAAAACGATCTTGACAGACTAGAGAGATGGGCCGAAACTAACAAAATGAAGTTCAACAGGGACAAATGCAAGATACTTCACTTCGGCAGAAAAAATGGAAATCAAAGATACAGAATGGGGGACGCCTGGCTTGACAGCAGTACGTGTGAAAAAGATCTTGGAGTCCTTGTGGACAACAAGTTAAACATGAGCCAGCAATGTGATGTGGCAGCTAAAAAAGCCAACGGGATTCTGGCCTGCATCAATAGGGGTATAGCGTCTAGATCCAGGGAAGTCATGCTCCCCCTCTATTCTGCCTTGGTAAGACTACACCTGGAATACTGTGTCCAATTTTGGGCACCACAGTTGAAGGGAGATGTTGACAAGCTGGAAAGCGTCCAGAGGAGGGCAACTAAAATGATCAAAGGTCTGGAGAACAAGCCCTATGAGGAGCGGCTTAAAGAGCTGGGCATGTTTAGCCTGCAGAAGAGAAGGCTAAGAGGAGACATGATAGCCATGTACAAATATGTGAGGGGAAGTCATAGGGAGGAGGGAGCAAGCTTGTTTTTTGCTGCCCTGCAGACTAGGACACGGAACAATGGCTTCAAACTACAGGAAAGGAGATTCCACCTGAACATCAGGAAGAACTTCCTGACTGTGAGGGCTGTTCAGCAGTGGAACTCTCTGCCCCGGACTGTGGTGGAGGCTCCTTCTTTGGAGGCTTTTAAGCAGAGGCTGGATGGCCACCTGTCGGGGGTGCTTTGAATGCGATTTCCTGCTTCTTAGCGGGGGGTTGGACTGGATGGCCCATGAGGTCTCTTCCAACTCTACTATTCTATGATTCTATGATTCTATCATATTGTCAGGTCAGAAAGGAGAAGATACATGTATGGGGGTGAAGTTCTTCCTTTTTATGTTTGTTTTTTATCTTCCTTTAGCTATGCCCTCCATGTCAATGAAAGAAAAATAAATCATGTGAAGTCTGGTTATCACCATCCCATTCTGGGTAGATCCATAGCCTTACAACACTGATTTTATGAACTGAACCTTCCCACTTAAAGATATATGCAGTTATAAATATGAAGCTCTTGCCTTTTCGTATTCTCTTTTTTCGTGTCTCAAACTTGATGATACCTTCCAGAACACTCCTACTGTATCTGCATGAGGGGGGGGGGGGGTGCTGGCCAAGGGATCTGGAATTTGGAGCATATAAAAGGAACATTTCCAAGCTCTCAGAGTGGCAATACATGGTGGAAAATAGAAACATAACCCCTCAGGAATAAAAAGCTTACTTTTAATTCATGAAAACAATTGTTTGGAGAGCCGTTGTACCTAATGATCTGATCAACATAATGCATTCCCTGCTGAAGTTACTTGAGGGATATTGCTTGCAATTGTCACAGAATGCCGAATGGCACAACAGCTCCTAGTAGGGAAATATCAGGCTGCCTTCCAGCCTTACTGCGACCTCCTTTGTGCTTTGCTCTTTTTGTAAGCATAAAACAAACAAAAAAGTAGCATTTGCCTATGCATTCAAAAGTGTTATTCTTGCCTTCCTTAGACATTTTGGCATGGGCACCAGTTTGTTTCAGAGCTCTGTTTTTCGCTGATTTTCACCTTGGCTTGGGCTATGATTATCTCAATCCATATTCTCTTGTTGTATCTCTTCCCTGACATTTACAATTGCCATCAAATTCCATCACATAATTAAGCTGAGTTAGTCTTACAGTGCATCTACAGTGTAGAATTAATGCAGTTTGACACATCCGCGTTGTACTTTTAGAAGCTCTTTGCCCTTTGTTGCCAAAGGGTGATGGTGATTCACTAAACCACAACTTCCATGATTCCATAGCATTGAGCTATGGTAGTTAAAGTGGTGTCAAACTGCATTAAATCAATGGTGTAGATGCACCCTCAGTCCTTTGATGTGCAGGGTCTTTTTTGTAATAATCCCTAGGATCGGCAGTACTTTTCCAAGAGAGTTTCAGATATCTTTCTCTGTACATCCAGGCCAAGGAATTTGATTGCTTACATCTTTAAAATCCAAGATGTCATACAGACAAGAAGGGCATAAATAAGGTAGCCATGTATTTAATTTTACAGAGAATGAATGAAGGATTATTTAAGTTGATTTACCTTTGTAATTAGAGGGCTGTGTGAGGTCAAATCCTAGCTCTGTGTGTGAGTGTTTTTGGTACAGATCAATGCTTTAGAATTTTCACTTACTTGACAAAAGTAAGCAAAAGACACTGATTTTTAATCTTTCAATAGTAAACAGAGTTGCCTTTTAATAGTAATTTAAAGGCAACTACTGTATATACTCGAGTATAAGCCTAGTTTTTCAGCCCTTTTTTTAAGACTGAAAAAGCCCCCTTCGGCTTATACTCAGGTGAGGGTCTTGGTTGGCTTATATTTGGGTCAGCTTATACTCGAGAAAATATGGTACATTTATTATTTTTCTCTATTATTATTGGTATTATTACATTTATTATTTTTCTCTATTATTATTGGTATTATTACATTTATTATTTTTCTCTATTATTGTTGCTACTATTACATCTATTTTACTCTATTTTTATTATTATTAATACATTTATTATTTCACTCTGATATAATCACATTTATTATTTTATTCTATTTATTATTACATGTATTATTTTCCTATATTTATTATTATTATTATTATGTGTATTATTTTACTCTATTATTATTAAAAGGATACATAAGCACATTTACATTGAAGAAGATGAGAATAATGATTTGATCAGAGTTGGACAGTCTTATCTTAAATTTGAACTTGATGTAAATATTCAAAAACATTTAACCTACTGATGCCTCAATTAATGTAATTTTATTGGTATCTATTTTTATTTCTGAAATTTACCACCCTCTGTTTGTACTGGAGTCAATGTTTTCCCAGGGTTTTTTGTGGTAAAATTAGGTGCCTCAGCTTATATTCAAGTCGGCTTATACTTGAGTGTATACGGTACTTAAGGGCTCAAAATGTAACTAATCTGTATATATAAAAGAGTGATGGCATCAGGGCAGAGGACAAAACAACAAAACTACAGGCCTCGAAATTTGACAACACAACCCATCATTCACGGCTCTAGGTTGATACAACAAAAAGAAAAGAAAAATAAAGTCCTAATTACAGGGAGAGGAATAATAGTTTTTATCCAATTGCTGCCAGTTTGAAGGCTAAGCTCCGCCCACTTGATCTCCTAGCAACCTCCTCAGCCCAGGGGACAGGCACAGTTAGGCCTCACTTAGGCCTCTTCCACAGATTATCAGATTTGAACTGGATTATATGGCAGTGTAGACTCAAGGCCCTTCCACACAGCTATATAACCCATTTAGAATCTTATATTATCTGCTTTGAACTGGATTATCTTGACTCCACACTGCCATATAATCCACTTCAGTGTGCATACTAAACATAAAGACAACCATACAACATACATTCAACACCACTACTACCTCAACAATTTCTCACCAACACCACCAGACAACGCCACAGCAACGCGTGGCCGGGCACAGCTTGTTACTTTATAAAAGTAGATTTGGAGATCTGTCCAAATGTTGCTTCTATCACTATGTCCATAGTTGACTTAAGACATGCTCTTTATTTTCTCCCTCTCAGTAGCACACAAATCATGATAATCTTGGCCTGCCTCACAACAAAGTTTCGAGATTTCTAAAACATGTGTAAAAGGCTTTGAATATTTCATTGTGTTGTCTGAATATTGAATCCTGAATTACTTTCATGAGTCTTGGGCTTTTAGTCAAAATTCTGCAGAAGCTCTGCTGGAGGAGTCAAAATCAAACTACGTGCTGTTTCTTGTACCATACGCAGATGAATTCTTCTCCTCTCTCCTCCCCACCCGCCTGTCACCCGCAGCGTTCTAAAGGCTGGATAGTATTCCACATAAGGGGCTATGCACACACACTGATCTTCAGAAAGGGAGTGACCAAAATATAAAAGTCTGGAGTCTTCAGCCAAACTATAAATTTACATATTTTGGAGGGAGCCAAACCACAGTCACTGCTGATTTAAAGGAACGCTTGTACTTAGTGATCATCGGCATGAAGCAGAATGCATGGAAAACACACATTAAGGTTTATAAACAGAAAGTAAATAAGCGGTGCCTACTGTCGGCTCCAAGCAGTTCATTTATAGACTGCACCACTTCACCTCCTCAGAATGCACTGAAGCCCTTTGATACACTCACTTCTATATTACAGAGGATAAAAATATCTCTGCAAAACTGTAATTCAGTGTCATTGTTTTCATTTCTTTGTAGCTGACATGTATTATTACAGACTTGGGGCAAAGCCATTCCTCCATATTTTGAGGAGTTTAAACACGATTGTGTGGGAAGACATCACAATACATAGAGCAGCTTTCTACATGCGGCCTGTTATTAGGTCTGGGCAAACATGAAACCTCCCAGAGAACTTTTCCTTTGTCTTATCTGAATGCTTTGGGCTTCTTTTGAAATCCCTCCAATGTTTTACCAGAGGAGGAATCTTCAAAACTTCTTTGAAGTGTGCTGGTCATAGCTTAGGAATGCACAGGATCCACCCTGAGACATGTTGCTGTTCTTGTGGAAACTCAGGTTTCTTTGCAGTTCCTCAGATGTTCCCCAGAACACAGATATTTCCAGTTATTTAAAATGATTGTAACAACTCTATTGCTACATAAAGGTAAGAGTAAAGAGAGAAAAATAGAGAAATTGCAAAAAATCAGAATGCACTTCCCAGATTGCAGGCCCCTGATGCCTGCAATCTAGTGGGAGTTATTGTCTAAAAAGATAATGGACAGTATTCTATCATCAACTAGTTAGTTCAGTATACTCAAATAGTGACAATACTATCACAAACCTAGTGCAGTGTCACAATCATGATCAAGAGCCCTTCTACACAGGCCTCGAGGAACTGGTTCCTCCTGGGATTGAGGCCCTACACCCACCCCAAACCCTGGGCTTTCCCTGGGGGCTGGCTATATGCCCACCCAGGTCAACCAAATTCCCTCCCCTCCAACCTCTGGACGTCTCATTTTCACACACCAGGAGCTTTCATAAGAGGGCCCTAAGCATGGAGCCAAGCTCCTCGTGAAGGGTTTTGAGGTAAATGGGAGGTGGGCTGAGAGAGAAACGGGTTGTCATCCTGTTCCTTTGGGCTCTAGAAGCCTGAAGAACCAGGATCACATTGATTATTGACCCCTGGGATCACAGAAGCAGTCCCGGGAGTCCATCACCACAGGGCCTACATCTGGAAATATCCAGACCTTATACAAACTGGGAAATTCCAGTTTACTACAGATTAATTCCGGTTTACCTGAGTCATCATTTGGACACCACAAGTAAACCTGTGACAGGTCTTGCATTTTGAGCCTGTCTGGAAGGGCCCTAAGTAGCAATCCTTCTTGAATTAAAGTATACTTCTTGAATTATGGTAACCAGAACTAAACACACTAACACAGTATTCCAGATGAGATCTGACCAAAGCAGAATAAAATAATATTATTACTTCCCTCAATACAGACAGTATACTCCTATTGGTGCAGCTTAGAATCTCATTGTTGACATATATGCAACTTGCAGACTACTAAGACTCTTAGCTAATTTTCACATGTATCAATGTCAAGCCAGGTGTCACCCATTCTGTTTTGGTGTACAGTAGAGCCCCGGTTATCCAAGATAAATGAGCGGGCCCGATCTCGGATAGCTGAACGGCTCGGATAGGGCGAAGGGAGCTCGTGAGAAGGAGAGGGAGGAGCAGGTGCCCTAGAAGCACCCTGCGATTGCTGCTGCAGAAGTGCTTGTGGGCTGCTTCCCTGGGCCAAGCCCTCGCCCCTTGGGAAGCACCCTGGGCTGCTTCCCCAGGCACGAGGGCTCACCGAAGGATGTCTCCCCGGATCTTCCTTGGCCAGGTCCTTGCTGGAGGAAAGAGTTTCCTCCAGCAATGGCCTGGCTGAGGAAAACCCGCTGCACGCTCCTGTTCCTCCGAGAAATGCGAAGGAGTCGATGGCTGCTTTTGAAGCGAACAAATAAGCACTTTTCTCACGGTTTGAGGCCTTGAATTTCCCTTAAAAAGTTTTGCTTTCTCTGACATAGTCAGAGGTAGTAACATTGCTAATCCAAGAGAAAAAGATTTTTGCTCTGTGTTCCTGTGTATCTCTGCAGCCGTGTACCTTGCTTCAAGTTCCAGCCTCACTTCGGCCTATGAATCCAGTTGAGTGTTCCAGTGACTTTGCTGTTTGGATTTCTATTTTAGCCAAGACCCTCACCTTGTGTTTCAGCATTGACTTTATACCTTGGACTATCTTGGAGTTTGATCCTGCATTCTAGTCTTGTTTCCTGTGTTTTTTGTTTGACTCATGCTTTGGAATTAATCTTGTTTGGAGTATTCTTGATACCTTTCTTGGGACTTACTTTGATATCTGGTTTTGGACTATGAGTGACTTTTATAAACTCTTGCTTCAAGATTTTGAAGTACTTTGCTCTTGTGGATTTAAACTCATTTTACTTACTCTGAACTTTGATTTTGCTATTGCTTGCATATAACCTTCAATAAACAGCTTGCTTGCTTATATTCTGGGGCTCCAGTGTGGTTTTGAGGTGCCTACATAGCCTAAGGGTGCAACATTTTGGAGATTTACAGCATATATATCATTGTATTTATTCAGAAGTAAACTAAGTACACCTTAAGCATGGGCTCTGTCTCTGTGATCATCGCAATCTTTGATGTAAACTTTGATATAAACATCATTCTTTATCAGTGTGGGGTTTTTTTCCTGAATTAGAAAATTTTATTGTGGACTTTCCAGGAAAAATATTTGCATATTGCTTTCTATCACGATTTCCATAATGCTGATTATCTTTATTTATATAGTTACTCAAACTGAGTCGGTAAATAAGGATGTAGAAAATCTTTCCAAAGTTTCAAGTTACAAATTGCAAATGTCTAGCATGAAATACCTGAGTTGTTGGTGAAATATCACAACTTTGTATCTCTCATGAAATATTCCTTCTCCTGCTTTAGATGACTAGATGAGTACCATGTATTGAAGTACATGGTGATGCCTGACAATTCTCCAAACCATACAGCACAATGCTGATACCACCTTATTGGTTTCATTCCAGCCCCATTTGGTCACATTTGAATGTCAGAAGACTGAATTTGGAGACCAGGATAACCATGTAAAAGTTAGCCCTCTGCCTCCCATGACCCCAAATATGTTAGAAGCAGGGGTTCTCAAACTTTTTCAGCTACATAGCCCTTTTTGAAGCAAAGGTTTCTCATGGAGCCCCAAGAAATGTTTTATATTGTTGTATATATTATATATAAAGTAAGTATATATATCAGGAATCAGCAAACTTTTTGACCAGCATAAACTTTACAGTATTTCAGTGGAATTTTCTGCCATGCATGAAAAACACAATCAATGCACCCTCAACAGATGATCATTCAGCCTTTGTAATCATAGTAATAGTAATAGGATGAACCCCAGGGGCCATCTAGTCCAACCCGTCTTCTACCATGTAGAAAAAGCATGATCAATGCACCCCCTGAATGATGGGAGGGAAAAAGAGTTTTGGAAACAAGTAAAGCAAGGAGGAAAGGATCTAGGCAGCCAGGAAGTCAAGGAAAAGGCTTTTGGGGTGAGAGAGGTGAGAGAAAAGATTTTTGGAAGCAAGAAAGATGAAGAAAAAAGGCTTTTTTGGGGAGTGGGGATGAGCTTTTGGCAGCAAGTGAGGCAGGGGGGAAAGGCTTTTAGTGGTGGGGAAGGGCGAGGAGCAGGAAAGAGGAGTTAAAGCTTGGGGGGAGGAGGAGGAGGAGGGAACTGCAGAGCCCCAAGGGCTCCATGGAGCATACTTTGAGAACCACTGTGTTAGACCTTCACATGCTAGGCATGAAAGAATGAAGAGGGCTTTGTAATCATTTTTCAGGTGAACATGGATAAAGAGTGAGGAGCCCTGGTGGCGAAGTGCGTTAAAGCACTGAGCTGGAGACCGAAAGGTCCCAGGTTCAATCCCCGGGAGTGGTGTGAGCGGCCGCTGTTAGCTCCAGCTCCTGCCAATCTAGCAGTTCAAAAACATGCAAATGTGAGTAGATCAATAGGTACCGCTCCGGTGGGAAGGTAACGGTGCTCCATGCAGTCATGCCGGCCACATGACCTTGGAGGTGTCTGCAGACAACGCCGGCTCTTCGGCTTAGAAATGGAGATGAGCACCAACCCCTAGAGTCAGACATGACTGGACTTAACGTCAGGGGAAAACCTTTACCTTTACCTTTATGGATAAAGAGCTTCCAAGATCAGGAGTCTATCCTATCAGTATTTCCGATCTTGGGAGTTTTCTAACTGTGTTCAGCCAAATTACCTGTTCAGACAGTTTTGCTTAATGCTTAAAGATCTGTGACACTGCAAAATGTATGGCAATGTCTGCTGTTACATATGTGCCCATATTTCCATCATCCATCTCCAATAGAATGGATGCATCCAGATACAACCTGGGACAGATCCATGGTAGACTTTATATAGGTAAAGGTAAAGGTTTCCCCTGACGTTAAGTCCATTCATGTCTGACTCTGGGGGTTGGTGATCATCTCCATTTCTAAGCTGAAGAGCTGGTGTTGTCCATAGACACCTCCAAGGTCATGTGGCTGGTATGACTGCATGGAGCACCGTTACCTTCCCATCAGAGCGGTACCTATTGATCTACTCACATTGGCATGTTTTCGAACTGCTAGGTTGGCAGGAGCTGGAGCTAACAGCAGCTGCTCACGCCGCTCCCGGGGATTGAACCTGGGACCTTTTGGTCTCCAGCTCAGTGCTTTAACGCACTTTGCCACTGGGGCTCCCATAGACTTTATATGCTGGCCCACAATAACAACCTTTTCTTCATGTTAGGAACGACTTGAGAAACTACAAGTCACTTCTGATGTGAGAGAATTGGCCATCTATAAGAATATTGCCCAGGGGACGCCCAGATGTTTGATGTTTTTACCATCCTTGTGGGAGGTTTTTCTCATGTCCCTGCATGGGGAGCTAGAGCTGACAGAGGGAGCTCATCCATGCTCTCCCAAGATTCGAACTGGCAACCTTCAAGTCATCAGTCCTGCCGGCACAAGGGTTTAACCCATTGCGCCACCAGGGTGACTCTACATTGGTACCTGATGCCTTCCTTGAGACCATCTCAGTTAACTCAGGAAGAGAGACTGCTGAATAGCGAGGTAGATAATAAACCCCCCCCCCCAAAATCCCCCCCCTGCTTGAACACACTAGGGCATCTGATGAGGATAATGGAGTCATGATTTAACTGCACTGTAGTTAAATGCGATACCTTCAGTTATGAGTGCAGACTTTAGACCACCAGAATGAGAATATGTCTAATGGCCTTAATGAATTTGATGGGAGGAATCACATAAACTGTTCTCCCTTTCTCGGTGCTCCTACTATAAGGAGCTGAGAATACCAGCATTTAGGAGGACAGATTCGGTTCCGCAAGTCTTTTGAGATCTGCTGTAAGACTGCTTTTATCATTTTAAGACCTGAAAAAAACATTCATAAATGTCACTGAGGATCTTCCAGTTCCCTTTGTGTAATTTGGATGTGGCCTACCAAAAACAAAAAATGAAGCTAAAATGTCATGGTCATTGCTCCTCAATGGGTCGTTGCAAATAATTGCTTTAAGCTAACCGTGACTTAGCATGGAAGCTTCTGGCTTTCTCTTACTCCTATCCATATAGCAACCAATATGAGTGTTTGTTTACACCATTCAGTGGCATTAGGATATATGTCTCCCCCCTTCCAATGCTGTTGTTAGTACCCTGGATGAAATATAAACGGCATGCAGTTTTTGCCCCCCCCCCTACAATTCAGTGGAAGGGCCATCAGCTTGTTTGCAAATAAAACATTTGCATATGATCCTCAGCCTATGATTTGCCTGTGTTGTCACCACAACCATGTTTGCTAACACGAGCGGGAACAAATAGCAGGGAGAGGAAATGTCAAGAGTTCACCGGTAGACTGACAGATTGGGCGTGCCCATAGCTTTCACTATTGTTGATCAACAAAGTCATGCATAATAACATGACAGCCTTTGTGCCCATGTGGCAAATGAAAATGTTGAGTAAACAATCATTATGCTACTTAAGCTTGGGTTCTGGAGCCAATGGTGTGGTGTGTGTGTGTGTGTGTGTGTGGAGGGGGGTTAGTTTCCCCATTTAGTTTTCTTATGATACAGAGTTTTTGTCCTCCTCTTTCTGAGTTCATATTAATGGCTAATGCTTTTTTATCCTATGAATCATTCCATTTAAAATTGCTTGCTCTCTGCTTTTAGAAAGCTGCCCACCAACCCCACCCTTTGCCTGTCTTGACTTTCTATACCAATCCTGTGATTCACTGCTGTGTCATCCTTAAGAGACAAATGCTTAAATATAACATCTCCCCAAAATGTTTTAAATAACCTAGACAGGTCATAATAAGGGATGACATTTTCTTCAATTGATTTGGTGTTTTTTTTTTTAAATGATCATTGTGATTTTCACAATGTGTGTATTGTGTCAAGGTGTACCAATAGCAAAGAAAACTCACTGTACAATGAAGTTTCATAGATTTCATTGCAGCTCATGAAAAAAACAAATGAGGGTGCATTGTACCATTGATCCAATGCATAATGTTTCTACTGATGAGAAATATTGTTTGAAAACTGATACTGGAAATACAGTAGAGTTTATCCAACATAAACAGGCCGGCAGAACGTTGGATAAGTGAATATGTTGGATAATAAGGAGAGATTAAGGAAAAGCCTATTCAACATTAAATTAGGTTATGATTTTACAAATTAAGCACCAAAACATCATGTTATACAACAAATTTGACAGAAAAAGTAGTTCAATACACAGTAATGCTATGTAGTAATTACTGTATTTACGAATTTAGCACCAAAATATCACGATATATTGAAAACATTGACTACAAAAATGCGTTGGATAATCCAGAATGTTGGATAAGTAAGTGCTGGATAAGTGAGACTCTACTGTACTGCTTTATGAGGATATTCAGACTAACTGAGGAAAATGACATAAATCAGAACAATGATTTAATAGCGGTATTCTGATAGACAGTCAGCCTTTCCTATCCACGGATTTTCTATTTGCTGATACCATTTGCTAAAGTTGTGCAATCTGGGTAACCATGAGCCATTTCATGTCCCAGTTTTCAGTGGGGGCCCCGATCCATTTTTGGGAGCCTCTTGAATACATGAGGGCAGATATCTGTTTGTGCTCTGGGGATGCTGAAAGATCAGTTTTCTATTGGCCTATTATTATTATTATTATTATTATTATTATTATTATTATTATTAAACTTTATTTGTACCCCGCTAGCATCTCCCGAAGGACTCGATGCGGCTTACAAAGGCCAAGGCCTCAACACACAATATAACAATACAAAACAAAGGCAAATTAAAAGAATTAAAACAGTATAAACCACAAGCAATAACAATACGCTAAAACACAATAGAACTGGGCCGGGCCAGAGTAATTGGTACAAGATTAAAAGTGCTGATGTGACAGGTGATATATAAGGCTTATAGAGCAAGTGCAGAGTGCGATATGCGATCTTAATTCTAATAAAGTGCTTATGGGACTTGGTATTGGAGATTTCCTATTAATCTGGGAAGGCACATTGGAACAGCCAGGTCTTCAAGTTCTTTCTGAAGACTGCCAATGTAGGGGCCTGTCTGAGATCCTTGGGGAGGGTGTTCCAGAGTCGGGGGGCCACCACGGAGAAGGCCCTGTCTCATGTCCCCACCAACCGCGCTTGCGACGCAGGCGGGATCACGAGCAGGGCCTCTCCAGATGACCGAAGTGAACGCGTGGGTTCGTAGACAGAAATGCGGTCACGGAGGTAGGATGGTCCCAAACTGTTCAGGGCTTTGTAGGTAAGCACCTGCACCTTAAATTGGGCTCGGAAAATAAATGGCAGCCAGTGGAGCTCCTTGAACAGGAGGGTTGACCTCTCTCTGTAAGGGGCCCCAGTTAACATCCTGGCTGCCGCTTGTTGGACCAGTTGGAACTTCCAAGCCGTTTTCAAGGGCAGCCCCACGTAGAGCACATTACAGTAGTCCAGTCTGGAGGTGACCAAGGCATGGACCACCCCGGCCAGATCAGCCTTCGCGAGGTACGGTTCCAGTTGGCGCACAAGTCTCACCGCCGACGCCTGGGCCTCGAGCGTAAGCGATGAATCCAAGAGGACTCCCAAATTGTGGCTTCAGGGGGAGTGTAACCCCGTCAAGCACAGGTTGCCACCCTATACCCCGTTCAGGTTTACGATCGACCAGGAGGACCTCTGTCTTGTCGGGATTGATCTTCAGCTAGTTCCTCCTCATCCAGATAGACACAGCGGCCAGGCACTCGTCCAGCACCCGAGAGGCCTCCTTGGAATTAGGTGGAAAAGAGTAGTAGAATTGTGTGTCATCTGCATAGAGGTGACACCCAACTCCAAAACTCTCCCAGCGGTTTCATGTAGATGTTAAAGAGCATGGGAGACAGAGTAGAACCTTGCGGGACCCCACAGCTCAAAGGCCAGGGGTCCGAGCAGGCATCTCCCAGCTTCACCATCTGGGATCAACCCTCCAGGAAGGATCGGAGCCATGACAAAACCGTGCCCCCGAGACCCATCCCAGAGAGTCGTCCCAGAAGGATACCATGATCGATGGTATCGAAAGCCGCTGAGATGTCCAAGAGAACCAACAGGGTCACACTCCCCCTGTCCAGCTCTCTACGGAGGTCATCCACCAAGGCGACCAAGGCTGTCTCGGTGCCGTGACCAGGCCTGAAACCAGACTGTGACTGATCTAGGTAGTTGATGTCATCTAGAAAGCCCTGGAGCTGGGAGGCAACCACCCGCTCCAGCACCTTACCCAAGAAAGGGAGGTTGGAGATTGGTCTGAAATTGTTCAGCACCGTGGAGTCAAGGGAAACCTTTTTAAGGAGTGGACGAACCACGGCTTGTTTCAGATAAGATGGAAAAAACCCCTGCTCCAATGATGCATTAATGATCAACACAAACCAATCAACCAGCCCCTCCCTGGCCGATTTAATTAGCCAAGACGGGCAAGGGTCCAGAGCCGACATGGTTGCCCTCACAGCCCCAAAATCAAAAAGATTAAACTGTAATGCCAAATAGGGGAAGAGGAGCCGAGATCAGCTCCCGCTTGCTTTCGTGTTGGGTGGGTTTTCAGACCGGGAGGGCCCTTACCATTATGGGCTCCCGAAGTACTGAAGGTACTGAAGGAAATAGAGGAAATGAATTCTGCACACAACCCTAATAATGGTGCTGTGTATTCTTCTGTTCTTTATAATGCACTTCTCCTTTTTACTTGCAACCTGTCTGGCTGCCTGGATATCCTGAACTGAAAAATAAAATTCATGAAAACAGTTACCTCATATTCTAGAGGGAAAAGATTTAGCTTCGTAAAGATGATTAAAATCTCACAAATTGGAAGCAATATAACCTGTGTTTGTTTAGTTAAGTTCAGGCTAGTTGTGTAGTGCATTCTAGTATAGAATTAAAGGTAAAGGTAAAGGTTCCCCTTGGCATTAAGTCTAGTCATGTCCTACTCTGGGAGTTGGTGCTCATCTCCATTTCTAAACCAAAGAGCTGGCATTGTCCATAGAGCCTGCAAGGTCATGTGGCTGGCATGACTGCATGGAGTGCCATTACCTTCCCGCCTGAGCGGTACATTTTGATCTAATCACATTTGCATGTTTTCGAACTGCTAGGTTGCCAGAAGCTGGGGCCAACAGTGGGAGCTTACCCCGCTCCCCAGATTCGAACTGCCAACTTTTCAGTCAGCAAGTTCAGCAGCTCAGCAGTTTAACCCACAGCACCATCGGGGACTCCAGTATAGAATTAGGTAGTTATATTTTTATCTTTGTATTTTGTATTTTCATTTTCTAACTTAAATGTTGGTTTACATACTCAACAATATTTTCATTAAAATGTTTTAAACAGTTGTCTCATGACAACTTCTTCTGAACTTCCACTGAAGTGCAGAAAGTCAGGGATCCTGCAGAATGATTATATAATGAAAGTTGAACAATTCATCCACATCCTTGGCTCTTCTATAGCTTGTATTAAGAAGAATACTGCTAGCCCAACCATTAGGTAGAGTGAGACAATGACCTCAGGTAGCAAATGCTGGAGGACAGCAATGCCATCCACCTGGATGATTCCCAAACATCCAACCATTCTCCTCCACTGTGTCAGAGTGGTTTGCACCACACAAACTCTTCTACCTCTCTTCCCAAAATAATCTATTTTACATTCAGTCCTATCACCAAACAGGTAAAACCCATCTGTCAACCCATCACTTTTTGTCCATGGATGGAGGAGGCAAACCTTTTTTTTCAGTCAGAAGAGTGACTCGGGTTTCTCTTTTCTTCTCCATTGAAAAATGTTTGCAAAAGTATTTGGCAGATACAAAATTTCTCCACTTGAAATCCAGACATCTCTCCGTCAGGTCCCTATGTTGGCGATGGTCATCTGAAGAAGACTTTCTGAAGCCAGTGTAGTGACACAAAAGCACATTCAGAGCTACTTTGTGGGTGGCATCACATTTGAATTGGCTTTCATCTTGCTGGAAATGAGACTCAAGTAAAGAATAGTTCAATTCTGAAACTGGCTTATGAGCTGTATACACAAAAAGTCTATATTTTCCCTTCCAATTGAAGTTCCATTTCCTGTCTGATGATCCATGAAGTGCTAACAGCTTGGGGCCACATTTGTGCTACAAGAGCTCTTTTCGAAGCACAGTCTTAAATACGAAAGAGGGACGCACTGCGAATGGCTATAAAAAGGGTATATTTTTTGTTGGGAGATATTTCCCCCCCAAAAAAAGAGCAGATTATTTAAAAGGAGTTAATATATTACACAAATAAAACTGATTGATTCCATTCAGTTGGCAGTTAAGCAATTTCAAGAATGCCAGATCGAGTATTCTTTTGCCATAATGGCTATGATAACTCATCATATTTGCTTCTGTCCTTGTAATCATATTTTATTTTTCTTACCAGAATCCCACAAGTAATTGCTAGTGGCATATAGACTATATCACAGATGTTGGAACAAAAGATAAAACAAGTACACTGAGCATACATTTGTCATTTACACCCAACAAAGGTTGGCAGCTGTTCTCCTGCTGCAGCTGCTTAAAGGTCTTGCTGTCCTTTCCCATTGTAATGATGATCGGCTGAGGCATGGCAAGGCAACAATGCTCTTGTTAATTATTCCATTCTGCTTAATTGTGCTTGCCATCAAGCATCTCAATCAGAAATTAGAGGACATTAAACTGTAGGAAGCTATTTTAACTAAGCTGACAGCAGTTGACAGAATGTTCATTAAACCTAATACATGGAACATACATAGCAAAAGTATTTTGGGACATCCCTTATTTGGAACAAGTCAGATGAGCAAGTCATTTCTTTAAACACGTAGTTCCAAAATAGGTTTTGAGTGGCTGTTTCTCTTTATTTAGATAAAACAACCCTGGGGTCCCCAGTCCAAATAGGGATAGTGCAGAGCTGGCTGTAAAACACGTTAACCCCAGGCAGCAAATTTTTGGAATCATGAAAGTAATAGTTATTTAATCAGTTGGCATTGCATTTTTCCCACTAGGAGCAGGGTTTTTTTCATGTGAAGATATGTGCTTTTGGACTTCACATGTTGACTTGATGAACTTCATGGGACAAAGAATACTCAGTCAACCATGATTATGTGATACCTCCCTTAGAATCTATTTTCTTCTCAAATTTTGGTGTATGTATTTTAGCAGAGGCGGTTCAACCATAAAGCGATTTACGCGCCTGCTTAAGGCGTCATCGCCTACGGGGTGCCATTGAGGCACCTCCACGCAGGCTGTGGCCATGTAGGCAGGAAGGCCACACCTGGGCAGAGGTGCCTCTGCCCAGGCATGGCCTTCCTGCCTCTGCAGCCTGGCCTGGCCTGGCCTGGTTGGAGGCCAGGCCAGGCTGCAGAGGCAGGAAGGCCTCTTACCTGCCACCGGGGCCTCTGGCGCCCCGCCCACTGTGCTTGCGCCAAGCGGCCACACGGCGCATGCACAGTGGGCGGAGAAGGCACCCTGCCCATCTCGCCGAGCCTAGGAAGACCAAGATGGGCAGGGTGCCCTTTCCGCCCATCTCGGTCTTCCTAGGCTTGGTGCCTGTGGCCTTCCTGCCGCCGATGCGGCCTTCCCAGGAAAGGCCGCGTTGGCGGCAGGAAGGCCGCAGGCGCCAAGTCTAGGAAGACTGAGATGGACGGGGCACCCTCTCTGCCCACTGCGCATATGCCAAGAGGGGCGGGGGCCCATCTCGGTCTTCCTAGGCTCAGCAAGATGGGTGGGGTGCCCTGTTAAGATGGGTGGGGCACCTCCACCACAGCAAGTGGTTTTTTTATTTTTCAGTGATTGTGCGGGGGAGGATTTGTGGGGGGGGGCAAAATTCTGTTCGCTTAAATTTGAAAATTATCTTGGACCAGTTCTGTATTTTAGTCACCTATTAACTTATGATGACTCCATGAATTTCATAGCATTTGCCACTCTTCCCCTGGTATTCATAGGGGGTCTGCAATCCAATACTAATCACTGGATTGATCTTACTTAGATTCCAAGATCAGATGGAAGCTGGTGCCTTTAAGATATTTATGCCACTCTTACATTAATATTTGCATCATTACAAAATGAAAAAAGTGGACACAAAGTTGAGGTGTTTTTCAGTGGGAAACTATCATTAGTGTGTGGGTACCCAACTACACTGCCATATAATGCAGATTAAAACTGCATTGTATAGTAAGTGTAGACTCATATAATTCAGTTCATTGCTGTTAATGTATGAAACACTAAGAGTGCTTTCACACAGCCCAGCTGTGTCAATGTCGATGGTGGGCATGGGCACAGCCTACCAAGCCTCCCTGCACCCTGTTTCCCTGTAAAATCAATGGGGGATTGCTCTTACTGTTACTGGAAACTATCCTCTTTCTGGATTTGCATCACTGAGAGTGCAATGAAACTTCGAAGCAAGAACCCCCCTCCCCTCCATTGTATCCTGAATAATGCAGAATCTGGAAAAAGATAGCCTCCAGTGTTAGCAAGGGTAGTTACCCATCATTTTTGAAGGGAAACCACTGCCGGGAGGCTTGGAATCCATGGCCATTCCACTTTCCTGGGCTGTCTAAGCTTAGGCAATACAGGATGGCTGTGAGGATGCCATCTGGGATTAGGCATGGTGCTCTGAGATGGCAGTTTTCACTGCCACAGCACCCACAAAGATTTTCATCTTCCTGGAAGATCCAGATCTTTGTAGGTGTTTTTTTAATCCAGGGTCAAGACAGAGTAAAAGGTTTACCCCAGGTTTTAATGCATTAGCCTGGGTAAGTTGTTTGGATGTCCCATACTAATGCAAATAGTATACTGTATTATCCAGCTGTAAAGATGATGCCTAAGAGATGGCCAAAGTATATGTGTGTTTGGGGTTTGAGGAAATTACTCCCATTCAAAAATGTATGTAATTTGATAAATAGCTATGGTATCAGATTACATTGAAAAGTTTAATCTGGTCCCTTGCAGAATGCCAAATTACACCAGGGCATTCTGCAAGGAACCTTGAAAAACTAGTTTGTTGTGTAAAACATCTGTAGAGCTCTCTGAGACTACAATTCCCAGAGTTCCCTGCTCTGGCTCTCAGTCTAAAATCAGAAAGGGCAAAGCTAAAAGTCTGTACAAATGTGCAACTGATGAAACTTTCAAAGCATGGCTTGTTTTCTTAACCGCAGTTATTTTTTTATCGTATTGTATCAGAAGTGACTGTAGAGTATTGACTGTAATGCAATAATAGAGAATATCATTGTGCAAAAAAGCAACGAGATTTTTGTAGATATTATAGGAGCCCAATATAGGCTGATTCTATCTGCTCCAGACTGTTCCTGCTATGTAATATGAACATGCTAGATTAAGAAAAAACTCAATTAGCCTGTGTGTGAAAAATGATGAGCTTGCTTATCCTATTTCAAACTATATGTGGAAGGATCAGAGACAGAAGTCTTTAAATGGCTGGGTAGCTCAAAAGACTGAACCCCTGAATTTAGCATGCTCTGTGACCTTCAGGCACATTAATAGAAGTAGAGGTGCGTTAGGATTTTGTAACAGTTTGTTTTGATAAGAACTCACCAAAATTCACAAATATCTTCACATTTAGGAAAGAAAGAATTTAAGATTCTTATCACACAATGTAGGTAAGTCACAACTGCATCTTCTGTTGAACATTTACTGCATACTGTTGGGCATATCTATGTGGGGACTTTAATCTGAAGTAGGCAAACATCAACTCTGTGGCATTCATATGCTCCACATTAGGCAAAGTTAGGGAATGCTCTGAGCTTCTCTAAAGCAACTCCATACTTTGGGAAGGGGGTGAATAGTTGGGCTGCTTCTGACTGAAGTTATGAGATTGCTGCTATAGCGATAAACAATGACAAAAGTGTTGTCGAAGGCTTTCATGGCTGGGATCACAGGGTTGTTGAATGTCTTTCGGGCTGTGTGGCCAAGTTCCAGAAGTATTCTCTCCTGACGTTTCACCCAAATCTATGGCAGGCATCCTCAGAGGTTGTGAGGCATGACAAAAAGTAATGGTTATTGTTCAACAGAACTAAACTGGGTTCAAGCAACTACTGGATAGTGAGGGCTATTCTCCTGCCACTGATGCAGTTTGGGAACAATTTACGCAGCGCAGCAGTAGTTGGATGGAATCAGTGGAACGCAGAACGAAGAGACATCAGAGACGTTGGTAAAACTATATACAAAGTTTTACTAAAAGCAGTAATAAAGACAAACAGGCTTGTAGACAATAGACACAGGACTCTCACTCTAGGCAGACAGAACAGAACTGAACTGATGCAATCAGTAATGCACACACACTTGTGTCTGGACACTCCCCTGGTTCCAGCCACACATCAAGGTCAACACAGCTTCTCAGCAATTAACTCTTTCCAGACTATAGTACACTCTGGATGATGCAATCAGTATGCAATACTGGCAAGACACAAATTTCATTTAAACACTATCTATACACAAATCCCACATTAACATTCCCGTCTTTCCATAAGGAAAGATGGGTTGAGGTGGCTTATTGAGGCTTTTTCCTGTATGATGGGGCGGTGGCAAGTGGTTTTTAAAAATTTTCAGTGATTGGGGGGGGGGGGGGGGCTTGGTGGTGGGGTTGTTGTTTGTAAAATGTTTACTGTTTTGTGTCACTGTAAGTTATTAATGTATGTGTTTGTTTTTGTTTGTTTCTGTTTTTGTTTTAATGCTGAGAGATCCTGATATCAGCAGGGGCACCTTTCCATGTCAAGATCCATTATTTTAATTCCTCCCATAATATGTCATATTGCAAGAAAATGAAAGGAAAGGAATCCTGCTGAGATCACTTTCTCCTCGAATAGGACATAAAAACCAGGATATGTACAACATGATGGGATGTGTTAACAGGTACAATTGCTATGAAACATGCAACTCAGGAACATAGCAGTCTGCTATCTACTGGGATTGGCTGTCTGGGAGGGCCTTGAAATTGATGTTTCATCTAGTCCCAGAACTGCAAGTGCTGAACTTCTAAAACCTGGGCTCGAATCTACTTATATTCATCAACATCCATGGTGAATTTGGATCAACATCTCTTCTTTTCCTAAGAGACCTCTCACCTGGAACAGCCAAATGGCAGACAAGCAGGAACAGCCTAGCCCTCTTCATGCTGGGAAATGAAAACAACTGTACGTATTGAATTTGGCTGATAGGGATGGGAAATAATTTTGTGAGAGAAAGAGAAGCTCTTATCCTTAAGGAGAAATAAATCCCAATGGACTGATTCCATGTCATGTCAGACAATTTATTTTCTGGCCACTCCAATGTACAGTAAACTTATACTTGGGTTGTTTTAATAAAACCTATTCAGAGGAGATGTGTTATTGCCTTCTCTGAAGTGTGTGATTTGCCCTAAGTTTCCTAGTGGGTTTCTGGTGAGGATGCTAACTTTGGTCTTCCTAATTACTTAGTGTCACGTTGCTCTAAAATACATGAATACCTCTATACACACTAAAGGTTTGGGAATATATAGATAGAGATGACCGTTCTTGACTTCCCATTTAGTTATAAATCCTCTCCTCTGGTTAGCTGATATTTTCCATCTCCCTCAGCCCTTGAAGCAACCTGGGGACGTAATTATCCATTCAGAGAAAGTTGATTGAAATTTAGCCGTGTAAATTTATTGACATTCTATTCCAATTTGTTGCTCTTTTTCCCAGTCTGGAGACAGCATTTCAGTGCTGAATTATTTATTTGTAATCAGCACTTGTTTGACACAGAATTGGCATGCCACTTTATCTAAATGAACAAAGGATAGATTGATGGGGAAGTACATTTACATAATGAACATTTAATCCATTCCTTTTGAGAAATGCTTGAGCATTACTTTATCTAAAAATTGCAAGCAACTGCTGCAGTCACACTTTTCTTTTTGGCTTTGACGTTGAGGCAGAATTCGGTGCCACTTAGATAAACAAGAAAATATTGACTTTTTATTCCTGACATTTCCATAAATGCCTTTTTCAAAAAATGCCTACACTGCCAGTCCCAGGTTTTTTTGATACAGAGATATTTATTGTTGCCTGCATGGGCCAGTGAAGTTGGTACTGGAAGTGGTGGCTTCGAGCTGAAATCTGAACTTTGCTACAGACTCATTTTTTGCCTTGGGCAAGTCTTGGTCTATGAATTTGACTCTACGTTGTAGAATTAATGCAGTTTGACAGCATTTTAGCTCAGTGCTATGGAACCGTGGGAGTTATGGCTTAATGAGGCACTGGCAATTTTTGGTAAGGAAGGCTAAATATTTTTCAAAACTACAACTCCCATAATTCCCTAGTCTTAAGCCATGGCAGTTTTAGTGGTGTCAGAATACATTAATTCTGCAGTGTAGATGCACTCTTAGGGCCCTTCCATACAGGCCAAAATTCCAAGAGGAAATGGAATTTCAAATTCCAGTTCCTCTCAGAATTGGGGCCCCATCCCAATCCCAAAATCTGGGATTTTACTGGGGTTTTGGGATTGGGATGGGGTCCCAATTCTGCCCTCCCAGGTTGCAGCTCCTGAAACATAATTTTGATGTGTCAAGAGCTTTCTCCGAAGGGCCTGAAGATGCAACTAGGCCCCTCCAGTAGGTATAGAAACAGAAGGTTGGGAGGGGAGGGTGTGGGTGCCATCCTGCTTATTTGGGCTCTTAGAGTCCAAAGAACTGGGATGGCAATGCGGATTTGTCTATAGGATCGGAGAAGGCAGTCCTGAGAGTCAATCCCCACAGGTCCATCACCTGGAAAGATTGAGACCTTGCAGCAAAGTCTGGATTTTTCCAGGTGTTTTATTAATCCCGAGTAAAGTGGGAAATCCATTTGGATGCCTCATGTTAACCCACAAACCATCATGGGTTTGGGGCCTGTGTTGAAGGCCCTCAATCACCATTTGTCAAATCTGTAAGGCTTCATTCATATGTTTATTAACAGGGCATACACAATGAAATTAATACAAACCTCTTTAAAATTCTGTATCAGCTACTTAGTTCAATATTCAATTTCTCCCCATGCTGATATACAAAATTCTGATTTCAACCATAACATGAACCTGGACATCCAAATGATGTCTATCCTGATCATAGTAGGATTGAAGTGAGTGAATAACAGTAGGCCCAGTATACAGAACAGTGAATTAGATTTAGGACTTATCTACACTACCCCTAGTGTAGACAAGCCCTAAATCTAGCTAACTCTTCTGTATACTGGGGAGCCCCGGTGGCGAAGTGTGTTAAAGCACTAAATTGCTGAAATTGCAGACTGAAAGGTTCCAGGTTCAAATCCCGGGAGCGGAGTGAGCTCCTGCTGTTAGCTCCGGCTTCTGCCAACCTAGCAGTTCGAAAACATGCCAATGTGAGTAGATCAATAGGTACCGCTCCGGCGGGAAGGTAACAGCGCTCCATGCAGTCATGCCGACCACATGACCTTGGAGGTGTCTACGGACAATGTTGGCTCTTCGGCTTAGAAATGGAGATGAGCACCAACCCCCAGAGTCAGACATCACTGGACTTAACGTCAGGGGAAACCTTTACCTTTACCTATTCTGTATACTGGGCACTATTCCTATTCAAATAATATTTTCACTTAGAAAGGACTGACTTGTCAATATCCATCTCAGTGATCTTCTGCTAGTTTGCTGTGTGGGGGAATATATTGAGCCAAAGTCTGAGCCATACCATGAGAAACATGATTATGACCTCATTTTCTCTTTGTGCGGCCATAGTCTTGGGCAAAGGGAAAATGACTTACCCCCAAACCACCCACTGAGCTTCATGTCAGAGCTGGAATTTCCAATTTGATCTCCTCAAATTCCCACTCAGATATCCTCTGCACTGCCCAGTTATATTATAAGGACTTAAATCTGAGCAAAGCTCTTCTGTCTCAGGAGCTGTCGATCTCTTTCTCTGTCTCTCTGTCTTTTCATTGGCAAATGGCAGCTAATAACAAATATTCTATGAGAAGGTAGGTGTTTGTATATTTTGTTTGCAATAGAAATAAGCTCTCCACAGAAGGAAAGAGGTGCTGTTGAATGTTCAGTGAAGAAAACAAACCACTATAATTTATGTACTCATAAGCTGCTATCTCATCTTACAAATAATCATACAGAATCACTTTGCAAGATTACAGTAATTTAGATAGCACTGGGAACTTTCTGTCTGTGAATCTCCCACTCAGTTAATATTTGGGGGTGTATTTAGACTTCTGTCTTTTAAACACTGCAATCTATTGTAGTCTAGTGGTGAAGAGCAGAAATTATGAGCCAGAAGGTCCCCAGTGAAAACAACACTACGGTTTTGAAACACAGGCTTGGCCATAAAATGGGAATCCTACTGCTGTTTGATATTACAAGGTTGTTATGAGAGTGACTTAGGGTACATCTACACCATAGAATGAATACAGTTTCATACCACTTTAATTGCAATAGCTCAGTGCTATGGAATCCTGGAATTCCATACTACTGAATGGCATCAAACTGTATTAATTCTACAGTATAGACACACTCAGAGATAATATATGGATACATTTACACTGTAGAGCTAATGCAAATAACACCACCTTAATAGCCCTAGCTTAATGCACATGTGAATGGTAGTTTTACAAGGTCTTTAGTCTTCTATGCCAAGGAGTGCTGGTGCCTCACCAAACTACAATTCCTGAGAATCTGTAGCATTGAGCCATGACAGTTAAAATGGTGTCAACCTGCATTATTTTTACGGTGCAGACAGTCTACAATCATTTCACCTCTGGTTATATCGTGGTTTATTGTGAGAACTTTTATAAATAATGCATGTGTGAGGGATTTGATCTTGAAAATTAAGGTATGAAATAATTTGAATTACAGCTTTGAAACAAATGTGCAGATAAGAACATAGCTAAAATAACAGTGTACATTTTGTCTCATATACAGTCCTAAGATCACAGAATCTGGACTTACTTCATGTTGAGGGGGAGGAATCGCAAAGAGAAAGCACTGTTTTCAAAAGAGTGTGTGTATGTGTGTATGTATATATGTGTGTGTGTGTGTGTGTATACAGTAGAGTTCTGGTTAACCGACTTCTGGTTAACTGACACTCCGTATTATCCGATGTCCCAGGCTCCTTGGGAGGCACCCATGCACGTTGCTAGGTAGCTTGCTATCTACCTAGCAACACACACGGGTGCCTCCAAAGGGGCGGGGCGGTGAGCACTCGGCTTAGGAAGCGCCTCTGCGTGTTGCTAGGTAGCTTGCTGTCTACCTAGCAACACTCATGGGTGCTTTCCTTAAGCCGAGTTCTCGCCCCTTGGGAGGCGCCCGTGAGTGTTGCTAGGTAGATAGCAGAGGCGCTTCCTAAGCCGAGTGCTTTCCGCCCGCCCCTTGGAAGGCTCCTGTGCGCGTTGCTAGGTAGCTTGCTATCTACCTAGCAACGCGCACGGGCGCCTCCCAAGGGGCGAACACTCGGCTTAGGAAAGCGCCCGTGCATGTTGCTAGGTAGATAGCAAGCTACCTAGCAACACGCATGGGGCGCTTTCTTCAACCGGCTTGCCGGATAATAGGGCCTCCCTATTATCTGTCCAATCCGGTTATTCGACATTCGGCCTGCCCGTTTACATCGAATAACTGGAACTCTACTGTATATATATATATTCCTTATTTGTTACACTTTAGTTGCTTTTTCAAAAGCCTGTAATGGCACACTGCACTTTGTGAAACAGTGGCTGATGCTTATCATATCAGAATTAATGACATCTACAAGGTTTTCTTAGTGATGTTATGACCAGGGCCAATTCCCTATGATATCACAAGGGGTCTTTCCTGAATTTCAGATTTTGGCATTTGCGTCTCAAGCCTGGGATCATCTTGACCTATCAAACATACCAACATCATCATGAAGCCCTGGTGAAGCACCCCACTTCATCAGGCTTCTGGGGAGGAAAGAAGGAGCAACAGGGCAAATCTGTCATCCCTCTTATGTTAAGAGGAAAGCATCCAGTGATGTTTTCCCTCCAGCTGGAGAAGGGACTTCCATTAGAAATTCCCTTGTTTCATCTGATGGTCAGCGAGCCCATGAGTCCTCCAGATGGGGTGGAAGCATCCTAAGATGCTAAAATCGCCCCATCTGATGAGGTGGTATGTTTCAAAGGAAATATATAACATGCATTTTGAAATGTGTATTTGAAAGACTAATTAATTTAGGAGTGCATATTTTGTGAGGAAATAAATGCAAATATATTGAAATACTATTTATGTGGAAAAACAAAACAAAAGTAAGTTAGCCATTTGAACAAATACATGAAAACCTAATAGAATGCTCTATACATTGATTATTGTATTTTCTTGCATTTTTCTTAGGTCATTTCCGGAGCCCCCAAATGGCATAGTGGACTAAGTGACTTGAAGGTTGGGTTGCTGACCTGATAGCTGCCAGGTTCGAATCCCACCCGGGGAGAGTGCGGATGAGCTCCCTCTATCAGCTCCAGCTCTATGCGGGGACATGAGAGAAGTCTCCCACAAGGATGGTAAAAACATTAAAAAAATCCAGACGTCCCCTAGGCAATGTCCTTGCAGGCGGCCAATTCTCTCACTCCAGAAGCGACTCAAGTTGCTCCTGACATGAAAAAAAAGGCCATTTCCATTTTTAAAGAAAACGGGACATGGGTTTTTTTTTATTATTAAAGCTCTGAAGAGCAAATTTTATGCTTTCTGTATTTTTCTTTCCTTTTCTTAGAATTGTAGAATAAAAATTCCATCACTATAGCTTCTTTAAAATTTTTAAAAGAAAAAAGAAGAAAATAAAACATTTCAGACCTGAAAATACACTTACTTAAGGGTGGGAATACATTGTTGGGCATTCATTATAAGTGCATTTAATATAAGGGCACAGATTATAGTTGTCAGATATTGTCTATATTAATGTATGACATGAACATGTTGAAAGATTTGATCTTTATTCAAAGACTGTTCTAAACTGAAAGATTTTCCCCACATAAGAAATATAAGCAATTTTTCTCATAAGTCAATATATCCAACATATTGAATGTTGCTATTGTCTGTTAATCGCCAAATAATTGCAAAGAATACTCCCATGGTCCCATGAACTAAAGCAGATATCATGTTGGCCTATCCTAAACATCACTTTGCCTCTGGACAATCTGGCAGAATCCTTTCTTCAAAACACCAGGTATTCTTTCTCTTCCTACTTTGACAGTTCACATCTGTATTCTACACTGAATATCTATTAAAATTTCATAAACATTTTATACATTTTGCCCTTAGCTAAATTATAACCCCAAGGACAGCAAAGCCTATAATCCTGTCTTGGCAATGGAAGCTTTCACAGTTGATTCAAGCATCCTATTAAGAATAAAAAAGAGCAGTTTAATTGGACTTCAGCTAGAGCAATTGTAAAATTTTATTATTTCAACAAGGGCTCCTTCAAGACTTGAAAGTAATGATCATATTCTCATTTGCAGCTAGAGGTGTGGTGTAGAATAATGCAAAGGCAATACTGTCACTAAACTTAAATACCTTAAAGGCACTGGAACCCCTGTCTTGGAGGACTGCTATGCAAGGACACCCTGTCTAGTACTTGAGTATGAGACCACCAAAGGATACAAGGTGCTGTAGGCTCTACTTCAGAGGAAAGAACTGCCAAAACCATCTCTGAGTATTCCTGGTCTAAGAAAATCAGGTGAAATTCATGGAGTTGTCATAAGCCAATAGGCAAGTTGAAGGCATGTTCAGGACAGAGCTTCATCTGGTATCATGCAAGTACAGTTATCCTTCCCACACACATACAACACATTTGTGAGTTTGGCATTTGTTAATCTGATTATTTGAGGAGCCGACCACCCTCCGAAGCCAGGCACTGCATGGTCTTCAGAGGGCTTTGGCCTCCTGAAGGCTGACACATCTGAGGAGGACCCTCACAAACTGCTTCCCAGGGCCCACATAGCAGCTAGCTTCAGGAGACTTCCTTCTGAAGTGTGAGTTTGCTGTGTGAATATGCACACAATATTCAAGCAGCAGCCCAGACCTCAGGAAGGGATGTAGTGGCTATGATCACTCATCTCCTCCTTCTGCCAAGGTGCATTGCTACTGTACGAATGCACACAATATTGATGTGTCAGCCCTGATTTTGAGCGGAAGGTGGCAGTTGTAATCATTCATTTCTGCCCCCTTCCTGAAGCATGGGGGGCACTATGGGGGGGCACTATGTTACCAGTCTTTGTGGAAGTGACAGAATCATAGAATCATAGAATAGTAGAGTTGGAAGAGACCTCATGGGCCATCTAGTCCAACCCCCCACTAAGAAGCAGGAAATCGCATTCAAAGCACCCCCGACAGATGGCCATCCAGCCTTTGCTTAAAAGCCTCCAAAGAAGGAGCCTCCACCACAGTCCGGGGGAGAGAGTTCCACTGTCGAACAGCTCTCACAGTGAGGAAGTTCTTCCTGATGTTCAGGTGGAATCTCCTTTCCTGTAGTTTGAAGCCATTGCTCCGTGTCCTAGTCTGCAGAGCAACAGAAAACAAGCTTGCTCCCTCCTCCTTATGACTTCCCTTCACGTATTTGTACATGGCTATCATGTCTCCTCTCAGCCTTCTCTTCTGCAGGCTAAACATGCCCAGCTCTTTAAGCTGCTCCTCATAGGGCTTGTTCTCCAGACCCTTAATCATTTTAGTCGCCCTCCTCTGGACGCTTTCCAGCTTGTCAACATCTCCCTTCAACTGCGGTGCCCAAAATTGGACACAGTATTCCAGGTGTGGTCTGACCAAGGTAGAATAGAGGGGTAGCATGACTTCCCTGGATCTAGACGCTATTCCCCTATTGATGCAGGCCAAAATTCCATTGGCTTTTTTAGCTGCCGCATCACATTGTTGGCTCATGTTTAACTTGTTGTCCACGAGGACTCCAAGGTCTTTTTCGCACACACTGCTGTCAAGCCAGGCATCCCCCATACTGTATCTTTGATTTCCATTTTTTCTGCCGAAGTGAAGTATCTTGCATTTGTCCCTGTTGAACTTCATTTTGTTAGTTTTGGCCCATCTCTCTAGTCTATCAAGATCATTTTGAATTCTGCTCCTGTCTTCTGGAGTGTTAGCTAACCCTCCCAGTTTGGTGTTGTCTGCAAAATTGATGACACCAAGCTATATTCTTCATATTCCACCCATCAGCTCCAGAACTCTTAGGAGTCCTCCAGGAAACCTTGTGGTGCTTTTGCTTTATTCACAAATGAGAAGGGTCAACTGTGCTGCTGCTCAGTCGTTTAGTCATTTCCGACTCTTCATGACCTCATGGACCAGTCCACGCCAGAGCTCCCTGTCGGTCGTCACCACCCCCAGTTTCTTCAAGGTCAACCCAGTCACTTCAAGGATACCATCCATCCATCTTGCCCTTCGTCGGCCTCTCTTCCTTTTTCCTTCCATTTTCCCCAGCATCGTGATCTTTTCCAAGCTTTCCTGTCTCCTCATGATGTGGCCAAAATACTTCAGCTTTGCCTCTAATATCCTTCCCTCCAGTGAGCAGACGGGCATTATTTCCTGGAGGATGGACTGGTTGCATCTTCTTGTGGTCCAAGGCACTCTCAGGATTTTCCTCCAGCACCAGAGCTCAAAAGCTTCCTTCGCCCAGCCTTCCTTATGGTCCAGCTCTCGCATCCATAGGTTACTATGGGGAATACCATTGCTTTGACTATGCGGACCTTCGTTGCCAGTGTGATGTCTCTGCTCTTCACTATTTTGTCAAGGTTGGCCAAGTAAACATCTTCTGATTTCCTGGTTGCAGTCTGCATCTGCAGTGATCTTCGCGCCTAGAAATATAAAGTCTGTCACTGCCTCCACGTTTTCTCCCTCTATTTGCCAGTTATCAATAGGTGTAGTTGCCATGATCTTGGTTTTCTTGACGTTTAACTGCAACCCAGCTTTTGCACTTTCTTCTTTCACCTTGGTGATAAGGCTCCTCAGCAATTTAGTTCTGGTTAGTTTTGAATTGCTTTCAAACAAATCCCTCTCTCATTTTCCCCCTGGATATTGGTGTTGTGATCATTTTTTCCAAAGTAATATTTTCTATGGCACCTTGCCTCTACGCGCTCTTTTCCATAGATTTCCAATTGTATTGATCCTTCACAGTAATGATAGGCACAATGATGCACTGATACTGCATCACTGAAAAGGTATATGAGTCATATCATCTCATCAAGATTCAACTTGCCTAGTGTTTAACTAATCTTAAAACGTGATTGTGACATTCTACATGTAATGGATCTGTAGGAGAATTCTGTTTCTAGGAATGTTTGTGTTTATCAATAAAATGTTGCATAAAACATTTTAGATAGTAATTATCATACTTTCAAATATCATAGGTTTCAAATATTTGGTATATTCTATTCTAACTAAACCTAGATTTATTTAAGATAGTTGGTCATATAAAGACTGTGTGGTTGTTTTCTTTCTTTCTTTCTTTCTTTCTTTCTTTCTTTCTTTCTTTCTAGTTGATAATTGTTTTATCAATATAAATTTGCACATAGGAACACAGAGAAAAATAACACAACAATAGCAGTTTTCAGAAACTAAAATTAGCAAACCAAAAAATAAATGAAAGATTTTACTAGAGCTTCAGAAAGTGAACATTTGGACTACCGTTCTTAAAATTCCTGAGCCATGATCACAGCTAGTTATGTGGACTGCGGTTTAAGCAATTATGTACTCTATATTTTGAGACATATTTCTATTCCTGAAAACTCAGAGATGTCTTAGGTAATAAAGTAGAAACATTCCTGGGAATTTCTTCTTTAACCGAAAATTTGTTACTAGAGGCAGAAATAGCATGTTTAAATAGGACTTCCTATATCACAACAAAAGAGAGCAATTTAACATGTTGCAAAAAACAGTTTTTATTCAAAACTAACCACATGTAAAATGAAGCAATCCGATAAGCCTTGCATGTGTATACAAAAACATTCATTATGAAGCTTTTAAAAACCACTTTAAGAGTATTTCCGAAAGTCATGAAAATATTACTTCTCTCACCAATTTACACCTTTATTTATTTTTTTGAATTTTACTACATACATTTTATCGGCATGTTTGGAATAGTTAATGAGGAAGGTTTACTTGCTGTACCCCCTTTCTTTCTGTTCAACTGTACACAAAGTAGAAAATGATCTCATTAGGCTATATGAAACACCTCATTTGTTTAGAAAATTAGGATAGTCACTAAGCTTGGAATATTTTCAACATTTCCACAATCTTATGTTTAGAGGTAGATCTAAAAGGTAAAGGTTTCCCCTTGACATTAAGTCTAGTTGAGTCCAACTCTGTGGTGTGGTGCTCATCTCCATTTCTAAGCCAAAGAGCAGGCGTTGTCCATAGACATCTCCTAGGTCATGTGGCCAGCATGACTGCATGGAGCACTGTTACCTTCCCATCAGACTGGTACCTATTGATCTATTCACATTTGCATGTTTTAAAACTGCTAGGCTGGCAGAAGCTGGGGCTAACAATGGGAGCTCACCCTGCTCCGCAGCTTTGAACTGCCAACCTTTTGGTCAGCAAGCTCCCCAGCTCAGCGGTTTAACCCACTGCACCATCGTGGCCCCATAGAGGGAAATATACTGATTTCAAAAAGGCTTGGTTGCCTTAGAGATGGAATGCTTTTGGTTAGTTCCCTTTAAAAGTAATTAGATACTTGCAGTTCAGGAAAATACTTTTAAAAATGTTTTCTCTGAAGAACATATAAAATCTATTATTAAAGTTTCATTCATCATTTCAATAATGTGTCAAGAGGCCAGGAAATATTTGCAGCCAGGACTCCTGGCTTGCTTGCAAGCTTTTTTATTTTCTGTGACAAAAGGCAAGTATACAAATGGGAATTGTTGAAATTTTGGAGCTTAAATAAAAAGGGAAACTTTTATTCACTACAATGGGATCAATGGCCTGGCAAGTAATGCTGGATTGTTTGCTTTTTACTCCATAGCTCTCTTTGCTCCTGTGCGAAGTGTGTTAAAACACTGAGCTGCTGAACTTGCAGACCAAAAGGTCCCAGGTTCAAACCCCGGGAGCGGCATGAGCAGCCGCTGTTAGCTCCAGCTCCTGCCAACCTAGCAGTTCGAAAACATGCCAATGTGAGTAGACCAATAGGTACTGCTCCGGCGGGAAGGTAACGGCACTCCATGCAGTCATGCTGGCCACATGACCTTGGAGGTGTCTATGGACAACGCCGGCTCTTCAGCTTAGAAATGGAGATGAGCACCAACCCCCAGAGTCAGACATGACTGGACTTAACATCAGGGGAAACCTTTACCTTACCTCTTTGCTCCCAAACAAATGTTTTGCCTTGTTAGTGGATAAAGCCTTTAAAAATATTTATTTATTTATTTATTTTATTTAAATACCGCTCTTCTCCCGCCTGCGCAGTCAGTTTCGGAATCTTCTAGAAAGCTCTTAGGTACAATAATGGCGTTAGCCCCGCTCACTCTCCCCATAGAGTATATAACCAGTGGGAGGGGCTATAGCCTCAGTTCCTCCGCCGCAAGTAGCAGCTTGAAGCACCGAGACATGACAACAGTGGGGAGGATGGGCAGGGATGTGCGAATTTCACAGGTGACCACACGGAGAAACACGATTACAGGTAAGCAACCTTTTCTTCTCCATCATGGTCAACTGTGAAATATGCACATATGGTAGACTAGCAAGCTACTAATGTGGCTGGTGGGTGTCATGCCACTAAACAGAAGAGGACTGCTCTGCCAAAGACTACAAAAGACTACACCTTCACGACAGCAGGCATTAGCATTGTCGTGTATGACAAAGGTGAACGGAATAGAGCAATAATAATAATAATAATAATAATAATAATACTTTATTTATACCCCGCCACCATCTCCCCGTGGGGACTCGGGGCGGCTCACAAGGTTACAAAAGTAACAGCACAAATACATTAAACAATATACACAGTTTAAAACACAAGAAGATGAGTATTTCCATAAGAAAGCCCCTCAGAAAGGCAGTGAAGGTCACCACAGATCTAGTGGAGTAATCCTTAACCTGCCCAGACAAATTTCAACCAGTCAACTGATAAGCCAGATGAACTCCTATCCAATCCAGAAGGACAATTGTTGCGGAGACATCAGGAGTTCATTGGCATTCTCTCAGTACATTAGAGACAGCCTAGGAGAATTCCTAAGTCCTGTTGTTCTCTGTATATAAAAAGCCAAAGCCCTCCTGACATCCGAAGGTTGTAGTGACTGCTCTGAGGAAGAGGGAGGGTTTTGGAGAAGGCTGCCAAAAAACATAGATGTGCAAACTTTCTGAAGTTCACCTTGTATTAACATGGAAGTTAACCGGGAGTTT
Source organism: Anolis carolinensis (assembly GCF_035594765.1). Lineage (NCBI taxonomy): Eukaryota > Metazoa > Chordata > Lepidosauria > Squamata > Anolidae > Anolis > Anolis carolinensis. The sequence goes on along the minus strand of NC_085845.1, from coordinate 131,144,915 downwards.
TAGGTGTGAGCATAGATCAGGAAAAAATGACAATTTAGAAGAAACAACTATTTGTCTATTGTATTCCATTATCTCCCAGACATACTCTAAATGCTCTATTTGTAAATCTTGGGCAATGGAAATTGCAGTTAAGCTTAACAGAAGAATGTTTTACTTTTTTTTTTACTATTTTATTCCCTGGATGTATGTTTTGGACTTCAACTCCCAAAATTCCTGACAGAATTGGAAGTGTGATCATGGGATCACAGATCAGTGAATTGTTGCATTTTCACAACTACAGAGAGGTGCAATAGCATGACTAATCATCCTGGCGAGCTGCTACTACCTGTGACTGCACATATGTCATGGGATAGTGGCTCTCTGCGATAACTCCTACATTAACCACATCAATTCAAATAAATGTAATGTGCCCATTTTCCTAACTCCTCCTGCCTTGTAGTTCATTGCCTCCAGCATGTTTGGGAGGAAGGAGGATGGAAAGAGAAAAAGAGAAAAAGACAGAGAATATCCTGGCTTGCATGATAGCAGTGAATTCCTTTCTATTCTGTTTGATTAGCAAGTTAAAACACTATAATTTGATGCCCTCGTTACATATTTGCTTTGATCAACAAGAGGTAAAATATATCTTTGTTTTATTATTTCAGGCTGTGATCATCTAAGGTATCTTTTTCCCAACTGAATATTCCGCTTACCCAAGCTGGGGGCAAAAAAACAAAACAAAACAAAACAGAAGAGCTCAAGTTTTGGCTAGATATTACTGGTATCAGACAAGTGTAGCTAGCTTCCAAAGGAGATAATTGTAAGGTGGAACAGTTGTCATGTTCCAACATATTTCACAACATCTTCTTCAAGAAGACCGAATGTGCTCTTCAAATATATATTTGTACTCCTATTCATGGTCACGCACAAACAATTGTTTTGTTTTCTTATTATCTACAGAGGGATAGTACAGCCTAACTGACCTATTACTGTTAATACATATTACTTTTTCTAGCTAAATATTGGGAGAAATAGTTAGCTAAGCTACCGAAAGAATTAAATGAAGCTGCGGAACTAAGGGTAATCTGAATTTATGAGTATGTGCATGTCTGTGTGACTGTATGTGCCTTTAACTCATCAGTCAACTTTTGGTGACCCAACAAATTTTTTGCATGAGGTTTGTGGCACACATTTGAAGCTCTTGGAGTGAAACAATTCTTCCAATAAAATGAAATAAAGTGGCATGAACAAAGAGAGGCAATGCATGGATTATTGCAGTAGCTGCAATAAGCAAAAAGCACTTTCAGGTTGCTTGAAAGGACTTTCAGAAAAGATTGGTGCAATAACACCAGAAACTATCATGGCATGCTTCAGCTCAAAGCAAGATGGGTTTGCAATACCAAGAGTCCCATTTAGAGCCTCGTGTAATGAAGTCCACTGTTTTAAAAAAGATAGAAAAGGCCATGGGGAGGAGAAAGAAATGTCAATGAAATTGTGGGCAGTGGTTATCTGCTTGTTTAAACTTATGAGGTTACTGAGGGTTTCCCATTTTTATTTTGTTGTTTTTCTCTTTCGAGATTTATATCACTCAGGAAAGCACTGGGCCACTCCTTCTTCAGTTTCCTGGTATGCCCTGTATGATTTTCCTGTTATGTCTTGGGAGCAATGTCATGTTATGACAGATCTCACAACACTGATCTCATGGTATCTGGGAAAGAGCAGTTCCTGGAATGCCTTGGGAGTAGCACTGTGTCATCTTGAATTGGTCCAAAGGCATTTGAGGAAATGCCGCCTTTCAGGAAACAGATGAGAGTGCCCTGCATTTCTATACGCAGTATGAAGTAACCTATAATGTAATAATAATTGGGAACTGCTCAGCTAGCAAAGATGAGCTGGTATGAGGCAAAGCCTAGAAAAAGTGGCAACCTTTCCCCTAAGGAATCAATAGACATTTCCAAAGGGTAAGAATAATTTGAGGGTTACCTCGTCGTCGTCTCACTCGTTCAGTCGTTTTTGACTCTTCATGACCTCATGGACCAGTCCACGCCAGAGCTCCCTGTCAGCCGTCATCACCCCCAGTTGCTTCAAGGTCGAGCCAGTCGCTTCAAGGATACCGTCCATCCATCTAGGGTTACCTAGAGTCGGGTATATCCTAGCCAAGCATTTATAACAATTCCTATAGATGTGTTGTCTCAGTAAATATCCGTATTCTGCTAAACTACACATGACAAACACCTTATCATGCGCAGGAGTCCCTGAGTTACAAGTGCCTGACGTATGTCCGACTCCTAGTTACAGATGAGGGTGAGACAACAGGAAGTGAAAAGAAATCTACCCCTAGGAAGGGAAATTCACTTCTGTAAGAGTTATCATGGGGAAAAGGTGTCTCCACTGAAGCTTTATTTATTTATTTATTTATTTATTTCTATCATTTCTACCCCGTCCTTCTCACCCGCAGGGACTCAGGGCAGCTTACAGACTGGCAATTTATGCCAATACACCATAGTACAATAAAATAAACATTAAAACAGTGTAAACAATTATAATATACAATATACAAAATTTAAAATAATGCAAAGTGCTAATGCCATTCATCCACCAGACCTTGTACAAAAAGCTTTATTCCAGACCAAGTCGAAGCCAGTAAAGACTTATTCTTTAAACCAGGGGTCCCCAAACTTTTTAAACAGAGGGCAGTTCACGATCCTTCGGACCATTGGAGGGCCGGACTATAGTTGGCCACCAAGCAATAATAACAACAACAACAACAATAATAAAGAGGATTGGAAGAGACCCTTTGGGCCATTGAGTACAATCCCCTTCTGCCTTTGTGCACTGAAAGCACAAGCAAAGCACCCCTGACAGATGGCCACCCAGACTCAATAATAATAATAATAATAATAATAATAATAATAATAATAATAATAATAATAATAATAATAAGAAGGGTTGGAAGAGACCCCTTGGGCCATTGAGTCCAACCCTCTTCTGCCCCATGCACCAAAAGCACAAGCAAAGCACCCCTGACAGATCAAGCAAAGCACCCCTGACAGATGGCCACCCAGACTCGATAATAATAATAATAATAATAATAATAATAATAATAATAATAATAATAAAGAGGGTTGGAAGAGACCCCTTGGGCCATTTAGTCCAACCCCCTTCTGCCCCTGTGCACCGAAAGCACAAGCAAAGCACCCCTGACAGATGGCCACCCAGCCTCAATGTTAATCATCATCATCATCATCATCATCATCATCATCATCATCATCATCATCATCATCATTATACAAGGTTTTGGAACACAATACTCCTGACCTCACAATCGTGTTAAAAAACAAAGTATGGATTGTCGATGTTGCAATCCCAGGTGACAACGGGATTGAGGAGAAACAACTGGAAAAGCTGACACGATGTGAGGATTTAAAGATCGAATTACAAAGACTCTGGCACAAGCCAGTCAAGGTGGTCCCAGTGCTGATCGGCACACTAGGTGCAGTGCCTAAAGACCTTGGCTTGCACTTAAACACAATTGGTGCTGACAAAATTACCATCTGCCAGCTGCAGAAGGCCACCTTGCTGGGACCTGCACACATTATTTACCGATCCATCACACAGTCCTAGACACTTGAGAAGTGTCCGGCGTGTGATCCACTACAACAGCCAGCTGAGTGTCTGCTGTGGACTCATCTTGTTGTGTTTCAATAATAATAATAATAATAATAATAATAATAATAATAATAATAATAATAATAATAATGGTTGTAAGAGAAGAAGAGACCCTTTGGGTCATTTAGCCCAACCCCCTTCAGCATTTGTGCCGTGGGGGCAGGATAAATGGCTTCGATGGGCCGCATCCGGCCCCCGGGCCTTAGTTTGGGGACCTCTGCTTTAAACGCTTCCTCGCATAGCCAGGTCTTCAGCTTCTTTCTGAACCCCAGAAGGGATGGAGCCTGCTGGATGTCACTGGGGAGGGAGTTTCACAGCCGAGGAGCCACCACTGAGAAGGCCTTGTCTCTCTTCCCCACCAGCCACACCTGCGAGGCGGATGGGATCGAGAGTAGGGCCTCCCCAGATGATCTTAAAGTTCTCGTAGGCTCAAAATCCAATTGTCAAAGGGACAGAAATTGAGATGAAATCTTCTGGAGTTGGAGTTATACTTTAAAAATGTACTTTTTCTGAGTTACATGTAAATTCAACTTAAGAACAAACCTTCAAAACCTATCTTGTTTGTTACCCTGGGCCTGTCTGTATTCTGCTTTAGCAGGAGTTCTCCAAGTATGTATATTGACATAATCTTCTTCTTCTTAGGCAATCTCTCATTGTCCAAGTATGATGTCCTTCCAAGGGTTTTATTTTTCTTGGAAGACCAGTTTTTTTTTAATGTGTGGAGGTTAGTGCACAGCCAGTCAACACACAGTCTTCACAGAGTGAGGGTCCCAACCAGTGGCACGGTTAACTTGATGACAGTGGCTTCTCAATCTGTTGCAACCTTCTTCCACCTTCAAAGTTGACATAACAGTTTCAATTTGTATACTTAGGCCCCAAAAAGTAGAACTTATCAATAATTAGTTACAAATAATTGCCTTCTAATTACTTCTTAACCCACTAACTAAAGCACTAACATTATATTACAATTGTAAATGCAATTACTGCAAATAGAGTCCAAAATGCAAAAGCAGTTTGCACTTAATTAACTCAGGAGGGGGCAAGGAATGAAATCTTGCCCTTCCCAATAAGCTCAGGCAAAAGGAAACTGTTGCAACTTAGCTGTTCTATCTTATTAGTAGCTTTTAGCATCTTCATCACACTCCGATATTGCTTGACCATACATGTCTTAGTTTTCTTCTATAAAATGTTGGAGGATATGTTTGTATATTTATGAGGTGTAGCTTCATTAAATATAAGAACAGGAATATCAAATAGTTCAAGTCTTTAAAATAAACTAAAATAACTAAAAGAAATTATTTTATTGTTTTGAAAAGCATGAAAGTAAAAAAAAAATGCTTCTACAATTCTAACAGCAATGATTGCCAGCTAGTTGATACCTTGGAACTATAATTTTAAATAATTAAATAATTAATGTTTAAAATATAATTTCCCAGTTGCGATGGGAAAAGGTATTCAAAAATACTAGAAGAAATACAAGTTTTAGGAAACCTAATGTGATTGATGATGGAATGACAAAGAACTTTGCAGAACATGACCTATTATGTGCAAAACTCACACATGGCATTTTTCTGTACAGATTTTTATGCAGAAAATATTTTCTATGCAAAAATACCATGTGTGACTTTTGCACAAAATAAATAACCAGTTGCAAAGATGTCTGTACTGGTAACACTCTCTCTCTCTCTCTCTCTCTCTCTCTCTCTCTCTCTTTGCACACAAAATAATATTTCTATACATAAAATCTTTCCTGGTGCATGAAAATACTCTTTCCTGTTCAATAATACTACTTGTGCATTTTGCACAAAATAAGCCTCAAAATATGAAAAGTCTTTGAAAATTGCACAGTTCTTGGAGATTCTCACAGCAGTAAAATCATTGCTCAGATTGGAAGCTGCTTCATTTGAGAACAAAATTAATTGAAAAACCCAGACATCTTTACTTTACTTACAAGAAATTCAAGTAAAGAAAAGTTATTCTTTAAATAGCTGCAGAGGGTGTCTTCTGCACGCCATACCACCTGAGCTTTGTCCATAGCCGTAGGGTGTCCTTGTTTGTCTCAGTTCCGAACACACTGAAATGATAGGTTCTCAGATAGGAGTTATTTGAAATACTTAAAACATTCAAACTATGTTTGGAATACTTTGCATCAAATAGTTTGAGTGACTCTAATTAATATCTTGAATGACCCAGTTCCATGCCATCTCATGTGAGTTGACGGGCTCACAAAAATGCGCAAGTAGAAGATTAAATGCCATTTTCAATTTCCTTTATATACAGTGACTCACTAGGGATTTTTGGGCCACTACCCTAATTTTGGGGTGACACCAAAAGGACTGTTTTGTTCAGAGTAGATGCCCTCTGTTGATCTCCACCTGCCCAGATGGCAAGAATGGGCAGTGTGAGAGTCTTTACTCACTCCACCTCCTTCCCTCCCACCAGAAGGGCTGATCTCCCAGTTTCTGGGAACATTGTGTTGTCGAAGGCTTTCATGACCGGGATCACAGGGTTGTTGTATGTCTTTCGGGCTGTGTGGCCATGTTCCAGAAGTATTCTCTCCTGACGTTTTGCCCACATCTATGGCAGGCATCCTCAGAGGATGCCACACAGCCTAGGCACAACATGGGATGTTTAAAGGGTGGCCTGTGTGTTTGTGCTGCATTGATGAAGTAGACTGAGAAAAATGTAAATAACCTCCCTGACCTGGTATGGATGCAAAGACAGCCTCCACATTTGCTTCTGCACAGAATCAAAAGAATTGTTTATTCACTTATTTATTTATCAAGGCTCATATTCTTTTCTAAAAGCCACAAAATTCCACCCACAACATCTCCAGCAACCTGTACCTCATCATCCTCAAACTGCCTCATGGTAGAGATATGTCTTTATCTGCTTGTGAAAGGTAAGCAGGGATGGGGCCATCCTGGTTTTTCTCAGGAGGAAGTTCCAAAGTCTTGGAGCAATCACTGAAAAGGCCTTCTCCTTTGTTCCCACAAATAGAGAATGATACGGTTCTTCAGATAACCTGGACCCAAGCTATATAGAGCTTTATAGATCAAACCCAGTTCTGAGTTCTGCTCAGAGACAAGTTGGCAGCTAATGGAACTGTTGCAACAGTGGAGTTGTATGCTCCCTGTAGTCATCCCCAGTGAATAACTGGCTACTGCTCTTTGGGTCAACTGAAGTTTCTGAGCACATTTCAAAGGCAGCCCTGCATAGAGCCCATTACAGTAGTCCAAGGCATGCACCGCCATGGTTAAATCCAACATCTCCAGAAATGGGCGCAGTTAGCACATTAACTTTAACCGTGCAAAAGCTCTCCTGGTACAGCTGATACCTGGTGTTAGATCCCAGCTACCTTTGGCCCCTGTACCTGAAGGGTTCGCCTTTGACCAGGATGAAGAATATGTTGATATTTCTCCGAGTCAGCTTGACCCGATGAATTTGCAGCTGCCGTTTGTTGATAGTACACAGCCAGCTCTAATTGAAAGGGAAAGTGTTGGGAATAACTCTACTCCCTCGCCAGATGTCTTAAGCTCACCAGAATCCATGTCCTTCAACAGGAGAGAGTATCTAAACAAGCAAAGATCTCAGAAACAATTGCTGAGGAGAAGTGCCTGCTTGGCTGAGCGTGGAGACTCTTGCTAGAAGCCTTTCCCTTGGGAACTTTGGAGAGGAAGGCTCCCTTAGGGGGGAGACTCTGCACTTCAATAAAAACTTTGCTCCCAGTAGTTTCCCTGCGGTGTCAACGTTGCTCAACTTTAAGAAGGTTCATCACCTCAAGTTTCCAGCCTCTTGACTCTGGCGGCCAGCAGCCGCTGTTACTCGCGAGTAGACCCGGATTGAGTCTACTTTCCTGTTGTTTCGCGATCTCAAGTTGCTGCCTTACTTCTAAGAACTATTCATGAACATTTGAACCCTGTTTGTCTGCCTAGCTTGTCGAATCGATTCCCCACTCAAACGCTGTCATCGGTTTGAGTGTATTTCGGTTTCTGGACTTTGGACTCTAATACTGGACATATTCCTTGACATTCTCGACTATCTTATCCCTTTTCTTAAAGGGCTATTGCTTGCTCAACTTTTCCACCATTTCATTTTTGGATTACTATTTGCTTTAATAAAGATATTAAAAGATTATTGGTCTCTGTGTTGGTTTTCAGTGCTCTCACTGCTTGGACTGTAACACCTGGGCCTCCAGGTTCAGAGCCAAATCCAGGAGTACCCCCAAACTGTGAACTTGTGTTTTCAGAGGGGAGTGTGACCCTATCTAATACAGGCTAGATCCCCTTTGCCGGATCTGTCCTTCAACTAACCAGGAACACTTCTGTCTTGTTTGGATTAAACTTCAGTTTGTTTATCCTCATCCAGTTCATTACAGCTGCCACACACCAATTTAGCACAGAAGAGTGATAGAAATCTGCAGCCAATGTGATCTTGGGAACCCTGCTTCTAGAAAAAGCTTTGAAAACTTCCATAGCTGAGAGAAGTTCATACATCTGATTTACCCCTGACAAATTTACATTGTGAATCTTGCTACAAAAACACTCATTTTTCTCAATGCTCCTTTCAATAAAGAAGCATAGGGTAATGAAGAGATATTTCACCTGTTGGGAGAAATGAGTAATGAGCTACAGGGTCTTTTCCCAGTTGCATAATCTCTGAAAATGAACTGGAACTTTCATTTTGTCACTGTCACAACCCAGAATATCACAAGCAACCATGTTAAGAGGCTTACCTACTCAACCAATCTATTCCCTCTCAAAGGGAATGTTAACACAGATTATTTTAAATGTTAAACCTTGAACTAAACATAGGAAAATATGATAGGATTTCTCTACAGGAAGTTCCAGATATTTCCTGACCTTTGTTTCCCTCTATTTCCCTGATTTTAATCAAGAAATCTATTAAGGTTCTTCTGAGTCAGGCACAGAAAAAAAATTGAGGAGAGGTTATTGTAAAATCCTTCCTCAAATGAGAGGTGAAACCTAAATCTTCTAAATGCTCCTCTGGAATAAATTAAGGTATTGCCTACAAAAAAAAATCTGTATCAACTTGCATTTTCCTGGTCTGTGGTTAATGCCACACACATCCTTATTAATTCAAATTGTTACATATTTTTGATATGCAAGCTCACTTCAGTGTTAAAGAGAGGTTTTGCCATGATCACGTGGGCTATACTTTGGATTATTTCCAGCCATGTGGTGGTGGCCATCCCAACCCCCCCCCTTGCAAGGGATAGGAATAGATAAATAGACATATTTCACATGTATAGGTATGCCTAGATAGAGCATATCTAGGCTCCTGGTGTGACAGTGTGTTAAAGCGCTGAGCTGCTGAACTTGCGGACCAAAAGGTCCCAGGTTCAAATCTCGGGAGCGGAATGAGTGCCCGCTGTTAGCCCCAGCTCCTGCCAACCTAGCAGTTCGAAAACATGCAAATGTGAGTAGATCAATAGGTACCGCTCTGGTGGGAAGGTAACGGCGTTCCATGCAGTCATGCTGGCCACATGACCTTGGAGGTGTCTACGGACAACGCCGGCTCTTCGGCTTAGAAATGGAGATGAGCACCAACCCCCAGAGTCGGTCACGACTGGACTTAACGTCAGTGGAAACCTTTACCTTACCTAGATAGAGCATTGGTTATCCTATTAAGCAAAGGAAAACAGCTGATATTTAAATGTGAATAGACAGAGGTGTGCTAATACCAATAGGTATGCACCTTTGAAAAACAATAGTGATTGCACAACAGCAAAATGTAAAGGAGTAGTTTTTCATGTCAGGAAAGTTCAAGGACTTCCCATCTACCTCTACCACACATCCACCCAAAACGCTGGTTCAACACAGAAGCCAGTTCAGAATTTGAACTCATGTAATATAGTCCAGGGTTTCCAGAAAAGTGTGGGATAAAATGTTATTTTTTAAAAAAACAAAAACAAAAAACAAACTAAACACAGATTCAAGGAATTTAGTGTTGTTGTATGTCTTTCGGGCTGTGTGGCCATGTTCCAGAATTATTCTCTCCTGGAGAATACTTCTGGAACTTCGGGAACATGGCCACACAGCCCAAAAGACATACAACAACCCTGTGATCCCGGCCATCAAAGCCTTCGACAACTCAAGGAATTTAATTAGATTTAAATCGCTGTGTGTTGTGGACTGGATACAAGGTGAGTGCAATTTACTTTTCCTTGTAGAAAACCCCTAAGATCTAAGCTGTAGAAGAATTCTGAGCTTCCCCCTGCCTGTCCCCAGCAGCCATTTAATTCCCCCATCTCATCCCTTTCATAGGGACAAGATGAAATGTGTGCTATCTCCGACTTCTGCAGATACTAGGCATGTATGTTTCAAAAGTCAATACAATATTCAAGGGGGGTGGTGCTGGTGCTTCATTTCTGAAGTGCTTCTGAAATATCATTAGTGAAAAATTCCTTACTATAACGAGAGTAACAACATTTTGTTATATTTCATTTTAGCAATTGCACATACAGTAGAGTCTCACTTATCCAACATAAATGGGCCGGCAGAATGTTGGATAAGCAAATATGTTGGATAATAAGGAGGGATTAAGGAAAAGCCTATTAAACACCAAATTACATTATGATTTTACAAATTAAGCACCAAAACATCATGTTTTACAACAAATTTGACAGAAAAAGCAGTTCAATACATAGCATTGTTATGTAGTAATTACTGTATTTACGAATTTAGAACCAAAACATCACAATGTATTAAAAGATTGACTACAAAAACATTGACTACTAAAAAGCAGACTGCGTATACTGTGTAAAAATTACCTGCAGACTGTGTATAATGTGTATAGGAAATATAAATGAATGCTGTATTTAGGCTTTGGTCCCATGTCCAAGGTATCTCATTAGGTATGCATTGCTTACTCAAATGCAGATAATCTGAAATCTAAAAAAAATTGAAATCCAAAGCACTTCTGCTTTCATGGTTGCCAGATAAGGGATGCTTAAACTCTGTCTGTCTGTCTGCCCCTCCCCCCTCTCTATCTATCTACCTCTCTATCTATTTACCTATCTACCTATCTTAACAATGTTTGTTGTACAAAAATGCTATGTGGACACACACGCCCAGTAAAATTATATGTATGAGTCAGGTAATTGGCAGAATAGAAGCCTAATCCGGAAACACCCCAAGATATTTTTAGTGCATTCTAGTACATATTTTAAAATATGGCCTTAGGTAATTTTGTGTGTGTGTTCACATGTGTATTGTGAGGTTGGGCCTCCTGGAAGAGCAAAGAGCTCTTTTCTCTTCTAGGGTTGCTGGAGCAGAAGTAACCAATAGGCATGTGCATAATTTTTGTTTGTTCTCGCAAGTTGTTTCAAATTCATTAAATTCGTACTTCTGATACGTGGGCCTGGCCCACACCAAAAATTTAAGAATCGAAACTCACCCCATACTTCTTTGTTTTAGTTTTGTAAATCTCGAAAGGGTCCCATATTCGGTTCAATATTTAGTTCAAGGAAGTAAAGCAAAGCAAAGCCAAAAAGTCTACCTTAGCACCTGCCTTGTGTTTCCTCTGTAAATTAATGGTCTCTCACCATTAGAAGAGGCTGGAAAAGAAGGGAGAATGCAGTGTTTGTTGGGAAAAGCACAGTACTCTGGGAAATGTAGTTTGGGAAGGCAAGGTACCGTATGCTATAGAATTCAAAAGGTTCTGCCCTAAACTACATTTTCCAGAATGCAGTGCTCAGCATCAGAGAGATTTACTCCTTCCCTTCGTAGCCAGCCAGAGTTCCAATAAATTTAACATTCTACATTTTGAGTTTTTCCTGGGTTATAAATGTCATTTCCTAATTGGTTTTATGAAAGTTTCTTGAACTGCAAAAAAAATATCTTTGTGCAAGGGACATTGTGTTATGGCATATTTTGTAGTAATATTTTGAAGAGTCCCCAGTCCACCAATTTAACATTGTCATCTATACATTTAACAAAGCTTTTGGTCCAGAAACAAAATTCCCAGAGTAGAACCACTACTTTCAAAGTAAGAACTATACAATTAAACAGTAAATAATACTTTCAATCTAGGAACATCTTTTTTATTATTACTAACATGTTGCTTATAAAAACTTTGAAAATTCCCTAAAGCTCCATGGATAAGTGAAATGTCCTGAAATTTGGTGGGCTAAGAGTAGTAAATGTGTTCTACCATTGTAGTGAGTTTCACCCCAATAGTTGCAAAAATGAGAGCGAAAGAAGCCCCTGAATTTTCCCTAATTATAGTAATTACAGTAGAGTCTCACTTATCCAACACTCACTTATCCAACGATCTGGATTATCCAACACATTTTTGTAGTCAATGTTTTCAATACATAAGTGAGACTCTACTGTATTCAAGAGCTGCTGTCTTATATGTGTTTTAATTATTCTGTAACCTGCCTCAAGCCACAATAAGAGGTGGGTAAGAAATGAATTATTATTGTTGCTGCTGTTGCTGTTATCATTGTTATTATCATAAAGATTTGCGAGGCAAAGTGTCACTGCATTAGCCATCCATGTGGGCATAGTGTCCAAAAACCTGTCGATCAGGAAGATTTTCACCTGCCAGGAGACAGAGCACAGAGAGGAGTAGAGAATTCCATAACCTGAGATTAGTCACCAAAAGGCCTTCACACCATAATGTTGCTGCCCCTTTCTCCTCCCCTTTTCATCAGAGGTTTAACCATTGCATCTTTTTAGGCTGGCTGAAACCTCCACCTAACTGTATAGTGGCATTTTACCCATTTACTCACCTAGTGTCATAAAAAACTATATGGAGCCATAATCCACAGTGAGTCTTGTCTTAACACTCCAAGGTCAAGAAGGTAAGAAAGAATACCAGTCATAAGCCTGGGAAATAAAAAAGATAGAGAGATGAGCTAAATAATGGTTGGAATCTTTTTCTAAATATCAAAGAAACCAGAAATGGCAAGGAAATCTTCCACAACAGAGTAGTATCGAACATTGCTTGCAGCTCCTTAATCTTTTCTTAAAGAGGTAGATTGCTGAACAAGAGTAGCACTGGCAGCTCTTCAGCTTACTTCTATGCTGGGCCATTCCCCAAAAACTCTTATACTTACCTGTGTTTACCACCATCTCAAAGACGTGACAATCAGCCAGGCCCCTGAATCATTTTTATGAACTAGGTAGAACAATTTTTATAAATCAGATAGGGCAAGAACTGAACATACATTTAGTCAATTTCATCTCTCCAAAGATCCTGTCCACATCCTTGGAATACACAAATGAAATCATGCCCAGTCACATGGGACAAGAAGGAGTCAACAATGTATTCAACGAATCTGTATCATCTATACCAGTGGCTCTCAACCTGTGGGTCCCCAGATGTTTTGGCCTTCAACTCCCAGAAATCCTAACAATTGGTAAACTGGCTGGGATTTCTGGGAGCTGTCGACCAAAACACCTGGGGACCCACAGGTGAGAACCAATGATCTATACCAGGGGTCCCCAAACTAAGGCCCGTGGGCCAGATGCGTCCCTCCAAAGTCATCTACCTGGCCCCTGTCCTAAACTTTAGACTTAGGGTTGACCTAAGTCTAGCTGATCTTTGGAGGTCTCTTTCCTTACCTATGGTTTTATGAGATTATCTAGATGGCTTTTGGGGGCCCCTTTCCTTATCTATGGTCTTATGAAACCATCTAGATTGTCTTTGAGGTCCCTTTCCTTATCTATGGCCTTCTGATGGCCTGATGAGATCATCTAGATGGCCTTTGAGGGTCCCTTTCCTGACTGATGGTCTTATGAGATCATCTAGATGGTCTTTGAAGGTCTCTTCGCCTAGCTATAGCCTTATGAGACCATCTAGATGACTTTTGGAGGTCACTTTCCTTACCTATGGTCCTATGAGACCGTCTAGATGGCCTTTGAGGATCCCTTTCCTTACCTATGGTTTTATGAGATTATCTAGATGGTCTTTGAGGTCCCTTTCCTTATCTATGGTCTTCTGATGGCCTGATGAGATCATCTAGATGGCCTTTGAGGGCCCCTTTCCCTACCAATGGTCTTATGAGACCATATAGATGGTCTTTGGAGGTCTTTGCTTACCTATGGTCTTATGAGATCGTCTAGATCAGGGGTCCCCAAACTAAGGTCCTCCAAGGTCATTTACCTGGCCTCTGTCCTAAACTTTAGACTTAGGGTTGACCTAAGTCTGAAACGACTTGAAGGCACGCAACAACAACAATCCTAATTTTGGACTAGTTCATCATAGCCCACTCCACCCCTCCAAACAATCTGAGGGACTGTCAATCAGCCCTCCACTAAAAAAGTTTGAGGACCCATGATCTATACCACCCTGAACAATATTGTTTGCAAAGTATTGGGCTTCACTTAATTTGTATTCTGCTTTCTACATTCTATTATTTCTTACCTGCCTTTCCTCGTGGCTTGAGGCGAGTTACAACATTGCTAGAACACATAATAATCTAAAAAATTCTATAAAATACACATGGTAAAACATATTTATACAAACACATATTAAACTACATAGAAGAAAGATTAAACACAAGATGCAAGTTTAAAATTCATGATTAAAACTCGCTCGGTAGGTCTGCTGGAAGAGATAGGTCTTCAGATCAAATTCTAACAGCTCATTTAAACTTAACCACTTAAGACGGCTGAGGAATGGGGGCAGGGAAGCCTGATTTTTTCTTTATTACCACCATTGACATAAAGTAGCTCTTCCACTATATTACGCTTGAATGTGGTTGGATGTTTTCCAGATTTTCCACTATTATCATTCTAATCTCCATTCCACTTGTTTTATTATTGATAGCTCCCTAAAAATTTAGGAGAGCTAACTAGGTTGCACTTCCTAGGAGAAAATGCTTGGCAAGAACTGGGTCTTCCAGCCTCACTATTTATCTATTCAAGTGGTCAACCAGAGCTTCAATAGTATGTCAAGACAATGGGAAACTCTGACCAAAGGTGTACCATTTTAATCAATCTTGTAGAAAATCCATGAGCCAATGAATCAAAACTTCATCAGACAGTGATTCATCCATGACACTAGAACTAAATAACAGGATAATGTGTCTGCAATCCAGATCACCATTATTCTAGTCTGCACAGTAAATTTAGTTTAAAGCTGCCTTGAATCCTAGTTTTCAGAGCAATGGAGAGATATAAAATAGTAATAATAATTACAGTGGCACTGTTGCAAAAAGCAACTACCTGATATATGATACATTATCTGATTCCTAGATTGTTGAATAGAATGTGAATTATTCGCATTTTGGGGAAGAAATGTTAAGGCTTGGTAATGCAGGAACGCTTAAGAAATGTTAATGCAGGAACACTTCTTACTCAACTTCACTGAAGCGATTCAATCCAGGCAAATTTGACAGCTCTTATACCACATGTTTTTGGATGTTTTCTCCCTTTAGAGCAGTGGTTCCCAAACTTATTTGGCCTACCGCCCCCTTTCCAGAAAAAATATTACTCAGAGCTCCCTGGAAATTATTATTTTTTTAATTATAATAGCAATTAAACAGAAAGATATGTGTATTAATGTTTCTACCAGTTTTGTAAAATATAGTAAAGAAAGGTGTAAATTAGAAACATTGAAGTTTGAAATTATGAAACTATTTTTTGAACTCAGAATAGAAAGGTAATACAAAAAAAGTTAAAACATTCAAATGCACCTGTGGCCATCACCGCCCCCCTGGATCGCTGCAGTGCCCACCAGTGGGTGGTAGCGCCCACTTTCGGAATCACTGCTTTAGAGAATTTTAGGGTTTTTGCCCATCAAAACTTTCAGGGAGGAGAAGGAGACACAAGGTGGTGAGTAGAATTCTAGGAAATGTAGTTTAGGAAGGCAGAGAATTCAAAAGAGCCCAACTTAAACTATATTATCCAGAATGTGTTGTCGAAGGCTTTCATGGCCGGGATCACAGGGTTGTTGTATGCCTTTCAGGCTGTTTGGCCATGTTCCAGAAGTATTCTCTCCTGATGTTTCACCCGCATCTATGGCAGGCATCCTCAGAGGTTGTGAGGTATGGATTCCTTGCCTAGTTTATCCATACCTCACAACCTCCATCTATGCCTGCCATAGATGTGGGTGAAACGTCAGGAGAGAATACTTCTGGAACATGGCTACACAGCCCGAAAGACATACAACAACCCTATTACCCAGAATTCTTCTCACTTCTTGTGTTAAAACTTCAATGTGAGTGTGGTCTCTGCCTGTCTCTCACTGGGCCAGCCATGTGCCGGAGGGGCTTCTTTCTTGCCTGGCCATCCAGCCATGGATCCATCCCTCCCTCGCTGTTCCCTTTGGGGAAAGAGATGGGCTTTTCCCTTCACTCACCATGGGGCCCTTTGGGGGAACCAAACTCAGCCCTTTTGGGGAAGAAGGGGTTCACCTGGAGCCATTTACGAGACTTATATAACACTTCCAAAAGTCATAGGTCAGTGTTTTGAAAGTTTTTTTTTTACGTGGGTGCCTCTCCTGTTTCTTAATGTCACTTCGCATGTACAAATCTTACGAAATAGATACAACAAACAATTTACAAATGAAGTTTTGCACAGACCTAATAGGTAGTCTGGAGCAAAGAGGATAGCCTGCTACTTGGAAGAATGGCATTGGATCTGCAAAGTGTCCCTGTAGTACAACACTGGGAGGTGGGTGATACAGAAGATCAATCAGTAAATTGCCGCTATCTATGGTCAAGGGAGCCCCGGTGGCAAAGTGTGTTAAAGCACTGAGCTGCTGAATTTGCAGACCGAAAGGCCACAGGTTCAAATCCCGGGAGCAGAGTGAGCACCCGCTGTTAGCTCCAGCTTCTGCCAACCTAGCAGTTCGAAAACATGCCAATGTGAGTACCGGTAGATCAATAGGTACCGCTCCAGCGGGAAGGTAACAGCGCTCCATGCAGTCATGCCGACCACATGACCTTGGAGATGTCTACAGACAACGCTGGCTCTTCGACTTAGAAATGGAGATGAGCACCAACCCCGAGAGTCAGACATGACTGGACTTAACGTCAGGGGAAACCTTTACTTTTACCTATGGTCAAGGGAATGCCATGGGACAGTGGCTTCATGTGATGAAATCCATGGCCTTCTCAAGAATGATAGGAATCATTGTTTGATAGTGAATAATGTTTTGTTAAAGGCTCCTACTGTATCTTCAGTATCATCCTAGACTACTAGTTTCTACAATTCCATGAGAAAAAGAGGATTTATTTTCAAACTCATAGTAATTTAAAAAAACCATCTTCTCAGTGTTGGCAGTAACAACATTCTGATGATGCCATTAAGACCTATTCTATCAAACTATTTCTACAGAGAGTCAAGGATCAAGTGTCAGATAATTAATTACACTGTAATGGAACATTATGTTCTATCCTTCTTAAAGCCCCTTCATTCCTGACTCAGACGTACATGTCTGTCCTTAGTGGAATGGTTAATCCAGCCCTGCATATCAATTGCCTGCTTTAGAAAGCTGCCTGGGATATGCAACATTGCTATTGTTAGATTAGCTTTATGATACTCTCAGAACTAAGACAGTTATGGCTTATTGATTTCTTGGTACAACTTGAGCTAATCATGGAAGAACCCAAACAGAACCCAAGTACATTAAGCTGTGGTGTGTTCCTCCATCACAACACAATTACAATGCCAAAAGGAATTTCTCCAAGAATTAACTGTGCTTTCTGTTTCCTGCTAGGGACACCCCTAAAGTACAAAAAGCAATGTCTAATTTTTTATTTCCATTTTATGGGCACTAAAGAAAGGGTCAAGTTAGGATAAGCTTCCTAAGGGCAGTGCCACAAGATTATGTAACACAGGTACTGTTATTGACATCTTGCATTGATTTCCATTAAGCTGTGATTAGGACCAAATTTCAACTCATTTTCCATGCAGTTCTTTTAATAATCTTGAGAAATTCATGAGGTGTTTCCAATGCTTTGCCCAAGGCCCAGTCTCTACAACATTCCTAAAGACAATAAAACAAGTACACATGCCCCATATTATGATCGATGGCAAAAGATTGCAAGTACAGTAGAGTCTCACTTATCCAACACTCGCTTATGCAACATTCTGGATTATCCAACACATTTTTGCAGTCAATGTTTTCAATACATCATGATATTTTGGTGCTAAATTTGTAAATACAGTAAGTACTACATAGCATTACTGTGTATTGAACTACTTTTTCTGCCAAATTTGTTGTTAAACATGATGTTTTGGTGCTTAATTTGTAAAATTATAACCTAATTTGATGTGTAATAGACTTTTCCTTAATCCCTCCTTATTATCCAACATATTTGCTTATCCAACATTCTGCCAGCCCGTTTATGTTGGATAAGTGAGACTCTACTGTATTTGGCTTAGCTTCCAAAAATGGATTTCATAAACACCTAGACTCCCTAGTTAGATAGATAGATAGATAGATAGATAGATAGATAGATAGATGATAGATAGATAGATAGATAGATAGATAGATGATAGATAGAGATAGATAGATGATTGATAGATAGATAGATAGATAGATGATTAGATAGATAGATAGATAGATAGATAGATAGATAGATAGATAGATAGAGATAGATAGATGATTGATAGATAGATAGATAGGCAGGCATACAGACAGTCAGATAGACAGGGGCAAAGCACTCTGCCCAGAGCACTTGGTGTATTCCTGCATGGCAGGGACTTAAACAAGATTGTCATTCTGGTCTCTTCCAATTTTATGATTCTTTTTTTTTTTTTTCGTGTCAGGAGCAACCGAAGTTGCTTCTGGAGTGAGAGAATTGGCCGTCTGCAAGGACGTTGCCCAGGGGACGCCCGGATGTTTTGATGTTTTACCATCCTTGTGGGAGGCTTCTCTCATGTCCCCGCATGGAGCTGGAGCTGATAGAGGGAGCTCATCCGCACTCTCCCCAGGTGGGATTTGAACCTGGCAACTTTCAGGTCAGCAACCCAAACTTCCAGTCACTTAGTCCACTACGCCATCTGGGGGCTCCTATTTATGATTCTATGATTCTAAGACAAGTAAAAGAATACCTATATGATTTCCACCTTATCAACTGTAATTTTTTACCTCTTACCACCTTGTTGGTCTTCTTGGAGATAGAAAGGTGGTCTTCCTAATACTGCACCTAAACTCTGGAAGGTCTTATCTGACATCCTCATTACTATTATTGGTGAAATGGAAGATGATTTTAACATACAAAAAAGGACATTGAATGTAATTTTAATTGCCTGGTTTTTTTGTTTGTTTGTTTGTTTTAAAAAAATGAACAATCAAATGTGTTGATTGTTGTCACGCTGCTAGTTTTCTGCTGCTGTTTCTGTATTTTAATGTTCAGCACTGGTGTTGTAACTGAAAGGAAGTTTTTTACTTATTCAATCATGGACTTTATTGTTAGCTTCTTTCCGCTCCTCTGAGACAAGCCATGATATAAATGTTTTTAAATGAATGAATTAGCGAAGGAATGACATCAAATAGCAGGTTGTTTTGTGTGTTTCATCTGATGGTGGGGAGTCATTTCTCTTGCAAGATGTTGAGGAAAACATTGAATAACTAGTGGAAGACTTAAATCTAGGATTTTCATGAAACAATGAGGTAATCCAAATTGAATGCACATAATTTTGATGATAGGTAAAGGTAAAGGTTTCCCCTGACGTTAAGTCCAGTCGTGACTGACTCTGGGGGTTGGTGCTCATCTCCATTTCTAAGCCGAAGAGCCCAGCGTTGTCCATAGACACCTCCAAGATCATGTGGCTGGCATGACTGCATGGAGCGTCGTTACCTTCCCGCCGGAGAAGTACCTATTGATCTACTCACATTGGCATGTTTTCGAACTGCTAGATTGGCAGGAGCTGGGGCTAATAACAGGCACTCATTCCGCTTCCAGGATTTGAACCTGGGACCTTTTGGTCCGCAAGTTCAGCAGCTCAGAGCTTCAACACACTGTGCTACCAGGGGCCCCATTTTGATGATATTGGCCTGCTATTACTATTGTGGTTGCTGCGGTTGTTGTTATTACTCTGCCTTTCTAAAGCAGCTTTCAGTTGGGGGCGGGGGGTTGAATAGCTTTTCACTAGGTTGGCTTTTTTTTTCCAAAATAATTTAGAGCATGGAAATATTTTCACTGCCATTTTTGCTGATCTTGTTTCAGTGCTACATGGACCCTGGTGGAAGTTCTGCCATTTCTCATCTCTGTCATCTCAATGAAACCGCACAATAAGGAATCACAAAATGATAATTGTATTGGTCTATGGACTGCATTCTAGCTAGAAGAGAACCAGTGAATTATTACTTGGAGAGATAACACAGTGATCCATTTAATATATTCTTAGTTGGGATTAGTAATGGGATTCTGGCAAAGGAAATTCAACTATTTTTTTTTTCATTATCTTAGTTGCCATCACCCACCTTCAAGTGGAATCAACTGAGGGCAATCGAGGCAGTGAGAAGTTTAAGCAAAGTGTATGAATTTGGTTTGATTTTTGGCAAGGGGTACCAAGAAAACAATTGCTAGAGATATTTGTAAAATGTTGAGAGAAGCATTGGCTGAGCAATGATTCTGAAGAATACATTTGGTTTTACATCCCCGGGGGCATATTTTTGTCCCACTTTCCCTTTACAGCAACCTTGTGATGTAAACTGAAAGCTAGAAAGTTATCCAAGGCCAGCAAAGGACCTGCATGCCCAAGAAGAGATTTAAATCCAAGTTTCCACAATCAACTCTTCCATGTCGCTAATAGAGATAGTCCCTATTGCATAAAGTAATAAAGTTAAATGCATGCAGTTTTAAAATTTCATTGGCTCTGAACTAAAGCAGGAAAATACTAACTTGTCCTATTAGTGCTGGACAAGTGGCAAGACACATATCTTGGCTGTTTTTTGAATGCATAAAGAGTTCTTTATCATAAATAAAAGAAGTCAATATATTGGGAACATTTCTTAGATCTTGCAACATATTTTTACTATGGTTTTTCCCTTGACATTGCTGCACAAAATGATCTTATGATCATAGCGCAAGCTAGAGCCACTCCATACCTGGCTAAATTTAAATGCAACGTGGGCATGGAAACCTACCTCTTTTTTACACTTCCACTATATATTAGAAAACTCTTTACCCGGGCTAGATTCGATCAACTCGACATTAAGTCTAAGCTAGGTAGACATCCGAATATCCCCTATACGAAGAGAACCTGTGGGTGCCGTGAGGCAGATGCAGAAGTGGAAGACTCAGAACACTTTTTCTTAAAATGCCCCTATTACAACAAGATTCGATCTTTCTATTTAGAGCCTCTGCTGGAGAACCATCCTCATCTAGAGAATAAGGAGAAATTGCTCATCCTTCTACAGGGCTCAGATAAAAACTCTATTTTAAAACTTTTTTACGCAAAAAGCGCTGGCCATCCGCGAGAAGATGGAAGCGGAGAGCTGTGATATTAATGCCAATAACAAAATCCAAACTTAAAATTTACTATAGACAAGCCACTAGTTTTACTAACCTTTGCCCCCGCTTAAACCTTACTTTAAGGGAATAATTAATTTTAATTTTAATCTTTTTATTCTGTATTTGCACAAATACCTAGGAGTGGGTTGGCAGGCTAGTAGGCCAGGCTGCTTTGTATCTATACATGGTTTTACATGGTTTTACTGTATGTATGGGTAAGTGTGTACGTTTTGTATGTTTCACATGTTTTGATATGGTCAAAATTGACTAATCAATAAAGAGTTGTTGTTGTAACTCTTAACTACTATGGTTTTATTTATGAAATTCTTCAGAGTGCATCAAATATGTACTGGTGAAATGTTTTGCTGATAAAAAACTTTACCTTACTGATTAACTGATGTATCATCGCTTGGCAAAAGAAATGTGTAAGAATATGCCTTTATGCGATTTTTGGTGGCTCGTTTACAATGCTGATATTAGCCCCATTTAATTGGCCCCTTAGACACATGATTAGATAGACAGTAAATACAGCTGACCAGTGCATACATAATTACAAAACAGCAAGGTAAGTTCGCATTGGTTTAATCTCATTTCATCCCTGAGGCTTTATCACCATTTGGCCTAGTTCCCTTTATCCATTCCAAGATGATAATAGCTTTATTTGGCAGTGAATTAAAGAACCAAATAGATTTGTGTCAGTATATAGGTCACCGACAACGACTGCAGTTTATGCTCTGCTGTCTGCCAACAAGGACCAAAAAAACCCTACTGGGAGATGGTCAAAGGAAATGGGACTATGGAGAGCTAACCAGCCGCTTAGATTGCAGAAAGACTAGGAGGAATATAATTGAACTCTGCCGTACTGAGCAGTCCTTTTACTCCCAACCTTATTGGCAGGGATGGAAAAAGGTTTCCATCCTTGCCTTCATTTGACTGACAGAAGGGAGACAGGAGAGGGTGGAATATATACAGAGACATGCAAATGTGCTTACTTTGATCATGTCATCAGGTGACAGAATTTGCATGAAATGTAAGTTAATTTGATTGAGGATTGTTACAATGATGAAGAAGAGTCCTGCTGGATCAAATCAAAAGCCCATCAAATTTGGCATTTTCTTTCTACAATGAAAGGAATGCCCTGCCCCAACTGAATGTTATCACAAAGCCTCAAGCTTGTCAATAGAACAATAGTACCTTTTCAAATTATGTTTCTGAGTATAGAATGCACACAAACATGGAAAATCAGAGATACTAGACATTTAAATGGATTTTAATGTTAACCAGCTTTATTCGGTTGTACTATGTTGGTCTCTTATACATAGGGCTGCCATAAGTCAAAGGTGACCTGACTGAAAAAACAACAAGGAATGCAATACTTTTGAGTTATTGTTTAAAAATAAACAGGGAAAGCCAAGGAGGAGGCAAGATATATGCTTGTTTAGTTTTGAAATTTAACATTTGAATGCCCTCATGAACAAAAATGAATATCTTGTTATCTATATATATTAGGCTTGCTCAAATAAATCGATTTCCCCGTTACCCGTTATTAATTCGTTATTTTCGTTTGTTTTGAAGCAATATACGGCCTTGATTGTCCACACGTCTGGATATCGCGGTTTCGAATCGCGAGAGGCCGTTTTTTCTTATTTCGTCGTTTTTTTCGTTAGGAAAAAAAAGCTTTTGCAAATCACCCAAACTCCCACCATTCAGGCCCTTTCCTTTTGCCCCTCAGCAAAAGGGGCGTCACGGGCTCAGCCAATGGGAGGGGGCGAGGGGGAAGGAGGCCGAAGAGGAGGAGGAAGACGAAGGGGGAAAATGGCCGCCGCCGCCGCCGCCTCGCCTCAGCTCAGGCCTGGAGAGACCGAGAGAGACAGAGAGGGGCCCGGCGGTGAGGAGGAAGAGGCCCGGGATGCGAGGGGGTGTGGGCCAGGCCCGTCCTCGGCTGCTCCCGGGGAGGGAGGGAGGGAGGACTACGACTCCCAGGGGCCCAGATTCGCACCCTCCCTCCCCCCAATACAGGTCTCTCCATACCACGCTACATGAACTTGAATGGATACTGTGGTTGTGTTGTCGAAAGCTTTCATGGCCGGGATCACACTGTTGTGGTATGTATTCCGGGCTCTATGGCCATGTGCCAGAAGCATTCTCTCCTGACGTTTCACCCACATCTGTGGCAGACATAGAGGTTTTGACGTCTGTGCGAAGCTAGGCAAGTGGTGTTTATATATCTGTGGAAGGTCCAGGGTGGGAGAAAGAACTCTTGTCTGTGGGAGGCAAGTGTGAATGTTGCAATTGGTCACCTTGATTAGCATTGAATAGCCTTGCAGCTTCAAAGCCTGGCTGCTTCCTACCTGGGGGAATCCTTTGTTGGGAGGTATTAGCTGGCCCTGATTGTTTCCTGTCTGGAATTCCCATTTTCTGGGTGTTTCTGGGAAGGTAATGGCACTCCATGTAGTCATGCCGGCCACATGACCTTGGAGGTGTCTATGGACAACACTGGCTCTTGGGCTTAGAAATGGAGATGAGCACCAACCCCCAGAGTCAGACATGACTGAACTTAACGTCAAGGGATACCTTTACCTTTACCTATACACACACACACACACACACACACACACATACATATGCAGGGACTATATATATATACACAGTATATATCACACACACACCAATTTAACAAAGTTTCAGCCACAAAAACAAAGTTTCTGAAGTAGAACAATGACTTTCACAGTAAAGACAACCCAATTTAACAGGAAATAAGACTTTCAAACCAGGAACAGATTTCTGCAATTATTAAAAAATGGTTTATTATAAAAGCTATGAAAATTCTCCAAAAATCAGAGGATAAGGGAAACGTTCCAAATTTTGGTGAGCTATCAGTGTTAAATGTGTTCTACCACTGTACCAAGTTTGAAGAAGATCACTCAAAAAATGAGGGTGGGAGAGTCCTGTAAAGTCCTCTCCCTCTGTGCTGTTTTTGGGAATTGCGCATGCGCGTCCGCCATTAACAAATTAATTTAGAAAATAACGAATTTTCGTTAATTTCGAATTTTTTGGGGGGCAAAATTCGGAAATACCTTCAGAAAAGAAACGCTGCCCCCCTCTAGTTTTGAAACGAGTTTAGAATCAAATTTTTCGTGGATCGATCAAGCCTAATATATATAAAAGAGTGATGGCATTAGGGCAGTGGACAAAACAACAAAACTACAGGCCCCCCAACCTCGAAATTTGACAACAAAACCCATCATTCACGGCTCTAGGTTGATACAACAAAAAGAAAAGAAAAATAAAGTCCTAATTACAGGAAGAGGAATAATAGTTTTTATCCAATTGCTGCCAGTTAGAAGGCTAAGCTCCGCCCACTTGGTCTCCTAGCAACCTACTCAGCCCAGGGGACAGGCACAGTTAGGCCTCACTTAGGCCTCTTCCACAGATTATCAGATTTTAACTGGATTATATGGCAGTGTAGACTCAAGGCCCTTCCACACAGCTATATAACCCATTTATAATCTTATATTATCTGCTTTGAACTGTATTATCTTGACTCCACGCTGCCATATAATCCACTTCAGTGTGCATACTAAACATAAAGACTACCATACAACAGACATTCAATACCACCACTACCTCAACAATTTCTCACCAACACCACCAGAAAATGCCACAGCAATGCGTGGCTGGGCACAGTAGTAGATAGTTATATAGCTTTTATCTTGTTTTTTCAAAGACCTGTGATGAATGCAATTGGATGGGACATGCAAAAAAGGGAAAAAGTATAAAAGGGGTTGAGGGATTAAAAAAATAAAAATATGTCACATGCATTTAAATCCTTGTGCTATTTCAAAACCCATGTTCCTATCTTCCGGTTCTTCAAAGATAATTCAGTCATCAAATACCAATTTAATCAAGTGATTTGTATAAAAACTCATGGTATCCCTATCAGCTCATTTTGTAGAAATGTGCTTTACTTACATTCAATAAGTTTGAGAGGAAACGTAAGAGATCACAGTACAACAAGGAACACTTTAGGATAAATAGGGTTGTAGTGTTTGTCCATTTAAATGATGCTGCTATATGCCATTATTTACAAGAAGGTTAATGTGGATATTTAATAAGAAAGATATCCCACTGCTTCTTCTAGAGACTGGAAATGTTTAACCTAATTTGTTAAAAGGCATGTCTAATTTAGGTGAGCAGTTAGAAGCATAGCAGATATCTAGCCAGGGGGCACAGGATGATTTTATAAAATTAACAGTGAAAAGATGTGCTGATGGACACTTGCTAGAGGGCTTTAAAGGTAGGAAACTCAAATAGGGCAAACATCTACTCTTCATAATGACTATATGCAACATGTAGGAAAGAAATAGCATACTAACTGTGGAAAAAAGCATGAAAGGCACGTTTTTATGTTGCTTATATTATTACAGTAGAGTCTCACTTATCCAACATAAATGGGCCAGCAGAACATTGGATAAGCGAATATGTTGGATAATAAGGAGAGATTAAGAAAAAGCCTATTAAACATCAAAATAGGTTATGATTTTACAAATTAAGCACCAAAACATCATGTTATACAACAAATTTGACAGAAAAGGTAGTTCATTACACATTAATGCTATGTAGTAATTACTGTATTTATGAATTTAGCACCAAAATATCACAATGCATTGAAAACATTGACTACAAAAATGCGTTGGATAATCCAGAACGTTGGATAAGTGAGCCTCTACTCTATTAATAAACTTCCAAGAGATAATCTGTGAGCAGGTACATTGGTATATGCTTGAAATTGGTTGACCACTGTAGGAACAATAAAGTAACTCGCAGGACCTTTGGGCTGAAATCCTTTTGGTTATGTATTTACTATATGTCGTTTTGGAGCAATTGTAAAAGCAGTTGTTTAGAACCGCCTTGCATAATACTCCAATGGAAGACTGCTTCCTAGTCATTTAGTGTGGCAAACATCTAGGCAGCATCCAGCTGCAATTCTATAGCTGAGAAATAAGAGTAGATGCCCTACTGGATCTCTAGCACACATTAATGTAACCAACAGGAATGTACGATCCATGAAAAAAATGGTTCAGTACTTGCTTCTAAAGTAGGGGGCACTGGCGATTCATTTCTAAAGTCATTTCTGAATTTTGAAGCAAAAAAAAATCAAAACTTTCCGAAGCTTCCGAAGCTTCATATGTACTTTGTTAATGGCGGATGCGCATGCACATAAAGGAAAACATTATCGTCAATGGGGAAAATTGAAAGGCCTCTCCCTCATTTTTTGAGCTATCCTAATGAAATTTTCTTCAGTGGTAGAACACATTTACCACTGTTAGCTCACCAAATTTCAGAACGTTTTCCTTATCCTCTGATTTTTGAAGAATTTTCATAGCTTTTATAATAAATCATTTTTAATAATTGCAGAAATCTGTTCCTGGTTTGAAAGTCTTATTTCCTGTTTCATTGGGTTTTTTTTTAGTTTGAAAGTCATTGTTCTGCTTCAGAAACTTTGTTTTTGTGGCTGAAACCTTGTTAAATTGGTGGAGAGAGACTCAACAAACCATAATGTGCAATTTTTATAGGATGATTTTATAGGATGATGTCCCTTGCTGTTTTTATGACAGAACAAATTAGGAAATGACATTTATCAACCAGGAACAGAAATCATAGCACACCATCAAATCACTCCTGACAGATGGCCATCAGCCTCTGAATAAGGAAATCTGTTCCTGGTTTGAAAGTGTTATGTCCTGTTTCATTGGATTTTCTGGGGCTGAGAGTGTGTGACCACCATGGCTGAGTTGGGAATGAAGCCACAATAGTAGTCCAGCTCTCAAACCACTACACTACACCATGCTGTCCCAGAAAGGGGCCCGCTGTTTCTGCCTTTGAGGCTTAGCCCCTCATGAGTGGTTTTCTTCCCTATGAGGCTTAGCCCGCTTCCGATGTTACACTATGTCTTAGGAAAAAAACTTAGTCTTTTGTTTTTTATGAATGCTCCCATGAGAAAATGTATAAGGATGTGGGTGAACTACAATTCCCAAAAGTCTTGGGTCAACCCTCCCAAAACTCCCCCAGGATTCATAGCTGTGTGCCAAGATCCTCACTTTTCTTCTTATCCCAGATTATATGGCAGTAGGGACTCATATAATCCAGTTTAAATCAGATAATCTGGGATAAGATCCTGGGATATAGGCCAGTGTAGATCCAGCCTGACCTTGCAAATGAGGAGGAGGAGGAGGAGGAGGATATATGTCCCCACTGCCATAAAATCTAGGATAAGATCCTGGGATATAGGCCAGTGTAGATCCAGCCTGATTCCTCTTGCAAATGAGGAGGAGAAGGAGGAGGAGGAGGAGAATACATGTCCCCACTGCCATATAATCTGGGATAAGATGATGATCTAGGAGTGGGTTTCTTCCCGCGCTCAGGAGTGGATGGGGCTTACACATGTCACATACACAGGAATACTACTAAAACATAGATTTAAAATGCAACCTTTTCCCTTCCCAGAATGATACTATTATATTTAGTAATTTAAAATAATAGGGTGGGATTGTGGAAAATCCTTATCAGGGTGGTAGTTAGTTTGCTTTCCTTGCCCATTGGGTGGAGAGTTCTAGTTTGGGGTTTTGCCAGCACATTGGGATTGATCCCCCTCCTTTCCCCCCCTCTCTCACTTAAAGTTTCTGGCAAAGGCAGGAGGAGTTTTGCAAGGGAGATCCTGCAGAATTATCACACTCTCTCTCTTCTGCAAGCCCTGGTTTAAGTGCGGGAAGATGAAGTGGTTTGCAAGGGAGATCCTCCCTCCACTTTTGCAAGCCCGAGTTGAAGCGCAGGAAGACAAGATTCAGGCTCCCTCCATTTCTGAAGCCAGTTTAAGAGCCCCATAGAAAGCAACCACTCCAAAACGGGAAGGGGGATTTCTCTCCTGAATAGCAAAGGTTGGTTGAATTAAAACACTTTCCCATATATCCGAAGGGTATCTGAAGGTATTTAGAGGCATGGGCACCAACGCTTCAAATTGGAAGCACCAAACCACCTCGGAAACCCCTTCGGATCTATTTTGAATAACGAATTTATTACGATAAACGACTTATTCTGAAGATTCACCCATGCCTAGTAACCACGACAATCTGGAATTACAGTGCCTGTTGTCTTTTCCTGCACATAAGCCCTGATCTAGCATTGGACATGCCTTAGCAGCTTCACAATACTTCTCAAGTGTGGAGATATGACTGTAACTCTTCACTAAAGGTGGTGCTACATGGACTGAAATCCCATCTACACTAACCATTTAATGCAGTTTTAAACTGGAGATGTGGTACACTACCAGACAACATGTTAAAAGTTATCCAAGTATAAACCCCAATCATCTAAAGTTAACTCAAGTTCACTTTTAACTCCTGTACAACTTAACGCCTATTTACATCATGGATTTACTTATGTTTAGAGATAAAATATAGTTTAGCAAATCCTGCTTCAAGTTGCAAATCACACGTAATACAATATTTACTTTTTAAATGTCATGTTTAAGGAAGCTTTTATGGCACAGCATGGTGGTTGAATCCAATATCTGGTGAATCCTTGGGAACCAGGATAGAGAAATAGGTGGGGCAAGTTGATTCTCATGCTGAAAGGGCATGCTTCCGAGTATCTTGGTTTGTTTTCCTCTTCACCACAATTTCTTACACATTTAAACGTCCTGAGCAATTATTTATTCTGTCAGCAATGCACGTGTGATCTCTATTATTTCAGCTCTACAACCGTCGGAAGGAAAATGGATTAACCTTTTATTACCTGCTCTTCATCCAGAGTGTAGTTATTCTCTGTGACTTTTGTTTTATTCAAATGATAAATGTAGCAAAAGAAATGAAGAGATAGCTGATAGTTCTTGCAAAGGAAACTTCTCAGGCATGTTTTCTGCCAGAGTTAAATCAAAGAATCCATCTGCAGATAAGATCTATTCAGGAAAAAGTGTAATTTGCAATATTTTAAAGCACTGTCTTATGCATGCAGAATGCCTATACACATAAGACCTACTGAGCATGAAAAACTCTCAATACCTTGCAACCAGGATTTTTGGAGAAAAAATTTAACCCACATGAATTGCTTATGCATTAACATGTATGTCAACTGTCCTTCTTGAGTGTCTACTATTAAGAATTACTAGATCAGCAGGAACAAAAGACTGAACTTGCTGATCGAAAGGTCGGCAGTTCAAATCTGGGAAGCAGAGTGAGCTTCCACTGTTAGTCCCAGCTTCTTCCAACCTAGCACTTTGAAAACATGCAAATGGGAGTAGATGAATAGGTACTGCTCCGGTGAGAAGGTAACAGCACTGCTTGCAGTTATGCTGGCCACATGACCTTGGAGGTGTCTACGGACAATGCCGGCTCTTCGGCTTAGAAATGGAAATGAGCACCAACTCCCAGAGTTGGACACGACTAGACTTAATGTCAGGGAAAAACCTTTACCTTTTACCATGGCTGTTATGTCATCAACAGGCAAGTTTCTTTACATATGCTATCGTATGAGAAAAGGTTGCAAAAGAGGCTAAGAAAAATGCTATAAACAAATAGACCAAAATTGCAGTGCAACAAAAACCGAAATTGTTAAAAGGTGTTATGGGGAGAAATTTGAAACCGAATAAAATTAAAGGCCCGAAGAAGCATTTTGAATAATAGTGTCCTTTCTAGATATGTGACTTATTTTTTTCATGTCAGAAGCAACTGGAGTTGCTTCTGGAGTGAGAGAATTGGCCGTCTGCAAGGACGTTGCCCAGGGGAAGCCCGGATGTTTTGATGTTTTTATCATCCTTGTGGGAGGCTTCTCTCATGTCCCCGCATGGAGCTGGAGCTGATAGAGGGAGCTCATCCACACTCTCCCCGGGTGGGATTTGAACCTGGCAGCTTTCAGGTCAGCAACCCAACCTTCACGTCACGAGGCTTTTATCTCCTAGGCCACCGGAGGCTCCTAGATATGTGACAAACTACAAGGACACAGGGATTTGATTTATATCACATTAGACTATTTGTCTGTCTTCTCCAATGTCATCTGTTCTGACCAGCAGTACCTCTGCAGGATTTTGAGCAATATTTTTCCTATTTAATTGCATCAAATCTTTTAAATTGGGAATACCAGGGATTGATCCTTAGACCTTTTGCATGCAAAGCATGTGATTCAGCATTAAGCTATGGCCCCATTCTAATTACAATGTCAATTAGAATTGCAGTTAATTTCCCTGATGCAAATCCACACCTGCATGTGAAATCCAGGATGAATGCTGAGTCCTTTCAGGATTTGGTTTCTCTCTGACCTCAGAAAATTCACTTTAAAAAAATTGAAACTTCAGTCTCCCCAGCATGGTGGCTAGGAGATTCTGGAAAATGCAAATAAAATATCCCTTTTCTAAGCTCTTTTCTCCATGCACTCAGATGGACATAAGATGTGTTGTTTCAAACGAAGGACTATCTAATCCAGAAACCGCTTTCCAATGTTGAACAGCCAAAATACAGAATGAAATATTAATGCTATGTGACAGCTTTGCCTGTTGTTTAACTCCAGCAGTAAATTATCATATAACAGAAAGTAAATTATATATAACAGAAAGGAAACCTGTGGAATCTTTGAGACTGTTTGAGAAAAAAGCAATTTCTAGCATGATCTTTCATAGACTCAGGTCTATTCCAATACACTTTATTAGATGTCTTAATAACTTGGGAGGTCGTAGATGAGAGTCTGTGAAAACCTATGCTATGAATTTCTTTTTCTCTGTTTTAAAGGTGCTGCAAAATTCCTTCTTACAATGAAATAGATTAACACAGCTATGCTTTTGAATACTTCTATAAGCAATACAGAAGTAGACAAATGCAGATTTGCAGTTAGATTGGCATTTATATCAATGTGTTATAATAGGAGAGAGGCTCTATTTATTATACTTCACAGTTTTGTTTGAGGATATGAAAGTATATGTGACCTGAAAGCAGGATGTTGTGGATTATTTTGGTTCATTTAGTACATTTGTATTTTAATTGTTACAGCTTCACATAGTCAGTGGGTGGAATAGAAGGCACTGAATATTTGACGTTCTTTCAATAGTTTGAGTTTCTGATTGAGAGAGTCATCTTCCACAACTCTGCAGAAACCAGCTGAAGTCTTGCATATTTGAAATGTTTAAAGCTGGGTTTACTCATGAGCTTGGAATGCTGGCGTGGCAGGTTGCTATTGCAAGTTGTATTCCAAATATTTACTGATTTGACCAGGTTCATTTAACCTATAGTAAATGTCTTGTTCTGAGAGAAACTAACTTCATCCATTTGATTATTTTATGAAAGGAAGCATAATAAAATACACTCATTTTATTATAGTAGGGTGGGGAGAAAGTGCAGAATGTAAAACTATGTTGTCTGTCCCAAAGGAAATGAGAATGATTTTTTTCCTGCATAGTGCAGGAAGAGCCAGGAAAGGAAAGTGGGGATAGAAGCAGGTGGAGAGGGAACCCAGGCATACTTCTTTGACCTTCTTCAGTTGAGTCCACACCTTTGCAGCAATCGGTACATTTACAAAGTACGTAGTGGTTTCCTGTCTTGTCCCGGGTGAAAATGCAAAAGAGTCTGGAGCAGCATTCTTCAACTTCAAGAACTGAAAGCAACATGGCTTATCATATAAAAGTTATGTTGTCGAAGGCTTTCATGGCCGGGATCATAGGATTGTTGTATGTTTTCCGGGCTATATGGCCATGTTCTAGAAGTATTCTCTCCTGAAGTTTCATCCACATCTATGGCAGGCATCCTCAGAGGTTGTGAGGTATGGAGAAACTAAGCAACTAAATGAGTCTAAGCAACTAAAGGGGAAAACCTTTACCTAACACTTCCACATGGGGATTTTCCATATCAGTAAATGCAGGCAGTTAGGTCGACTGTGGAGTGGAATAGGAAAAATGAAATAAGTATAGAATCAGTAGCAATCTTTCAGTAATAGGTAAAGGTAAAGGTTTCCACTGACGTTAAGTCCAGTCGTGATTGACTCTGGGGGTTGGTGCTCATCTCCATTTCTAAGCTGAAGAGCCAGCATTGTCCGTAGACACCTCCAAGGTTATGTGGCCGGCATGACTGCATGGATCACCATTACCTTCCTGCCTGAGCAGTACCTATTGATCTACTCACATTGGCATGTTTTCGAACTGCTAGGTTGGCAGGAGTAATAAGGTACAGTAAAAACATTTTAGAGAAAGCCAATATAGTGAAATGGTTTCTCTGGAGATTCACACTAAGCCATAAAAATCCATTGGGTGACCTCAAAGGAAGGCAAAGGCAAAAAGGCTTCTGAAAAAAATCTTATGAAAGAAAAAAAAACCTATGATAAGTTCTCCTTAGAGTTGCCATAAATTGAAAATGACTTGAAGGTACACAACAACTACAACTACAAAAAACTAACCTGTGACTAAGGGTGGTTCCAGACAGTCCCTTTAATTCAGGATTTCCCGCATTAAAAAAGGGGGGCTGTCCAGACAACGTTTTTGGGAATCATGAATTAATTCACCACAAACCAGGAAAACCCTGGTTTGTGGCAAATTAATTTGATAGTGGGTTTATTTCGCGCCTTCCAGGAAGGCGCAGGATAAACGGACTACTTCTGCTGTCTGAAGTTCAGAAGCTGTCCTGTGATTTTTCCGGGCTAAATTAGCCCGGAAAACCACGAGGGCAACAACCCCCACCCCAAATCCCTTTTAAAAGTATCAAAAAAGAAAAATAACTTACCAAGCTGCCTTTCCCTGCTGCCGGCCCTGTGGAGAGGGTTATGGTGTCTGAGTGTTCTCCTGGAAGGTACCAGGAAAACATATGGACACCCAGCCGCAAAAGCGCGGGCTTTTGCGGCTGGACTACAGTCTGCCTCAATCTGGATTTTTAAAACCTGGGTCGAAGCGGACATTTCCACTGTGTGGAAACGTCGTAAGGCTTCATCCAATGTAATGATAGTACTATTAGTAGTGGCGGTACTGATAATTGATTCTAGTGCACAGGGATTAACATCTCACACTGCTGTCCCAAATAAATTTTGATATTTTCAGTATTGAGTAACCTGGTTATTACCTTTGCTTTACAGTACTCCAAGCCAATGTCTTTGGCAAAATGAACAGTTAATGTACACATGCACAAGGCTACCTTCAGGCCATACCCACATTCTATGTATTTCACTACAATTTCCCCCCTATGGGTTTTCTCTACAACTCTGCTAGGAAAGCACTATAGATCTAAATGCCTCAGGCACAGCTCAGTAAGTTGTTCTAAGAGAAGGACTGTAGCCCTTAGTTCTAATGACTTAATACCATTATCTGTTCCCCATCCAGTTATTTAGTTCACACCAATAACTCTGGTTTAATAACCTGAAACCCTCCTAGAACTGTTCAGTTCTCTGAGAGTACCTTCAAGCACATTATGTGCATAACAAGTGGGCCTAAGGGAGCAAGAGACTGCTCTTGAGATGCAGTCTGTGAAAGTGGAGGAAAATAAGGATAGAGCTTGTGCATTTGGTCTGTTCAGGAACACTTTGGCGGTGTCATATAAGGTCTTGCACAAAGAATAGTGCAGAGTGTGAAGAAGCACGGAGTGTGAATTTCAGCAATGGCAAAATCCTTCAGTGAACTAGACATAGCAATAGTTGTATATGAATAATTAAGGGATTATTTTCTTTGATAGGCTGAAAAAGTTAGGGGTGGAAGTCACTGATATTTTCTCAGTTCCACCCCATCCCCATCTTCAGTTTATGCCATTCCATCTTGTAGTGCAGAGGTCCTCAAACTTTTTAAGCAGAAAACTGGTTTGCAATTCCTCAGACTGTTGGGGAAATGGATGGATGGGGGGACTATAGTTTGGGGAAAAAATGAACAAATTCCTATGCACACTGCACATATCTTGTTTGCAGTGCAAATAAATTAAAGAATAATACAATATTTAAAATGAAGAACACTTTTAAGCAACATACACTTACCTTACAAGTATTTCAATAGGAAGTGTGGGCCTACTTTTGGCTGACATTAGAATAGTTGTTGTTGTTATTGTTGTTGTTGCCTTCAAGTTGTTTCAGACGTAGGGTGATCCTAAGTATAAAGTTTGGGCCCCTGGTGGTACAGTGTGTTAAAGCACTGAGCTGCTGAACTTGTGGACCAGAAGGTGCCAGGTTCAAATCCCGGGAGTGGAATGAGCGCCCGCTGTTAGCCCCAGCTCCTGCCAACCTAGCAGTTCGAAAACATGCAAATGTGAGTAGATCAATAGGTACCGCTCTGGCGAGAAGGTAAGGGCGCTCAATGCAGTCATGCCGGCCACATGACCTTAGAGGTGTCTACGGACAACGCCGGCTCTTTGGCTTAGAAATGGAGATGAGCACCAACCCCCAGAGTCGGTCACGACTGGACTTAACATCAGGGGAAAACCTTTACCTTTACTAAGTATAAAGTTTAGGGTATGAGCTGGGTAAACGACATTTGAGGGTTGCATCCGGCTCGTGGGCTTTAGTTTGGAAACCCCTATTGTAGTGAGATCATTGCCTTCAGGAAAGAAACCTCTCATTTCATGTCTAATCTGACATTGTCATATTGTATGTTTTATTATCCTTACTCCAAATAACTGGTTCCCACCAGTTGGGATGGGAAGTTATTTGCTAGGACAATATTTTGATTAAAGATTGTGAAATAATACTTTCCAAGAGAAAATCAATTTAAAAGGCTGCCCTGTGTCTGCAAAAATGTGGCATTTGGCTAATAATGGAGGTGGAAATGTAGATGGCAGCAGCAGTATTTATTAGGCAAGCAAATAAGTATGAGGGAAAGGGAAAATTTGCAGTTAAATGTGTGACCTACTGGCAAAGTTAAAGTGTGGGATTTTATGACATGGGTCCATCATTGTGAATCCACTCTATGTATCCATGTGTCTAACTCATTATCAGACTTACAACCATTTAATATGAAGATATGATTATTGATACCAGGATGAACTGCTGACTAATTTTCTGCCTCTAAGACCTTCTATGGGCCACAAGAACTCGCAAAAAAATGGGAAGGAGGAAATTCCAGAAGCCGGAAGTGCTCAAAATTAGTTACTTGAAGTCCTGGAAAGTGGCTTGAAAGAAGCTTAAAGTACCCGACAGTTTAAATATTTAGCAGCTCCAACTTAACATCAAAAACTATTTATTTATTTACAACATTTTTACCCCGCTTTTCTCACCCGAGGGGACTCAAGGTGGCTTACAACACCCAGCAAAATTCAATACCAAAACTATGTGTAGTTTATGATGATAAAAATGGTTGTGTGTGTGGGTGGGGGGAGGGTGTAATTCTATGTAAAAGGTAATGCCATTCTGGGAGACACAAGACAGACAGCTCAAACCAGGAAATTCTTCATTTTTGATGGACAGAAAAATCGTAATCTTGAGAGTTTGGAAGGATTTGAGGACCACAAGGAAGCACATGCAACCTGATGGCCACACTTTATTTACTTTTGATTTATAATGTAGAACTATAAATACACAGACATGTACCTATAGCCTTCAGTGACCACCAGTGTCAAATTCTTTTAGGCCTTAGGGGTTCTGAATAATAACTCAATTTAGAAAAAATGATTTTATGCAGAAAAAATGTTGTTTTGTGTGCAAAAAGTGTAATAGTCACAACCAGGTAATACCCCCCTTTTATTTATTTATTTATTTATTTATTTATTTGCAGTATTTATATTCCGCCCTTATCACCCCGAAGGGGACTCAGGGCAGATCACATTATGTACATATAGGACAAACATTCAATGCCCATAAACACATCGAACCGAGACAGAGACAGAGACAACAGACAGACAGACGCAGAGGCAATTTAACCTTCTCTTGAGGGGATGTTCGATTCTGGCCACAGGGGGGAGCAGCTGCTTCATCATCCACTCTGATGGCACTTCCTCACTTCCTCATTCCAACGTTGTAAATTAGTTAAACTTGCCTCCCCAATTTTATAAGTGGTACCTTATTTCCTACTTGATAGATGCAACTATCTTTCGGGTTGCTAGGTCAGCAATGAGCAGGGGCTATATTTTATTTTTTAATTGACGGGTGCTCACCCTGCCACGGGCTGGCCTCGAACTCATGACCTCATGGTCAGAGTGATTTATTGCAGCAGCTGTTTACCAGCCTGCGCCACAGCCCTTTCTTTGCATAATCATTGCAGCCCTGATTCATCATTCCAATGTATTGTTAGCAGATGATCTGCATACAATGTAGCCAGCAGAGGAAGACAGCTTCCCCACTATAAACAGTCTAGCTAGCATGGGGAAAGCTCCAGGCTTTCCTCTTCGTGTATATTGTTGCACTATACAAACAACAGCTTCGCATGTGTACCCACCCACCCACCTAGTTTCATCTAAGGTGCTTCACTCACCTACACATCTGCTTCCCTTTCAGTCATGGTGTTTCATGCAGCTGAATCCAAAAGCACTGGGCTGAAGAGAGTGACAATACTGTCTCCAACAGATTGCTTTCAGACTCAGCAAAGTGAAGAGCCATAACTGAAAGGGTTCATGGGCAAAGCTGTAGTTTGTACAGTGCAGCAAGACACAAGAAGAAGGAAGCCTGGAGTCTTCTCCATGCTAGCTATCTTACTCTGCTGGCTTCACTGCATGTAGATTGTCTTCCAGCAATATGATTTTTTTCATCACATAATAGTCACACTCCCATTTTTTGGCCAAAAAAGGTATAGTAAAGTAAAGGTTTCCCCTGACATTAAGTCCAGTCGTGACCGACTCGGGGTTGGTGCTCATCTCCATTTCTAAGCCGAAGAGGCGGTGTTGTCTGTAGACACCTCCAAGGTTATGTGGCCGGCATGACTGCATGGAGCGCCCTTACCTTCCTGCCGGAGCGGTACCTATTGATCTACTCATATTGGCATGTTTTCGAACTGCTAGGTTGGCAGAAGCTGGAGCTAACAGCGGGTGCTCACCTCGCTCCCGGGATTTGAACCTGCGACCTTTTGGTCTGCAAGTTCAGCAGCTCAGTGTTTAAACACACTTCGCCACTGGGACTCCTAAATGTTATAAAATGTTACTATTACTCAAATATGGTACCTTCTGCCACTTTGCATCACTGAAATCCCGCAAAAGAAGCACACATCACTTCAAGCTAGCCCAAAGTGCATTGTCTTGTAAAAACAGAGCCCTACCAAGAACAAATAGAAGCAGTAACATTCATTCTTCTCAGGGACCCTTGTGATGAATATGCTTTCTCATAGATATTGAACAAGACTGAGATGGCAGCTCTGGGACCAAATACCTCTCAGAACAAAGAGGACAGTAACACAGTGCACATTAAACCAACTGAAACATTTTGTACCAGCACAGATGTTAGAAAAAAACCCACTTCAGGTACTATAATCGGCATGATTGATGGGCTCTATAAACCTATCGCTTACACCTGTTAACAGGCATGAGTAGATGTTTGAGAGGAGACGTTCATTTGTGATGTGCATATTGCTGTTGAAACTTGTTCAGTATTCAGTTCCCCCCTCCTTTGGATAAGATTTTTATCTTTTCATGCCATTGCTACATGAGTATTACAAAAGCAATTAAATGAGGTTTACCTGACAAGTAGCAAGAGTGAAGGAAGGAAAAAAGTGGTGTGTAGGAGGTTCTTTTTAAAATGGAAATGTGCTATGTCTCAGCCCACCACATCTAAAAGTCTCTTGCTAAATTGTGTAATGCCATTTCTAAATAGAGAAAAGTCAGACGTGAGCACTAATATAAGTTGAGGTCATGCTTTGAGAGACTGCTTGGATCATGTAGTTACAGCTTTATAGCTATGTCTTCTGTTGCTACCTCCCCCGAAACCATCTTATGAGCAGTATAGTAGCCTTCCTGACACATAGCCATTTCTGTGTTGTTAGATAATGGAGCAGATCAGGGAGAATGTGTCCAACTATTTCCCCATAGCTGGGTATTCTGTGATAGGCACATGCAGAAACCTTCAGAGATCCTTAGGACATATGTACTAATGATTGTGACGCCTCTAAGCTGTGTGAGCACTGGAAACCAACACGGAGGCCAATAAACAATCTAATATCTTTATTAAAGCAATAAAAGAATCAAACAAAAATAAGCAGAGTATATAGTCCAGCAATAGTCCTTTTAGGAAAGGTCAAATATAGTCCAGTAATATAAAGTTAAATGTCCAGTATTAGAGATCAAGTTTTTGAATCCAATAACCGAAACACACTCAAACTCCCAAGCAGTTTGAGTGGGGAATAAAGCAAGGTCTTTAAAGAGAGTTTCAGGTTCAATGTCCAAGGCAGGGAAAAAACAAGGCAAGGCAAGGAAGCAAGGCAAGGCAAAGTTGGTCGTGGTGGAACTGAAGTGCAGTCCAGTCTTGACAGGGAGACAAGCCGCAACGCCCGGTCTACTCAAGAGTAGCGCGCCATCAGGCCGCTGAGGAATGCAGGAACAAGAGTCGATGTTAACTTTCCAACTGACACGTTGACACCGCGATGGCTAGCCTGTGCCCAGAACTTTTATGGGACTTCAAAATCTTCCCCAAACCAGGTGCCTGAGTTCACATTTTCCCAAGGGAAACGGACTGAAGACAACAACTTTGCCAGATGGAAGCCTCCCTGAAACCTCCCAAGGGAATCGGTTTAATTAGGATCCTCTCTCTCCGCTAATCTCACGCTTCGTCTCCGAGTCTCCTTCTCAGAGCGGTGTGTTTTGAGAAACTACTTTCTATCAAAAACAACACTTTCCGGGGAACCAGGCTCTGTTTCAAGGGCTTTTGTAATTAGCTTTGGACCCAAACTGTCAACAGGGAACATCTGGAAGGGAACGGAATCTTGCTGAGTTGGAAAAAACCCCATATCCTCTTCAGTCTGATCTGTAATGGCTGCGGGGTCATGACTCGAGGGTCTCTGAGACATCACAATGATGTCCTTACAGAACATAGCTATATCTGAAAATATGGAAATGGATGTGATGGAGGTAAGGCTTTGTGCTACTTAGAAGTTGGGTTATGTTGGTGATTTTGGTTGTTGTGTGGTTGGAACAGAAATGTGATTTCACTGAAAAAAGTGAATTGCAATAATATAAGTCTGGCCTAGGCCATCATGGTTCATGGTTCACAAACCATTAGGTCTAATTGCTGGTTGTTGTGGTTTTAAAAAGTATTTATTATACAACATTTGTTTACTAATTAGATACTAAAATCACTTTGGACCACCCCATTACTTAACTCATTCATTCCATAGCCTTTGCCCTCCAGGTCTTCACTTGATCTTCATATGTACATCGTCAGGTGTACTGTGGGATCGAAGGCACAAATGCTTTTGGAAAGGTATTCTGTGGTTAGAAGGAGTCCTACAGATGTTCTCTAATTGGGACATTACAGGTGCTTTTCACCTGGAATATCTACAGAGGCCTTTACAGAAGTTGCAACTGTTCCACACATAGTGCTCAATTGGTTGTCTCGAGAAGATGTGTTGCATGGGATAAAAATAGAAGTCAGCATTTCCAGAAATATTGGGGATGGGTGGGGTGTCCTATCCTTCCTATGAGCTGATTGCTGGATGCTGGGAATCTAAATCCTAAGTAAGAGGGCATTTAAAGGATCTTTGACCAGGGACATCTCCCTCAGTCTCTTTGGGCCCAGTAGAAGTAGAGTAATGCCTCATCATATCATAGTGCCTTTCACTGAGCCTATGTAATGCTGAACTCTCACAAGCACAAGGCGATTACATGGATAATTGTCCATATTAAACAGTAAATAATACAATAAATA
The DNA here is from genome assembly GCF_035594765.1 of Anolis carolinensis. Lineage (NCBI taxonomy): Eukaryota > Metazoa > Chordata > Lepidosauria > Squamata > Anolidae > Anolis > Anolis carolinensis. Next base: position 131,105,038 of record NC_085845.1, on the reverse strand, counting down.
AATAAAACTTTATTTATACCCCGCCACCATCTCCCCGTGGGGACTCGGGGTGGCTTACATGGGGTAGAGGCCCAAACAACATAGAACAAAACATAGGCAACATAATACAAATCACACTATAAAAAGATAAAACAATAATACAATATATCAATTAAAACAAAAATACAGGATAAAAAATTGCATTTAAAACACATAAATGGTAAAATCGTAATAAAAACGGGATAGATTATTAAAAACCCTCTCGGGCTGATTAATTAATGACTATATTTCCAAAGGCCTGCCGAAACATCCAAGTCTTCAGTTGTCTCCTGAAGGAAGGTAGAGAGGGATCCAACCTAATCTCCCTGGGGAGGGAGTTCCAGAGTCAGGGAGCCACGGCCGAGAAAGCCCTCTCTCTCGTCCCCACCAAATGCAGTTGTGAGGAGGGTGGAAGTGAGAGAAGGGCCTCCCCGGAAGATCTCAGCGATCGGGTGGGTTCATAGGGGATGACGCGTCACGAAGATAGGCAGATCCCGAACCATTTAGAGCTTTATAGGTAATAACCTGCACCTTAAATTGGGCCTGGAATATAATCGGGAACCAGTGGAGTTGCTTGAACAGGGGGGTTGAGCGCTCCCTATAAGCAGCTCCAGTTAGTAACCTGGCTGCTGACCGTTGTACCAACTGCAATTTCTGGACCGTCTTCAAGGGCAGCCCCACATAGAGTGTGTTACAGTAATCCATCCTTGAGGTAACCAGAGCACCATGGCCAAGTCAGACTTCTCGAGGTATGGTCGCAGTTGGCGCACTAGCTTTAGCTGTGCAAAGGCCCTCCCAGGAGGACCCCCAAGCTGCAGACCTGCGCCTTCAGGGGGAGTGTGACCCCGTCAAGCACAGGTAGCCACCCTATGCCCCGATCGGCCTTACGACTGACCTGGAGGACCTCTGTCTTGTCAGGATTGAGCTTCAGCTTGTTGGCCCTCATCCAACCCATTACAGCGGCCAGGCACTGGTCTAGGATCCGAGGGGCTTCCTTGGAAGTAGGTGGAAAGGAGAAGTGGAGTTGAGTGTCATCTGCGTAGAGATGGCACCGAACTCCAAAACCCCGGATGACCTCGCCCAGCGGTTTCATGTAGATGTTAAAAAGCATGGGGGAAAGAATAGAACAGACTCCTTCATGCCTTTGGCTTTCCTGTTCTATTCATCTAATCAATAAGAGTAGGTCCAGTTAGAGTTTCTCATTTGACATCAGATGCCATGTTACTGATTGCAAAGAAAAACTTTTCATTCAAATGCTTTCCACCAAATGCCAATAAACAGCACCTGCAGGTCTGGAAAACAGCACAGGATGTCCTCAAATGCCATCCCTGTATAGTAAACAAATTGATTAGATCGTTCAAATCAAAAATGCCAAGAGGGAGGGGATTTCAGTTAGAAATGGCACAAATCTTTCTAGCTGAGATCGTGATGTCAAATTAAACTGAATTCAATTTATAAAAGAGAGGGCAGAGCAAAGTACACCACCTAGGAGAAAACAGCTAATTCCCAAAGCTAGAAAACATTTATTCCACCCATCAGCAGTTGTCAGCTTAGGGCTACATTTCCTTTATTCAGGAAACATTCATTACACAATTGTAAATGCTACCTATTTTCCCATTGGGCTTCCTTCCTTTCCTGTTGGTGATACAGTGGAAAATGATATTTATTCATCTACTGTATCTACCCATTATCTATCTATCTATCTATCTATCTATCTATCTATCTATCTATCTATCATCTAACATCAATCTATCTTATCTATTTACTTAGTTATTTTGTATGCACCAGGGCCATCACAATAAATAAGATCAACTGCACACATATCTGGAGTAATTATGAACAGAAGAAACACCAGCTCTACAGTCACAGACAGGTGGTCCATTGACTTCATGATGACCTTGGGGGACCTTGTAGTCTGCGGGTTTCCTGGTGGGCCCCAAATGTCCTCTTCTTCTGTTGCTACTGCTACCTCACCTAATTCCCAGGTGCTAAGCTGGACTCTCTACCTTGTTGTTCCCTATGGTTTCTCTCTCAACCATATGTTCCTTGAACAGGAAACCATAGATCAGTGGTTCTCAACTTGGGGTACCCAGATGTTTTTGGTGACAACTCCCAGAAATCCCAGCCAGTTTACCAGCTGTTAGGATTTCTGGGAGTTGAAGGCCAAAAAAAATCTGGGGACCCCAGGTTGAGAACCACTGCCATAGATTATGGTGGACTACTGTCCTACCTTGCTGTACTGCATTTCTTTCAGAAAAATAATATTGTTGAAAGACAAGAATGTGAATACATCTAGTTAGAATGTAAAGCAATGCTATAGTTTTTTACTGTTGTATTCTCATTAAATACCCTAGAATAATGTGGCCTATTACACCATGCCTATTACACTATTCTGCCTTGGTCAGACCACACCTGGAATATTGCGTCCAATTCTGGGCACCGCATTTGAAGGGAGATGTTGATAAGCTGGCATGTGTTCAGAGGAGAGCAACTAAAATGATCAAAGGTCTGGAGAACAAGCCCTATGAGGAGCGTCTTAAAGAACTGGGCATGTTTACCCTGCAGAAGAGAAGGCTAAGAGGAGACATGATAGCCATGTACAAATATGTGAGGGGAAGTCATAGGGAGGAGGGAGCAAACTTGTTTTTTGCTGCCCTGCAGACTAGGACACGGAACAATGGCTTCAAACTACAGGAAAGGAGATTCCACCTGAACATCAGGAAGAACTTCCTGACTGTGAGAGCTGTTCGACAGTGGAACTCTCTGCCCGCACTGTGGTGGAGGCTCCTTCTTTGGAGGCTTTTAAGCAGAGGCTGGATGGCCATCTGCTGGGGGTGATTTGAATGCGATTTCCTGCATCTTGGCAGTGGGTTGGACTGGATGGCCCATGAGGTTTCTTCCAACTCTACTATTCTATGATTCTATGATTCTATGTCTTTTTGATATGAGATACAGGGGATAATAATAGAAAGGTAGAGAGAAGCCCCACCTACTTATAACCATGGCCATGTCTACTATTGATATATGAAGCCATCATGTTGGCAGTAAGGCACAAAATGTTTTCCCACATCTTCTATAGAAAAAGGAAGTTGACTGTCCTGATGTGACTTCTGTAGGTACTTGCAAATTCCACTGCACACAAATAGCAGAAAAATTGAGTAAGTAAAGACACATCAAATTATGTGGAGGGGGAGGAGGACTGCAGCAAACAGCTTTGTACTGAACAGAGTAAATAAACTCTTTCGTATTTCAACACCTACAACACCAATTAGCCGCCTCCTCTGAGGTTTGAAATTCCCACATTCAAATTTCACTCATTTTTGGTAAACAGCCAAATATGAAACTGATTTTCTCTTTTCTTATTCCTGGTGGTATTTCATCACAAAGATTTTTAGAGAACACAACATGAAAGCTAATTCTATGAAAGAGAAAACAAACAAACAAAAACCACCCCTATATCTTTCTGCTAAGAATCGGGTGCAGCTGGCTGAAGGGCCACAATTCCAAGCTGTTCAAAACAAGAACAATTGTGAGTGGAATCACAATTCTCTGGAGGTTTTAAACTGAGACTGCATGTCACCTGTCAGGCGTGGTTGGACTGTATATTTGTGCAGAGCAGTGTATTGGGCTGGATGGCCTTTGTGGTCTCTTCTGTGGCTGTATCTGGGAGCCATTGTCTCACTGATATTATCGGCATACATTTAATAGCATATGGACCAGGGAAATTTAATTTGACTAAGCCCCCATTTTATATGAACAGTTAATCATTTGGAGATTAGTTGATTTATCATATTGTGTTAATCAAATGATACAATGAGTTATATTATTCAGTCATTAGTTTAAGCAAAAACATTTCATATCCTTCAAGTCCTTTTCTCATATTCCAAGTCGTAGTTTTGGTGAACACAAGGTATGGAATCCAATTACTGAGGTTTGGCTTTTCATCATATCCATGTAATGTTGTATTTAGAATCATAGAATCATAGAATAGTAGAGTTGGAAGAGACCTCATGGGCCATCCAGTCCAACCCCCTGCCAAGAAGCAGGAAATCACATTCAAAGCACCCCCGACAGATGGCCATCCAGCCTCTGCTTAAAAGCCTCCAAAGAATAGCCTCCACCACAGTCTGGGGGAGAGAATTCCACTGCTGAACAGCCCTCACAGTGAGGAAGTTCTTCCTGATGTTCAGGTGGAATCTCCTTTCCTGTAGTTTGAAGCCATTGTTCCATTGCGTCCTAGTCTGCGGGGCAGCAGAAAACAAGCTTGCTCCCTCCTCCCTATGACTTCCCCTCACATATTTGTACATGGCTATCATGTCTCCTCTCAGCCTTCTCTTTTGCAGGCTAAACATGCCCAGCGTTTTAAGCCGCTCCTCATAGGGCTTGTTCTCCAGACCCTTATTCATTTTAGTCGCCCTCCTCTGGACGCTTTCCAGCTTGTCAACATCTCCCTTCAACTGTGGTGCCCAAAATTGGACACAGTATTCCAGGTATGGTCTGACCAAGGCAGAATAGAGGGGGAGCATGACTTCCCTGGATCTAGACGCTATACCCCTATTTATGCAGGCCAGAATCCCGTTGGCTTTTTTAGCTGCCGCATCACATTGTTGGCTCATGTTTAACTTGTTGTCCGCGAGGATTCCAAGGTCTTTTTCGCACACACTGCTGTCAAGCCAGGCGTCCCCCATTCTGTATCTTTGCATTCCATTTTTTCTGCCAAACTGAAGTATCTTGCATTTGTCCCTGTTGAACTTCATTTTGTTAGTTTTGGCCCATCTCTCTTTAGAAGTGTGATTTTTTTTCTACAAACTGATCCTTCTTCCTGTATTAGGGCACCACTCCAGGTTTTAAAAGACTTCTGAATGGACTTTTCAAAGTGCTGAATTCTATCCCCAAAGCAATTTCAGAACCTTGGAGAGCTTCTTTTCAGACTAAATTCCAAGCAGATCCGATGTACCACCAAGGTGGGAGACATCTATTTAATTTGTGATTTCCCTCTGGAGCTGCTGTGTTTTTTATTCTATCGACATAAGATTTGTAAGAATGTTTTCACCAACCCTCATGGAAATAGAGATGATGCCCATCGATACTATTCCTTTCCATCAGATGCCAAGGAAGCAGTCCTGCACCTAAACTGCTTCCTGAGGTTGGTAATGGACTGGATGAGGATAAACAAATTGAAGCTTAATCCAGACAAGACAAAGATACTACTGGTTTTGCGTAGGATCAATCTGAGTATAGGGTTACAACTTGAGTTGCATGTGGTTACACACACCCCTGAAATCCCAAGTTTGCAGCCGGGAGATGATTCTGGAAGTGCAGGTGACAGCGGTGAACAGGACTGCCTTTACACAATAGAACTTGTGTGCTAGCTGCGCCCATTCCCGGAGAAATCTGACTTGGCCATGGTGGTACATGCACTGGTTACATCCCATTTGGACTACTGTAATGCGTTCTATGTAGGACTGAACTTGAAAAATGTCCAGAAACTTCAATTGGTCTAGAAAACAGCAGCCAGGTTAATCTGATTCCAGGAAGCACACCACCCCTTGCTGAAACAGCTCCACTGGCTTCCAAATTGTTTCCAGACCTAATTCAAGGTGCTGGTTTTAACCTATAAAGCCTTGCATGGCTTCGGACCAGATTACTTGAGACATGGTGTCCAACAATCCAGGCCAGGCATACCGGTACGATCCAGCAAGGAAAGCCTTATCTCCACTCAGTTCAGGTTCAACTGGCACCTTAAAGCCACTAGAGAAGGCACATTTTTGGGGGTAGCATTGTTATGGAATGTATTGCCAGAAGAAGTCAGATTGGCACCCACCATGATTTCATTTCTCCAGCTTGGGAGGAGAGCAATGGCCAACCTTGACAAAATAGTGAAGAGCAGAGACATCACACTGGCAACGAAGGTCCACATAGTCAAAGCAATGGTATTCCCCATAGTAACCTATGGATGCAAGAGCTGGACCATAAGGAAGGCTGAGCGAAGGAAGATAGACGCTTTTGAACTCTGGTGCTGGAGGAAAATCCTGAGAGTGCCTTGGACTGCAAGAAGATCCAACCAGTCCATCCTCCAGGAAATAATGTCCGGCTGCTCACTGGAGGGAAGGATATTAGAGGCACAGCTGAAGTATTTTGGCCACATCATGAGGAGACAGGAAAGCTTGGCAAAGATCACGATGCTGGAGAAAATGGAAGGAAAAAGGAAGAGAGGCCGACCAAGGGCAAGATGGATGGACGGTATCCTTGAAGTGACTGGGTTGACCTTGAAAGAACTGGGGACGGTGACAGCTGACAGGGAGCTCTGGCGTGGATTGGTCCATGAGGTCACGAAGAGTAGGAGACGACTAAATGACTGAGCAGCAGCAGCAGCATGATTTCATTTAGAAAAGATGTAAAGACTTTCCTATTTGAAAGTGCTGAACCCAACACTTTATGGTCTTATGGGAAATTTAATTCTGTTTTATCCTTTTATTCTTTATAATTTGGATGCTTTGGAGAATTTCTGGATCTTTTACTATTGGTTTTAGATAACGGTTTTATCCATGATGTATATTTTAAGATGTTGTGAGCCACCTTGGATCCACCTGGAGAAAGGCAGCATAGAAACTGACTAAATAAATAAAACAAATAAAATAGTTAGATAGAGATAGGCAAATGAATGATAGGTACAACATATCATTTGCCACATACTTGGACTCTGAAATAGAAACCAAGGGTACATCTACATTCTAGAATTATTGCAGTTTGACACCAAATTAACTACCATCACTCAAGTTTATGAAATGATGGGTAGTTTAACAAGGTCACTGCAAAACAATGCTTGTGCCTCACTAAACTACAAATCTTAGAATTTCATAACATTGATCCATGGCAGTTCAAGTGGTGTCAGATTTCATTTGTACAGTGCAGATGCACCCTGAAATACCTTGATAAGACTTTAGCTACACATCGTTTTGAACTTGCAATTAAGGTTATTTAGGTGGCCTATGGAACATACAGTTTTGAACCAAAGTTTTTAGAATATAAAACTAAGACCAAGAGGAATCTAATAACTACACTATCATAGGATGTATTTGACATTTGACATCTTATTCATGGCACATGCCTGTATTGTTATATTACCCACTTTACTGTTGCTTAAAGCTGTTGCCTTTAAATCTGTCTTACTATATCGCTTGCCAGCTTTTTGCAACAAACCCTTTCTCAGCCGCAGATCATTGCACTGTTACTGAGATGGCTGGTTCTTGGCACAGTCGAACTATGCTGAATTGCACCTCCATCTGTACTGCTGTGGTTGCACTTTTGATTTGTATGCTGTTGTTGTTTTGATGTCTCGGTGGCTCTTTACTTGTTTTATTGTCAGAGAAAGTGTTTCATTGAGGATGCAGTATATGTAATACATTGTGTGTCAATACACTACTTTATCACTAGTTTGCACTTTAATAACCTTCTGGGAGCTACGCCCCATTTCCTACAAATGCGACTCCCTGTTGTGTGCCCAAGGAGTTTTCCCAAGGTAAATATTGCTGGTAAATAAGCACAGCTATGACTCAAATGGCAGACCAGGAAAGAATCAGGGAACATTTGGCATAACGAAGGCTGAAATTATTCTGCAGCTACAAATTTTTTTGTGTCAGGGATCTCAATAAATCATACAAGGGCCTCTGTCATGTGAAATAATATATTTTTCTATGTGAATATTTGAGGGCTAAATCCTATTTCACTTTGCCATTCAGACACTGTCATGTGTAAGGAATTTTCTGAAATGCCACTATCTCCTGCTACAATGCTGAGCCAATGAAAGAAGCACTCTTTTTTCTTTAACCATTTCTGTATTGAACTCAACGACTTGTCTTCTTCTGAACTTCTCAGTAGAAGTTCAGTAATTATCTTAAGAACTTAAGAGCTCAGGGATGTGCAAATTGAGCTATTATTATACTTGTTGCTGCTGTTGTTGTTAATTATTATTAAAATTATTAAAAGAAGCCTGTTTCTTTTTTAATACATGTGAAGGACACGGCCATGATACTCGTAGGGCAATTCCAATGACTGTGGTGTTTTAGTTCAAATGTTAGTGCAAGTTTACTATCTGATTAAGTCTAGAGCCATGGAAAAGTCATTTCAGTTTTTGAATGAAGCGCAGAGTAGATTAGTGGCTCTAATGGCTTCAACATTATGCATTGCCATTGGCCAAGTACAATACAGTCTCACTTATCCAACATAAACGGGCCGGCAGAACGTTAGATAAGCAAATATGTTGGATAATGAGGAGGAATTAAGGAAAAGCCTATTAAACATCAAATTAGGTTATGCTTTTACAAATTAAGCACCAAAACATCATGTTATACCACAAATTTGACAGAAAAAGTAGTTCAATACACAGTAATGCTATGTAGAAATTACTGTATTTACGAACTTGGCACCAAAATATCACAATGTATTGAAAACATTGACTATAAAAAGCGTTGGATAATCCAGAATGTTGGATAAGCGAGTGTTGGATAAGTGAGACTCTACTGTAGGTAGCTGAATTGCTATTATCCCTTGAATTCATCTCATAGGTTCCTTGTTCCATTATATGGCTAGATGAACTAGAATAAAGTAAGGAAAATTCCAGGAATTGTAATCAAATTATGGAAAATTCAGAGAAACGACACCACTGCACTTGATTTCTATAAGAACCCACATTTTCATGGTGAAGAACTTGGGTTGCTTAGTTGCCAAGTTCAGGTTTAGAAACCAAGACTAATCTCTGGATATATAAGAATAGTTGTGAATTATCATGGCTGAGAATTTGACTCAACTCCATTTGCATACAATAAAGTATGGCCCACAGTATCACAGTACAAGATGAAGATAAAATGTTGCACTACAAATTGGTAGCTAATAAATTCATCATTGATCATAAACAGGGGCTCAATGAATATTTAAAAGGGGGCTTTGATATCTGAACCAGCATCCTACACCTAGAGGAAGGCTACTATATCAAATCTGTATTGGAGAAAGAATAATTTGTCAGTTGCACTTCCTTCCACACACACATTTTTAAATGCTCAAGCCTTTTCTATCTCAAATTATGAAGATATATTTTAATTTTCATAAAGCCTCACTTGAATCAAATTTAATCACAATTTTCAGCCATCTGTACTGGCCAAGTTCAATAACTATTGCTAGCATGGCAGGGACCTCGTTGTATCTCTCAGCTTCATAAATGTTGAAGATAAGGACCTTAGCAAAGAAAACAAAGCAACAAGTGGTGGCCTCCTTCTTCATCAGCTTTATTGAATACAAATGAATTAAAATCTAAATTGGGTGACCCAAGATTTGGGATAAAAAGTACAAATCCATTAGTTTCCATTTTTCTGACATTCATTTGGTTAAACTCTCAAATTCTTTCCCCTTAAAATGTGTAGAATTTTATAGAACTTCATAAATTCTGACCAAATGTCAGCAGAAACTAAACTCTCCCCATTCCTGTTTTTTCTCTATTTTCAATTCTATCGTCATGGGGAACTGAGGCCTTATCCACAGGCCGGGCTGTGGTGCAGGCTGGTTGGCAGCCAGCTGTAACAAATCACTGTGACCAAGAGGTCATGAGTTCGAGGCCAGCCCGTGCCTGCGTCTGTCTCTGTCTCTGTTCTATGTTATGGCATTGAATGCTTGCCTTATATGTGTGCAATGTGATCCGCCCTGATTCCCCTTCGGGGTGAGAAGGGCAGAATATAAATACTGTAAATAAATAAATAAATAATCCATAATGCCATATAATGCAGTTCCAAATTGTATCATATGGCATTGTAGATGAGGTTGTAGTCTCAGCAAAGCCACCACATTCTGTGAATGAGACACTATGAAACCATCACCACTCTTCACAGATGTTGGAGACTTAAGTTTTCATAAGTAGACTTAGGAATGAGTATTTCATCGTTCTATAATGTCCATATTCAATAGAGGGCTACTGTTAATACATAGCAGACCTGTAAAGAAATCAATGCATATCAGCACGCAATGCTCACTAGTTCACAATGTGCAACTGTGCATGCTCTGATAAGCATTGTATACCAATGCACATTGAACCCAATGCACAGTGGGTGCTCTTGTCAATGTGTCATTGCGCAGCTTCACAGTTAAGTAATGGGGTTTCTTAGCCACCGGGCTACTCCAGATTCCAGATCATGTTCATCTGTGCTGTAAGGCTTTACAGGACTCCAGGGTGAATTTTGTTCATGGAATCTTAAGGATCTGGGTCTGTTTTGTTTTTGTATGTCATCAATGCCATCACTTGAGGATGTTTACATTCCAAGGGATGCACATTCTTAACTAATCATAAGAGGTGTAAATCAATAATCAGATTAGGTTCTTCCCCTCAAGAACAAGGGATTTGATCTTCCTGAGTGACAGCAGTAATGTAGTTCATTAGTAGGATTACATCCTCTGACCGATTTGTGCAATTATGACTGTAAATGAACAAGAATATTCCGCCTGCCTCCCTATAAGCCTCTTCTGGCCCATAAATACAACTTATGAGGCAGTGTTTCTTTTTTTCTTTTTAGTTTTTCTCCAGGATTGGTGGTCAAAGCCGTTGAGAGTGTGATGTTTGCGGTTGAAAACTGATAGAATTTGGCATTTTGAAAGATGCTCCCAGCAAGAAGGGCCACCCCTGCTGAAATATGTCAGTCGCCATCTCTCCTCATTATCCAAATAGCCCTTTTGATGGATGGCCGTGGCAGTCTTTTCGTCTTAGTGCTAGTTAGTGGAAGGCTCACCGCAATTGTTTTAGCATAATTATCGTCAGGGTGAGGTGGAGGCCAGGCTTTTCTCCATGGATACGACAAGCTGATGTTGATTTCTGTTCATCACTGTTTTGCCATTAAGAGTTGGAAACAAATCAGGGCTACGAAAGAGATAACAGAGACTGCATGGTCACTCAGGATTTGAAAAATCCCACTTTGGGTACTGATTCTCCTTTCCTTAGAAAGTAGAATTAACAACATTCTTTTCAGCATGTAAAATGAGAGATTCTTTATCGGGAGAACAATAGGAAGAGTGCATTTCTGAGAAATTCTTCCCTACTTGCAATATTATGTGAACCCCCCTCTCCCTCTTCCCCCCCCCCCTCTCTATCTGCTCTTATATATTCAACTGATGCCAAAAAAAAAAAAAAGTCCAGTTCACATCTGTAAGGCCAGGTTCATTGCCTGGAACAACACTAGAAGCCTGCAATTGTTTGCTGGTTCAATCATAGATAAAATAAAGGGCACCTTCTGTGGGATTCCCAAACAAGGTTTCATAAGCTTCCTTGTTACATGTTTACTCTCCACTGCCAATAGCTGGAGCCAGTCTGGTTATGTAAATGTATTATTAACATTTACTCTGATCGCAATTACCTCTCAGAGATGCAAACTTTTAGCAGCTTCAGGAAATAATTTCCATCTTTTTTTATTCCAACTAATCCAGCAACTTCTATTATTCCAACTGAACTTAGGTAAAGGTAAAGGTTTCCCCTGATGTTAAGTACAGTCGTGTCGGACTCTGGGGGTTGGTGCTCATCTCCATTTCTAAGCCGAAGAGCCGGCGTTGTCCGTAGACACCTCCAAGGTCATGTGGCTGGCATGACTGCATGGAATGCCGTCAACTTCCCGCCGGAGCGGTACCTATTGATCTACTCACATTGGCATGTTTTCGAACTGCTAGGTTGGCAGGAGCTGGAGCTAACAGCGGCCGCTCACGCCACTCCTGGGGTTTGAACCTGGGATCTTTTGGTCTCCAGCTCAGTGTTTTAATGCACTTTGCCACCGGGGCTCCTAGCAGTTCAAAAACATGCAAATGTGAGTAGATCAATGGGTACAGCTTCTGAGGGAAGGTAATGATGCTGCATGCAGTCATGCCAGCCACATGGAGACGTCTATGGACAATGGAGATGAGCACCACCCCCAAGAGTTGAAGATGACTAGGTTTAATGTCAAGGGGAAAATTTTTACCTTTACTTACATAATGGTGTCCTTTCTAAGTGACCTACAAAATTAACAATAACAAAAATTCCATATATTCAATGAAATAAAGTGAGATTCCTTTATCTATAAGTGCATATAAACATGATATGCCTCAAACAAATAGGGCAGGATTCATGCTTTTGACAAATAAAGGGGCTGGAACAGGCATTTGGTATCACCAAAGTGCACCATAAGTGCCTCTCTGCAGGCCTCCTGGAACAGAAGCAGTCCCAGTACTCTGTTTCCACAGGACCTATACCCCATTAGAACAGACCTTTAAGGAAGGCTCGGATCTATTGAGGTATCTAAACAATTCGCAACAAAGCAGGGTTTACCTGCTTTGTCTCAAATTACTTTGCCTTTACCTGAGGCATCGTTTGGACGCGTCAGGTAAAAATCCAACTGTTCTCAGGATATGCATTCTTATTTGGGGCAGTGCATAAGTAGTTGTACTGTCAACTACTCTTTCGGCTGTCTCTTTGTTTGCCTTTCTGTGCAAGGCACAAAGCACAAGGAACATATAATTCCACATTTTAAAAGTGTACTATGCAACACAATGGTCCTTCAATGCTAGATGTGGAAATATATGTTCTTGGTTAAATTTTTAGATGTGGAATTATGTGTTCCTGGTGCTATACACCTTGCACTGAATTAGAGAGAAATTACTTATGCCAGATTGATACAAAATCCTTTTATCAGGAGAGGTGCAGCAGTGACTTGGAAAAAGGTGAATATACTGTCTCATCCCACCCATGTCTTCATCTCATTTTAGGCTCCTGAGGGCCAAATTATGTCCAAAGGGTTGAGGAGGGAAATCAAGTGTGATCTGCTGAGATATTAAGGAGGTTTGAATTTAACATGCCAATGTGAGTAGATCAATAGGTACCGCTCCGGCAGGAAGCTAACGGCGCTCCATTCAGTCATGCCAGCCACATGACCTTGGAGGTGTCTACAGACAACGCCGGCTCTTCGGCTTAGAAATGGAGATGAGCACTAACCCCCAGAGTCAGACATGACTGGACTTAACGTCAGGGGAAAACCTTTATCTTACCTTGAATTTAAATAATGCACATTTTGTGGGAGGGCGATTCCTCTGAAATGTTGCAAATTTCCTCTGGTTTTCCTTATGTTTCATACTGTTTGTGTTTTAAAGTGCATCTACATTGCAGTTTGATGCCATTTTAATTGCCATGGCTCATTGCTATGAAATTGTGGAAGCTGTAGTTTTACAAAGTCTTGTCTGCCAAAGAGTGATAGTGACTTAACAGACTGCGACACTTCCATAGCATTGAGCCATAGTGTCAAACTGCATTAATTCTACAGCATAGATGCATCCTTAAATTACTTTCCCCTAAGTTCAGTTGGAGCCCCAGGTGGCTCAGTGTGTAAAACGCTGAGCTGCTGAACTTGCAGACCGAAAGGGCCCAGGTTCAACCCTGGGGAGCGGAGTGAGCGCCCGCAGTTAGCTATAGCTTCTGCCAACCTAGCCGTTCGAAAACATGCCAATGTGAGTAGATCAATAGGTACCGCTCCGGCGGGAAGGTAAAGGCGCTCCATGCAGTCATGCCAGCCACATGACCTTGGAGGTGTCTACGGACAACACCGGCTCTTCGGCTTAGAAATTGAGATGAGCACCAACCCCCAGAGTCAGACATGACTGGACTTAACGTCAGGGGAAACCTTTACCTTTTTAGGTTGGCAGAAGCTGGGGCTAACAGCAGGAGCTCAGCCCGCTTCCCGGATTCGAACTGCCGACCTTTCAGTCAGCAAGTTCAGCAGCTTAGCATTTTAACCCGCTGTGCCACATGGGCTTAATTTTTTGTTTGAAAAAGAAACAAAACTTTAAATCTCTTTCTAATTCACTTGTAGTAGAGAGTAGTTTAGTTGAAGCTGGGCCTTAGAGTCATGCTTCAACGAAGAGACAGCAGACTTAAGGTGTATCTACACTGCAGAATCAATGCAGTTTGATGCTATTTTAACTGCCAGGGTTCAATAGTATGGAATCCTGGGAGTTCTAGTTTTACAAGCTCTTTAACCTTTTCAGCCAAAGACTGCTGGTACATCATCAAGTGATAGCTCCCGGGATTCCTTTGCATTGAGCCATGGGATCAAACTGCATTAAAACTACAGTGTAGATTCACCCTTATAACCACTCTGTGGAGTCATAATCAATTCAATTCAACAGTGCGGATGTCTGTGGATATCTAACATGGTGTTGCAGTTGGGCAAGCTAGGAGATAGCCCCAATCTCTGTTGTTCTTGGCAAATCCTACATTGACTCCCTCCCCTTGAAAGCACGTGTGAGGCCAACAGTGTACATACAGCGAGGAGGTAAGGCAGACTGCAGCAGCCTTTGCAGAAAGGGCTCTGTTTATTCAATCTGAAGTCAATTAGGAAAATCCTTTGAAGTCATTGGCATGTGTTCATAGGGGTAAATAGCAAAGGGTTCTTATCACTCTCCCTAAAAGAATGCAGACGTCCCAGGAGAATAGAGAAGCTGACTGAAACAGTTATTCACTTTCTGCCTCGGGACTCGTGGCTTATTTTTCCTCAGCTTTTCAAAGCCAGATCAAACTCTCTGGCTCCATCCATTATTCACACACATAAAGCTTGCTGAGGACTTGCCAGATTTCACATTACAGTTTAAAGGTCTGCTGGCACTTGACAGTCCCTCATCCAAAGGGATTTCGTTTTTTGCTTTAATCTTGAGTGGTGGCAGAGGTAACAGTAGTAAATTGAAGATGCTGAGAGTCATGTTCACCTACAAATAATAACCATGCCATGCTGAATGAAAGAGAGAGAATGAATAAGCGAGGAAAAATATTTTGGAGTGTCTTTCCCCTTGCTTTTGACATATTTGTTCTTATACTTGTAAATTATGAAGTGTGTCTCGATGCCGAGCATGCAGGATTTGTCTGAATTAGTTTTAAAAGGAAGTAGGTAAATTCATGAAAGATGTGTTTAGCAACTATGTCAGCATATAGCAAAGGAAGGGAGAACACATTATAACTAAAGCCACACTCTCTCCGGGCTTACCTATCAGGAGATACAGGTCATTAATGGACAAGTTGTAAGCCATTCCCAGGTATGGAATTAGTTGTGTGTGTGACATAAATAATCTCCCCTATTTTTTATCATTCATTTTTCATTTTCCATATTGTTCTACACAGGAATATTTGCTTTTTATAAAAGGGTTATGTACGTAGGACATGTGACTAGCCCCCTTTCCCCCATCCCCCATGTATATACAAATACAGATATTAAAAGGCTCGGCCAAAGTCTGACATGACTTGAAGGCACACAACAACAACAACAACAACAACAACAACAACAATCCTAATTAACTTGACTATCTCATTGGCCAGTAGCAGGCCCACACTTCCCATTGAAATCCTAATAGGTTTATGTTGGTTAAAATTCTTTTCATTTTTAAATATTGTATTGTTCTTTCGTTGTTGTTGTTGTTGTACTACAAATAAGACATGTGCAGTATGCATAGGAATTTGTTTGTATTTTTTTAAAAATGATAATTCGGCCCCTCAACAGTCTGAAGGATTGTGGACCGGCCCTCTGCTTAAAAAGTTTGGGGACCCCTGTTCTAGAGGTTTGTAAAATTTCATAGAGTGAAGAATTTGGGGAACCTTGCAAACTGAAATATTCCAAGTTATATGTTAGATTTGGAAGTAAAAAACCGATCAATTTTCTTAGAATCACATACCCAATTAAATATTCAAATCTTCAGTTAAATGTTAAATCATCAGTACTAGAAACTTATCCACTTGCAGCCTTCCCAGATATATTTTATTGGTCTCTGTGAGATAGGGATGTAATTCTTCACTAATTTTATTCATGATGGAAGCAATTTTTGAAATCTTCTTATTGCTTTGAAAAAACCTTTGCAATAAGCACTGTTTTTTAATACAGTAGAGTCTCACTTATCCAACACTCGCTTATCCAATGTTCTGGATTATCCAACGCATTTTTGTAGTCAATGTTTTCAATATATCATGATATTTGGTGCTAAATTCATAAATACAGTAATTACAACATAACATTACTGCGTATTGAACTACTTTTTCTGTCAAATTTGTTGTATAACATGATGTTTTGGTGCTTAATTTGTAAAACCATAATCCAATTTGATTTTTAATAGGCTTTTCCTTAATCATCATCATCACCATCATTTAATTACTTATTAATTGCCCTCCATCCAAGATGCTCTAGGCGATTTACAAGATAAAATTGTAAAGGATAAAAACATACATACAAATATTGATAAAATTAACATAGATCAAAAGCTCTAGTAAAGAGCCAGGTCTTGAGTGCTAGGGTAAAAGGCCCTAATTCACGCATGGCTCTCATATAGGGCCTCTTTATTATCCAACATATTCACTTATCCAACGTTCTGCTGGCCCGTTTATGTTGGATAAGTGATACTCTACTGTACTATTTGAAGTTTGTGGGTTATTCTGTCCAAAGGTCACATGCATTTTTAATTATTTTTTTGCACAGTGAAAAGCATTTTCTGTGTAGAAAATATCGTTCCTGAGCAGAAAATGTTAGTTGGAAATCAGTATTGCAGACACATAATCTCAAGTTACAGTTCCATAATTGATCCATATTCATGAACCCTGCATAGTCATGACTAAGCAACTATTGCTACCTTCGTAATTTATTATACAAAACAGCCACCAGATAAGGCAAAAGAGCTCAATTCCACTAAAAGATACTATTTCCATTTCTTCCCACCAGATATCAAGGCTGTGCAATCAGATGCCACAATAATCTTCTAATAATAATCTACACCTGCTAGATAAAACCAATATAAAGGATTTCAGAGCTGCTTTGAGGCAGCTCAGACATGCCCCAGAGACCTTTGGCCATGTATATGATTGGCTGAGTTGACAGTGTATGGGGGCCACTGCAATATCACTGCCAGCAACCAGCTCACTCTTGCTTGCAATGTCACATTTCTGTTCACATGACTCAGCATTATTTATTTATTTATTTATTTACAGCATTTATATTCCACCCTTCTCACCCCAAAGGGGACTCAGGGTGGATCACATTACACATATAGGCAAACATTCAATGCCTTTTAACATAGAACAAAGACAAACAAACATAGGCTCCGAGCGAACTCATGACCTCCTGGTCAGAGTGATTCATTGCAGTTAATTGCAGCTGGTTTGCTCAACTATCTATGGCAGGCATGGGGCAAATTTTGGCCCTCTGGGTGTTTGGGCTGCAACTCCCACAATTCCTAACAGCCGATAGGCTGTTAGGAAGTATGAGAGTTGGAGTCCAAAACACCCGGAGGGCCAAAGTTTGCCTCATGCATGATCTAAGGCAAACAATTGGCATAATAAAGCATACTGAGTTCAAGTTAACTAGCAAAGAAAGTGGGATGATGGTCATATGGGGAGTCAAGGCTCTTCTGGATTCTTGAACCAGTTCTTTAACACACTTTGTGTATTCCAAGTAGACTGAAAAATACTTGTGGATTATCTGCCTTGATATTCTGGGATATATGGCTGTGTGGAAGGACCCTTAGGTCTCTTCCACACAGCTATATAACCCAGAATATCAAGGCAGAATAGCCCACAATATCTGCTTTGAACTGGATTATCTGAGTCCACATTGCCCTATATCCCAGTTCAATGTTTGGTGCTAAATTTGCAAATATAGTAATTCCTATATAACATTACCATGTATTGAACTGCTTTTTCTGTTGATTTGTTGTAAAACATGATGTTTTGGTACTTAATTTGTAAACTCATAATGTAATTTGATGTTTAATAGGCTTTTCCTTAATCCCTCCTTATTATCCAACATTTTCACTTATCCAATGCTTTTATTTTTAAGTGATTGGTTTGGGGGGTGGGGCGCCAAAATTCTGTTCGCCTACACTTGAAAATTACCTAGGGCCAATTCTGCTCCAGTTAACAATCTGGCTGCAGATCTTTGAACTAATTGTAGTTTCTGAGCCATCTTCAAAGGCAGCCCCACCTAGAGTGCATTACAGTAATCCATTCTAGAGGTAACTAAGGCATGGACCACCCTGGTCAAGTCGGTCGCAGCTGACGCACAAGCTTTAATTGTGCAAAGGCCCTCTCAGCCACCGCCGACACCTGAGCCTCAAGCATCAGCACTGAGTCTAGGAGGACCCCCAGACTGCAGACCTGCACCTTCAGGGGGAGTGTGATCCCGTCAAGCACAGGTTGCCACCCTTTACCCCGATTGGTTGAGCGACTGACCAAGAGCACCTCTGTCTTGTCAGGATTAAGCTTCAGCCTGTTAGCCCTCATCCAGTCCATCACAGCGGCCAGACATTGGTCCAGGACCCGAGGGGCTTCCTTGGAGTTAGGTGGAAAAGAGTAGTAGAGTTGGCTGTCATCTGCATAGAGATGGTGCCACACTCCAAAACTCTGGATGACCTCACTCAGCAGTTTCATGTAGATTTTAAATAGCATAAGAGATAGAATAGAACCTTGCGGGACCCCACAGGACAATGGCTAGGGGTCCGAGCAGGTATCTCCCAGCTTCACCAACTGGGTACGGACCTCCAGGAAGGAGCGGAGCCACTGCAGAGCAGTGCCCCCAATACCCATTCTGGAGAGTCGACCCAGAGGGATACCATGGTCGATGGTATCGAAGGCCACTGAGATGTCCAAGAGAACCAACAGGGACACACTCCCCTGTCAATCTTTTTAGTTAGAGAATCCAAGGAGCTGCTAGTTCTTAGCTACTATGGATCTAACTGGAGATGAGCCTCTTCAGTCACACCTCTTTGTCAAATTGTATCTTGACGGTGTTCTGACTTACAAAATTGGGATTCTGTGCAGCCATCAGCATCTGAACAACACTTCTAATTAGCACACAAGCTTTTCCCAGGAAAAGGGCTCATTTCCATAACACCACTTGCATTCTACTGTATCTTTGTGCAGGTTGCCATTCACTTCCTCTCCCATGTAAATGTCTAGAAGCTGTCAAGAAGAATGAGGAAAGACAATCAGACATTCTAAATCATTACCAGGGGAAGTAAAATATGATTCCATATCATTAGAAAGGCAGACCCATCACCTGCACTCCTCATTGTTCATAAATCCTATTAGAACACCAAGAGGAGAACTCAGATACCCCTTTAAATATATTTCCTTTGTCCAAAGCTTAACTCAACATCTCTACACACATCCCTCAACCCGGCTGTGACACACTCATTACCACTTTGTGGCATCTCAAGAGGTTACATTTGGGGAGGGGGGAGCACAGGAAAAAACATAGATTTATAAGGTTGCCAGGGGCCTGAGCCTGTGCTTGCTATCTCACATCTTCAAGGAAATTATTACACAGCCACTAGCAAACAAAAGATCTGTTCATAGGATTTATTAAGGACGATGTTTACCTAGCAGGTCAATGCACTGTAGTAGTATTTTCCGAGGTATGACGTACACACATGAATGAAAGAAGTTCCTGTAAGAGATTACTGCAGAAGTGCATTCACGTATGCAAATGTTTGTTATTAATGGGAAGATTATACTTCGATTTCTTTTGGCTTGCATGGTTTGATTCAGGATCTTGGGCTTGGACTTACATTTGTTTGTTTTCTTAATTTACTTACTACATTATTTTCTCCTCCTCCTCCTCCTGTCCCTTTCCAAAAGTTCTGAGGACACTAGAGTTATGCAATGTCTCTTTTCCTGCCACCATTAATTGCATGTCTTTTCAATACCCTTGAAGACATTCCACTTTTCAGCCTTCACTCAAAAGACTCCTGAATTTTTAACTCAGAACGAACAGCCCGTGTTCACTTTAAGGTTTGCTTTGAGCCAAATCTAGCAACATTCTTGATAAACAGGGGCAGCTCAAGACATTTTGCTGCTGGATGTGAAGGATAAAGTAGCTTCTCTACCACAAAATAGCAACTCTTCTGACAGTCTTACATTAACACTAGCAATGGGATAGTTTTCTTTGCTATATAAGAATAATAACGCTTTATGTATATTCCGCCCTATCTCCCCAAGGGGACTCAGGGTACACATTCAATGCCATTTGGAGGCAGTACAGAATAGAATAGGACAAATAAAAGTTGGTATGTGGTCTTGAAGTCCAGTTTTTTTGGTGCCTTGGAAGTTGAGGTTGTGTTCAGATTCAGTCACAGGTGGTGCTGTTGCTTCATTCTCTATGACGAAGAGCCATCAGGATTTCCTCCTTCCGCCTTCCTCTCGGTCACTGCATTTCTGGTTTTGTTATGTATGGAGTGGTAAAATATCCCCTCCACAATTTGTGGTACCTTATTTCTCTACTTACAGCTTATAAGCTATTTTTGAACTGCTTTGGTAAACAGTGAGCTGGGCTTGAGGTCGAACACTCACCCCGACCGGGTTTTGAACTAGCCACCTTTCAGTTGGTAGCTCTTATTACTGCTGGTGATTTACCAGCTGTGCTACAGCTCAGAGGATACAGAGCAGCTCACATGCAGCTCTATCTTTCAGCACCTTCCTGAAATTCTTATTTTCCAACCTCAAGCAATTGCCCCGTTATGCTGAATGTTTTTTCTGGGTTATACAGAAGCTTTCCAAATGATCATAGAGAGATTTTTGGGCCATAGTAAAACTTGGCTACTCTATGCATTTATGTACTTTTTTTTGTGCAGACAACTAAATCACAAAATGTGAAAAGGTCTAGAGTCGAAAGGGAGGATGCAATAGGTTTTTTATATAAATCTTTGTGTTTCATGTCAAGGACAGAACGCCACAAGGTTCAAGATAACAGAGTTTATTGGATTACAGAACTCAAAAATGCCCGTAAAATACAAGGGCCAGGCAGTATTAGCCTTTAGGAGCAAAAAGGGGCAAGGAAAAACATTCAAAAGATAAACCGGATTAAACCGGAGTTTAATCCGGGTAAAAACAAACTGCTTGCTTCAGCCTGGGGATAAACAAAACAAAAGCCGAGGAACAAAAGATACAAAAGAATGCAACTAATTGGCAGCAGATTCCTCTCTGCTGCCAACACTGTGCTTAGAGTAACTTGCGTCGCTCCCACACACACAGCAGACAGGATTTCCAACACGAACAGATCAGCCAAGGATTGTAGCAGTAGAGTAGACCCAGTTCCTTTCCGTAGATCAAAGCCAGAAGCAGACGTTTGTAGATTCCAAGTCCAAGAAGGGGGGAAGACAAGCCGTGGTCAGTTCAGTCCGAGTTTTCAAAACAGGAGATGGCGTCCGTCAAGAAGACGACGGAAGGTCAAGCTAATAAGAGTAAGCACAGGTTTGCACAAACAAATGCCCACACAATTCCTCCCGCCGTCTGACCCTGAATTCCAAAACAACTTACGTCTCAGCACAGGAAAACACACCAGTCTTCAGGAAAGCGTCCCACACAGATCCCAAGCGTTCGTCCAGATTACCTTGCCCAACGCAATTTGCAATTGCTCCCAAGCCCCATTTTATGCCAGTTACAAATCCTCATCACTGTCAGCTGTCCTCCTTAACCCGGGCGTTTCCTCATCACTTTCCTCATCAGAGCTGGAACACCTCTGACTACGCCCCACAGCATCTCCAGCTGTGGATCCCGTCCCATCCCTCCAGCTAAGCCATGGGTCTAATCCTGAAGGTCCCCATTCATCTTCTATCCCATCATGACCAGTGGCACCCAATTCCTCCCTTACCCGAGTCCAATCCATCTCATCCTCCTCCGAGCTAACCAGCCCCTCCTCCATTCTCTCCGTAAACCCCTCAAAAGACTCTTCGTCAGATGGTGCTGCAAAAATGTCTCGCAGTCTTTTTCTTTCTCGCTCCTCGAGAGTATCTGACTCTCGAGGAGTCTTACGCCCACGTCTGTCAGTAACAGAGCCATGAGGCTCAATCATAACATTTCATGTATTTCTGTCAACCTTCTGTATCTACTTATTCGGTATGTGGATATTTCAGCATCCACAGCTTCAAAATATTCAAATATAAAATTCCAAATAGCAAGCATTGGTTTTGCCATTTTATATAAGGAACACAATTTTATTAAGCCATTTTATATAACTGGAGTATGCATTTTGCTAACCACAATCTAATTTAATCAGATCATAAGACCCTGTTGCATTGGTCCACTTTTTTCCCCAATGTAGGCCCCAAGACATTTTTTTCCATTTCATTTTGACTGCAAGTAAAGGAATTGGGTCAGTTCACTTAAAATAAAATGTGGACCAAGCAAAATCTTATCTTTAAAACAAAGTAGGATTTTCTAGAATATTCCCAAAGGTTGTCACCCTCAATGAGAAAGCATCTCAAGCCCCACCTCAAAAATATCTTGATGACAATGATGTCTTTCATTGTTTTGTGAGACTGAAAATATAAGGTCATTTTCCAATGTCAAGGGGCTTCACCAGGCAGGTTAATAGCTTTAGTATGAGTCAACCTATTATGTTTCTGGGTTTCATATGCTGTGATAACTTTTCCTGTATTAAGAAGGCCTATATATAAACAGAAGTTTCATTGACTCTTTAAAAATAACCTGTTTGAGAAATGATTAACTACTGGTTCCTTCAATCTCCTTGTCATCCCTCTCATGAACTCAATTCCTGGCCATGTTCTGCCCTCCACATCTGTATTCCCTGACTAGTACATTTGCTGGTTTGTTTTTTTTTTTTTTTTTTTAAAATCTTCTTTATTATAACAATAAAACGCTAAAGCACTATACCATTTTAGGATTACAACTGTAAAATAATGGGTGGGGGGAGAAAAAAATCATTCATTCTGGAAATCAAAATATAATAAGGGAAGGAAGGGAAGGAAAAGCCTCTGAAGGAAAAATCACATGAAAAGTTTAAAAATCCTGACCATTTCAGAATCAATTACTGCCAAATCCCGATATCTGGCCAGTCTAGAAGAGTCCAAAGTCTCAAACCTTTGTGCAAGAAGCTACTTTTGCCAGCTGTTAAGCATCAAAGCAAACAAGGACAGAATTTGTGATCCAAGAGGCAAACGACCAATCCTATTATTCTATTTTTAACAAGAAGGTAGCAGCAATGTATTTTGTAAAAAAAAAAAAAACCATTAAAATTTGAATAGAAATACTTCATACACTTTGTGAAAAAGACTTTTAAAAATAAGGCATTCCTCTTCCAGTGACAAAAAAGGTTGAGGTTTGGCTCCCGTGTATGAGAATAAAATCAGACAGGATTTCCCTCCTTACCCTAGATCTAATAAGATCATGAAAGATATACAATAGTAAGTGCAACCAAAGGAGAGGAAAGTCAGAAACCATGGTCTTGAAGAAAGGCAAGTGTCAAATGTGATTGCATGTCTGCCAAAAGATAGAAAGAAAAGACGATCAAGAAGCAGCAAAGAATAAATCTCTAAAACAAATTAAAGAAAATACAGTATGTCAGTAGGAATAAAGGGCATAGATCATTAGCAAGATGGATAAATTCCTGGGAAAATATGTGTCATATGAAACCATATGGAGAATATACCCAGCCAGATGTGTTTAATATGCCTGTGTAAATGTACATATAATTTGCATGGCAGCAAAATACACCTCGTGTACAAACAGTGTAAATCTTATAATTGCTCACATAAACAGTTAGTTATGGGACATATGATTCACACTTTTAGATATAGCAGGGGAGAGCCAAATGGATTAGTTTTACACCTCAAATTAAGAAACTGTTATAAGAACATTGCAAATTACTTGCAGGAAAAAAAAAACAGAGGGGAAAATTGCACTTAATTGTGCCTTTTAGTTGGGACTGGAGAGATACATTTACATATTATGCAGTTAATTTCTCCAAATTTTCTTGGTTATGTTTTCCTCCACCTTACTATTCATCAGCGTTTTAACATCTAATTCTTCCCCTAATTGATACCGGCAAGGAGGAATCTTTCTCTCAGGGTTACCATGATCTAGTTCCCCATATATAGTTAGCCAGATTTTGCATTACTTATTTGTTCATTCTGCAAATCATATGTTGGATCATGAAAATCATAGAATCATAGAATCGTAGAGTTGGAAGAGACCTCACGGGTCATCCAGTCCAACCCCTTGCCAAGAAGCAGGAAATCTCATTCAAAGCACCCCCGACAGATGGCCATCCAGCCTCTGTTTAAAAGCCTCCAAAGAGGATCCTCTACCACAGTCCGGGGGAGAGAGTTCCACAGCTGAACAGCCCTCACAGTGAGGAAATTCTTCCTGATGTTCAGATGGAATCTCCTTTCCTGTAGTTTGAAGCCATTGTTCCACGTCCTAGTCTGCAGGGCAGCAGAAAACAAGCTTGCTCCCTCCTCCCTATGACTTTCCCTCACATATTTGTACATGGCTATCATGTCTCCTCTTAGCCTTCTCTTTTGCAGGCTAAACATGCCCAGTTCTTTAAGTCGCTCCTCATAGGGCTTGTTCTCCAGACCTTTGATCATTTTAGTTGCCCTCCTCTGGACGCTTTCCAGCTTGTCAACATCTCCCTTCAACTGCGGTGCCCAGAATTGGATACAGTATTCCAGGTGTGGTCTGACCAAGGCAGAGTAGAGGGGAACCATGAGTTCCCTGGATCTAGATGCTATACCCCTATTGATGCAGGCCAAAATCCCGTTGGCTTTCTTAGCAGGCGCATCACATTGCTGGCTCATGTTTTAATTGTTGTCCACAAGGACTCCAAGATCTTTTTCACATGTACTGCTGTCTAGCCAGGCGTCCCCCATTCTGTATCTTTGCATTCCATTTTTTCTGCCGAAGTGAAGTATCTTGCATTTGTCCCTGTTGAACTTCATTCTCTAATCTGTTAAGATTGTTTTAAATTCTGCTCCTGTGTTAGTTATCCCTCCCAGTTTGCTGTCATCTGCAAACTTGATGATCGTGCCTTCTAACCCTTCATCTAAGTCGTTAATAAAGATGTTGAACAGAACCGGGCCCAGGACAGAACCCTGCGGCACTCCACTCGTGACTTCTTTCCAAGATGAAGATGACGCATTGGTGAGCACCCTTTGGGTTCGTTCACTTAGCCAATTACAGATCCACCTAACCGTAGTTTTGTCTAGCCCATATTTGACTAGCTTGTTTGCCAGAAGGTTGTGGGGGACTTTGTCGAAGGCCTTACTGAAATCCAGGTAGGCTACATCCACAACATTACCTGTATCGACCCAACTCGTAACTCTATTGAAAAAAGAGATCAGATTAGTCTGGCATGACTTGTTTTTGGTAAATCCGTGTTGGCTATTAGCAATGACCGCATTTGTTTCTAGATGTTCACATCTAAAAGACTGACTAAATAGGCTAGTCAATGTGGCAGATGGCATATGTCTCCATGGCATATGTTCTGTATCTCAAAAACTAAATCCAATAGGGAAAACTGGTGCCATTTTGGAATCAGCAGATCAAATATATCCAGAAACAGTGCTAACATTTGAGGCAGCAAAATGTGTAATGGCCTATGCAATAAATTGGATGCTGCTTATTATTTTAAGATTTACTTCTTTTCCCTCCACCCTTTCTGTTTGTAAATAGCATTTCAGAAAGGAAATCTAAACCTTGAATTTTCTTTTACAGTTACCACCCAATGTATTTTTTAAAAAAAGAATACTGAAAGAAAACAAGGAAAAGAAAAAGGATTGTTTACATGACCACAGGAAGAGCTATCCTTTTCAAATGCAGCAGAGGCTGGTTTCACTGTTTAAAATATACTTCTTTTTGGCAAGCCTACCTAGTTTAAGCACATACACTGGCCAGGCTCAACAAAGACATAAAACCTACTGAAATTAGGTGTAGATAGTTTGGAAGTGCAAGATGCTGCCAAGCTATTTATATCTTCTTATTCTTGGGTTGGTCTGACAGTTGGGAACAGAATCTAAGCAGATGTAAACTTCAAAAGGCTTGTTAGAGTTCAGTTGAACCCAAACTCTGTTGACATTTCCATGTTTCAGAAGCTATCAATTTGACTAGATTTGAAAGCTTTTGCAAGAGCTGATGTCCATAAATAGAAAAGTGTGGGGAGAAAATACAACTGTAAGGAGTCAAAAATGGAAGTGTGGGCTTTTGCTGAGCAAAACAGACAAGTGAAAAAACACAAGGGATGTCCGTTCAACCTCTTTATGAAGCAGAAGAAGTAATAAAATCAAAACATCTTTTGAAGTTAGTTGGCATAACATATAAAGGGGATTGGCACGACTAACACAATATTAGTCAGTTGTATTAAAGCAAGCGGTCCTGTACCAATTCAATAAGTATAAACAAAGCCTCAAACCATGGACAATATTCACAGAAAATTTTATTGTACAGTATAATTTTCTAGCTTCCTTGTAGAAATGTAAATCTTAACTCACTGAACAAGAATGCACCAAAAAAGGATACTGTTATGAAATTGTAAGGATTTTATCCAGCAGATAATGTCCAAAATTCAGCATTGGAATATCGTAGAGTAAATTCCCACATATGGAGTTACTCAGTAATTGTGCTACTATGTAACCACTGGGCCTAACTGCAACAGCATGCAGTTGATTTTACACCCTAATGCACAACTTACTGTGCACCTGAATCCAAAGACAGATGTGCACTGGAATGCACATTGCATGCCCAATGCCTGTTCAGTGGCACTACAAACACAACTCCGCTACCACAACCTTGAACTGGAGTCATACATTCTACTACAAACAAAAATGTTCAGCTGCTTCCCTAAGGGACCTGGTGTATGCATACCAACAGGGTTCTGGTCAATCTGCACAATTTTTATCTTACCTGTAATCAAACAAAATTTAAACAGACAGCAACTGCTGCCTCATCACATGAGCTGTTAAAAGGTAGACATATTGGATGAGTTGATACATCTTTTTGAGCAAGCCCTCCATTCTTGCTTTGTTTGCTATATGGTGTATGTGTGAGCCCGAAAGCGAGGAGGAGCTGAGGAGCCTTATCACCAAGGTGAAAGAAGAAAGTGCAAAAGCTGGGTTGCAGTTAAACGTCAAGAAAACCAAGATCATGGCAACTACACCTATTGATAACTGGCAAATAGAGGGATAAAACATGGAGGCAGTGACAGACTTTATATTTCTAGGCGCGAAGATCACTGCAGATGCAGACTGCAACCAGGAAATCAGAAGACGTTTACTTCTTGGAAGGAGAGCAATGGCCAACCTTGACAAAATAGTGAAGAGCAGAAACATCACACTGGCAATGAAGGTCCGCATAGTCAAAGCAATGGTATTCCCCATAGTAACCTATGGATGCGAGAGCTGGACCATAAGGAAGGCTAAGCGAAGGAAGATAGACGCTTTTGAACTCTGGTGCTGGAGGAAAATCCTGAGAGTGCCTTGGACCGCGAGAAGATGAAACCAGTCCATACTCCAGGAAATAAAACCCGACTGCTCACTGGAGGGAAGGATATTAGAGGCAAAGCTGAAGTATTTTGGCCACATCATGAGGAGACAGGAAAGCTTGGAAAAGATCAAAATGCTGGGGAAAATGGAAGGAAAAAGGAAGAGAGGCTGACCAAGGGCAAGATGGATGGACGGTATCCTTGAAGTGATTGGCTTGGCCTTGAAGGAACTGTGGGCGGTAACGGCCGACAGGGAGCTCTGGCGTGGACTGGTCCATGAGGTCACGAAGAGTCGGAGATGACTAAACGACTGAGCAGCAGCAGCAGTATGTGTGAGCTTAGCTTCACAAAGTGAAGAGACTTTAGAGAAGGTCTTTGCACAAATGGAACAAAGCATGAAAATGCATACTCTCCTGCAGTGTTTGCTTCCTTGCTGTCACAATGTATGCAACATCTCGCACAAAGGTAGGACATCCTAACCAGCCTTAACCACCACACTCAGGGCCTATCTAGATGGGCTTAAAAACCAGCTGTTCTGGTTGTTCCCACTATGTTCTGCCACTCCCAGTCATTATTGTGAGTAAACCATGTTAACTTGGTTTAGCCCTGTGTTAAGAAATGTCAGAGGATGCTCTAAAGTTTGGTCAAAACTCTGGAGCAACCTGGATGCTTTGGCACAGTGTGGACAACAAGACCTCATCATTAGCACAGGAAAGGGGGTTGAGTGAGACCTGTGTTACCGTTGTTGCCACTCCTAGATGACTTCAAATCTTCGTGAGAGCTCCTGGCCATTATGAGTGTTTTATACAGAGGTGTTCATGTGACCAGGAAGAGGTGGAGATTGCCTCCCTCCTTCTTTAGGATCATGCTGATGTCAGCATGGGGCACCTGTGATGGCCAGGAGCTCTTGAAGATCTGTGGCCATTCAGGAGTGGCGATTGTGATACAGATGGTAAGGTCCAGCATGGGGCAACATGTTTTTGGTTTATCTAGACCATATGGACTCTGATATGCTGTCATCACAGGCTGAGATTCTTGCGTGCCCACCTCCATGGATAGACCAGGGCTTTTCAGCTCTGGACTGTCTCCAGATTAAGCAACTCATGTAAATGAGATCTCAGACAGCATGAGTCAATACAAGTAAAACCTTTTGAAATGTCTTCATACCCCTTTATCTATAATCACTACTTGATCTCACAAACAAATTGTGGCTTCTATGGGTAAAAACCTAACCCTAACCCTAACCCAGTCCATCCTCCAGGAAATAATGCCCAACTGATCACTGGAGGGAAGGATACTAGAGGCAAAGCTGAAGTATTTGGCCACATCATGAGGAGACAGGAAAGCTTGGAGAAGATCATGATGCTGGGGAAAATGGAAGGAAAAAGGAAGAGGCCGGCCAAGGGTGAGATGGATGGACGGTATCCTTGAAGTGACTGGCTCGACCTTGAAGAAGCTGGGGGCAGCAACGACCGACAGGGAGCTCTGGCGTGGACTGGTCCATGAGATCACAAAGAGTTGAAAACGACTGAATGAGTAAAGAAGAAGAAGAAGAAGAATGGGTAAAAAAAAAAAACAACTACAGTATAGTGCCATGGAAAAAAAGAAATGCATTGTCAAAGGCTTTCATGGCTGGAATTATTGGGTTGCTGTTAGTTTTTTAGGCAGCATGGCCATGTTCACAGATTCAGGCGAAACATAAGGAAAGAATACTGCTGGAACATGGCCATACAGCCAAAAAATAAAAAAACTCACAGCAATCCAAAAGAAAAGAACTTCTTTACATCACCTGCTCCCAAAATCATGTTAAACGACCCATGAGTACATCAGTGAAACATATATACTTAGTTGGAATACTTTGACAATATCCAATGTAGCATTTCAGAAACAACTATGACAGATTCCCTCCCCTCCAGAAAATACTAAAGAAGGATTTTCCTTAGGACCTCAACAGGAGAGAAAAAAAACTAAATCACCCATGCCTATTCTGTTTCCATCACTTATTATTCCTTCCACCTGTTTTAAACAAATGACAAATGTGCATATTAGATGCAGAGACATATTTGCAAGTATGTAGCTTGATCGAAAGACCCTGGGTAACTTTCTGCCAATTGGAGTGAAGTATTTATGGACAAATAGACTGGTTCGTCCATGAGTAAAATAGAAATGGGGAATGTATGGCTTTCCAGTGCTGTCAGACTATACTTTCCATTCTCTATAGTGATTAGTGAGGGATGACAGCCATTGTCACCAATATATTCCTTACAATAAAGTAAGAACAATATTTAAATGTAATAAGAAAACAAATCTAGTGGGGAGGGCGTGATAAGTCTTCACATCCTCATAGGCATTTCCTTTAAACAATTCCTTTGCATATTTATACTGAAGTCTAGATAAATTAGAGAATGAACTATGTGAAATGTGTCAAGCAATCCACATTAAGGAATCATGGATACACCCTGAAGCACTGAATGACAATGTCAAATTTGCATTGGTAATTATGGAAAGCAAACCCAAAGGAATGACATTTTTTCCTGTATTAATTTGGATTTTTTTAAATGATCTTGGGAACACTCTCCTTCCTTCTAAGTTGTTTGTCAGATGATGAAACTTGTAATCTTTTCTCTTCTGGTCCCTCTCCTGTGCCCCAAAGAGATAGCTATACCTATATGTATATATAGATATACTCATTTTGCCTAAGCTATCTCTGGCACCAAAGTGTGCACATCAGCAGTTGCTGTGGAGCCATTCTGTATTGGCACTTCAGGCCAATAACATTTATTTCAGTGAGAATGCTGACATGGCTGTCTGAAAACAAGGCTCTGAGAACAGAGACAGCTGGAATGCCATTAAAGAGTATTGACTTACTTGTTTATTTTTTTAATCTTTCTCCCTAGTGAGAGAACTGGAAGGCATTTAAGAATTCTAATTACCTGCCAAAACATGAAACGAAAATTGGCAAATTCTTCTCTTTTCCTTTCCTTTTCCTCCCTTCTGTCCTCTCCTTCCTCTTCCTCTTCCTCTTCCCCTTCCTTCCTTCCTTTCTCTTTTCCTTCTCTCTTTTTCTTTCAACTGGATTCGCATTCCTGGAAACCTGGGATAGTTCTCTCTCTGTCTCTGTTTGTCTCAGTCTCTCTATCTGGGAAATATGGAATAATGGCAGCCTATTTAATCATGCATGTTTTAGAGATGGATACATGCATACACATGCATACATTAGCAAACCTGGTGGCCCAAGGAGGGCAAATTATTAATAATTTAAAGCTTTTGGGTAGTATCGATTGGGCTAATTTGTTGTCTGTGGAATAAATTCCCCTTGCATGGTGATCCAAAGCTTTGAAAAATAGAAGGAGCCATCTGAAAGGGAAAATATTTCCAGACATTAAAGGACATTGATTGATTCTGTCCTAGGGTGATGAAGAATTGATAATCTGCGGATAAGGCTGCTGATTCATTTGCTGTTGTCGCCAGCCAGACGCCTGAAGGGGCTTTCAACTTCTGATTCCTCCACCAACAGAAATACTTAAATATACATTTACATGTGAGCCATTGTGGCTCGGCATGGAACAACATGTTTCTTTGCCAAATGTGTGTTGTTGGCAAGGTGCTGTAGACAGAGAATTGCAAAGAAGAGTATTTGGAGGAAAGACTCGAGCAAAAGCCCAAGAGGCATAACCCTTTCTCTGCCAACTGTTCTCCTTGTTCCTTCTCAGTACAGCTCATTTTCTTGTTGCCTCAAGTTGACTCTGACTTATGGTGGCCCTTTCATAATGTTTTATGGGGAAAAAAATTATTTAGAGAATGCAGACCATTTTCAGAATTTATGTACTCTGAGGCTGAGAGTGACTTGTCTAAGACACCCAGTGGTTTTCCATGGCTGAAGCAATATTCAAACCCTGGTTACCTGGAATTCTAGTCCGATACTCAAACTACTACACCACACTAGCTTTTTGTGCATATTTTGTATTGCTTGTTTGACCTGGGCTTGGCCCCATGTAAGCCGCCCCGAGTCCCTTTGGGGATATGGGGTGGGATATAAAAATAAAATTATTATTATTATTATTATTATTATTATTATTATTATTATTATTATTATTATATTTCCATTTTATTCATTAGAAAGTAAAAATCATAATTTTCCACTTATAACTCTAATTTTATTCAACAAGGAATTTTTCAAGAAGATCTTTTTTTAGGTCTTGTAGGACAATATATTGTCACTATTTTTTTGTAAGAGGAATTTGGAAATCACTGCTTATCCTCATCACACTTTTGGAAGTTTGAGTTCATCTGTTTCAGTCGTGGGATACTCCAGAGTTTTCAGAAAACTCTCTTTATCTCTTATGATAACCACAGTTTAGATGCATTCAGTATCTTAGAAGATGTATGGAAACATCTGGTGCATTAACAATAACATTATATATAAATTTTTAATAGAGCATTGGAGATATCAATTTGAAATGGAAAGTTTCCCTCACCCCTTGTATAACTTGGAATTATCTTTTTATTGATTATCTGATGCTTCTTTGTGTATATAGAATTTTTTAGAAACTAAAAAGAAAAATACTTATTTACACAACAGGTAATAACTTAATAGAATGTGCTCAATCAGGACAGATCTGGTAGCACAGAAGATATCAAGCAAAAAGGGGATTACTGACAATTTTCCACTTCCAATTTTTACTTACTTTCTGGAATAAACTTGTTGGATTTTGCCTTGTGTACTTACAATGTAGCCCAGACCTGGAGATGAAACTATTGTTCTGTTGTGGTTGTACGCTGTAAGCCTGAACCAAATTATGTATGTATAAAAGCAAGAAACACAAGAAAATCTCATTAGACAACAGAATCCCAACAGAATGGGACCATATCATTTTATTTTGCTTTCTCTTCAGTATCTTCCTCTATGTCGTGCTAACAAATAACTCAAATATTATCAAAATATTATCATTAAAAACAACAAAGCAGGGCCTGACTTTTAAATGTCAGATCTTGGCAAAGGCTTATTATTCTGAGCTCACCCAGGGCAAAGGGTGTAACAATGCCATGGAAATTTGGCAATGTCTTCAATGTGTTATGACTGTTTGAGATTTACAAATGACCTTTCCAACATGGAACACAACAAATAGGATTGTCTTATTCAGGGTAATGAGTGTATGACGCCATCACCGTAAATACGAAGTAATTGATGTCACTGTGAGAGCTGAAATCAAAAACAACAGATCAGCTACAAGTGTTTGCCTCACTACTATTATTGTGCAACACCGCTTCAGTTGAGATGGAGACAAAGTGGATCTCATTCCAAAGAGAAACAATGAGGGGGAACCAAGGCTTGAAAAGATTACTTTGGGGAACTACACCTCTTAGAACTCCCTGTTAATTGTCTCCATTGATAATGTTATCTAGTGGATTCTGAGAGTTGTAGTTAATGATGCCATTGACCATCAAGCTCCTCCCCATCCCAGTGCTGTTTATGGGGAGAGGGGACACCAAAATGTACACACTAAATGCTTACATTTAGTAACCCCGTAGTAACCTATGGATGTGAGAGCTGGACCATAAGGAAGGCTGAGCGAAGGAAGATAGATGCTTTTGAACTTTGGTGCTGGAGGAAAATTCTGAGAGTGCCTTGGACCACAAGAAGATCCAACCAGTCCATACTCCAGGAAATAAAGTCCGACTGCTCACTGGATATTAGAGGCAAAGTTAAGTACTTTGGCCACATCACGAGAAGACAGGAAAGCTTGGAGAAGATAATGATGCTGGGGAAAATTGAAGGAAAAAGGAAGAGGGGCTGACCAAGAGCAAGATGGATGGATAGTATCCTTGAAGTGACTTGCTTGTCCTTGAAGAAGCTGGGGGTGGCGGCGGCCAATAGGGAGCTCTGTTGTGGGCTGGACCATAAGGTTACGAAGAGTCGGAAGCAACTGAACGAATAAACAACAACAAATGCTTACATGTATTTATGATCAGCTAATATGATCACCAGGAAATCAACTAAAAATAGCCACCAGTCATTCACTTTTCTGGTATTCCAGAATCTGAGCATTTCAGTTAAGGGATACTCAACCTATACTCTATTCCACAACAGTAAAGTGGCTTGTAGCTCCTTTAAGACAAACAGATTTCGTTTAACCCTGAGGGAAGCGTGCTAGTCTGTTAGGTTTAAACCCAAATAAGGTCCCAGGTAAAACAAACCCTTTGAATCCATTGTTGAGTGGAAGTCAACACATACCAATTTCATTAGGCTAATGAGCCTCAAGACAGTGTTTATCGTGTGCTAATTTTTTCCTTATTGTCGGCTTCTTTGGAAGTTTCTCAGATACTTAAACAGACTACTAATAAATGAAATGCATGCATACATTTGTATATACTTACAGTAATGCAATGCAGACTGGTTAAAATGCCATTTGTTTTTTCCAAGGATATCCAACATTATTATTTTCTGGTCAGAGGGAGAAGATAAGGATATTGGGGAAAGGATCCAGATTGAGGGAAGGAGAGATAGACTCAATATACTCACAGAACAACAGTTCCCAGAATTCTTTGTTTACCTATTTCAGCATTTGTATGCTGCTTTTCAGTGCAAAAAGGTCATGGCAAGAGGCCATGATACCTAAACGGACTTAGCTAAACTGTTTTGTGTATGTGTGGACATCTAGGGTATCTGAAATGGCTCAAAACTGACGGAAATATATTTCTGCATATAGTAGTCTCTTGCTTTTATTTAGTACTAACTTATTAGAGAAAGCCAGTCTTTGCTTTTTTTATATATAAATGCTCCCATTAGAAAATGCATAAGGATGTGGGTGAACTACAACTCACATGATGGCAGGTTAACCCCTTCAAATGCCATCAGTACTTCAAGTTGGTCATGTTGGGCATGTATGGCAAGTTTGTTCCAGATGCATCATCGGTCAGGTTGAGTGTGCTCTCTTGCTGCAGGATGAACTTCAACTCCCCCCATGGTGGGTCAGCCCCCTCAAATGCTTCCAGTATGTTCAGTTGATAATGGAGCTTCTATGTGCTAAGCTTGATCCAGGCCCATCGTTAGTTGGGGTCACAGTTTCTCTAGATATAGGTGAACTACAACTCCTAAAAATCAAGATCAATCCTCCCAAGTCTCTCAGATATACAAAATTTGGACAATCAGATATTTGCGCCAAGTTTGGTCCAGATCCATCGTCATTGGGGTTCACAGTGCTCTCAAAATGTAGGTAAACTATAACTCCCCCAAATCACATCAAACTCCCCCAAAAAGCCTCCATTATTTTTTGTTGGTCATGGGGGTTCTGTGTGCCAAGTTAGGTCCGGGTTCATCGTTGGTGTTCAGAGTGCTCTTTGATTGCAGGTGAACTATAAATCCCAGTACCTACAACTCCCACATGTCAAGGTCAATCCCTCCCAAACTCCTCCAGTATTCAAATTTGGGTGTATTAGGTCAGATCAGATCCATCGTTGTTTGGGTTCACAGTGCTCTCTGGATGTAGATGAACTATAACTCCTATAAATCAAGGTCAATCCACCCCAAGTCTTTCCACTATTTTGCATTGGTCATGGGGTTTTTGAGTGCCAAATTTGGTCCAGGTCCATTGTCAGTGGGGTCACAATGCTTTGTCGTGATGCAGGGTGAACTATAACTTCCATCATGTTGAGTCAGTCCCTCAAACCCTTCCGATATGTTCAGTTGCTGATCAATTCTGCTGTGCGTGGTAGAAAAGAGTAGGAAAGGATTAGGAGAGAGGCAGTGGGTAGGATCATGCAAATTCCAAACCAACTGAGAGAATAAGAAACACTGAGACGCCTATGGTGGAGGAAATACATAGAATCTAGGATGAAATTGTCCCTGTATGAAAGCATTCACGTGGGTGGTGGGCAGTATTGTGTTTGTGGAGAACATTGGCAGGAGTTGGCGGCTCTTGTACATATTCATGTTGCTCTCTATAACCTCCAATGTCAGGTGGGTCCTCATTGGGGGAGAGGGGAGGTCATAGCTGTTTGTGGAAGTGGGAGATCTAGCCACATACATCCACACTTTCAATTCTATTATGTAAATATAAATATAAAAAATATAGATTTTGGCACATTTCATTGGCATGTTTCATAGTAGAAAATAAATGGTAAGACTTTACAACAGAGTCTTCTGGAGGTCTGGTTTCTTTGAGTTGAGAGGGACTTACTCCATGTGGACTGTAGCCTAATTCGATCAATTGAAAATTCTGAAATCAATTCAGCCAATTGAATTTACTGTTATTTTCCCTGGCTCCAGGAAAGTATAGATTGATTGAAGCTTCTTCCAGCTTCTCAAAAGACCCACTAGGTTTCATAACACATGTAAAGCATATGCACACACACCAAACCAAATTATATTAATCTAAAATGTTGACCTCTTCAGCCCAGATAAGTCCAGTCACTTTTGCGATATAATAAGTGGATGTTTCACTCACATTTGCTTTTCTATAATGAATCACAATGGAAAAACAGCGTCTGGATTAGATAAGCAAAGCTGTAGATGCCTAGCAATTCAGGAATACAAACAGGAGTCTGCAATACTGAAGAGAAGCCTAGTGTATATGACTATATTATCCCATAAATTTCATGCTGAGGAAGATACTTAGATAATGACCCTGGGTCCGGCCTTCTAGAAGAAAACTTTGACATGATCACATTTATCAACCTCCATAACAGGTCATTTTCAATAAAAGAAATGTCAAATCAACAGTACAGATGTGTGTGCAGTTTGCTTTTGGCTGAAGCACACCTTGACATCGTCAGAGAAGTGTTCAAAGTTTTTTTTTCCTATTTGAGAAGCAAGATAATGGCCTTCTGTTTCCATTGTCAAACACTGTGTTCGTCAAAATGACAAGTCGCTGGGTACCAAGAACTACACCTTGTCCAACACTAACAGGTGAATGTGAAGCCATTCAGACAAGAATTGGAAAATCAAACAGTGGCAAAGATCTAAGGAAACCTGAACGGCTACAGGTGACAAGACTCTCACCTGGTCTACGTAGAATGGAAAAAGCTCTGCTCCCTCTGTTTCTGATGTATTTGTCTAAGGGTGCTGCTATTATCAGACTTTGCTGTAAGAAAGAAGACATCATTTGGAAAGTTAAATGCAAAGGGATAAGGGACAAAAATGTGTGCTTGTGCGTATTGAATAAAGATGTTAAAAATTGTTCCAATTGTTCTCATTCTCAATGGGAAAGAGTGCTTTGACAGTCCAAGACTCCTTTTTGATAAAAATCATCAATGCCAAAAGATTTGAAAATGCATTTTTTAAAATATATAATGTTTATTTATTTTCATTCATTCAAATATACATACATTGCAAGTGTTTGTTGCATACAATGCAATACTTTCATCTATTAGTCTTTCATAATTAATTCTCAGACAATATATTTTCAATAAGGGGTCACAGTCTTCTATTTGAATAGTACATATAAAAATATTGTAAGTTCCAAATTTATATCCGTTTCCTCACTGCCTTCAGTCTATTAGCTTCCTCTATGTACATTTTTAGATTAATTTTACATTGAAATGTTGGATCATTGGTTTCCATTCATTAACAAAGTTCTCTAATGGTTCTCCTCTTAAGTGCATCGTTATTTTGTGAAAAGGCATTTTATAATGATAATCATAATAACTTTATTTTTGTACCCCGCCTCCATCTCCCCAGAGGGACTCGGGGCAGCTTACATGGGGCCAAGCCCAATCAACATAGTTAAAATATAACACACCAAAATACATTTTAAAAAATCATAAAACAGAATAAAACAGCAACAATTATAACAGAATAAAAAGGCAACTATCAAACCAACAACCAATAAGCCTGAAATAAAAATCAATTTCTGGGCTGATGGGTAAAGTGCATAACTCCAGCAACAAAATTAGAGATAGAGGGCAATGTAAAATGGGGCTTAATATCTTTGGTTTTGGTTTTTGTTTTTTTTAAAAAAAATCAGATTTTTTTGTTTTCTTTTTTTCACAAAACCCAAGTTCTTTTCCACAAAATAGTTTTCTTTTCTTTCTTTTTTTTTGGCAAAGGAAGGTCCCAACATGTGAAAAATTAATTCACTCAGCAGGGAGAAAAAACATTGAAACTATTATTTTTGCATGTTGAGATAAAATAAGTGAAGATTTACTTCTCTAGCTTCTTATATAATAATTTTTATTCAAGACAAAGATAAAAGACACAAAGGGCAACACACACACACACCAAAGCTACCCTACTATACAGTATCCACTTAGCTACAGCTAAACAACTATTTGAATTACAACTCAATACAGTAGAGTCTCACTTATCCAAGCTAAACGGGCCGGCAGAAGCTTGGATAAGCGAATATCTTGGATAATAAGGAGGGATTAAGGAAAAGCCTATTAAACATCAAATTAGGTTATGATTTTACAAATTAAGCACCAAAACTTCATGTTATATAACAAATTTGACAGAAAAAGTAGTTCAATACGCAGTAATGTTATGTTGTAATTACTGTATTTAGGAATTTAGCACCAAAATATCATGATATATTGAAAACATTGACTACAAAAATGGCTTGGATAATCCAGAAACTTGGATAAGCGAGGCTTGGATAAGTGAGACTCTACTGTAACTGAAATCATTAATATAACTTCTTCTTGCCATCCCATCTTATTATGACTTATTTGAATTCACTGTATAAAAATAACATATTTCCTCAAGTTTAGAAGATGTGGTCTGGGAAGCTTCTAATTATTTTAAATAGATGAAAAGTATGCAAACAGGTTTACCACTTAAAAACTATTATTGATGTACTGCTTTAACATGGACCACCTGAAAACAGTTAAAAGGGCTTCTCGCCTCCTAAAGTACATATAAATAGAGAATTACATGGGGGGAAATTGTTGTGACTCCCATTGACTACTTCCAGTGGGATTTCAGAGACCTAATTATCCTGAAAGAAAAAGGTAAAATATTTGTAAACATGTAGTGAACAGATAATGCTTTTGAGAATGATTTGGTGTTACGTTGTATGTAATAAAAGATCCAATTTCATAATTTTCATTGCGCTGATTTTGCATTTGACCTATTTAATTCCTGACCTACTAATGAGAGCCAAGTAATAAAATCACCCCATGTCAACAGTGTTTTCAATCACTTCAATGGCTACATTTTTATTCTTTTAAGAAAACTACTCAAGCACCTTACTTTCTTTTACTATATATACTTGAGTATAAACTGACCTGAATATAAGACGAGGCACCTAATTTTACCACAAAAAAACTGGGAAAAATTATTGACTTGAGTATGAGATGATGGTGGGAAATGCAGCATCTTCTGGTAAATTTCAAAAATAAAAATAGATACTAATACAATTACATTAATTGAGGCATCAGTATGTTAAATGTTTTGAATATTTACACAAAACTGTAATTTAAGATAATAATACAGTATTAAACGGGCCGGCAGAACGTTGGATAAGCGAATATGTTGGATAATAAGGAGAGATTAAGGAGAAGCCTATTAAACATCAAATTAGGTTATGATTTTACAAATTAAGCACCAAAACATCATGTTATACAACAAATTTGACAGAAAAAGTAGTTCAGTATGCAGTAATGCTAAATAATAATAATAATAATAATAATAATAATAATAATAATAATAATAATAATAAAAACTTTATTTATACCCCGCCACCATCTCCCCGTGGGGACTCGGGGCGGCTCACAACGTTACAAAAGTAACAGAGCAAATACATTAAACAATATACACAGTTTAAAACACAAGAAGATGATAAAACAGAAGTTAAAACAAATGGTTATTGCGTAGTAATTACTGTATTTAATGTAGTAATTACTGTATTTAATGTAGTAATTACTGTATTTACGAATTTAGCACCAAAATATCACGATGTATTGAAAACATTGACTACAAAAATGTGTTGGATAATCCAGAATGTTGGATAAGTGAATATTGGATAAGTGAGACTCTACTGTACTTTAATAAGATAAGACTGTCCGACTCTGATTATATCCGAGTATAAGCCGACTCGAATATAACCCAGCCAAGACCCCCACTCGAGTGTGAGCCGAGGTGGGTTTTTTCAGCCCTAAAAAGGACTAAAAAACCTGGCTTATGCTCAAGTATATATGGTACTTCATATATATATTTCTGTTCTTAATCATTCTATGTAATGTATTTCAACTTTTCATTTTCCTTCTGGAATCCATGTTATACTTGAAAACTGTTGTTCCATTGCTTTATTCTTAGACATCCTTAAATACAAAAGTAAAATATTTGCTTGCAATAAATTTCTTCAGATAAAAACATATTTTGAGACAAACTCTCATTTTACAATGGGTCTGATAAAGGATGCATTTGAGAGAGAGATTTGTTCGTCTCTCTGTCTCCGGGGGAAAAAGGAAAGAGAATTGGATGGGAAATGAAGTAACACAATGATAAGCCTTCCTATATGAAGTACAATATTTTTCTATTTGAGTAGTTGATATTCACAGGTATATAAGTAGGTACAATTACTACACTGTACATTGACAAAGCCCATATTTTCCACTTGCAATCACAAAGAGACTTTCCAAAGGCATCAATTAATTACAAAGCCAATTCTGAGAAGCCCAAGTGGGAGTTCATAAGGACACCGACACATCTGGCACAATGTTCAGAGATGGAGCATTATGCCAACCCACTCCCATGGCACAATGCAAGTCAGTTACCTTATATGAAAATGGCTGACATCTTCAAAATGTTAATGAAAGTATTGCAGCAATTTTGGACTGTGTTTATTTGGGCCACATCCAATGGCTGTTAAAACATACTTAACAGATTGTGAAAGAAACTTGAGATGTACTTGCTGTTACATGTTTGATAAAAAACAGAATAGATGGATGTATAGCTAGAGGGAGAATGGGAAATGTGTGAAAACAAAGTGTTCATTGACAGAAGTCTAAAAGGTTTGACAGGAATGTTTCAGTCTTTCATAAAATTATGGATGAATGGAGTCTTCATCACAACCCAGAAATACCTCTCATTTGGAAACTTTTCTTTCTTTCCGCATGTGATTCTGTTATGCATGAACTTCAACACGATGGAACAAGTTTAATTTTTTTCCTTGCCTATATAATCCTCCAGTGGCTCAGTGTGTTAAAGCACTGAGCTGCTGAACTTGCAGACCAAAAGGTCCCAGGTTCAAATCTAGGGAGCAGAGTGAGCACCTGCTGTTAGCTCCAGCTTCTGCCAACCTAGCAGTTCGAAAACATGCAAATGTGAGTAAATCAATAGGTACGGCTCCGGTGGGAAGGTAACGGCGTTCCATGCAGTCATGCTGGCCACATGACCTTGGAGGTGTCTACAGACAATGCCGGCTCTTCGGCTTAGAAATGGAGATGAGCACCAACCTCCAGAATCGGACACGACTGGACTTAACGTCAGGGGAAACCTTTACCTTACCTTATATAATCTAACTTTAGCCTTTGGATCAATCTGCATTTATTATGATTAACCATAATAAAAATTGACAAGAGTTGTTGTTTCAGATGAGACAACAAATTGCCATCCTATTTAAAACAGATGTGGGTGGTTTTGAACCCTTCTCATGGCTGTGTCGAAGCAGGAGAACCCAGAGCCTGGGCAAATTACATTTCTGGGGTTACAATCTTCATAATACTTTAGTCAACATGATCAGTGGTGAACCAAACCATTCTTACTTGGTATCTGCACATTTCCTTCATTTCAAGCTAGAGTTTCAAGTGGACCTCCCACTATTTGTGTGTCTGTAGAATATATGTTTAAGGTTTTTAAAAGACATTCAACAGTGCAACTGAATCAAAAGGATTGATACTCAGTAGAATAGTTCTTTTATAATCTGTCCCTGCTGATTTTTCTTTCATAAAATATAAATTGAAAAGGAACACAAGAAAGCATGCTTGGCAACACTGACTGCTGTGGATTTACCTCTAGATCATAATCTGGAGGTTGCATTGAGAATAGATGGGTTTTATTCAATCAAGCTCTCACAATACAAACATCCCCATGGGGACATACTCACCTTGCACCATTAATAAATGTAATTTTGGTCCTAAAACCAGCTATTGGGATTTTCCCCTCCAATTTCTATAAATGTAAAGTATTGTAATATCTGTGACAGAGATGTTTTCCTCGCAGGCATTGTGAATTTCAATTGGCATGCTATTTTTTTTCTGTTGAATTTATCAGCAAGAAACAGATAGACGTGAACATTCATGGAACTCAGATTTGAGAACAAAGGCAATAAATTTAGTTTTAAGAATAAGATATAGAGTCAATGAATTCTCACCAGAAGTGTTTTAATGTTAAATGAAATGGTGAGATAACAGGTTGTTAGGAAAGATCCACTGGTCAGAGATGAAATATGAAATTTGCTACAAATTTAAACCCTAACATCTCTAGTTAAACAGAGGAGAGGAAGCTACAAGTCTGTTGCTGATTAACAGACAGACCAATGTTAAAGAAAAGATCTAGCAAGAATGGTCTCAATTATTTGTTTCCAAGTTGAAACATCAGTCTCCAAAAAGCTCAGTAATACTATTGAGAAAAATAAGAGAACAGGAAGAATTCCGTGCAATTTCCACCTGGTATTTAATATACTGAAAAATTACTCTGTAACGAGAGAAAAATGTGTGTTTGGAACAAAAAAATCCCTGTTTTTTGCACAGAAAATAAGGTTCTAGGAAAACACTGTGTTGTGCATAGAAAATATTCATACAATAATTTGTTTGTGTCTACACTCTAAATCCTGTGCAACACTCTGGGATATGGTTGTATGGCAAAATATTTATTTCCTCTTTTAGAGTGAGGAAAACTATTTTCTGTGAAGACAAAATAGTTGAGAACCCACAGTGAGTAAAGCTATGGATGTGACTCTTAGGGCTTGTCTACACTGGTGAAAAAAATGGGACTCAGCAAACCTACTGTTGGCTGCTTCCAAAATAGGTTTTCTGGCCTTAATCTGACATTTCCTCAAGTTAGAGGATATTCCAGAGTTTTCAGGCATCCTTAAACTCCAGATCTCCATCTGTTTGGGTCTCCAACACTCAAATTCATGAACAGTGAACAAGCTGGCTAGGGCTTTTGGGAGTTAGAATGGGGATGCTGGATCTCCTTTTCTCCCCCAATGTGATTCCCACATGTGTCTCTTACCAACTTTATATTTTTATTATTATATTTTATGATATCTTGCCCCCATATAAAATGAAGCACGGTGAACCCATTGTGAACTTTGGCCAGCATTCCATCCTGACCTAGGTGCCACCAGCCTGCCCCAGGCCCATATCCTAACTCAATTGACTTACCATGATCATCCCCTATAAATAAAACAATGGGCTCTTCCTTAAGCCTTGGAGGGCAAAGCCAGACTACTTAAGAATGAAGCAACCTTTGGACATTCTAATCACTTCACATGAATGGCACATCTCCTCTGCAGAGAGACAAGGTGTGTCACAGCTGTCAAGACAATGCCATTTCCCCTTCCCGGACTCTGACTCATTTAATCCCATCAAGACTGTTGATGCTGCAGCCTTTTGGACAATGAAACTGACATCTAGGTGTCAGACTCCTATTCAAGTTGTTATTTCAATGATTGTATCAATAGAACAGGTCTGACTGACGGGGCCCTGGGGCTCTCGCTGGACCACTTGACAATAGACCCAGTATAGGGTCACACATTAATCCCTTCATCAACATATTATTGCCTTTGTTTCTCCTGCTGCTGCGCCTCCATCTTCCCCATTGGCCAGCCAGGGAGAGGCATCACAGGCCGGGCTTGCACTCTCATTGGCTGAGGCGCGCAAGCCCCCGGACCACTCCTCCCAGTCTCTGACATCAGGGATTCCCCTGACCAATCAGCGTGAATCCGGTTGGGTGGGGGGAGCGGGAAATTCAAAATGTAAAAAGTATAAAAATATGGGTTTTCTAGTATTATGGCATGCCCGTTCTTTTTACAACTTATTGCGACCGTCATCCTGCTCCAGCTGGACCAGATAAAACTTGGCCTTTTCTTTGAAACTTGGTGAGCCTTTTTATTGGGAATTGGAAAATCTTTATTTGCTTCTCGAAAGCTCACCAGGTGTTGCGCAACCCTCCTTCTGGAGTCTTGTGCTGGTCTCCATTTCTAACGAGACCCTCAAATCCTTGATCTCCACATCA
The DNA here is from genome assembly GCF_035594765.1 of Anolis carolinensis. NCBI lineage: Eukaryota > Metazoa > Chordata > Lepidosauria > Squamata > Anolidae > Anolis > Anolis carolinensis. The sequence continues at coordinate 131,061,541 of NC_085845.1, read as the reverse complement.
CATATGAAAAACAACCTGTTTAAAATATGCTTTTGGAGTTTGGTTTTACACTTACTTTAGGTAGAAGCTCAGTTCTCAATTCATTAGAAAAAAAAAACAGAAAAACGTGTCCTTCACACAGGGACTTGCACTAATCTCAAACTCTCCCCCTGCTCCCATCTGTAATAATTAACTAGTGTTGGGCTTTAAATATCATTATTGATCATTCCATTCCATAGACTGGGACTAGATGGCCTAAGGATTACACTAGTGGAAAAATTTTCAGAGCATTGTTTGTTTAAAGGCATCCAAAGGTTCTATTCCCAAGGTGCTGATTATTCTTCACCTTCTCTTTATTCCAAGCCAGGATTGCAACAAGAAGATAAACAGAGCAGTGCAAATAAACCTGGTGCTCAAGAGTTCTGAACCAGGTAGAATTCTCCATAAATCCTGATAATATATGCCCAGTAACCTAGTTTCTAATTAATTCCCTACATGCTCAAAGAAGTGACCACTTGGTAAATGATAATTTGTATTCACTAGGGATGCTTGAGGAACCTGGTATTTGGAAATTGAGGTAAAGGCCGATCTTTCCCATATCTCTGACTAATGTACAAATCAAACATGAGCTATCCACTGCCTTTCATATCTACTGAATATTTTAACAGTCCTTGACTCATGAAATTGATAAAATGCATTTAAAATATAGAGATAAAACACTTCTATAAGTCTGCATTTTAAAAAATTTTTTTACAGTTTATTTAAATTAGGGGTGAATGACATTCCTTCTTTTTAAAGAACATTTTAAAGAAAGTGATTTTATACAATGTCTTGTTTCCATTTTGAGAGTTCTTTGGGGATATTATGAGGTTCAATGGTGCCTTTGGGAGTAGGTGGGATAATTTGTGTGTTTTACAGAATTTGATGGCCTTTGTGAATTTGGGGCAAAAATCACAAAGATCTATAGCAGGGTGTACCTTGACCACCTCTGCTATAAAATTTGAACACTAGTAAAGATTTAGTTTGCAATGGATTCTCTGGAAACCAATGTTGTTTTCTCATTAGGACCTTTCAGAAAGCTGAGGCTTCCCTGTAAGTAAATAGAAGTAGGATTTAAAGGGTGTTTCTGCATAGCACTTCATACAACGCCACACATTTTTAAAATAATGGTTAAGCACTGGGAATATGACACTTGAACTCAAGTGGGCAAAATGTTTTAGATCCAAAGTTAACAGAGGACTTGAAATGCTTATTAAAAGCAGCAGCCACGAGGAGGAGTTGAGTGGGCAGAAGATGGAACATGGGTAACCAAAAAACAAATAACAAACTCATTTTGAAAAAAGGAAGAAAAAAATCTTCAGTAACATAAGACTGTACACAAACCTGTCATTATTTGTTGGATCAAGAGCTGCAAAATATTAGTATGTACTGTTCTTGTATTTGAAAATAAACACACATCATTTTCCGTAATCAAGTGACTTAATTCTGAGGAGATGAAAATTGGGCTCCCTTCCTAGAATCATCTATATCTGTCCAAAGATATGATAGTAGACAGTTTATTGATTGTACAAGAAGCCTGAAAGAGCTTCTGCAGTTCTTCTGACAGCAACAAAAGGGACCAGAATATATTAATAAAGGGAACTCAGCATATAGCAACTATTAACACACGTTTCAAAATTCCTCTTGAGATCATAACATGATGTACATTTAAAATCCTTAGAACTTCTAAGCCCATTTTCTATAACTACTTCTTTCTCCATTTCAAATCTCATCAAGAGATAGTATATCTTAATATTTATATGCTCATCGTCTGTACACAACTGCATTTCAAACTCTTACTTATTTTGTATAAAACCATACATCTTTTTGTCCTTTGTAAATCTTTTAAATAATTGTAATTGTGAATACATTTGAAAAGAACCCCCCCCTGCTTTGAGGAATTTTCTTGATTTAATTTTGTATCCCCCTTGGTACCGTTCCCAAAATAATCTTGATGCATTACCCATACATCTTTGCCTGTTACTTTTCTTAAACAAAGCTTGTGCTGAGACAAATAAAGGCATTTTTAGGCACAATCTGGGTTTATATCTGTTTCATATTCTACATTCATATTAAACTCTACATTCATCTTGAATTTATCATACCACAAAAACCTATGCCATCCAACCTTATGAATGTCCTTCTTAACATCAGCTACTTTTTAATCGAAGCAAAAACAAAATGCTCCAAAAATCAGGTAAACTAAATCCTTCGTATTTCTTTGAATCTCATCTCTAACTTGTGGTTCTTTCCCTTGCTGAATAACTAGGGTTATACTTTTTTGCCATTGTTCGATCCTAAACCAAAACAGGTTGCTTCAGCAAAGTAAATAACATCTGTATCAAAGCAAGATTGTTTTGAGGGGGAGGGGAGTTTCTGTTTTGTTTTCTTCTTTGCTTCTAAAGACTAGTGATGGAAAGAGTATTTAAAAATCTTCATTAATGCTTAAAACATATTTTTCAAGTGTCAAGAAACTATGATAAGGAGAAGTCTAAATGGGCATGAATCTTTGCAATTTGCGGAATCTTCATATGAAATCAGGATTTTCTACACAAAATGTAAGGTAAATTCCCTCCATAGAAAACACCATTATCCATGATGAAAATAACATTTCTGTGCAGCAGATTTTTTATAGCAAAAATACTTTTTTCAACACATAAATGTATTTTTTCTGCATGCACCCACGTATATCACATACATTTTTGATTTGAATGAAATAAGTGTCTAACTGTGAATATGGTATTCTTTGAAAAATTCATTTTTGGCCACTTTCTTGTGGTAAGAAGAGAAAGGGTAAAATGATTCATTCTTGCCTATGAGAATGAAATTAATGAATTTATATTCTCACTACACACTCAAAGTCTGGACAAACATTAGGGTCCTCCTGGAACTGGATATGGCTCTCAAGTCTCTCTTGTGCCTATTAACAATTTATAATAAAGGACCTTAAACTACAGTGAAGAATACAAGAAACATAGTCAAACCCCACCTTCAAAGTCTCCCAAAATACATATTAAGAACAATAAGTGCATTTTACTGCTTATATTAAAAAGTAACAATAACAGTATAATTGGTCCCTCAATCCCTCTGCCCATAATGTGGGAACATTGGTGCTTATTAAAGGTAAAGGTTTCCCCTGACGTTAAGTCCAGTCATGTCTGACTCTGGGGGTTGGTGCTCATCTCCATTTCTAAGCCGAAGAGCTGGCGTTGTCCGTAGACACCTCCAAGGTCATGTGGCCGGCATGACTGCATGGAGCACCATTACCTTCCCGCCAGAGCAGTATCTATTGATCTACTCACATTTGCATGTTTTTGAACTGCTAGGTTGGCAGGAGCTGGAGCTAACAGCAGGCGCTCAAGCCGCTCCCAGGATTTGAACCTGGGACCTTTCAGTCTGCAAGTTCAGCAGCTTAGCGCTTTAATGCACTTCGTCACCGGGGCTCCTGAATATGAGATAGGCAAAGTTAAAAGGCAGTATCTCCAAAGTTTACCCAGTAGGTTTCCTATTATTATTATTATTATTATTAGTAGTAGTAGTAGTAGGAGTAGTAGTATTAATATCATAAAGTCTGGATGGGCATCTGTTGGGCTGCTTTGATTGTGCTTTTTCTGCATGGTAGAAGGGAGTTGGACTGGATGGCCTTCCAGTGAAATAGTACTGTTAAGTTTATTTTGGTTACAGTTCCCTAAACATTAGTGGATGTGTAGTTCTTTATAAAACTTGAGGGAATGATGCACTGATTATGTTGTTCATAAAAGCCTTAAAAAATCCCCAAAATCAGTGGATATGTGAAACATTCTGAAACTTGGAGGACTTAGAGCAGTAAATGTGTACTATAATTATAGCAAGTTTTGTCACAATAGTCCACTGAGGGAGGGAGGCACCCCATTAGTGTCCCCATTGGTGTGAATGGGCAAATAACATAACCAAAAGAAACCAATGACCTTTTTGGAACTCCATAATGGTTTTGACACTGGCCCCTTACAATTTTTCCAAAACACGATAGAATCAAAAGGTGGAGGTGTAATGCAATTATCATTAAGACAAACAAACAGGTTTTTAGAGTTGTGCACAGTAGGTATGTCCGATCAATGAAAAAAAAAGTTTCAATTCTCGTTTCTAAAGTAGGGGGCGCTGGCGCTTCGATATAAAAAGTATTTCTGATTTTTTCACCCAAAATTTTCAGATATTTCCGAAAATTCGTAATGATTCTAAATGTTTCTAAAATGGCGGACGCGCATGCGCAATCGCTAAAAAAAAAAAACCGGGGAGGGGGGACTTTTACAGGACTCTCCCGTCCTCATTTCTTGAGCTATCCTCATCAAATTTGCAATGCCCTTGCAAGTTGTGCAAAGATACTTTGAAAACTAGAAATTCCCTTGCTATATTTGTAAGCAAGAAGGACACTGGAAATCAATGGTGTCTCTGGCTATGTAATCCCACAAGCCTCAACCCAATGCCTTCAATTAGAAATGGACCAGTGACCACCACGCCAAGCAATGCCCTGGCAAGGAGTGCAGATACTTTGAAAACTCGAAATTCCCTTGCTAAGAGAAAGAACCAGCAACAAAACCCTAACCCTTTCTCCAAACCCCTTTGTGGGAGCAGTCAGACTGGGCCCCTTCATCCTCTCTCTCCCTCAAGAGGCTTGCTTGCTCTCCGTTTGCAGACCACCACCCTCTCCGCGCAAAGCCCAGCCCAGAATGGCTCGCCCGGGCTACACAACAGGCTTTTATGGCAATCTCCCACGTGGACGCAGAAAACCCCAGCCCTCACCTTTGCGTCCGTCGTGGAAGCTTCTGATTGGCCGGGGAGCAGCAGCCATGTTAGGCTGCACTAAGCTCCCATTCAAGGTAGGTTGCAGAAACAAAAAAAAATTAAAGTATTTTTAAAAATATATTTTTAAAAAATTGGGGAAAAAATTAACGAAACATTAAGAGACAATTAGAGAATGGGCCAACAATGGTTTGAATTACATTGCTGGTTGCACTGTGAGACAATGTCTCGGAATGCGTATCAAAAAGCGAGAACAATCCAAAATAATTCCGATATATGATTCAAAATGATTTTTTGGACATGTCTAGTGCACACTCCTAGTGCTTATAAGCTTGCTTTTTTGCAAACCCTGACTTGCTATATGAACTTGTTTGTGCTTTACAATTTAGAGAGGTGTTTTCTCTGTCCCACTACTTTCTTAGATTTGTTTGGTGGAAACAAGGGAGAGGGCCTTCCTGGTGGTTGTTCTCAGATTTCGGAATTTCCTCTATAGAGAGGCTAGGATGACTCCTTCCTATTCTGTAAAAATTTAGGTGAATAAAACTGCTTTTCCACTCTCATTGTCCTCTCATGGAACTTCTTTGTTCAAGCTACATTTGAAGAGTTCAGGGTTTTTTGCAATGCCTGGTATAAACCACCTGAATGACCCTTATCTAACAAACATATAGATTGGAACTTACTGTCCTCTTGTTCACTATAAATATCCTAACACAGAATATATTTTAAAGTGAAGCTTTTTGAAATGAAGAATCTTAAAGTATTTTAAAGTATTTATTGAAATGTGAATTTCCATTTACAGCTCTGTACAATTACCTCTGGAGAATATTTCCCATTCATATTTTCAGTACAATTCTTGAAAATGCCTTCTTTGAGCTGTAACTCAGAAATTGTGTCCATTGTGTGATGACAATCTAAAATGTATACAAACTGGATGCAGTTATTCACTGCTGAAGGAGAACACTCAACACAAATCTATCTGAAAATTCGTTGCTGTAGGATTTTGCCACAATAAGAGTCTTTAGGTTTTATAGAATAACTCTTGATTTCATCAGAAACACTTTTCAAAGAAGCAAATATTGTCCATTTTCAAAACAGAGTTTACAAAACACTGCAGGATGCTCACAGGGAATGGGAGATTTGGGGCAAAGGTCATGACCTTGTCCAGTATGATCTAAGAGTAGTAATGATCTTGGAACATATATAGCTGTTGATACCAGCTTCTTAAAATATTTATCTGCCTTCAGGCTTTGCCTGTAGGCAAAGGCCTCAAGTGGTTTGCAATTGCTAATGATCACTTTCTGCTAATCCCATCTTTGTAGCCAAGGCTATGCTTCATCACTTCTTTGATCAGTTTTAACATTTGATTGGCAGGGAACTGATCTCTAGAGTTCAAGGGAATTTAACATCAAGTGTTTTCTGAGATATGAACTCGGGGTAATGAGTGACTGTCATGCACTAATATGAAAATGGTTTCAGATGTGACTAGACTTATTTCATCAATTGTAAAATGCCTATATTATGTACAGTTTATTATGTATATTTGGGTAGATGGACAGATGGTTAGATGGATAAATAGATAGACAGATAGATGGCAGACAAACAATGCCTAGCTAGTTGATAGATAAACAATACATCCATACATACTAGATTTAAGATTCATCAATGCTATCTAGTATTGATAAGTCTTAAGATGTTACAAGGAAATACCTAAGCAAATATATGACACACACACACAAGATGACAATGTAATTTTAATTAAGTGTTTCATTTGCATTTGCAATGTTTCGAGACCGTTTGTTTTTAAACCAGATATGAATGACAAAGGGGAAAAAAACCACAGAGGTCCTTTATCTATCACTAGAAATGTGGAAAGTGAGGTGTATATGAAAGTGCTATATGTAGCCTCTACTCTTTCCTCCATAATCTAAAGTTGATGGCTGTAGTACCACGACAGCCACCATCAGTTTGAAAGCCCCTTGTCACCTTTTCTTTAAAAGTACCATTTTCCTCTAATTGTGGGATATGCTTCTCACTCACCTTCCTTAAAAGTAGACATAGCAGGAAGTTTCGAGACGTATTTGAACTGAACATATTATTTATAAACATAAAACAGTATGGGGGTGTTAGTTTTAAAAGATGATTTTCATACCAACATTGCACCAATTTTCAGCAGAAATTCAGTATTAGTGGTGGCAGCATAAAATGGTTCACCATCGGTTTGGAGAGTGGGATGCACATATACCCATGGAAGATGCTCCACTCCTGTTGTGTATGCTGAATTGCACAGACAGAAGGACAATAGTCTTTCATTTTATTGAAAATGTTCTCCCTCATTGAAAATGAGCCCCGGTGGCGAAATGTGTTAAAGCGCTGAGCTGCTGAACTTGCAGACCGAAAGGTCCCAGGTTCAATCTCCGGGAGCGGAGTGAGCGCCCACTGTTAGCTCCAGCTTCTGCCAACCTAGCAGTTTGAAAACATGCCAATGTGAGTAGATCAATAGGTACCACTCAGGCAGGAAGGTAACAACGCTCCATGCAGTCATGCCAGCCACATGACCTTGGAGGTGTCTACGGACATTCGGCTTAGAAATGGAGATGAGCATCAACCCCCAGAGTCAGACATGACTGGACTTAATGTCAGGGGAAACCTTTACATTACCCACATGAAGACTTCTATTTTCCCACTTATTTTGATTGTGCATGTAAATTTACTGTCAAGAGATAACCAGGAGGACTTTGTAGTTTTATTTCTATTGCAGCTATCTCTGCTAATGTAAAACCTAAAACCTCCTTGGCTACCTTAACTTCTTGATCTGAAAAAGTAGTTTGGTAAGGATTACTTCAGGGTGCCTTTCCTGTAGCTCTTTATTGACATCAAGATGGCTTTGACTTTTGGTGACCCTGTGAATGAGAGATTTCCAAATATTCTATGACATGTCTACAGTGACTGGACACACTAACCCAAACCTATGGTGTTTGATTGGAGTCTAGCCAGTTCAACTGGAATCAGACCGCATTGGCCCCTCTGAACAACTTTGCCAACCATGTCACCATGGCTCCTCCAAGGCAGCTATCAAGATCCATGTGAACTATTGGCTTTTTCGAATGCCCCATGCCGATATCAACAGAGATAGCCACATGGAAAAGAAAAAAAAGCAAGGAGCGAAGCTCCCCACCTCCTGAATCATGTAGGCACCTCTGCTGATGTCACCACAGGGTGCCTGCAATGCCCAGAAACTCACACAGAGCTCTGTAGCTTTCTGGGAGTGACAACAGCAACAACATGGTTGTAATGAGTGCAGATAAAAGCATATGGTGGCAGTGCCTCATGTGAACAGCAGACAGGTCCAAATAGGACACAATACTGATGTCCACACTGCCATGAAGCTATGGGGTTATTCTAAAGTTGCAGGCAACCTCTGGAGCATCCCTCAACTTTTCTTTATGAGGGACTAAACTGGATTAATGTGGTTTACTGGAAGTACAGGGACATCATGGGGAGGGGGCAAGCACAATGTAACTCACAGTGAATATGTGTTATATTGCGAAGGACGATAGACGCTTTTGAACTCTGGTGCTGGAGGAAAATCCTGAGAGTGCCTTGGACCGCAAGAAGATCCAACCAGTCCATCCCCCAGGAAATAATACCCGACTGCTCACTGGAGGGAAGGATATTAGAGGCAAAGATGAAGTATTTTGGCCACATCATGAGAAGACAGGAAAGCTTGGAGAAGATCATGATGCTGGGGAAAATGGAAGGAAAAAGGAAGAGAGGCCGACCAAGGGCGAGATGGATGGACGGTATCCTTGAAGTGACTGGCTCGTCCTTGAAGGAACTGGGGATGGCAACGGCCGACAGGGAGCTCTGGCGTGGACTGGTCCATGAGGTCACGAAGAGTCGAAAATGACTGAATGAGTGAGACGACAACTATTGCTTATGTAGATGATCTTCTGGAAATTAAAAGATCTGAAAGCTCAGGGCTGTAGCTTTCTTGATTTGAGGACACATCTACATTGACAAATTAGGTTGATTTGGAACCAGTTTGGAAGGAATCAGTTTCATGGTGTGAGTAATTAAATGGATAGGTAATGGAACTGGTTTGAAGCCAGGAAGGTGATTACAGTTAGTGTGCAACCTGGCTTCTGTGCCCCCGCTTTTCCAGGATACATGCGCACCAGTGCTCAGGAGATTAAAAGAAAAGGAAAATGACAGTTAGGAGTGAGGTAATCCCAGGGGGTCAATTAGTCCCCTTCTAGGCAGCCATACCCTGGGGCATTTTTGGCCCTCATCTTCTGAATTCTACAAAGTGCTTTAACAAGTACGAGTACAATATATAATGCAGATTCTTTGTAACCATTTTCACCATTCAATGTTGTTTACATTTTGGGTTTGCTGGTGCGTATTAAAAGACCAAACTCATACCTTCCATTGCTTTGCTTAATTTGAATTAATGGCCTTGATTAATGCTGCAGCACACACTTGTAACATGTATTTTGTAGCCACTGCCTTTTCAAATCAGTTTGATCATCAGTGTAGTTAGGGTCTGAGTAAATCCATCTACAATGTGGCATTTAATACCACATCCAGGCCTAATAGGTAAGGTAGTGAACCTTATCTATTAGGCCGGGAATGAAGCCTGGGTAACAGTGAGTGAGGCAAGCCTCCATTTTGTAGAGGAATGCCAATCAACCATCTTGAGTGTGGTCAGAAAGGGGAGGAGCTTAGAGAGAGACTCCTAGGATTGGCCAGCCAGAGCAGATGGGAGGAGCCAAGTCTTAGAGTGCAGAGGAAAAAAAGAGCTCCAGGCAGTTCTGTTTTGGGGTTTGAAGAGAGCAGTTCGGTTTTGGAGTTTGGAGGGTGTGTGTGTGAGAGAGAACAGAAAGCTGTAAAAACTGACAGGCTAGGTCAGGCAGTCTGGATCTCTTGAGGGGAAGATAACTCAAGGAGTTGACTGTCACTACTGGGCTGGTTAATAGAAGGACTCTAGGTTAGAGTTAATTAACAACCCAGGGGAACTCGTGACTATTCTCAGCAAATAGAGCGAGGGTTTTTGTGACCAATAGATAGATTGGTTGGTTGGAACTGTTTGAAACTAAGTGAAGTAATCTGAAACGTACAACTAAGTTAAGCTGAAGAACGTCTGTAACCGATTACGCATATGAACCTCTCTGAAGTAATCATTTGCCTGTTTTTAAGAAAATAAATTTTTATTCTATTTTCAACTCTCAAGAGCCTCCACAGTGTATATTTTCCATCAAGAAGCCTTTATAAAAGTTCCAGCAATACAACAATAAAATACCACAGAAAAGCCTCATAGTGAACATCAGTTTGGGAGCCAGGGGTAGAAACATTGTGGGCAGGGAATGGGAGATACTTGCCTCAGACACATTTAACAGCAAAAATCCTAAAGACATTTTAGGTTGGTGGCAGCTACCATTTTAAAAGAAAATCTAAAATCAAACGGTATACCCTCGCCTCTCACATACATGTGCTTGTGTGTGAGCATGAGTAGAGTGGAGAGGTATCCGATATATTTGGTGTCCGCTCAGTCTTTACATTATATTGGTGGCAGCGGTGGGATTTAAAAAGATTCCCCCCTGCCTGAAGGAGTAACCTCTCCTCTCAGTCATTCCTTTCCACTTTATCAAGCATTATCATCATGGCAGTGAGTTGCCCTGCCTTCTGCAATGCCTTACCTTGAAGTGTGCACATCCAGGAAAACTGCAGATTGCCAGAGAGATGCTTACACAATGCAAGGCTTATTTCAGCCATCTCTGAACTAAAGTAAACATGTGGACCTTTTCTGTTGCAATGATAAAGAATGGGGTAAAAGACATACATATACAAAGGAAATTTTCAGGATCACATCCTACATGGAGATCATACAGATTGACCACACCTGTTTCCACTATTGCCCAGAGGAATTTGTTGTGCGGGACAATAGAAAAATGAGCCATCAACCAAAATCTGTATTACCAGGCACCTACTAGATTATCCCTCTATGGAATCAACTTTAATTATGCCTGACTATGAAAGGCTTTTCTGTAGAATTTATGTAACCTGCTGCACTAAGCTAAAATTGGAAAGGCGAGTTAGCTTTTTCACACTTTGTTGAATGCAATATCAATTGGAGTTGTTTCTTCACACAAAAAGTCCCTGGGGCTAAATTCTGCTGAAACCACAGAACAATGTTCAATTGTCTTTGAAGAGGTTTGGATCACGTTACTGAAACTAGCAAAGATGGTCAACCACATGTCAACAACTTATAGCTTGGGCTAACCACTTCTGAAGAACCAGTAATCATTCTTTATTGTGTTTTGGACAAGCAATGAAATAAACAGATTACTTAACACTTGGGATTGCTTCAGCTTGCTGTATCTTCTATATTCCTATTGAATGACCAGTGTAAATAGTGTATGATTGGAAGTTTTTCAAATAATCCCATAAATCGAGCATGCTACGTTGTAGGTGAAGAGGGATCTTGTAGAAAGCCATGTGGAAATATTTTCTGTAATAGGGATATCTAATTTCCCAAGATCTCCCCAATCTTTGGAAGGATTATAGAGATGACTTGACTACTGAGGAGAAGAAACAACAAATTGACTTCCAGTCACATTGTTCAATGGGTGGATATCTGGAAGACATGATAGCCCTTCTTTAACTATCTGAAGAGATGTTGTGCAGATGATCGAGGAAACATATTTCCTGCTAAGGCACAAATTGATTATTACAAATGGCAAGAAAAGAGATTCTGTGCAAAATTAGGAAGACATTTCTGTTGGTAAGAGCCATTCATTCATGGAATCTGCTGCTTCAGGAGGCGGGTGGATGTTACACTGAAGTTCTTTAATTGCAATTGATGGCTATTTCTTAGGAATACTTGCATGTCAGGGCTTTGACTTTTGTAGTACTTTCTGATTCTACAATTTCTTGACTCTAATCATATCTTTTTTTACAATACAGTGTTCCCTCACTTATCACGGGGGTTAGGTTCCAGGTCCACCCACAATAAGTGAAGATCCGTGAAGTAGGGATGCTATATTTATTTTAATATTTATACATTATTTTAGTAGTTATACACTATTTTAAGTCTTTATCAACCAATCGTGTGTTGATAAATCACCTCCTTCTTCTCCTGTTGCCGCTTGGGCTCCCTTTCTCTCCCTTTGTCTTCTCCTTCCTCCCTTCGTTAGGCTGTAAATTGTAACTTTTTATTATTTATAATAGTCTTTTAGAGTTTATTGAAAAACCGCAAAACAGCGAATCTGCGAAAAGTGAACCGCGAAGTACTGAGGGAACACTGTATCCACACATAGAATATTTCCATTCTGTTGCATCGGGTCCAGTGTATATGAACTCTTCCTTTTGCATGCATTTCTTATATTTTACAACTGTGGTCATATATGCACTGAACTGGGAATAAGGCTGATGGTTTTATATGGGACTGACTTTGGAGATTTCTCTATATGTATTGCCATTTAAATATAAGCATTAACATGTTGCTGTGGAAATGAACTATAGGCAAATAGTGGGGAGTGAGCAGGAATTCTACTTTTCTGTATGTTATTTTTTTATCAGTGTGGTATTGAAGGTATCACTGACATATCTATGGATGATGATTCACAAGGCCCAAGCCTTAATGTTAATCTACCTCCAATGCCTCTCCTACTACATCTTTATTTGCCATCTCAATTTCAGTTTATTAGACTGTGCCTTGACTTTCAAGCTCCACTGACATATGAAATACCTTGCATACAGTAGCCAATATTGATTTTGTTGCTTTTTGTGATGAGTGCAAGAAGTTTTCAAGATGAGACACATCCACGCAATGTTGCGCAAATCTCTCCTGCTTGTAAAAGAGCCTTGCCCTTGGCATGACGTAAACCACAGTCTCTTCATCAGCACTTATAAAACTGCTGTTTCATGCTCCTGATTCTTCTCATGCTCACGTCTTATAGAAGCAATTGCGAAGAAAATTAGAAAAAGTTAAAACCACAGTAGATTGCCGTTGTATGTGTAGTATCTGTTTAAGGGCACAGAGTTGGGGTAGTTGTAGTGAGGAAGATTATTTTAGATTGTGCTTTGTTAGCTGAGGTAGTATTTTTATATTAAGAAAAGGTATCTTATTATTTTGTTTTTGTGGGTGGACTGTTATTTAAATTTGTGTATTTTGTATTACTTTTGTTTGTTTGTAGAATTATTGTTTTATTGATGTGTGTGTATCACAAATCCCCTCGCAAAAGATGAAGGGGGCACAATCACTAACTTTCTTATCATGTTTTCAATGTTTCTATGCATTCCTGACAGAGTCGGCCCTAGGTATTTTTCAAGTGTAGGTGAACAGAATCCCCCCCCAAACCAATCACTGAAAAATAAAAGCGTTGGATACGCAAAAATGTTAGATAATAAGGAGGGATTAAGGAAAAGCCTATTACACATCAAATTACATTAAGATTTTACAAATTAAGCACCAAAACATTATGTTTTACAACAAATCAACAGAAAAAGCAGTCTCGACTGCGCCCCCTTATGTTTTGCGCCCGAAGCGACCACTTAATTCGCCTCATTGTTGAACCGGCCCTGATTCCTGATTATATTACTTTTTGTACTGCAATCATGTTGTAAATTTTTTTCTAAAAAAAAAACAGTCTAAATTGTTCTCCTATCTTTTATGGTCACAGCTTTTAAATTAGTAACAAGCTGTAAAATTAAAGAAAGAAAAATATTTGCAAAATGTAAATAGCATAATGGTTTGGGGAAAGTGGTTCTTTAAAAAAAATGGTTTGACATTTTTTAAAAAATCAATCCATGTTTTGATGCTTGATATAGCACCATCAGGATATTTAGACCTTTACACAAATATCAGAGGAAAGGAGATCCCACACTCGCTTTACTACTACTCAGAAGATGATTGCTCAGTGCTCCTCAAAAACTGACTTGTAAGTTTTTTAAGAAGTCGCACTGTTTCAGACTTTGCCACTCAACGCATTGTATTTAAATTATTGTTAAGCCACACTGTCATGGCCATCACAATCAACAGTGATTTGCTTGATGTTGGAGCAATAGTCTCCTGCCAAAAATTAAAATTATATGCAATTTCACTGCCTAAGGCACGAAGGAAACAGGAAATGAAAGTCCCATGGAGTCAACACAATTGCTGGAATGACACCAACTCTGGTAGGGTTCTTTCTTCAGGGAAGCTTACAGCACTAGGAAAATTATTGTGACTTTAAGTGATGACACAATGGACATTCCTTTTTTTAAGGATGTGGAAATAATGATAGAAACTGTGAACATGCAGAATGGCAGAAAGACAAATATGAGCACAAAGTGTCAAATCTCACTCCTATGATAAAAACAGGCAATATTGGGGTATTTTCACCAGTCAAACCAACTTAAATTTTTCTTCTTCTTGCCATTTAGGGTGAGAATGTCCATGCTTTTCCAAATTGGAGCACCAGCCACTTTTCATTCCCTAACCCTATGTTTGTTTCATCATACTCAAGTCATTAAACCAACTTAGCTTTCAGTGTAATACTTTCTAAGATACAAAGCGCTGCAGTTTTTCACAAATATTGTAAAACACTCTTCATAATTACTCTAGTCTCAGTTTCATAAGAGCACAAGAAGAACAGATCACTTACTAATACTCCTCTTGCTTCTTGATGACTGTAAAATAGCTTGAAGTTGATGATCTTCTCCCTAACCTCAGATAGCCTCTTGCTTCTTAAACAAGACTCTAATGCAGGGGTCCCCAAACTAAGGCCCGGGGGCCGGATGCGGCCCTCCAAGGTCATTTACCTGCCCCCCACCCTCAGTTTTATAATATAATATTTTATATCAGTTTTAATAATATAATATATACATATAATATTGATAAAAATATTATAATGTTATACAATATAATACTAATAATAATACCATATACAGTAGAGTCTCACTTATCCAACACTCGCTTATCCAACGTTCTGGATTATCCAACGCATTTTTGTAGTCAATGTTTTCAATACATCGTGATATTTTGATGCTAAATTTGTAAATACAGTAATTACTACATAGCATTACTGCATATTGAACAACTTTTTCTGTCAAATTTGTTGTATAACATGATGTTTTGGTGCTTAATTTGTAAAATCATAACCTAATTTGATGTTTAATAGGCTTTTCCTTAATGCCTCCTTATTATCCAACATATTCACTTATCCAACATTCTGCCGGCCCATTTATGTTGGATAAGTGAGACTCTACTGTAATAATATTAATTATATATTATATATTACATATAATATTACAGTATAGTGGTATAGTTCAATATAGTAATATATAATGCAAATATCGTGCTATGCTAACACTATAATATATTGTATGTACATACAGTTGCTCTGAGTCTCCTTCGGGGTGAGAAGGGTAGGGTATAAATGTAGTAAATAAATAAATAAATAATTTTAGACTTAGGCTCGCCCAAAGTCTGAAATGACTTGAAGGCACACAACAACAACAATCCTAATTAACTTGACTATCTCATTGGCCAGTAGCAGGCCCACACTTTCCATTGAAATCCTAATAGGTTTATGTTGGTTAAAATTGTTTTCATTTTTAAATATTGTATTGTTCTTTAATTCTTATTGTTGTATTGCACTACAAATAAGACATATGCAATGTGCATAGGAATTTGTTCGTATTTCTTTTCAAATGATAATTCGGCCCCTCAACAGTCCGAAGGATTGTGGACTGGCTCTCTGCTTTAAAAGTTTGAGGACCCCTGCTCTAATGTGTCCTTCAAGGACAAGAGATAAAGGAATTTGCATGATAAGTTAGATGGTGCATCAAGAAAAAAGGAACCCCCTGCCGTTATCAAGGGATTTCCTAGAGTTTTAACTGTTGTGTGATTTCAGCAGCTACAGTACTTGTAGGTTTGGGGGACCAGCATGTCTAGCTTCCCAAAAACTAAATGAGACAAAGATGGGTTGAAGGAAAAATCAGTCGTTTATTCACAATGGCAGAGAGGATGAAAACAGAGAAAGCACTCCAAATATCTGATATACTGCAATTGTAAAAACAGCATATTTATTACATTTTGACAGCTATTCAAGTCTATTGTGCTGGTTTCCGATTGGCTCAGAAACTGTCCAGCTAGGATCTGCTCCAAGTGATCCAGGGCTCTGTCCTACATCATTGCTGGTGGTTCTTGCTTTGGCAGGAAACTTTAATAAAATGTCATTAGTTTATTTTGAAGAGTCTGTCCATTTATTGATCTGCCCCTGAGAAGGGCACAATGGGAAAGGAACATAGTGTGGCAATTGATAACAGGCTTAATGTCCTGGCTCTGGTAGAGACAAAAGTGTTAGTCCAGAGAAACAACTGGTGCTTTAGGGTTATGGCTATATCAATGGGTGTCACAAGGATGGGTCTGGCTTGGGACATGGAAGAGGAAACATTCCCAGGTCATATTAGGAAAAACAGGAAAAAAGGCCATAGCTCTGACATAAGCCCCCCTCCTCAAGTCTCTCTAGTTGTCTAGTTGTTTGTGAAAGGATTATGGTAATTTGAGGAATTGTTTCCTGGAGTCTAGGGTGTGTTAAGCAACATTCCAAAGCATTTCATGAAGGGTTACTACAGGACAAAGGAAAAGGCAAACTTGCTATATGACTTAGGGTAGGTAAAGGTAAAGGTTTCCCCTGACGATAAGTCCAGACATGTCCGACTCTGGGGGTTGGTGCTCATCTCCATTTCTAAGCCGAAGAGCCGGCGTTGTCCGTAGACACCTCCAAGGTCATGTGGCCAGCATGACTGCATGGAGCGCCGTTACCTTCCCGCCGGAGCGGTACCTATTGATCTACTCACATTTGCATGTTTTCAAACTGCTAGGTTGGCAGGAGCTGGGGCTAACAGCAGGCGCTCATTCCACTCCCGGGATTTGAACCTGGGACCTTTCGGTCTGCAAGTTCAGCAGCTCAGCGCTTTAACACACTGCGCCACCACCAGGGGCTCGCTATATGACTTAATGGAGCCATAATTCATATATTTTATAATTTGGGGTCCAGTTTTTTAATGACATAACTTTGGAGGTATGTTTGCGCAATAAATATATGTTTGACTCAATAGAATAATTTAGAACTATGAGCACTAAGACCCATCTACACTGCAGTATCAAATGATATAACTCTTCTTACTCACTGGATTTCTATCAACAAGGCTTTTTTTTTCTTTTATAAAGAAAGTACCCCAAAGGCATGCAATCCTATCTGGAAGGTTTTTGGTTGGCTCATGTCTGATTAGTATTTGGAATATGGATCATCACATGATAGGCTACGTTTGAGTATTTTCTTCCTAAGAAACCCCTATGAAATTCATGAATCCACTATAAGGTGACTTGGAGGCACATGTACATGTTTACTTCCTGGTTGCCAAATTTTGGTTATCTGAGTGTTTGGGGCTTTCGATTACAGAAGAGAAAACCAGCTTGGATGATGTTCAGAGATTCTGGAGCAGGCATTCAAAATATATGGAGCACTAAAATCTAAGAACCATGGCCTTATCTACCACATGAAATAGTACATTTCAGAAATGGTGCTTTACCTTTGTGGGATGAGGGCACAAGTGGATCTGCTCAAAATGATGTTGCTCATTATTGTATTGGACATGCCTCAAATGCAACAGCTTTCCCGCCAACTTGCTTAATTGAATGCTTTATCCCTATTAGTGCACAACTTGTATTTATTGTTATATGGGAGGCCTGTGGTTGATCAGCTTGAACTCAACGCTATCATCTATCACTGTCACTTTTGTATCCAATTTAGATAAATGTAGGTGTCCTTGGTGGAGATTGCATTGTATCCATATGTGGCTAGTTGAAGAATAATTAAACTACGTCTCTTTGTAGGGTAGGGAATCAGCCCTCATTTGATTAATTGACAGCAGCATATGGTCAACAATGCTTAGGGAGGGGAAACAACTTCACACTTTCCCAGACTTCAGGGGAATGGGTGATAGAAGAAATATCACAGAAAAAAGGAACTATGTGGTAGTTATATTAAAAAAGATATATTGTTATTATGAAAACATTGATGTGTTTAGTAAATGTCATAATCCATTCTTAATGAGTACTAGAACTGCAAGAAAGATCGTGAAGTTCTTAGATCATTTTCTTTAGTGACTATATGTCATAGACTAGCAATGATCTAGAATATTTAGTGAGTGGTAGGGAATATAGGCTAAATAATGTGCCCATATTCGTATTTGGACTTTTCTTCTGGCTTTTTTTCACTGCCATCAGTTGAGATTTCTCCATCAAACAGGTCTCCAAGCTTTCTAGGTATCAAATACCTACTTCAGGTTGTATGGAGGTGGCATTTAGATATAGGGTAAAGCAAAGTGAAAAAAGAGAACACAATGTCAAATGGAAAAGTGTATTCTAATGAATAAAAAGGTGGATAGGAAAGAAAGATTTAAAGTCTGGTTACATATACATACATGGACACTTCATATAAGAAATTTATATATCAGATTAGATATATCAAGTAATGTCCAAAACATTTTGAATTTCCATTACATGGATTTGCAATTGATGAATATCTGCATCATCTGCTGTTAAAGGTACAGGATCCCTAAGAGGAAAAAAAACTACCGTATATACTCGAGTATAAGCCGACCCGAATATAAGCCGAGGCATCTAATTTTACCACAAAAAACTGGGAAAACATTGACTCCAGCATAAGCCGAAAGTGGTAAATTTCAGAACTAAAAATAGATACCAATAAAATTACACTAATTGAGGCATCAGAAGGTGAAATGTTTTTGAATATTTACATAAAACTGTAATTTAAGATAAGGCTTTCTAACTTTGATTAAATCATCATTCTCATCTTCTTCAATGTAAATGTGCTTATGTATCCTTTTAATAATAATAGAGTAAAATAATAAATGTAATAAGATGAACAAATACAGTCAAATAATAAATGCAATAATAGAGTAAAATGATAAATGTAATAACAATTATAATAATATCAGAGTGAAATAATAAATGTATTAATAGTAATAAAAATAGAGTAAAATAATAAATGTAATAATACCAAATAATAATAAATGTACCATATATACTCGAGTATAAGCCAACATGAATATAAGCTAACCAGGACCCTCACCCGAGTATAAGCCAAGGGGGGGCTTTTTCAGTGCTAAAACAGGGCTGAAAAACTAGGCTTATACTCGAGTATATACAGTAGTTAAAATGAGGACTCATGAACACCCAATGACAATTTAGACTTTAGGTTGCATGTCCCTGAAATATATGAATTAAAAATCCAAGGTTATTTTTCCTATCTGACATGAAATCACTATATATCAGTACACCCATAGGTATTATTACTGGTCTTCAAAATTGCCATGTTTATGAAGCTGTAGGCTCCTGTGGTATGACATAACTGAAAAGCTGCCATAAATAATATTGTTGGAATGCAAAGAAAGTGCTTCCATTTTTTCCCACCAGTTAATAGCGCATATGCTGTTCATGAGAGCTATAAGAACTTGGCTCCTGATAACGGTCCAGGAGATGAATTGCTACATTCGTGAAAGCACAGTTGGAGTCTCTTTCTTCTAAGCATAAATAGAAAGCAAGACATTCAAAAGCAGTGAAGGAACAGGGCATTATTTTCCTCAGAAGCATTACAGTCATGACCCACTTGAAAAAAAATGAAGTCTTTTAAACCAGCTAGAACAACAGGGCCAGTATCATTAAGATTTATTTCTCATTTAGAAAATCTCCAGGAATGTGGGAAGCAAAACAAAAGTGTTTTTTTTAAAAAAAGTATGACTTACTTAAATTTCAAGATCACTCTAATAATTCAAGCGTCTAATAAGAATATGTATGCAAAACATTGTTTGAATCAGAAAATCTCCAATTCAATGGTCTTAGCAGGTCTGGATCAGATCAAAGCCATTTATAATCAGAACAGACAATATTGGACCCATGATATGAAACAGGTATAGTTCAAAGATAATGCAATAGACCCGATCTTCACATCATGGATGAACAATGAGGAATGTTTGGTTCTACCCACTTTACTGAGCTTTGTTTCATCCATAGTGTTATTTTTATTGAGATTATCAACAATGGTGAATACTGATTGGATTCCTTCATATCCAGTGTTTGTTAACTCCAGGTCCTGCTTTCAAATAGTAAAATGAAGAATCTTGTTAGAATCTATGTTTGGGGGGTTGATTCAGATGCACTTTACTGATGTAAGTGGTTTCCCCTCATAGCCCTCTTTGTCTTTGTGTTCTTTGAACTGTAACATCTTCAATTCACAGTTTCTAACTCAGAATCTATATGGAGCATTACAATTCTGTATTAAGTGAGCTTGATCTTGCTAAATAACGGAATACTATTCCAGTGTTTCAGATTAATAGTTACGTTGACTGTTATTTCTTGGAAGAAATAATATACAATCATGATAGCCCCCTCCCCATCATTGGATCGGGGTTTTGGAACTCTGGGTGTGGAAATGCTTCTGATTAAAGTTCCCATAGTCCTTTGCCACTGGTTGTGCTCAGTTGAGCTCCAAGGAAGTCCAAAATATCTGGAGGAGTCTGTGTTAGATGATCCACCAGAAACTGACCAATGGTTCATTAGTGATCTTTGGGCTTTCTCCATACCTCTCTGTGCTATACCATGATTACAAACATATTAGAATAAGAAAATCATACCATTGGAAGAGCCCACAAGGACAATCCAGTCCAACCTCCTGCTGTTCAGGAACATTTTATCAAAGCACATGTGACAGATGGTCATCCAGTATCTGCTTAAAAGCCTCTAAAGACTCCAGCACACTCTGAATCAGCATAGTCCACTGCCAAAACAGCTCTTACTGTAAGGAAGTGGGGGTTTTTTAATGTTTAGGTGTAATCTTACTTCCAGCAATAATCCATTGCTCCATGTCCATTGCTCCATTTTCTAGTCCAGGGGTCCCCAAACTAAGGCCCGGGGGCCACATGCGGCCCATTGAAGCCATTTATCCGGCCCACACGGCACAAAGGCAGAAGGGGGTTGGGCTAAATGACCCAAGGGTTCTCCTCTTCTCTATTATTATTATTATTATTATTATTATTATTATTATTATTATTATTATTATCATTAACATTGAGGCTGGGATGCCATCTGTCAAGGGGTGCTTTGCTTGTGCTTCTGATGCACAAAGGCAGAAGAGGGTTGGACTAAATGGCCCAAGGGGTCTCTTCCAACCCTCTTTATTACTGTTGTTGTTATTGTTGTTGTTATTATTATTATTATTAAGGCTGGGAGGCCATCTGTCAGGGGTGCTTTGCTTGTGCTTTTGGTGCACAAAGGCAGAAGGAGGTTGGACTCAATGGCCCAAAGAGTCTCTTCCAACCCTCTTTATTATTCTTATTGTTGTTGTTGTTGTTGTTGTTGTTGTTGTTGTTGTTGCTTGGTGGCCAACTATAGTCCGGCCCTCCAATGGTCCGAAGGATTGTGAACAGGCCCCCTGTTTAAAAAGTTTGGGGTCCCCTGTTCTAGTCTCCAGAGCATCAGAAAACAGGCTTGCCCCCTCCTCAATATGTTATCCTTTCAAATATTTAAATATTGTTATCATGTCCCCTCTCCACCTTCTTTCCTCCAAGCAAAGTTTGATTTCCAAACCTTTGATCATTTTGGTTGCCTTTCTCTGGACACCTTTTAATTTGTCAATATCCTCTTGGTTCCTAGAACTCGACATAGTATTCCAGGTGAGGTCTAGCCAACGTAGAATAAAGTGAGACTGTGACTTCCCTCAATCCAGACACTATACACCTATGGATGCAATCTAGAATAGCATTGGTTTTTTTTTTGGCAGCCACATTACACTGCTGACTCATCAGATTATGATCTATTAACACTACTAGATCCCTTTTGCATGTACTGTTTTCTAGCCAAGTGTCACCCACCCATTTTATTTGCATTCTATTTTATCACCTAAATGCAGTATTGTACATATCACCCTGTTGAAATTCATTTTGTAAGCTTCACCCAGCTGTCTAATCTATTAAAGTCATTTTGGATTCTGATCCTGTCCTCTGAGGTATTAGCTATCCTTCTCAATCTGGTGCAAAATTGACAAGTAAGCCTTCTATTCTGTTGTCCAAGTCATTGATAAAGATGTTGATTAGCACTGGGCCCAGGACAGAACCCTGTGGCACCTCAAATACCACTTGTCTTCAGGATGAAGAGGAGCCACTGGTAATAATAACTTATAATAATAACTTTATTCTTATACCCCGCCCCATCTCCCCAAAGAGACTCGGGGCGGCTTACATGGGGCCTTGCCCAGACACAACAATATAAAAGCAAAAGCAAAACAATAAACCAAATTACTCAACAATAAAACATCATTGGTAAGCAACCTTTGGGTTCGGCCAGTCAACCAGTTCCCAATCCACCCAACAGTAGCATTGCCTAGCCAAAATTTCTGTTGGCTTCTTTGTGAGAATGTCATGAGGAGCCTTCTCAAAAGCCTCACTGAATTGAGAAATTCTCTTTGTCTACTAAGCTTGTAATTCTATTTAAAAAGAGAGATAAGGTTTGTCTGGCATGATTTGCTTTTGAGGAAACCAAGTTGATTTTTTGTAAGTATGACATTCTTTTCTAAGTGCTCATGGATTGTCTGCTTAATAATCTGCTCCAGAATCTTTCCTGATATTGATGTCAGACTTACTGGACAGTAATAGTGCGGGTCCTCATTTTTCACCTTTTTAAAGATGGGACATTTGCCTTTTTCCAGTATGCTGAAACGTCTCTTGTTCCCCAGAAATTCTCTAAGATTATTATAAGTGGTTCTGAAATTACTTCTGTCAGGCAGCGTCTCACTTGTTAACTCTCAATGACTTTACCATGGATGCATAAGCAATGACAATGTGTCTAATGTTTAAGTATGGCAAAGTACAAGATGACACTAGACTATGGAACATTTAAGGCACAGTATGCTCACACTCATTGGCCCGAGATGTTCAGATGAATTATGCTTGTGTCATTGAAGGTCTTGAAGAATGCCTGCACAGTGTGCACCTACTTCATGTACTCAAGCCTGAAAAGTTGTAAGAACAGAAGAGGAAAATAAACATGGGTAAAGGAAGAAAAAAAAAACCAATTAAAGCATGAATTGCCAAAGCAGTGACCTTTAATTGTTAAAGCTTTTCAAAAGGTCAGGACTATCTCACATAGTTCGAACAACAAACAGAGTGGAATAAAAAATGATAAGCAATACTGATAATATAGAGATAAAAATATCATAATCACCTAGTAGATGGAATGAGGTAGAAAGACAACACACCACCTAACATAACCAAATGTGTGTAGCACTTTAAGGACAGGTAGAGGTTGCTTTGATGCAGTAGACAAGAAGCTGAATTGGAAAGAACAAATTATTTGTTGTTTATACTTGTTGGATTTCAGATCTAGAAAGATGAGGACAAGAGCTATGTCCCTTGAAACATAGGTCTCAGCAGTTTCCCCTCTGCATATATTTGCACTACTACTCTTTGTACTTCACCTTTCCTTGTGTGTGTTGCTACATCTTCATGGACACATAGATTTCTTCCTGATTTATTATTATTATTTAAAAGAAGAAATAGTGACAATACATAATGACCCCCCCCCCCCATACCCATGGGACCAGTACCCGTGGTTTCACTTGCCAGCATAATCTAAAAATGTCATTTTTAGGAATTTCCTGTCTTCAAGAAAATTCCATGGTAGGTTTCCACCAGAGATTACCAAAGAATATTCCTGGAATATCCTGAAAATTCCTATATAGAATATCTCTTTAGGAATCTTTAGGTCCTCCAAAATGATTCTATCGTAACCTCTGGCAGAATTCATTCATTTTAGTAAATATTGCTATTACCCATAATCTTCTGTTTCCACAGTAACTCAGGAACTCCTCCCCAAATGGATATACAGGTCATACTGTACTGAGGGATATATTGGACTCACAACAAAAACTTTTTTCTGTTTATTCTTTGATGGTGATCATAGTGGTTTTGGTGTTGGTGAATCGAAATATTTTAGAATCAAAGAGTCATAGAGTTCGAAGAGGTCCCATGGACCATTGATTCCAACTGCCTATTTAGTGCAGATGATGATAATAATAATTTCTGATATTTAGTTTTCACTGGCATTTAGTTTTTTTCATAAGATAATAAAATGCACCAATACCTAGAATATTTTTGAAATAATGGAAAAAATAGAATAAATGGTCATGTCAGCAGTAAATAAATTGAAACCATGTCAAATGTTGTTTCAGATAGATAGTCAGATGATAGAAGTTTTTATAATACTTAAAAACAGCTCACTCGTGGTATTTGCCTTTCATCCAATTCTCAAGAACAACTAAAATTACCTCATTACTGTGTTGGGAGGGGGACACAAACAGGTTTTCACCTATCTCTACCTGTGGATGATTTTTTCTAAAATCAAAAACTTCTGGATGGTGGTTATAAATCAAAATTCACTTATAACACATGGCTATTTGAAAAGCTCTCATCGAACATCAGCTCATCAGCTGGACACAAGAACCCACATTCTATTGACTAATGATTTCCTCACATGAAAGGTTCCCTCCATTTCTACATGCTTCAAAAATGACATGTCATGGATATTATCAAATGACACACAACCTGTTCCATGGATTGTCCATGGGACTCTGTCTCTGCAATGCGTAGAAATGGGTGGAATTGGAAGATGGGTTGAAATTGACTACACTTGTCTCTCTCTGCTTAGAAATGCTTAGAAATGGGTATTTTTCTGTGGGATGGGAAATGGTCTATTTGCCTATTTTCAGTTCATGGAAGGTCTTTTTGTGCCACTCAAACCTCCTTCTGCTGCCATTACTCCTAGGATACAGAAATGGACTGGTAAATAATTATATTCTCCTTTTTTTGGGGATAATTTCTTGTTTTAAAAGCTCTTTTGCAATTGTGTAATTTTAAAAAACCCTGTGACCTGAGTACTTGTGGATAACAGAATAGGAGGAGCCAGTGTGATGAGGAATTAATAATAATAATAATAATAATAATAATAATAATAATAATACTTTATTTATACCCCACCACCATCTCCCCAACGGGGACTCGGGGCAGCTTACATGGGGCCATGCCCAAAACAATACAATATAAACAGCATATAAAAGAACAGCACATCACAATACAATAAGCAATACAATAAATAATAATATCCATTACAAAATAAAACAAGGAGACAATGAAAAACAAGGGCAGACTACATGAACATTAAGTTAAAACTCGGGGTGAGAGAGACATAAAAATAAAAACCACAGCACATAGTTTAACTAGAAACAAACAGAGGTGCATCCTGTGTGATGGAAGTACAGTAGAGTCTCACTTATCCAACATAAACGGGCCGGCAGAACGTTGGATAAGTGAAAATGTTGGATAATAAGGAGGGATTAAGGAAAAGCCTATTAAATGTCAAATTACGTTATGATTTTACAAATTGAGCACCAAAACATCATGTTTTACAACAAGTCTGCCACTTGTTTGGGAGCGTGACTGCACTTGTGTTGCTGTTGGGCATGTTGCCCCGCTGCACATTGCTGCCTAGAGAAACAGCTGTGGATCCGTGCATTGGATAATACAGAACATTGGATGAGGGAAGGTTGGATAAGTGAGACTCTTCTGTAATCAAATTCCCTGGCTTCTTTCAAAACGGATTGCCTGTTGTAGCTCAGCTGTCAGGATCTGGCCATCCACAGGAGACAAAGTTTGACTTAGATTCTGATTCAGATTTTGGGCCTCTCCAGGACTTGGATCAAAGTCCAATGGCTTTGCAGGTGCCCAAAGTTGTGCTTTCAGAAAAACCGCTAATTGGGGAACATTCTGATGTTCAGTCAAGGTTGGGTTTGCCAGATGGTGTTGTTGCAGATGAGGATGTGACTTTTGATCTAAGACAATCTTTTGCAGAGGATAGGAGTAGAAGGGAGGGTGTGAGAAGAAGCCGGCGCTTGGCTCTCAAGCGCACTAATGAGTAACTTTCCCATGTGAAGTTGTAAGTGTCCTGACTCTCACTGCCTTGTAGCCTTGAGAACTCCTTATAGGTGCCTTTTTCCTTGTTCTCATTGCGGTGTCAACATTGCCATCCTTGGGAGAAGAATCTCCGTTTCAGTCTCTTGCTCCTTGCTGACTTTGATTTCTTGGTGGAACTATCGAGTTCTTTGTGGATTACAACTTTGACTTTGTTGGACTAACTATTGAACAGTTGAGGACTTTATATTATGGACTATTCACTTTACTGACTTTTTACATTATTTGGCTATATATATGTGTGTGTGTGTGTGTGTGTGTGTGTGTGTGTGTGTGTGTGTGTGTATATATATATATATATATATATATATATATATATATATCCTTCAATAAACTGCTTTGCTTATGATTCTGGCTCTAGTGTGGTTTTCAGAGTGCTCTCGCAGCTTTGGGGTGCAACATTGCCATTGAATGCAATGGGAAGAAGACGCAACCTCCTGTTTTCCTCCCTTTGTGAAATGAGGTCCTGTGTTAACTTTAGATCAAACCTACCATGACCACCATCAGAACATACTGATTTATGGAAGGATGTCTTTGATGAAATTGATCGCTCACAGAAAACCATGTGCTTATCTTAACAAATAACACCCAACACATTCTAGATACTCATTCTAATGAAACATTCTGTTAAACATCGCATGTGCCTTGTCCACATCCTGAGCCTGTTTGTGCATTATTTCATTTTTTTTTCCTTCTGTTATGTTCATTTGTTCTTGAAACAAATATATATTAATGTTTTTAAAAGTGTGTTGGCAGAAGAAATCAACATTTTATAAATATCTAAAAATTAAAAACCCTACATGGTGATTCAGAAAAAATAGAAGTGAAAATAAAACATTTCTGGAAGGAGATAATTTCATATGGCAGCATATAGTGCAGCAAAATGCCAGACTCAATCAATTTAAAGAATAGAGCCTTGTAGCATAAGTTACAAGAACCACCCTCTGTTTGAAGGTGTCATAAGTGTGAAAATATTTCCCAATTGAACACTGAAAGATTTTTCTGAAATATATTTCTAATCTACATTTATGTTTTAATTTTTTCTAGTTTTGCTCTTGTAAGCCAGCTCAGTACCTTTTTTAAAAGCCAAAATGAGAAATATAAATTTAGTACGTGCATACATACATACATTCATACAAAGGGAGAGCCGGAAAACAGTTCATCGCAGTCATCCTCAATGTGGTAAAATATGTTGCAATTTGTGTTTATTCATGTAAATTGGTATTAGCATATTTTATGCAAATATCTAGTTTCTCTTTTGCTCTCTTTTTTGGAGCCCTATTAAAAAACAATAGTCAATGACGAGTAGGAGTCAGGCAGCCAGCAGGTCAAGATTCCAGAATAAGTGGTGTCCATGCAAAGAAATGCTTCCAGCCACAACAAGGTAAACTCAGTGCATCCTTGTGTTTAGTAAAGAGCAGTCATTTTAGGCTGCCGTATTTAGAACTAAAAGGATGAAATTAGATTCCTTGTAGAAAAAAGATGCTTTGTGCAGACCAAGCTATGGGCTCAAAATGCAAACATTCTATTTTGTTTGCATATCACAAGTGTGAATCACAGAGAATTTTTGTATGATAGCTATATTGGTCACACAACACTTCTATAAATGAAATCATGAAATAAATCAAATATAGAGTCTGTATATGGAAAATAAAAGGTTATTTTAAACTTTAACTGTACATATCTAGGGGATAAAATTGGAGGAAAACTGGTTGTCCAGGTTAGTTATTTTGTAATGCTTGTCATGTTTTGGATAGTATAAATGGTCCCATTAGAAAATGCATAATGGGACCATAAAATCATAAAGTGGATGGGGTGTAACTCCCATCATCCCAACACCTAACTAGGCTGCAATTTTCACCAGTTCCAGATATGACTGACTGTAATTCCCATATGTGCACATATCCAGAGAAACCCATGCACACACACCCATAGACACCAATGCATGTTGACTCATAAACATGTATGCATGCAAACCAATAGAAACATATGTGTGCAAACTAGGCTTGCTCAAATAATTCAATTTCCCCGTTACCCGTTATTAATTCGTTATTTTTGTTTGTTTTGAAGCAATATACGGCCTTGATTGTCCACACGTCTGGATATCGCGGTTTCGAATCGCGAGAGGCCGTTTTTTCTTATTTTGTCGTTTTTTTCGTTAGGAAAAAAAAGCTTTTGCAAATCACCCAAACTCCCACCATTCAGGCCCTTTCCTTTTGCCCCTCAGCAAAAGGGGCGTCACGGGCTCAGCCAATGGGAGGGGGCGAGGGGGAAGGAGGCCGAGGAGGAGGAGGAAGACGGAGGGGGAAAATGGCCGCCGCCGCCGCCGCCTCGCCTCAGCTCAGGCCTGGAGAGACCAAGAGTGACAGAGAGGGGCCCGGCGGTGAGGAGGAAGAGGCCCGGGATGCGAGGGGGTGTGGGCCAGGCCCGTCCTCGGCTGCTCCCGGGGAGGGAGGAAGGACTACGACTCCCAGGGGCCCAGATTCGCACCCTCCCTCCCCCCAATACAGGTCTCCATACCACGCTACATGAACTTGAATGGATACTGTGGTTGTGTTGTCGAAAGCTTTCATGGCCGGGATCACACTGTTGTGGTATGTATTCTATGGCCATGTGCCAGAAGCATTCTCTCCTGACGTTTCACCCACATCTGTGGCAGACATACTCAGAGGTTTTGACGTCTGTGCGAAGCTAGGCAAGTGGGGTTTATATATCTGTGGAAGGTCCAGGGTGGGAGAAAGAACTCTTGTCTGTGGGAGGCAAGTGTGAATGTTGCAATTGGTCACCTTGATTAGCATTGAATAGCCTTGCAGCTTCAAAGCCTGGCTGCTTCCTACCTGGGGGAATCCTTTGTTGGGAGGTATTAGCTGGCCCTGATTGTTTCCTGTCTGGAATTCCCATTTTCTGGGTGTTTCTGGGAAGGTAATGGCACTCCATGTAGTCATGCCGGCCACATGAACTTGGAGGTGTCTATGGACAACACTGGCTCTTGGGCTTAGAAATGGAGATAAGCACCAACCCCCAGAGTCAGACATGACTGAACTTAACGTCAAGGGATACCTTTACCTTTACCTATACACACACACACACACACACACACATATGCAGGGACTATATATATATACACAGTATATATCACACACACACCAATTTAACAAAGTTTCAGCCACAAAAACAAAGTTTCTGAAGTAGAACAATGACTTTCACAGTAAAGACAACCCAATTTAACAGGAAATAAGACTTTTAAACCAGGAACAGATTTCTGCAATTATTAAAAAATGGTTTATTATAAAAGCTATGAAAATTCTCCAAAAATCAGAGGATAAGGGAAACGTTCCAAATTTTGGTGAACTATCAGTGTTAAATGTGTTCTACCACTGTACCAAGTTTGAAGAAGATCACTCAAAAAATGAGGGTGGGAGAGTCCTGTAAAGTCCTCTCCCTCTGTGCTGTTTTTGGGAATTGCGCATGCGCGTCCGCCATTAACGAATTAATTTTGAAAATAACGAATTTTCGTTAATTTCGAATTTTTTGGGGGGCAAAATTCGGAAATACCTTCAGAAACGAAACGCTGCCCCCCTCTAGTTTTGAAACGAGTTTAGAATCAAATTTTTCGTGGATCGATCAAGCCTAGTGCAAACATATAGATAAGTATGCATACACACCCATAAACACCCATGCACACACACCCATTGACACCTATGAGTGCTTAGTCATAGACACTTATGTGCGCTTAACTATTGACACCTATCTGCACATACCCATGGACATCTATATCCATCATGAGTAGGATACACACAGCTCTCCAAAAGTGGGGGCTATTCTGATATATATATTGACTTTTACTAGATAGACAGACAGACAGACAGATATATATTTGTGTTGTCAAAGGCTTTCATGGGTTGTTTTGTGTTTTCCGGGCTGTATGGCCATGTTCCAGAAGTATTCTCTCCTGACGTTTCGCCCATATAGATATAGGCGAAACATCAGGAGAGAATACTTCTGGAACATGGTCATACAGCCTGGAAAACACACAACAACCCAGATACATATTTGTTTTGTGGTTTGTTTCTATTTATGCTACAGCATCATCAAGGCAAAGGCTTGAAGTTATAATGCCAAAGAGATTCTACAGTGTCAGTTTATTTACCAGACTTTCTGCTCAGGCATGTTACAGAGGGTGCCACATGCTTATGAAGATGTGTTTAAATTTCTATGGTTTTTTCTAATGAGGCAGTTTTCTGAAAAACCTAGTGGTGATCCCAGAGATTGAAAACATGGATATTATCGATTTTTTCTCTCTAAATTCACAGAGACCAATTACACAAAATGCTTGAGAATGTTATTAATAGGGAGAATAGTACATGTTGCCCATGTCTACACCAGGCTGCTCTGGAGCAGCATGGATCCAGTCTTGGACTGGTGTTCTGTACAGTCCATACCACCAGTCCCAGCGACCCCAGAAACTTGGAGCCAGCCCAAGTTTCATAAAGAGGAAACCAAGTCCTTTTGCATCAGGAACCTCCACAATCCCAGAAAGATGTCTGCATTCAACAAATTCTTCCTTTGTAATGTATTGTTTTAAGTTACCCTTTTAATTGCACTGGGTGGAGTTAACCCAATGCTCCTTTGTTTTCCAGTAAACTTGTTTTGGTTAACTTTAATACTGTCTAAAGTGCCTTTATGTTAAGGACCTGATTTCACCAGAGGGTATTCTGACGGCCTCCGAGAAAGCCAGACATTATAGTTTTGCTTTTTGACTCGGGCGTGTCTTCACAGGCCAGGATAGCATCAGTTACACTAAGCCAGTGATTCCCAAAGTGGGCGCTACTGCCCCCTGGTGGGCGCTGCAGCAATCCAGGGGGGCGGTGATGGCCACAGGTGCATTTGGGGGCGATGAATAACTGTTAGGGGGAAGTGAAAGCAGAAAAGAAAGAATAGAAAATTTAGAAAAATTGATGTATGTATTCCGCTCATAGCGGGACCTCTTCCAAGAGTGTGAGGCAGGGTTGAACCTCTACCTCTCTCTTGAGGCACCTACTAGAACATGGGGGTGGGCACAGGGGAGGGGCAGAGCCTCTTCCCAAGTGCTGGAGACAGGGCTGAGCCCCTGAGGCGCCTGTTAGGACACAGGGGGCGGAGCTAGAGGAGTGGGCGTGGCTTCTTCCCAAGAGTCCGAGACAGGGCTGAGAATCTATACCTCTCCTGAGGTGCTTGTTGGGACACAGAAGGCAGAGCTAGGGAAGGGGCGGGGCCTCCTTCCAAGAGCCCAAGACAGGGCTGAGCCTCTATACCTTTCCTGAGAGGCCTTTTAGGACTAAAGGGTGGGTCTAGGGGTGGGGGTGGGGCCTCTTCCCAAGAGTGTGAGACAGGGCTGAGCCTCTGTATACCTTCCCTGAGGCGCTTGTTAGAACATGGGGGCGGGGTATAGAGGTTCAGCCCTGTCAGGCACTTGGGAAGAGGCCCCGCCCCCTCCTCTAACCCCACCCCCTTTGTCCTGGCAGGCGCCGCAGGACAGGGATAGAAGCTCAACCCTGCCTCAGAGCTCGTAACTCCGTCCATCCCAGTCCTGGCCACCCATTTGTGGCCCCGCCCACCTCCCCCTCCCAGCTCTGCATCTTGGACTAGGGGAGAGGCTCAGCCCTGCCCTCTTGAGCAGGAGCCACGCCCACCCCTCTAAGCCACACACCCTTTCCAGGGGGCGCTAAGTAATATTTTTTCTGGAAAGGGGGTGGTAGGCCAAATAAGTTTGGGAACCACTGCACTAGGCTGCCATCTTGTCCACTGTGTTATCACCAATGACAGAGCACTATGCGTCCAAGAAGAAAGGAATCAACCAACTTTGTCTAAATCGGGGCAATGTATCTCCCAAATTCACCTAAAGCAGGATATAGTCAGATAAAACCCAGAAAACTTGGGTTATTCACTGGATGTCACTGTACATCATAGGAGACAGAATGTGGTGGATTTGCAGTGAGTCTGGATGTTTGGGGCAGTATAGACAAGACCATTGAGAAAAGTCATTCATTAAATGAAGGCAAGAGCTGCCCAGATTACTCATACAGAACCTTACAGCTCTCATACAAAAGCTTCTTGTGCTTCATTTAGGATTCTTTAGGTTAGTGCTTGAAGTTTAAACACCTGACAATATTTTTAAAAATCCCTCAGTTTTCTTGCCAGGTAACCTGCTTTATTAAGCTCTTTTGTCTTCCTATAACAGGCTTTGACATGTTTTAGAACCTCAGAGGCACACCTAACATTTAGACAATGTTTTCATCACTTGTCAGCTTCCTTCCAAATCTAATGTGATTCCTTTTGGTTAAAAAAAGTATTAGGTTAAAAAAGTAATGAAGATGTGTGTCTGTTCTGGGCCAACTTTTCAAAACAACTTGTGCTTAGCTGTTGATTGTATGTATATTGTGCTCATAATGAATACAAATGGAAAGGCAAAGGCTATGAATTTTTGTAATATTTCTATAATCCATGAATTCTGCATCTTCACATATCCTATTATGCAAAAGGCTAGTATTTTTCAGCTCAGAGTCTTGCTGGGATTGGGAAAGTGGAAATCATAGATTTTGGCTTCTATAACATTAAGTTCCTTTCCCTTATTGTTGTAGCATTAACACTGAAGGTAAGTCAGTCAATAAGACAATGTAACATAGAATTCTTCATTTTCATAGAATCCTAGTGTTGGAGGGCATCCCCAAGGTCCATGTAGTCCAACTGTTTTCTTCTAGGCAGAAGGGCACCATCAAAACTCTCCTGACAGATGGCCATCCAGCCTCTAAACTAAATAATATGCTTGAGATCCCCAAGGGCCATTCATTTAGGGCTTTCTTCTCAGCCCAGTGCTGATTTAAATAAAATTATTATTATTATTATTATTATTATTATTATTATTATTATTATTATTATTTTCTTACTAAAAGTATCAGTCAGTCCTCCTCTTTGCAAATTCAACCATTCATTGGAAGACTGGCTGGCTGCTGCTATGGAGCGACACGTTTCTCCCCTCTCCTGATTGAGGCTTTCTGATGTGAACAAAATTCTGGGAACTGTAGTTTAGAGCAGGGCCTTTTGCATTCTCTACCATAGGGCTTCTCACATTCCCAAACTACATTTCCCAGAGTTCTGTGCTTTCTTTCCCATCGAACTCTCCTTTTTCCCCACTTTTCCTCTTCTAATGGCAGGAGGCCATTAATTTAAAGAAGAATTGGATCCTTTTTGGCTGCTTGCCATGAATATGAAACTGACTTTGGGAGGCTTCTGAGCATTACAAAATTAATACAAAGAAAGATCGGGTAAGTTTGATTTTTAAGTTTTAAGCGCAGGCCAAGCCCATGTGTTGGATATCACTTTAGAAGTACAGATTTGACCAAGTTTAATACAACTTACAAAAATTCTGAATTTTTTGTGCAAGCCTAATACCTTTTTAAGAATAGAGGTCTGCAGATGAACGTGGCTTGTCCATCCCTGGTCTGGTATGGAAGGTTTTCTGCTTGGGTGGCACCAATCCTTGTGATGTCACTGAGAGATGGGTATGGTTTTAAGTTTTATAATGAAAGTTTCAATGATCAAACTGGCTCAATTGCCTTTCTTTTGTCCACATTTGATTCAAGAAGAAACTTTTGACTGGACGTGTGCTTCCCAGCTATCTAGAGAAGTGAATGAAGGTAGCATAGCTAATTTGTATACATAGCTAGATGGTATGCATTTTCACAACATGAAATGCAAAATAGTTACCGACTATACGAGGGCGTAGTGAAGTTTAGACATTGCTGGCCAAAGTCTCACTTCAGGTTTTAATTAAATGAGTCAGAGATATTACCATTTGTGTCTCCTCCATGTGACATTTAGGTCATAGAATCATAATATTGGAGATGTCCTTGTCACTAAGGTCACTTGGTCGCATTATTCTCCCTGATTACAGAAAATCCAGAGCTAGGACCTCCCCAAGCTTTTCTTGAAGTCCTTTAACAAGGAAGAGACCAAGGAAGAGCTTAATAACTGTTAAGTATTCTTACTGTCATGACATTTCTAGCAAAGTTCAACCAAAAACACATTTTCATACAGTGTAACACCATTTGAGCTAGTCTTGCCCTTGGGCAGTGCAAAAAGCAAGACTTTGGTCTCTTCTCAAATAACAATGTTTTTCAGATACTTGAAAAGTTCTATCACATCTCCTCTTCCCCAGGCTAAACATACGTAGTTCTTCCAATCTTTCATCTAATTTAATACTATGTAAGATGAGGTCTCGTTGTACTCCACACTTCCTAATCCAATTTCACATCATTGGCTAACTTGTCATCAAGGGCAAGGTGGTTCAACTGTGATACTGCATTATTATATAGTTGGTTCAATGAGGACAGGGATAGAAAATCAGTCTGAGATGGTGAACTACATGCTCACAGGCAAGGAACCTCTTCACCCGAACTAGAAGTTACAAAAACAAAGTGATTGCGGTAGCAGTCTGGTCTTTCATAATATCTGAGCAGATCCAAATCAGTAAGCAAGTTGCTGACTCATCTGAAATCCCGATCTTCAGTCTGGGCACAGTGTTATTGATTTGCTTACAGGTCAGTAGTAAAACACTTTAAAATCTGCTGTGTAGCAATAGGTTTTTTTAAAAGCATAATATGATTCAGCAACAGTAAGATGAAATCATGTCTACATTTATGTTTAAGGATTTCTTGCTTTACAAGATTGGCAATAAAACAAAACAGCTGCACCAGGTGAAACAGGTTCACTATGACATGACACACCTATCTGCCAATGCTTCACCTGTATGTAGACAAATCTTATCAGAAACAGAGAAGAGAGAAAATATAGTTGAAGGACCTTGAGGTCAAGTAAGCCCTGCAATAGCAGAGAGATTTGCCATGGATCCTGGTGAATCTAGTGTGGGGCATGGGGAACCCACCGCCCCGTGCCCTGCATCACATCTTATGCAATCCCACAAGAAGAAGTGTCACTGCCTGGCTTCACTCCATTCTTCTTTATGGAATAAGGGAAGCCTCCTATGTTCTTGCCGCTTCGTCTTATGACAGTTTGACTTCACTTCAAGCACAGAGCCCTGCCAGAAGTAGATCTATGTCGTGCAAGGTGATACAGCAGGCTCCATGCCTGAAGTGAGGCCTAACTGTCATAAGATGGGCAATTTAGCCCATGTGAGGAGATCTTAGGAGAGCTGGGGCATTATGGGACTTTGGATAAAAAAACATTTGTCCACTCCTTCACACCTTTCCCCCCAGAATTGGGACTCATGATCACTGATAATTTGAAACAAATGCAACTTTAAAAAAACAAACATAAATTTTTATTGACATATAAGTATATTTCATCTGGAGCCCCGGTGGTGAAGTGTGTTAAAGGACTGAACTGCTGAACTTGCAGACCGAAAGGTCCCAGGTTCAAATCCCAGGAGCGGTGTGAGTGGCCGCTGTTAGCTCCAGCTTCTGCCAACCTAGCAGTTCAAAAACATGCCAATGTGAGTAGCTCAATAGGTACTGCTCCAGCAGAAAGGTAACGGCGCTCCATGCAGTCATGCCAGCCACATGACATGGAGATGTCTATGGACAACGCTGGCTCTTCAGC
This sequence comes from Anolis carolinensis, assembly GCF_035594765.1. Classification (NCBI taxonomy): domain Eukaryota; kingdom Metazoa; phylum Chordata; class Lepidosauria; order Squamata; family Anolidae; genus Anolis; species Anolis carolinensis. Next base: position 131,026,057 of record NC_085845.1, on the reverse strand, counting down.
TTAGAAATGGAGATGAGCAGCAACCCCCAGAGTCGGTCACAACTGGACTTAACGTCAGGGGAAACCTTTACCTTTACCTTTAAGTATAGTATCAGTAATATTAAAATAATTTAAAAGGTGCATTACAAAGACAAAATAAAAAATATTATCTAATAATCAGTACAGCACCACATTTTAAAAAGTCTTCAAGAACAGTAACAACCAATAGCTCATAAAACTCTTGTCAGAATGTAAAAGGCTTTGTCTGATGTCAGACGAGATGACACAGAAGAATTGATTCTAGCTTTCCCTACAACTAAGTTCCAAAGTCCAGAACAGGAGTGGAGATAGTGCAGACTGTGTGTCACACACATCCCTTGTAGTCACGGGTTTCCAAACCCAGCATCTCCCCCAGATTAGCCACAAAAGCTTTTTTTCTGTTTCAAAACATTAAAATTGTTTACATGTAGATAGGCTTTTTTTGGGGGGGGGGGGGTGCTCCCTTTATGGGCCTCAAACTATAAGAACCACCGCCCACAAATCAGCACTAAAAATGATGGGGAATGATGCAACCTCAATCTGGCCTCTCCAGATAACGGTCATTTGAACATGACTGTGCCCTTCCAAAATGTCAGAACAGCTGAAACATGGCCGGTGAGACCATCCAAGTTCTGGAATATGCTAACCCCGAGTTCAGGAGCAATATTAGAAAGACTCTTTCTTCTCTCTCCTACTCCCAGCTCCCAATGATGGACCTGTACAATGAAGATTCATAGGGCAGTCCTATCTTCAGGACCCTATGCAAGCCTCCTGCTCACCTACTGATAACAGGGCTATTGTTTGGATGTTCATACAGCAGCCCATCTTCAGGAGTTGGGTGATCTTTTACCTCCTCCCACTTCTTGACTGTATGACTGTTCAAATGGCAGCCCAGCTTTGGGAGCCATACATTGTGTGAGGGAGGGAGGGAGGGAGGGAGGGAGGGGCAGGACAACCCATCTCACTCACATCCTAGAGATGGCCCCAACTAAAAGAGAGGCATGCAGTGGTATGAGCTCACAAATAATCTAAACTGTGAGGATAAAACCCAAAAACGGAAAGGTCGACTATAGATTAAACATCTGGGAGAGGTTGCCTGGAATTTTGCAGTTCATTTCCATCAGTATGCAGATAACACCCAGTTCTATTACTCTTTTCCACAACAACCCAATAAAGACATTTCACTCCCAAAACAGTGTTTTTTACCACTCAATTCATTCCTGATAGGAAATAAACTGAAATTCAATCTAGAAAGACGGTGATGTTCTCGGTCAATTAATAGACAGATCATGGGATAGAGATTCACCTGCTGATCTGACATGCATCTTCACAATTCACTAATAGGATTTCACTGCATTTCTAAACAGTTCGGGACCTGCCTATCTTCATGACCGCGTTGTCCCCTATGAACCTTCGCAATCTCTGAGATCTTCCGGGGAGGCCCTCCTCTCGCTTCCGCATTCTTCACAGATACGTCTGGTGGGGATGAGAGAGAGGACCTTCTCGGCCGTGGCTCCCCGGCTCTGGAACTCCCTCCCTAGGGAGATTAGGTTGGCGCCCTTTCTATCCTCCTTTAAGAAACAACTGAAAAGTTGGATGTTTAGGTTGGCCTTTGAGGAGACAGTCACTGGATGACCAGCCTCATTATAATTCTATTCTGGATTTTACTAGGTCCCTCTTATTTGGGTATTTTAATCTGATGATTCTATCTTTATATTGCTGCTGCAGTTCCCCCACCTATAAAGTTGACTGAATTGTATTGGTGGTTGTTTGATATTATTACTGATGTATTAACTCTTGTTTTGTTAACTTATTGTGTTTTAACCTGTGTATATTGTGCTAATGTGTTTATGTTGTTACTTTTGTGAACTATGTTGACAGAGCTTTGCCCCATGTGAGCTGCCCCGAGTCCCTGCGGGGAGATGGTGGCGGGGGATATATAAAGTTTTTTAAAATTATTATTATTATTATTATTATTATTATTATTATTATTATTATTAGCACTTCTAAGATGATGCTAGCCCTCAGTTTGGTTTTCTTCCTGGAGCCTGGAAGCTTGCATTACAGTGGGGCCCAGGAATATTCATACAGTTAAGGTTTGTACGCCATCCATTCCTTTAGACATAAGATCTGGCCATGTTGAAACATAGTTACATCGTAGTTGGATTACTGTAGCACACTCAACCTGGGCCTGTCTTTGAAGAGTGTTTGGAAACTTCAACTGGTCCAAAGAGGTCAAGACAGATTGCCAAGACAGGTTGGCTACATGGAACACACAACTCCCTTATTGCAACAGCTCTACTGGCTGTTGCTCTGTTTCTGGGCAGTATTTTGAGCTGGTTTTGACCTATGTAGCTTAGGACCAGGCTATTCAAAGAACTGTATTCTCCCTTATGAATCCACCTGTCTTTGGTGATTTTCTGAGGAGGCCTTTGTCTCTGTCCCACCATCCTCACAGTTACATCTGATGGTAAAATGAGAGAGGGCCTTTTCAATGGCTGCTCCAATGTTTAAAACTCCCTTCCCAGAAAACTCTCTTTCTGCAGAGTAGAAATGTCTAAATAACCAGGTATTGTGAGTAGATAATATTTGTGGAGATGAGGGTTGCAATCTAAAATTGGCAAGAGGAGTACTACTTAATTTACTTAGCTGATCCCTCATTGTCTGAGTAGGATGGTCTTCCAAATCTTGTGGCTTTGCGGTGGATACGTATGTGGCTGTAGAGCCCTATTCTTAATCCACATGTTCTTCCATAGTGAGGGCATCAGTTTCCAGGAGGAAGGCAGTCCCGGTCAGGGTTGGCTTGACATGCCTTCCTCTTGGCACGTTTCTTCCTTTCGCCCTCCATTCATGCCTTTTTGAATTCCACAGCACTGCTGGTCACAGCTGACCTCCAGTGAGAGCAATCAAGGGCCAGGGCTTTCCAGTTCTCAGTATTTATGCCACAGTTTTTAAGGTTAGCTTTAAGGCCATCTTTAAATCTCTTTTCCTGTCCATCAAATTCCATTTTCCATTCTTGAGTTGGGAGTACAGTAACTGCTTTGGGAGTCAGTGATCAAGTATTTGGACAACGTAACCAGTCCAGCGGAGTTGATGGCAGGGGACCTTCACTCCAATGCTGGTGGTTTTTGCTTCTTCCAGCATGCTGTTATTTGTCCACCTGTCTTCCCAAGGGATGTACAGTGTTTTTCGGAGGCAATGCTGATGGAATCATTCCAGGAGTTTAGTGTCACATCTGAAGATGATCCACATTTTACAGGTATATAACAGGGTTGGGAGGACAATGGCTTTATAAAGAAGCACCTTGGTGTCCCTACGGAAGCTCCAATCCTCAAACACTCTCTGCTTCATTCAGAAAAATGTTGTACTTGCAAAGCTCAGGTGGTGTTGATATTTGTGGAGAGGTGGCTGCCAAAGTAGCGGAAATGGTCAACATTTTCTAATGTTACACCAGTAAGCTGTACTTTTGACATTACAGAGGGATTGGCTGGTGACTACAGAAAAGTTTTTGTTGATGTTCAGTGAGAGGCCGAGCTTCTCATGGGCTTCTGAAAAGGAGTTTGAAGTGGTGTGCATAGCTTCTTCTGAATGCACACAAACTACGTTGTCATCAGCATATTGGAGTTATATAACAGATGTTGTTGTGACCTTGGTTTTGGCATTCAGTCTGCTGAGGTTAAATAGTTTTCCATCTGTCTGATAGATGATTTCCACGCTAGTGGGAAGCTTCCCATCAACAAGATGAAGTACCATAGCAATGAAGATAGAACATAAGGTTGGGGCAATAACACATCCCTGTTTAACACCTGATTCCACCTTAAATGGGTCACTTTGGGAGCCATTGCTGTCCAAGACTGTTGCGATCATATTATCATCCAGTGAGGGGGGAAAGGAGTACTTGGAAAGCGGAGGAAGAAAGGGAGAAGGGAAGGAAATATTAAGGAAATTACAGGAACAAAGACTGCAATCTTGCCCTGCCATGTTACTATTCCTTTTTGCAGATATTCTATGTGTTTACTTTGATTGATTGACTGATTGGATTGATTTTTCACAGCAGCAGAGGATTAAGTTATGTAATCTTCCTCCTACAGATGTAAGTCATAGAATCTGGGAATAATTTCCACTTGGGGTAAAGTTATTTTAGCATGTGAAATCCAGGGAGCTTCTATGTGCAACCACTTCCTGATAAAAACTACACAAGCACAGATTCAGCTTTGGAGGTTCTTTTGCATGTGTGTGCATTGTCCAAATGCAAACACACACATACTTTTCAGTAGATCAGATGTGCCTACAGGATGCAACACAATGCATGCATTAAGGGCTGTTAAGCAGCTCACAAAGAGCTCTCACATCCTTCCAACACACTCTCTGAGACTAGGTTGGCTTTGTCCTGAAATGAACCCACATCCTCCCTCGCTACTCAGAATATCATGTTGATATACAGCAGAAACTCCTTGTGAATCGTTTGCCAGTAATTAGTATCATTTTTGCTGCAGTGTAGGTCAGCTTGAACTATACTCTAAAAGGAATGTGGCTGTCACAATGCCTTGGAGAAATGGCATTTACTTTTTTAGAGTATAAATCAATCACCATGGGGCCACCTTTCTACCCTCCCACACAACTGTCATATCTGCTTGTGCTGTAAGGAGGTCAGCTTATCCAAGAAGCAGAGCACCGTAACTTTTTTGTGTGTCAGGAGTTACTTGAGAGCACTGTAACTGAAACATATTAGAAAACTGACTTGGATCACTGTTCTATTCCCCTCATCTTAGCTTCAAAAAAAGTCTGAGCAATTTTGCTTGGCTTGGGTTTTTTTAAGGGTTGAGAGAACAGTGTATTGGTTTGAGCGTGAGCTATGGTTTGGACTATAAAACCAGACACCAGGGTTTGAATCTTCACCTGTCCATGGAAACCCATTTGATCTTAGGCAGGTTGCACTCTGTCAGCATCAGAGAAAGTCAAAGGCAATCCCGCTCTGAACAAATCTTGCCAAGGAAAACCTATGAAAACGCTGGACTCTCCACAGATATATATTTTTTCCTTGCCTTGCCTAGTTTATCCATGCCTCACAGCCTCTGAGGATGCCTGCCATAGATGTGGGCGAAACGTCAGGAGAGAATACTTCTGGAACATGGCCACACAGCCCGTAAGACATACAACAACCCTAAAACCTATGATAGCTTCACCTTAGAATTGTCCTAAGCCAGAAAAGGCTTAAAAGCACACAATGACAAAAAGAAGACATTTAGAACTTCATATGGCTTTTTTAAAAAAAGAGTTCAGGAAAATTTTATTACAATGAAAGCCATGGGATTTAAAAAAGCAAACATTTAAAATACTCCGAGTGAGAAAGGAAGAGCGAGATTTTAATATAGGAGTAAATCTCACAAGGGCACTCCGTAATTTTCAACCACAAGGTTATTATTTAATGACAAGGTGGAATTGAAAGACTTGGCTTTTATTTGGATGATCTACTGACTATAAAAAGTCTGCTCGGGGCAACAATTCAGGCTTGTCCTGTGTGGGTGTGCCAGGCAGAAAGCAGAGTCAAGGCAGCCAATCCCTTTTTCTTATGCACCTGTTGCAGGAAGAACGACGCCACCAGGACTGGGCTGAGTACATGAATGGTTATCACATGCAACACAGAGCCAAAAATACTGTTGTTTTGCTGTGTCAGTGGATATGACTATGAAAAAAGGGCTTTCTTCTCCCTCATCATCTATAGGACTTCACTCCTTGGGAGAAAGGGATTATACTCTGAGCCACATGACAGGCAAAGCATACTGCTGAAAACCTTTGCCACCAAAAAGGAGTTCTTTTTGGTGGCAAAGACAGGACAATATGGGAAAGGAACAGAAAGCAGGACCTTCACAGAGATGGGTAATCTAGTTCCATCAATCCCTGGCAACAAAACAAATGGCCAAGGGTGATGGGAGTTGGAAGCCAACAACATCTGGCAGCACCAGATTGGAGAGCCCAAGTGCTGACAGCTGTCATGTGTTTTGTGTTCACTAATGTGCCACATATGCAGACAACACGTTTCTGTATAAACAGATTTATATTATGCAAGACAGGGAAAATCAGAGGTCCCCTTCAAACAGTGTGTACTATATACGTGCATGGAAGGAAAAGGGTGGTTCACATTATCCTTATTCTAGTTCATCATAGACCACTCAGCTATCTATATTTAGGATTCTTTCATCTAATTAGTTTTTTCCCCTCACTTGCTGTGCAGGGAGGACGTTTCGCTCCTTTCCAGTGAAGGAAAGCTGTAGAGATTTTCCCAGCTGGGACTTTTTGCAGAGGCGGGGACAGCATAGTGACTTGGCCCTGGCCTAATGCTCACTTTTGATCTGGTGCTTGAAACTTTTCTGTTCTATTAAAACAATTCAGAACTCTAATCTCCGAAAGGTCCCAGGTTCAAATCCCGGGAGCGGAATGAGCGCCCGCTGTTAGCCCCAGCTCCTGCCAACCTAGCAATTCGAAAACATGCCAATGTGAGTAGATCAATAGGTAACGCTCTGGCGGGAAGGTAACGGCGCTCCGTGCAGTCATGCCGGCCACATGACCTTGGAAGTGTCTACGGACAATGCCGGCTCTTCAGCTTAGAAATGGAGATGAGCATCAACCCCCAGAGTCAGTCACGACTGGACTTAACGTCAGGGGAAAACCTTTACCTTTTAATCTCCTTTCATCTTCTGCTGTCACAGGCACCATGCTATTTGTTCTGATCAGAGTATTGCCTGCATTGTTTTGGGTGTGTTTGTTCATAACAATGAAGAACACATGAAGGAGAAAACCTCGGGCTCCCTATGATTATACCAGCAGCATCCTAGTAATCGGAAGAACAATGAAATATTCAAGCTCTGCAGAATTTTGATCCTGGCTTTAAAAATAAAAGCCATGCAAGAAAGCTCAACAGAGAATCAACAAAAAAGGGTATCCATGTTGAAGGAAAGGTATGATACTCGTAATTCCTGTGTGTGCTTAGGGTCTGCTTTAGCTGTGAAAGAAATTGTAAATTCACACAGCTGTGCATGCACAGATGTGGGTGACTGTGTCAGACTTCTGAGACAGTGAGTTACAAGGAATGGATTCCATTTCTCAATCAACAATATTCACTCACCTGAAAGGGGGTAAAAAAGAGAATATGCCAAGATGCTACTAGTTATCACTTTATGTCTACCAAATGACACAATTCAAATATAATGTCAATGAACTACAACCCAAAATTAACAATGCCCCCCATTTGAAACTACTCACCAACAACTAGCAACATAACATAAACAGTTCCAATTTTTTGTGTTTCAGGAGCGACTTGAGAAACTGCAAGTCACTTCTGATGTGAGAGAATTGGCCATCTGCAAGAACGTTGACCAGGGGACACCCGGATGTTTTGATGTTTTTACCATCCTTGTGGGAGGCTTCTCTCATGTCCCTGCATGGGGACCTGAAGCTGACAGTGGGAGCTCATCTGTTGTCTCCCTGGATTTGAACTGGCAACCTTCAGGTCAACAACCCAACCTTCAAGTCAGCAATTCTGCCGGCACAAGGGTTTAACCTATTGAGCCAACGGGGGCTCCATAACAGTTCTATCATAACTAGGTATCAGCAGCTGCTGAGAGCTCTTTTTTCCATTCCAACTTGTATTCTATGGCAGATTTTAGAGAACTTCTTCTTTCTTCCATTTTTTTATACTTTTCATTATTTTGTTCAAAAGATGTCATGACATCAAGGGAATGCTTGAGGGACAATATTACCATGGTTCTCTCACTATACTACTTTAAACTCAGGAGAAGTCCTTATGTAAATAAGAATATGAACTAGGAATCACTTAATTTTTTTTGGGGGGGGGGGGGCTCTTCATGGGGTATAGAGAGGTTGAAATATAATCTTTTGTTAATGTGAGGGTTGGGGAACTCCAAAATGCAACAAACAGTTCCTAGAGGTGGCATACACTTCAAAACCTTCACTTTCCACATTCAGTTACAGCAGAGTCTCACTTATCCAACATTCGCTTATCCAACGTTCTGGATTATATAACGCATTTTTGTAGTCAAAGTTTTCAATACATCGTGATATTTTGGTGCTAAATTACTAAATACAGTAATTACTACGTAGCATTACTGCGTATTGAACTACTTTTTCTGTCAAATTTGTTGTATAACATGATGTTTTGGTGCTTAATTTGTAAAATCATAACCTAATTTGATGTTTAATAGGCTTCTTCTTAATCTCTCCTTATTATCCAAGATATTCGCTTATCCAATGTTCTGCCGGCCCGTTTATATTGGATAAGTGAGACTCTACTGTATTTACAAAAATACACAAATGGCCATAAATATGACCCAAGAAATGGCAACATGCACAGATATACAAACAACCTCCCAATACTTGCAGGATACTTTATAACTGATGACAAACTGAAACAAAAATTTCAGGGGAAGTTCTGCTTGAGAGATAGTGAAATTGCATTTATAAATTCCAATCTGCCACTATAGGTTGGAATAGAGACAATGGATTCTTAGCTTACTAGATTTATTGCAAGATTGGGTTGCTGTGAATCTTTTGGGCTCTATGGCCATATTCCAGAAGCTTTCTCTCCTGAGGTTTTACCCACATCTGAGGAGCCTCCGGTGGCCTAGAGGATAAAAGCCTTGTGACTTGAAGGTTGGGTTCCTGACCTGAAGGTTGCCAGGTTCGAATCCCACCCGGGGAGAGCACTCTCTCACTCCAGAAGCAACTCCGGTTGTTCCTGACATGAAAAAAAAATCCTCAGAGGTTGTGAGGATGCCTGCCACAGATGTGGCAAAACGTCAGGAGAGAAAGCTTCTGTAACATGGCCATGCAGCCTGAAAGACTCACAGCAACCCAGTGAGTCTGGCCATGAAAGACTTAGACAATATATTGCAAGATTGGTTTCAGAACAGTTTCTTTATAGCCAAGAACTTATAAACTTACAAGACCAATGGGACAGTCTGGTTTTTCAACCCAACAGAACAAAACAGACAACTTCTTGATTGTTTACGTCTTCAGACATAATAAACTGCTGAGCATAGATGGCAAAACAGATGCTTATCAGGTGCTAACTGCTTTGCTAATTGCCAGGATGTTTGTGTTAGTTGTTTATAGCCAGTGTAATGGGTTTGCCATTGTTTTCATCCTATTTTGCCTTACTCCACCCATTCACACTGTCTGTAAATCCGTAGAGGTTACAAGTTATACTCTATACATCTAAGAGTGCTTCCACACAGCCACATAATGCAACTCAAACTTGGATTTAAACTGCCGGTCCCAAGCCGCATTGTGGTTACATGTGGCTACCCTATGCCACCTGAGTGGCAGAAGGCAGTCTACACCTCAGAGACTGACATCTGGGAACTCCATGCAAGATCAGTGCCTGGGGAGGTGGGATGGCAGTGCCTTACTTCCCCGTGCCCCTCCTTTCTGCAGGGGGTAAGATGAAGAAAAAGGCTTATCCCAGGTTCAAATGCGTTATCTTGGGTGCATCATTTGAATACCCCAGGCGAATGCATTTTCTACCTCGCACTTTGTGGCAGTGTAGATGAAGCCAAAAAAGTGGGTTGTAGTCCAACCATCTGGAGAAACTTGCCTGTGATTTCCCTGAGCAGTGTGGCTTATATGGCTGCTTCACATGGCAAGGTTTTCTTGGTGATGAGACCCTGCTTGTGGTAATAGAATTTTTATATGTTAGCAGATATTTACAATTTAGTAAAGGTAAAGGTTTCCCCTGACATTAAGTCCAGTCGTGACCGACTCTGGGGGTTGATGCTCATCTCCATTTCTAAGCTGAAGAGCCGGCGTTGTCGATAGACTTCTCCAAGGTCATGTGGCCGGCATGACTGCATGGAACGCTGTTATCTTCTTGCCGGAGTGGTACCTATTGATCTACTCACATTGGCATGTTTTCGAACTACTAGGTTGGCAGGAACTGGGGCTAACAGCGGGTGCTCATTCCACTCCCAGGATTTGAACCTGGGACCTTTTGGTCCGCAATTTCAGCAGCTCAGCACTTTAACACACTGTGCCACCAGGGGCCACAATTTATAGATCATTAAATCCTAAATCGTGATCCTCAATCTTGTCTCCCTGTAAATGTTAGCTACCCTGAGTTTCTATTTGGGAAAAAAAGGTCTACATTGAAGATGCATGGGTCACAGCCTCACTGAACCCCATATCCATTTTAAGAAGAAAAAAAAAACCTTTGAAATGCTCAAAATGCCACCCTAAACTTTCTGGGAATGCCCTCCCTGTGCCCCCGCCCCAACTTGTTTTGCTACAGGAAAGTGCAGTGGTCATTCTGATAATTTTTTAAAAATCAAAAAACTTCTCCATTTTCGGGGAGGGTAACATTTGAGAGGGTCCCTGGTGGTGGCCCAGTGTGTTAAAGCACTGAGCTGCTGAACTTGCAGACCGAAAGGTCCCAGGTTCAAATCCCAGGTTCAAATCGGGAGCGGAATGAGCACCCACTGTTAGCCCCAGCTCCTGCCAACCTAGCAGTTCGAAAACATGCCAATGTGAGTAGATCAATAGGTACCGCTCCGGCGGGAAGGTAACGGCGCTCCATGCAGTGATGCCGGCCACATGACCTTGGAGGTGTCTACGGACAACGCTGGCTCTTCAGCTTAGAAATGGAGATGAGCACCAACCCCTAGAGTCAGACATGACTGGACTTAACGTCAGGGGAAACCTTTACCTTTTTTAAAGATTTGAGAACCTCAAAAACAGCTTTGTGTAGTATGGCCCCCTTTGTTGTACATTTCTTTGTTTGACTTCCTCAAAAAAAAATTTAGAACCAAAGATCAGAAAAGGGAAACTTTATTCATTTGATATGTATATGAGAGTCAACATGCTGTCGTGCTTCAAATCCTGGTTCAGCCACGGAAACCCATTGGGTGACCACAGAAAAGTCACACTCTCTGCTTCAGGGGAAGATAATGACAAACCTACCTGAATACACCTTGCAAAGAAAAACTAATGATAGGGAGGCCTTTGCATCACCATGTCAGAAAAGAGATGAATATACACAATGCCAATATGGATACTGTATGCGATGGTACTTGCGTATTTTGATGACTTCTGCACACTTCATGTGTTGAAAAACTCCTCACTGCATGGACAATACAATGGATTTTGTGGAGCCTTTTTTTCATAGGACATTCAGTTTATGGGAATCTGGGGGCAGAGCCCTCCCCTGCATATGTTGATTGAAATTATGGAGTGGGTCAAGAATAGCGAGAAATGTATTAAAATAGGCAAAAAATGCAGTGATGAAAATATATTCCCCTCTAAGTGCAAAACATCAGTTTTCATTTTGGAATTAAAAGAGAAAAAAGGAGGAAAGAATCCAGGAAAAAAAATGGAGTGGCACATCTACCAGAGAAATGTACCAATTTGCTACTATAGGATGCAGGAGCCCCTGGTGGCACAGTGGGTTAAATCCTTGTGCCGGCAGGACTGATGACTTGAAGGTTGGGTTGCTGACCTAAAGTTTGCCAGTTCAAATCCAACCTGGGGAGAACGCAGATAAACTCCCTCTATCAGCTCCAGCTCCATGCAGGGACATGAGAGAAGCCTCCCACAAAGATGGTAAAACAATAAAAACATCTGGGTGTCCCCTGGACAATATTCTTGCAGATGGCTAGTTCTCTCACACCAGAAGCAACTTGCATTTTCTCAAGTCACTCCTGACACGAAAAAAAAAAAAAACAACTATAGGGATGGGGAGATTCCATTTTTAGTCATTCCTTACCTGTCACACCTAATTTTTTTCATGCCCCACCCCATTTTCTTTCATTTCCACTATGATAGCAAAACTGCTGCTGACCCATTCATTGGGAGGAATTTATTAGGAAATACCTCAAAATTCCAGAAATGTTAATGTTATTATTTTAAAATGTCTCTTATTTTTGTGTACTTTTCTTTGATGTTGTGTTTTTTGGCTTTGAGTAAAATGCACTTGCCTCTCTATACACAAGCAATTTTTTTGGACATGGATTGTTTTTATACCCCACGATAAGTTGAAATCTTCATTCGTGTCAACTATTCATGCAATGTGTTTTTATCCTCTTGTAAGAGGTGATTAACTTACTGAACTTGCAGAAGGGAATGTATTGCTGATTTTAAAATGATCTGACAAGTTTTTAAAGAACAATGCATGGCATTTAATTCATCGGAGCAACTAAGTTACTCACATTTTAAAACTTTTTTGGCTAAAATAGAAGCATCTTTCCTGAGTGAGTCATCCTTTTTGGGTAGCAGAGTTCTGGGTTTATTTTAGGATTATTTTTTTTAATCTGTGGATGCTCAGTACACTTATGTAAAAAGCTGAAAATGAGTATCAATGAATTGTTACACTTTGTTTCAGAGGAGTGATTTAAAAAATGTTTCAAAAGAAATAGGAAATTCAAAATTGCTTGTGCTTCAATCATAACATACTATTCTCTCTCCCCACCCGCAGTCCCAAAATGTCAAAATATTTTTATTGGTCTAAGATATTATTGCTGGCCCTTGCACGAAACGTAAGGACAGTTAGTGAGAAAGCTGGAGAACTAAGCATTTAATTAGCAAGATCGATGATATCATCCACACTACAAAACACACCTTCAGGCACCAACTATGCCTATTATTAACAATAATAAATTATTACCCTGTTTTTCTCTCTTCATTGAGATCCATGAAAGGGATGGGGGCTGAACTTCCCCTGAAATGGTCTGACAAAACTGGCTATTTTTATATCTCTTCAAAATTATCAATCAGGAGTGTACTAACTGATGAAATGCTAAAAATATAATGACAACTATTGGTGTCAAGGCCTTCAAGGAGCAATAAAAGTTGGCTGCCATCTCCCCTATGTTCACGTGCTTGAGAGTAAGCAGCACCAGTCATATTCTGCATACACATCTTCATATTTAGGAATGTTTGAATAATAATGGATGGGGGAAATGATTGGTCTTCTCCTTGCAAGGAGTCAAAGTTAATAACCACTGACATGCCAATTTGAGCCTCCCTCCACCTTAAAACATGCTTCAGGAGCTCTTTCTGCTCACAAGTATTATAATATAGTTATCCTAAAGTGCATTCACACTACAGTTCTAGCACTATGATTCCACTTGATCCTTTTTTTTTTCCATGTAAGGAGCAACTTGAGAAACTGCAAGTGGCTTCTGGTGTGTGAGAATTGGCCGTCTGCAAGGATGTTGCCCAGTGACCAGATGTTTTTCATGTTTTTTCCATCCTTGTGGGAGGCTTTTCTCATGTCCCCGCATGGAGTTGGAGCTGATAGAAGGAACTCATCCGTGCTCTCCCTGGGTTGGATTTGAACCAGCAACCTTCAGGTCAGCAACCTAACCTTCAAGTCATCAGTCTGGGTTTAACCCACTGCAACACCGGGGGCTCCACTTGATCTTCCATGGCTGCATCTTACAAAATCCTGGGGCTTTTCATTTGATGTGGAACCAGAAGAGCTGTACAAATCAGGATTCTAAATAACCTGAGAATAATCTTGTAAAGAAGATGAACCACAATGTAAACCCATGATAGACATTTAGTATCTCCTCAAAGATTAGGTTATCTTGTATCCAACAAAAATAATAAAAATTAGCCTGTACATAAGCTTCAAATCCCAGATTTCCATAAAATGTCGTCATGGCAATTAAAGAGGAATCACAAAGTTATAATTGTGTAATGCAAAAGAGGACTCCTCTGTTGGGGGTGCTTTGATTATGCTTTTCCTTCATGACAGGGGGTTGGATTGTATACAACACGATTCTACAGTTGTATGATTCCGTGTTTCCTGGAAATCTGGTTGTTAGATCCCAGCCAGCCATGGCACTAGGGCCTGCAGTGTTTCAGGATTTGCACTTTGACACAGATGATGCTGAGGATTATGCTAATATTTCACCCTCCACGGAGGGGCCTTTGCAGCTGCAGGTGCCCGAAGATATTGACTTTAGAGACTTACTAATTTGGAAAGATTCTTCTATTCCTCCCTCGCAGATAGAGCCAGATGTTGCTGAGACGCCTGGGAACGGGGTTTTTAATCGTAGAGATTTTGTAACCAGAGAGAGAAGTGCAAAACAAGGGGTCCGTCAGAGCCAGAGACTGGCAAATAGATGGGATAATGGTTAGTGTTCCCATGAGAAAGTTTTGGGAGTTTGTACTCCCTAAATTGTGGACAGTCCGGAATCTGTTAAAAGTGTTTCGCTCAGTAGATTTTCTTGCGGTGTCAACGTTGCTTTTCTTGGAGAGAAGTTTTCTCCATCTCCAGCTCTTGTTTGTTTCCAAGCCAAGTTTTTCAGTTCCAGTCGGGCTGTGCCGTGCCGTGACTCTTGAGTAGACCTTGACTTTACTTCAGTTGTTTCCTTGTTCCTGATTCAAGTTTGCTTCAGCCTTGACAACCTTGCTGCCTTGATTGCTACGAAGTTTTTCCAGTGGATTGAACCCTGTTTCTGCCAGCCTTGTTTCTCTGTTTCAACTCATGGACACTTTGATTTCTTTGGAGAGCTATCGAGTTCTCATTGTGGATTATAATATCGGACTTTTCCCTTTACCCATTTGGAACTACCATTAACTTTCTAAAAAGAACTATTCCTTACTCAGATTCTAGACCTAACTTCCTTTGGATATATAATTGCTTTAATAAAGATATAGTGTGTTATATTGGTTCTTGTCTGGTTTTCGAGTGCTCATGCTGCCTTGGGGTGCAACACTGGTGTTCAGAGAGATGATTTTTTTCTCTTACTAGACATAATACAGTAAGCTCTTTGTATCCATTGGGATTTTAAATCTTTTAGAGTCATGGTAGGTTGATCCTGGACGCAGAATCTATGGATATGGAAGGCAAACTGAATATTTCTGTGCACTTTCTCTGATGAACTCCTGCACTATAGAATTTGCCTCTAGTGGTCATGGAAGCAGTGCTAGGCAATCATTTCAGGATCCTTCTTAAACAAAGTTGGGTGGAAGATGTTACTCCTTTTCTGAAACAACATCTCTGGGTGTGTGGTATAGTCTCCTCTGGAGGTTCATAATCAGATGCTGCATTGTATCTTCCAAATCAGCTCTAGTTTCTTAAATACTGTTATCATGATTTTCAATGGGTGAGCAGATGAAGACTGGTATATAGCATATGTTCTCCATCTCAAAGACTAGAACTGATAGGGGACAACTGGTGCCATTTTTGAAATCAGCAGGTCAAATATACTTAGAAACAGCAGGTCAATATTACTTAGATCAGGGTAATGCATGACATGGGGTGCCGGATTCCCCATGCCCCCAACGAAGTGGAGAAACGCCGGCAGCCATGTGACAAGGTTGTTAGAGTTTCCATAAATTAGAAGCAATTTGAAGACAAACAACAACAAAATTTTCTTACAGGTCGGGTATCTCTTATTTGAAATGCTTGGGACCAGAAATTGGGTGGGGTTTTTTAGCCACCAAATGTGTATTAGCCAGTATTATGTATTCCTGCATGGCAGTGGGTGGGACAGGATAACCATTGCCATCACTTCCATATTTATGATTCTTTAAACAAATACATATTAAATTAAGACACTTTCCTCTCCTCCTTCAGTGTTCCAGGACATTTCCATAAGCCACATATTCAGTACTTATTGTTGTCGACCGCGTTTTAGGGGATCAGGGCCCTTGAGGAGAGACCCGATCCGGTCCTGAGAGAACGGACCTTGGCGGAGCCGCAATACAACCTGAAACCGAAATGAAGAAGGTCCGCCAAAGTTGAAGGAAAATCCGCCAAGGAGTCTTTATTGAGCAATTCAGCTGAAGAGGACTCTGGTAGCGATCATTCGACTTACCAGCAGTCCCATACAATCAAAATAAAGCCATACTTATACAAAATTTCAGTCTGACAGCCATTTGAATTTCCCGCCCTGCTTCCCCGCCTATCTGGTCGTTGATAGGCTAGAAGGTTGAACGAGGCGGGCTTTCGTTTCCCGCCTCGCTCCGTTGGCCCAATAGGAAGCTGCCTTACGTCTCCACTCGGGCCAATCAGGAGGGAGAAGGCGGGAGTTAGCGAAACAATGAGGTGACGGGGACAGGAACCAGAGGATTAAGTCCTGCTAGACTGATTTCTAAAGGGTGCTTATTTTATTAATAGCAGCAATCAAGGATGTCCGGGTTTCTGTCACGTATACAGATTTCAAATATGCCTTGGGGTGTCAGAGATGGAAGCAAAGATGGGTTGTGATGAGCCATATTGACAGGCTCTGCAGGGCGCCTTCCTGAGGTGTCCTGGGTATTTCTTTGGGTGATCTATGACAATGTTTGCCTTGGGGCGAATCACCTTTAGGTCAGCAACTCCGAATTCGGCGACTCAAGCCCTATATTGTCCATGCAATTTGAATTTGATTGGATTTAGCGGTGGCAGATTATCCTTTTGTTTTTTTGGGAAAGGAAGCCTGGGTCATAGGAAATGGGGTAAGTTCTGGGGTTCATGCTGAGTTCAAAATATTTCTTATTTGATTTCATAATTTGACAATTATATGAAATAAAATGAAAAATAAAATAAAGTTGGAATATAAACCATGCTGGGAAAAATACATATTTTCCGGGGATCCCAAAGAGTACAGATACATATAGGCAGATAGATAGATTTCATGGAAATAAGGGAAAATTCATAAAAGTGAGTTACATTGCATAAAGGGGAATCATGAATGATATAAACAATTGAAAATACTTGATAAGAACGAAGTTCATAACATCTGGAGAACCCAGCGTGGAAAGTCATAAAAGTGAAGTTTTAGCAGCGTGATTTTATAATTCATGAAGTTAGCCCAACGGTTAGAAGTTCATATAATAGTGATTCATGAGGGTGTCCAAGTTCATAGGATATAAAAATACACGGGTACATTGGGAGAAGAGTTCATCTGTGGTGGAAGAAATTCATAGAAATAGCAAGGGGAAGAGGTACATGTGAGTTGCAGTCTTTGGAAGTATAGGATTTCATAAGTTCAGGGGTAGGTTTGGGAAAAGCGTTCTTCTCATTCATAAAATTATGAAGGTGTGAATGAAACGTGGAGGGCGCCCATCC
Organism: Anolis carolinensis; assembly: GCF_035594765.1. Taxonomy (NCBI): domain Eukaryota; kingdom Metazoa; phylum Chordata; class Lepidosauria; order Squamata; family Anolidae; genus Anolis; species Anolis carolinensis. The sequence goes on along the minus strand of NC_085845.1, from coordinate 131,008,968 downwards.
AGGCACCCTCCTAGCAGCTGTAGAGAGGGTGAAGGTCCTTGGATAACTATGTCTCCCCAGCGGGGAGAGCGATCCCTCATCCACAGTTCACAGAAAAGGACCGGTGATCTCTTAAAACCATCCCGCGGGTCGCGGGGAGAGGAAAGTCCGGGATAAGGCTGGAAAAGAGCAGTCTGGCTTGGAAAGAGCAGTCGGTTCCGTGTGACAGTCAGCTGATGAGGTGCCGAGAACTGGACCGATTTTGGTTCCGCTGGTGGTCCTTGGGTCAGGAGCCTTAGGAAGGGTTAGAACTAAAAGAAGAGCGTGCTAGGGGTAATTTTGATAAAGATATGAGCCAATTTGTATCGTCCGCCGTATTAACCCATGGCAGAGGAGCCTCAGCCAGAGTTTAAAGGACGGACGGGTTAGTGAGAGGGAGGGGGAGGATTGCATGTAAAAGAAGGAGTCAGGGAAAGACACAAAATAACCAGATAGAGTGTTACTGTTATAAAATGAATGCTATTTTTATTGGGGGATTAGTTACATAGTTCAGGGAAGGGGAAAGTGAAGAAAAAAAGATCTTTTAATAATAGTCCGCTGCGGTCCCGCTCTGTTCCTTTTGTTTTTGGATCTGCGGAACTCTCCGCTGCAGGTTCAAATCAATTTGAATGCTGGTGCCTCGGATATCATTATTTGCAGAAAATCATCTTGCAGGAGTTATGCAAGTCAGATGGGCCAGGGAGGCTCATAGCCAGACATCTTAGGTATAATGTATCTAGTCAGTACAGTTGCAAGGGATAATAGGTGAGGTGTGACACTTATAAATCCTTTATATGAAGTCTATATAATTGGCTCTACATCCGCCACACAGGCATGCTGAGCACAGCCCAGAGAGATCAATTACCAGCCCGTCTCTGTTGGAGGAGGCCAGACAGAGGGATATTTGGGATAGCTGGGCCTCCATGCCATTCCTTCCCAATTTCTGGGTCCATACGTTTAGCTGAAGAGGGAATAGAAAACACAAGTGTTCCACATTCCCTTGGGAATTTAAGGGCCTGCACAGAGCCTGAATGAAAACAGTGGGATTCTGCATACAAGCTTTCCCTCCAAACCTCCCCGCAAAGCAACGGAAAAACCAAGGCTTTGGCAAATGATTAATTCATATTTAATCTGCATAACAGCTATAAAAGAAGCATAATAATACAATCAGATAATTTGTTCCACCTGCTTTGAAAAGAAATGTCTTGGATTCACCTCCTCATTTAATACAAACAGCAGGAGACTATTATTCTCATGAAAATCTTCCAGCCCCTTCCAGGATTAGTTAATAAAATGTTCAGTTCCCCTTCTTCTCCCTTGACAAAACACACTGCCTTTTTCCTTTTCTTTTATAGTCTAAGCACAATCTCTAAACACAATAAAAGGGCATTTTTAATTACAATATTTAGTAGAATGGCTGTTCTTGGCTTTTTGGCATATACCTGCCATTCATTTCAAAGCTTCTGCTTGATTTGGGGTGCATCTGAGAGCATAAGGGCATTAGCGTAGTAATTATATCTTGCACATTTAGTTAATTTCCATGTAATTCACGTTCCAGCCAGTTACACTAGAACTAATGTAATCTCAAAATAGATGCTGCATTCCAGACTCAAGCTACAGTGGAAACCATTTGTAAATGAAACTATTTGTTTAGATTTAAATGTGACCGGGCTAAGTGTTGCTCATTAAAATGGCTGTGATAAGTTAACTCTGTGGTAGGTTTGTGATTTCCAGCTTTGTCCTCCTAAGATGTCAAGAGCTTGTTGATAATAAGATAAGTTCACTGTAGGGCTGATTGATTCCACAAGTTCACAAGCATCAACGTTGCTTGCCAAAAACCCAATTACAGACGAATAGACCAGTATAAACAGAGCTCGGAGCCTCACAGGCCTGCTTAATCTACCCAAGAAAAATGTCAACATCACATAGAGACAGTAGTAGCACTAAACTAGTTTAAATGGGATTCTTGATAATGCTGGAATGGAGAACATGTAGCACATTAGAATTTCTAGCTATTGGTACTTCTGGCTGGAATATTGAGAATTTATTTATTTACAGTATTTATATTCCGCCCTTCTCACCCAAAGGGGACTCAGGGCGGATCACATTGTACACATATAAGGCAAACATTCAATGCCATATAACATAGAACAAAGACAGAGACAGATGCAGAGGCAATTTAAACCTTCTCCAGCTTCCAGCTTCTTGAGGGTATGCTTGATTCTGGCCACAGGGGGAGCAGCTGCTTCATCATCCACTGCGATGGCAACTTCCAACAGCAGCTGGATGATTTTTTATAGTGCTGTAAATTAGTCTCCCTACATATAAGTAGTACCTAAATTTCCTACTTGATAGATGCAACTATCATTCGGGTTGCTTAGGTCAGCAACGAGCAGGGGCTATATTTTATTTTTAATTGTCAGGTGCTCACCCCGACACGGGCTGGCCTCAAACTCATGACTTCTTGGTTAGAGTGATTTATTGCAGCTGACTGCTAACCAGCCTGCGCCACAACCTGGCTGGATTCTCAATTCAATTCCAGTTGGAGTCTCAACTAGATATACTCATGAATAAGTCTAGGGTGGGTTTTGAGGCCATGATTATGGAGTTTGGTATGATCTGTGGGTAAACAGAGGGTCATTTTGTAGAGAGAGGAAAGCACCAGCACCAGCACCATCTCAGGGGAGTAGCCTAGCCACTACCATTTTCCTCCACAGCCATTTAAAAATGCTAGAAGCAGTGCCATAGTGGAGAAAGTAGAAGTGGTCAAGTCTTTTTTTAAGTTCTCCTGGGTGGGACTAAGCTCTTGTCTTTCCCCACTTTACTCAGAAAAGGGGATGGTTATTTTGTCATAAGAGCTAAGGTTACTGACATTGACCCATGGATAAGTTGACCCAGGTTTTTTGGGTTATGTATTTATTTCCCATACTTACACCCCACCCTTCTCACCCCCGAAGGGGGACTCAGGGCGGCCTTACAACCGGCAGCAATTTGATGCCCACATACAATTTCAGAATAACAGTTACACTTAAAAACTAAAGATTAAAACATCACTTATTAAAACAACAGTTAAAATCACACAAATTCGTAATCATAGTCCAGGATCAGTCCATTATTTGATTAACGTTTCTAAACTTATACATGAGTATATAAGGTATGTGCATTTTTTCAAGAGTATGAATGGCTCATTTTTTTATCAGAACATGTTGCAGTCCATAGATGTTTTGCGACTTCCAAGGTTAGATTGCCAGTCTCAGGTGGTATAAAATGGATATTTGCATAGGTTAGTGTGAATATAACACATGTCTCATCCATCTGTTCCTCACTGTGCAGTTATTTGGTTATTACAGATGTTAGTGTCAGCTTCAGGTTTTAGCAAGTCTGTCAGCAGGATGCTATCAATGTATGGTAAAAGTACCTGAAAGATAAGCACAGCGGCCAGACTAACAATAGCGAAAGTCTGGAAAGGGAAAAAACTTCCTATGGTTAATCAGAATCTTGGACATGATACAAATGGATAAGCTAACACAAAAAATAAGAGAGGGTAAAAATAAAACAGACTGGACAAACTTCACAAAATTCTTGATAAAAAGAAGAATGGACTTCATGATAGACTTATCTACAATATAAAATGGTTTAAACGAAAAGATACTAAGGAAAAATACAAATATGTAATCAACGAAAGAGAAAACTCTGAGGTCAAGATGGGAAGTCAACCAATATTTTTTTTCTTTTCTTTTTCTTTTTCTTTTCTCTCTCTTTTTTCCCCCCTCCGCTTTTCTCTCTTCACCTATTTTCAGAACCCTTTCACTTTCCTGTCAATATATTGTTCCACCACTTTCGATGTATTATGTTTCTTTACAAAATAAAAAATAATAATGAAAAAAAAACCCTGAAAAATGAACGTTTTTCCTCCTTTCTTGTGGTTAGTGGTAATATAATGGATCCTGACTCCAGCATATCAACAGCAGTCTCAACTGAATGAGACAAAGGCTCGTCCACTCTGACCGCTTAGGTCTGTTTGGAACCAGGTTGGCAGAAACTGGTTGCATAGAATCATAGAGTTGGAAAATACCACATGAGCCATCTAGACCAACTCCCTGCCATGCAGGAAAAGCACAATTAAAACACCCCTGACAGAGGGCCATCCAGCCTCTGCTTAAAAGCCTTCAAAGAAGGAGCTTCAATCACATTCCAAGGCAGTGAGTTCCACTGTTAAACAGCTCTTACAGTCAGGAAGTTTTTCCTAACATTCAGATGGAATCTCCCTTATGAAACCTGAACCCAATGCTCCAAGTTCTAGTTTCCCGGGCAGCAGGAAACAAGCCTGCTCCCTCTTCCTTATGACATCTTTTCAAATATTTATACATGGCTATCCTGTCTCCTCTTAACATTCTCTTCTGCAGCTCTTTAAGGAACTTCTAATAAGGATTGTCTCCAGATTATTGATCATTTTAGTTGCCCTCCTCTTGACACCTTCCAGCTTGTTAATATCTCTTTTGAACTGTGGCGCCCAGAATTGGACACAGTGTTCCAGGTGACGTCTGAGCAAAGCAGAATAGGTACCATGATTTCCCTAGACACATATTCGTTTTGATGTAGCCCAAAATCCCATTAGCTTTTAAAGCTGCTGGATGATTAGACTGAAATGCCTGGAACAGGTGTGAGGCCAGGAAGATGGCCTCAAATTGGGTCCAGGAACCACCATATCCACAACTTGAAAGCCACCAAAGTGTGCAGCCTAACCCTCCATTTTCTTGCCACCATCTCTCCAGAGGCATGCAAGGTAGGAAAAGGGGGGGGAGTGACAGCAGTGGATATAATCAGTTAAAATTTAAATGCTCTTTAAATATCTGCTAGTTCAGGTTATAAAACTGATGCAGCTATGGATTTCTCTAGAACTTATGGTCTGACGTCACTCTAAATGTCGTGGTTAATGCTACTGAACACTGGGAGCTGTAGTTTTACAAAGTCTTTATCCCTCTCTACCAAAGAGTGTTGGTGTTTAGCCAACAGATAGATGGTTGCATCTCTAGAGAACAACAAACTGATGTCCAATACTGCCAATGATTGTTGGAATCACACCTCCAGACTTTGTGCTCTGACGTATTGCCTTTCTCCAACACAGCATGGTGTTTGAACAGTATTCATTCTGGGGTGAACTTTGGATTGCATTTGTGGGGTCCACCAGTAAGGATTTTTGATGAAAATTCACTTAACACAGATCATTGCATTGGTCCACAATTTGTCTCTTTAATTAAAGAAAGAAAACCATTGGAATTTAATGGAATGTGACTAATTTAATATGCTTTCATTTTTTTTATTAAAAATCTTGTTCGTTCCACCCTAATATCCATTAAGATTTTGCATATTAAAAAGACAAAAATCTGGCTTCCCTTTCAGACACTGAGCACACTTTCTAAAGGGTTTCCCCACCCCCACCCTAGTTAAATCCGTTTATCACAGCTCTTGAATAAATGCACAGTCTTAATTCTTGAAGCAGACAATACAGATAATAGTATGAACTACTAGTTTTATAGTGGAGAATGAATCAAGCTACTCAGCAGCACCACAAACAAGTGGGCATCCAGGGCATTTTCTGGCTGCCAACTAAAGAAGGGAGAAAAGCAGAACCCTCTCAAAAGGGGAACCCACATCATCTCCTTAAAAGTCAAAAAGAAAGGTGGGTTGGAATAGGAGGGGGAAGGGGAGAGTTGCCTTTCCACCCCAGGCTCCTTCTACACTGCCACATACCATATATCCTTGAAGATAAGCCGAGGTTTTTTTAGCTCTTTTTTTAGGCTGAAAAAGCCTCCCTTGTCTTATAATGGGGTCAAGATCAAACCAGGCACAGAGCCTACTGGTCACTGTGTGTTTTCTTTTCCAGAGCCTCCCTTGGCTCCACTTTTCCTCCCAGGCTGGAGTTATCTTGGGTTTTTTTTTAAGAGAGAGAGTGAGAGAGAGAGAGAGAGTTTTCAAAAGGGAAAGGAGAGTGAGTGAGAGAAGCCCTTGCAAGCCAGGAAGAAGAAAACGATTGCATGGCTGGAAGGGGAAGAAAAAGAGAGACTCTTGCAAATTTGCAGAATTTATTATTATTATTACTATTATTCCAAAAACCATTGGAGTCAAAAGGGAGGGAATGAGGGAAAGGAGATATATTCCATTTCCTCCTTATTTGTATGGCTTTCCTTCAAACCCATCCAATTTCCCGAACCTGCAGAGGAGAGAAAATCTAAACTAGGGATAGAGAGAGAGAGAGATTTTCATGTACCTGTATATCTGTATCCATATATATACATTCTTTTTATATATGAATTTTCCCCTCACATGTTTACAAGTCTCTGCAAATCCGATATAGATATAATTATCTATCTATAGAGAGATTTCTATATAGATATATATGAATATAGATACATAGGGCTTGCAAATATTACAGGCGGGAAATGCATGCACAAACATATATAGACATGTCTAGATAGATATGAATATAGATATATAGGACTTGCAAATATCGGAGGGGAAATGCACACACATATATATATAGAAAGAGAGATGTCTAGATAGATATAAACAGATATAAAGGGCTTGCAAATATTGCAGGAGGGAATTGCACATACATAGAGAAAGGATTTACAAATGTTTCAGGGGGAAATGCATATGTGAAATTAATATATATCATTATAGATCTATATCTAGTGCTGGATTGTTTATATAGGCATTGAATGTTTTCCTGTTACTATGTTGGAAGCCAGCCTGAGTCCCCAAGGAGAGATAGGGCAGGATAAAAATGAAGTATTATTATTATTATTATTATTATTATTATTATTATTATTATTATTATTATTATGTTGTTGTTGTTGTTGTTGTTGTTGTTGTTGTTGTTTTGTTGTTGTTGCCATCATTGTTTGTTGATCCTCATTTTCCAATTAGAGAGCTTGTTTTCTGTTTTTCTTTGAAATACGGTAAATATTCAAAAACATTTAATCTACTGCTGCCTCAATTAATGTAATTTTATTGGTATCTATTTTTAATTTGAAATATACCAGTAGTTGCGGCATTTCCTACCCTTGGCTTATATTTGAGTCAATGTTTTCCCAGTTTTTTGTAGTAAAATTAGGTCGGCTCATACCTGAGTATATACGGTAATCCTGTTTTTGATCTGCTTTGAACTGGATTATATGGCAATGTAGATTCATACCATCCAATTCAAAGCAGATAATCTGGGATCAGATACTTAACTACATGGCAGTGTAGATGGGGGCCCAGAAGGTTTTTCTTCAAGAACTCAAACTAGGTTTCTATGTCAGGAATGGGAGGTGAACCAATATAACAAAAGCCCTTCACTTTTCCTGGAACCTGTTCAAGATTGATGGCACCACTTGGGATTCAAACAATTTTTGTTTCACAAGACTCTTTCACACTAAACAATTATAGGCCCCATTATTTCTCTTTGCCTGCCCTGGTTCTATCATATTGAATCCTGGGATCTGTAGTTTAAGGAGGTATTTAGAATGTCCAGCCAGACAGCACAAATGTCTCATCAAACTATAAACCCGAGAATTCCACTTAATATTTCCAAAGCTGTTAAAGTGGAATCATAGTGCTATAAGTGTGTACTGTGAAACAGCTTTGGATTCGAGCTACATGATAGTATGTATTAACAATAGCTTTGGTTTTAATTGTTGTCAAGTTAGCCTCAACATAAGGCAACATTATGAATGAGACTGCTGTAATGTACCTGTGGTAATAAACGCATAATCTGATACCATTGCTCTATTACATCATTTCTGCTTTTAACTTCTGTAGGCTCCACAACTAATGCTTTCCACTATAATGGTGTTATATCTCCAGTGGGAAGTTTTAAAATGTGCCCACTCATTTACACAACCAGGTGGAGAAGGGAAAAAGCTTTATTTCTTTGTCATTAAAATTGCCCCACACTTTTGTCTTATATATTTGAATGACTTTAACAATGAACCACTGTCCCAGGAAGCTCACCTACTCAGAAGTCTTGGTGCCAGATAAGCATTTTGAAACAAAGGTGTGCCAAGCTACCCACTTTTCAATCTCTTCCACATTCTTTATTTTTTTTTTCCACCAAAGACCTGTAGCAAAAATCATTGGTCAGAAAAAAAAATCCCCTTCCACATATACTTCATTCTATTGTTTTTTTCTTATTATTTTATGGCATTTCTAGGTGCATTTATTTTAGAATGCACCCATCAAATAAAATATTTACCAACTGTTTTGCTCACTGTCTCCTGGTTCTACTGCTTGCATAAAAGGTAGATACTTATCTTACTACTTATCATCTTCTTCCATTACCCATGTTTGCCCAATTCCAACCTGGAAATCCTAGGTGAACACATAATTGCTAGTGGCAATACTGTGGGCTGTATCAGTTTTCAAAATCTGTCAGGTTTCCAAAAAGATATCATGAACAGTGCTTGTCACAATGGTCCCTGGAGCCTAAAGAGAATTTAAAAACTGTTAGTAACTGCACTGATCCAGAACAACAAACCAGTTTCTGTAGATTTTGTCTGTAACAAACAGGGACTTTTGCAAAGCTAATGAATCCTAATGGACCATTCAAAGCCAAGATAACTCTCCCCAACCCTCTGTATTATAGCAGGGGTTGCTCCTAAAAGTATATTGCTGCTTAGAAAAATATTTTCATTTTCTCCCATCTCAGTTATTGTAGAGATTGTCACTAAATTTAGATTAGACAAAGAAGCTTGAGGAGCTATATGCATGCATATGTTGTAGATCAGTCACCGGAAGCTGATGGTTTAACTGATGGTTTACAGAGGATTGTGATCTTTTCTGTGGAAGATTCAGAAAGGATTGTGAGCTTTCCTATGGCACAAAGTGATGGCCCCTCAAAACTGGAAAATGATGGTTCTCTCTGTGAGAAAACCAGCTTGGAAAGTGCAGGGGCTCAGAGGAATCAGAAGTAGCAACAGCAGATAAGGAATCGAGTGAAGGGCTAAGTGATAAGGAGGGTTCCCATGGGAACCCACCTGTAGCTACGGAGATCACCAAAGGTCTTCATTTATAAATCAGAGCCGGAAATAGATTATGTCATTCAGAGAGATTACATGGGAAACTTGTGAAATAAATTCATGGGAAACGGAATGCTTTCATGGGTGTCTATTAAACAACAAATTGTTTACCTTAACGTCAGTGCATTAGAGTGAGAAGCTAAGCCTGAGTTCCCTTGTTCCTGGTTCAAGTCAAGCTTTGATTTTGGATTTGATAGATCCTGGAAGTTTTCTATGTTCCTGTTCATGTACTCCTGTTCAAGTCTTACTAATTATGTCTTCCTGATTGTGAACTTATGTTTTCTCTGTGATTTCTGGCTGTTTCTGGACTTTTCACCTTTGGAACTTTGTGAGACATTTGGATTATAGTTTGGTTCTCACCCCTTGCTAAACCTTTTTGGATTATATATCTTCCTTTCTTATTCCAGATTTTATATGCTTTTATATATCATTACAATAAACTGTTTGCTTATATTCCTGGACTCTTGTATGGTGCACTGATCATAGGTGTTTCCAGGCCTGGAGTGCAACAGCATACACCCAGGGAGGTGTACACACACAGAGAGAGAAATATAATACCACCCAGAAAGTGCAGGCACTTCAACCCTTTAAAATGCTGTCTCTATTATAGCATTGGCAAGCAAGGAGAAAATTATAGCAAGAATTTACAAAATATTGTTAGACTAGAGTATAGAAAAAGAACACATAAAGGAATGTATGATCAAATGGGCCAGAAATATAGGTAAGACAATTATGCTAAATGAGTGGGAATCAATTTGGAACAAAAAATTAAATTATACATATATGATTTGAAAGAAAATTGGATAAAAATGATGTACCAATGGTACATGACTCCCCAAAAAATTGTCAAATTAGCCAGACACCAATGACAAATGTTGTAAATGTGGTAGAAATGAGGGTACTTTCCACCATATGTGGTGGCAGTGTGATAAAGCAAGAAAATACTGCAAGACCATTCAAGATCTGTCCCAAAAATCTTGAAAACAAAGTTCAAAGAAACCAGAAATCTTCCTACTAGGTATGACGAATTGGAATTGGAATACAAATTTAGACAAACTTTTCTCATACCTTGCCACAGCTGCCAGAATTGTTTTTGCGGGATCATGGAGACAGAAGGAGATACCAGATTTAGAGGACTGGATAGGAAAAAATGATGGACATTATGAACATGGACTCACTAACATCATTGTTAGCTAAATTGCAAGGAAGGACTATCAAAACAACAGATTGGAATCTCTTCAAAGACTGGTTAAAAGAAAACAAAGCAAAGATTTTAATTTGACAAAAGGGAAAGACACCAAAGACCATCCGTGAGATCAAGAAAGGAAGCTATAAGAGATAAGCCAATGGACACTGAATCATTTTTTTACGAAGTAAGTGTGTAATACCACCACTATGAAGAAAGAAAGCAACAACCATGTTTTTCTTTTTTTCTTTTTTTTCTTTTTCTATTTTTCTATTTTTTCTTTTTCTTTCTTTTTCCTCTTTTTAAACTTTTTTTTCTATCTTACTTTCCTATAACCAAAATGTTCTCCCACTTTTTATGTAAAAGGAACTCTATTTTTTATTTTCAATAAAAATTACGTAAAAAACAAACAAACAAATATAATACCATCCAGAAAGTGCAGGCACTTCAATCCTTTAAAATGCTGTTTCTATTATATCATTGGATTTCAGACATAATGACAAGCTTTCCAAAGGAGCTCCAGAACAGACTGATCGATTTCTCAAGTTTTAATGTGTTCTTATCCCAGCTGGTGAGATGATTTGAACAACAAAATGAGTGGTGTAACAGGTTTAACTTTTAATTGTGATTCTTTTGAGCAACTGTCGTCAAAACAGTGTGTCAGAAGAAGGTGCAATCTTGGCAAGGAATGCTTTATTTAATTCATATGGGTGTATTTTAGACATAATTATCTCATTCAGTATAGGAAAACACTCAAAAGGAAAACATAACCAGTGCTAATGTTTACACTCACAGGGTCAAATAGGACTGTTTCTTGAAACACAATTTTACACTACACAGGTATAACATTATGATACTACTTTAACTGCTCTTTCCGCATCCCATGGAATAATAGTGTTTATCATTTGAGGAGGCATGAAAAAACTCTATGTTAATAAGGAAAGCCAACAAAATTTGGCCATAGAAATAACGAGTCAGATTTCTCCACAAAGGCATGGTATCCTTATGATGCTATCTATCTCAAAGGAATCTGTGGCAGGAAAGAACTACTACTCTTGAAATTTACAGAAATATTTACCTACATGCCTCTGAAAGATACTGTCAGTCCCCCATATCCATAAATTTTGCATCCACAGAATCAAACATCTGTGAGATAGATAGATGATAGATAGATAGATAGATAGATAGATAGATAGATAGATAGATAGATAGATATCTCACAAATCTTGGTTTTGTCATTTTATTTAAGGGACACCCTTGTACTACCCTATTGTATATACAGGAGAGTCTCACTTATGCAACATAAACGGGCCGGCAGAATGTTGGATAAGTGAATATGTTGGATAATAAGGAGGGATTAAGGAAAAGCCTATTAAACATCAAATTAGGTTATGATTTTACAAATTAAGCACCAAAACATCATGTTATACAACAAATTTGACAGAAAAAGTAGTTCAATACACAGTAATGCTATGTAGTAATTGCTGTATTTACGAATTTAGCACCAAAATATCATGATGTTTTGAAAACATTGACTACAAAAATGTATTGGATAATCCAGAATGTTGGCTAAGTGAGTGTTGGATAAGTGAGACTCTACTGTAATAGGACTTGACTATCTACAGATTTTGATATTCATGTGGGATCCTGGAACCAAACTCCAGAAGATACTAAAGGTACACTGTAGTGTGTTTTTTTTAAAAAAAAATGTTGGATTTTGCTGAAAGAAAGAGGAGAGAAATCTTATTTTTGTATATAAGTGACTTTGTGATAGTATGCCTTGTAGAAAAATCTGTATTATTTGGGGTACTATTTTCTGCTCTAAATTCATGAAAAGATTGCTCTATGATTGGCAGAGAAGACAAGAGCAGCTGAAACACATGTCAGACAGATTCTGTTCGACTTGTACATCACTAGCCCAAGGATGCCCAAAGCTCAAACAGATTTTCTGTGGCAGAGGAAGAGACTTCAGAAGAATGAAAGGGGGTGGGAAACCCATGTTCCACAAAAAGACCACTGTTCTATTTCTAGAAGAGAAGTTAGAATTCAAGCACTATGTACTCTAGGAAAGATTTCCAGAAAGAGATTCCAATAGAGGGAAAGGGAGGCAGGGGGGTCAACAGCCCCCCCCCCCCAAGAGTAGGCTTGTGGGGATGAGCCCTCTCCTCTTGAAATTGTGTGGCAAAATTTGACCGCTAAGACTCCAATGTAAATGACCTCCTAAGGCATTATTTGGAAATTGCTATGTCCAAGATGAATTGCATCAAAATAATTATATTCAGACATGGAGTGAAATATAGTGTTTAGATGGGGAAAATTAATCTTGTCACTGTTGGAGAGAAATTCTGTGAGAAAAATGTGATAAAATTGAACATGTTGTCCATAAAGATGTTATTATTCCAGACAATACGGGTTTTGACAACAGATGTTCCATTTAAGCAATGGTGGAAGGATTCACCTAAAATTCATACTGTTGTGGTTCAGTCTGATGATGATGAAAGAGGATTTGGGAAACAGCAGTTTGTTCCAGGAAATGTGGAGTGGCAGTTTGTCCCAGGGAATGTTGTTGACTCAGAAAGGCAGGTGGATTCAGGAGCTGAGGATGGCTTAGGAAAACAGATGGAAGGGAATGTGGAAAGTTCTCAGTCGAGCAAAGATGAGGGTGACCTTCTACAGGAGTCTGAAAATTGTCAACAGAGCTCGGATGCGAGTGAGGGGGATGAATGCTTGTTAGACAGAGATTCCAGATTAAAGTTGAGATCAGGCCCCCATCACAGTGTGAGAATTGCAGGCAGATGCGGAGAAACAAGAGTGCACAGGAATGTGTTTATGTCTTGCAAGGAGGGTTAAAAGAGATGTAATTTAGGAAAGATTCCAGTCAGAGCAATCTTGCTTTTGGAGAATCAACTCTTGCCTTGTTCAGGCCTTGTCACATGCCTAGAATCTGTGTTTGGATTACTTTTGAAGTTCATGTATTCATGTTATCTTGGATTTACTGTGCTATTTTTGGGATTTTGGACTAACTTCTACGAAATCATTGAACTGTGTTTAAGGATTGCACTTGCAATTAGTTTTTACTGATTTTTCTGCATTTTAATAAGTTTTGCTATCTTTCTTCAATAAACTGAAAAGACTCAAGCCTGCTGTGGCAGAGTTTGTGTGTTGGAGCAAGGTGAACCAATGCTGGGGTGCGACACATACGGCAAGCGGAAAAACAAGAATTAAATATACTTTAATGCAAAATGCAAAGAAAAGAGGAGGCTTGGACTTAGCTGATTTCACATTATATTTTCCAGCATGTTGTTTGGACAGCACTGAGAAATGAAATATTATTAGAATTGGAAGGATGTGACTGTCGTATCAACCTCATCAGATGTGGGGGTTTTCAACAAATTCCATGCTGCTCTCTGTTTCTTTCAGGCAATTTTACAGCTACCAACATGTCTCATCACATGATGCATGGCTGGCCACACACCCTTTCAACATTTTTGCAGCATCCCGCATTGGCTGCCACAAATTTCATCAAATTTCTACATTACAGGCAGCGCCTGAGATATAGGTAAGTTTAGGGCTATTTTCTACATTTTTGTGCAAATTTGATGCTTCCCTTGGTCTGATGGGGGGAAGCGACGGGGCGCCATGTGCCCCATAGTGATTCTTCCATCTTTTCCTTCCCTTCCCATCATGTAGGAAGGAGGAGGGTAGACACGTGGCCTTCATCTCCCTGCCATAACGTTGCAGGGAATGGGAGGATGGGGACAACAAGTCTGATGAGGTCCTTGATACAAGTCTCTCTCTGTTATACTTTTCTGTTAATCCTCCTCCCAAGAGGGCCTAGATCAGGCATGGGCAAACTTCGGTCCTTCAGATGTTTTGGACTCCAATTCACACAAATCCTAACAGCCGGCAGGATGTTAGGAATTGTGGGAGTTGAAGTTCAAAACACCTGAAGGACCAATGTTTGCCCATGCCTGGCCTAGAACAATTCATCCAGCAGCAGCAGCAAGAGGCAAAATTAACAATGGTGCCAATAACACTAAACTAAAAATATGAAGTAGCACACTTTGCATGCTCTTGCTTTGTGGCATATTGCTATGCATCAATATATTCTTTATTTAATTGTTATCATACTAAAATAGACAATCATTTTTGAAAGAGCATATCCTTACCCACCCTGACATGACCTAAACTAAAATGCTTTCACATCTTGTGGTGTGGTTTCAATGCTTAGAATGGTGTGAATCATAGAATCATAGAATCATAGAATAGTAGAGTTGGAAGAGACCTCATGGGCCATCCAGTCCAACCCCCTGCCAAGAAGCAGGAAATTGCATTCATAGCACCCCCGACAGATGGCCATCCAGCCTCTGTTTAAAAGCCTCCAAAGAAGGAGCCTCCACCACAGTCCGGGGAAGAGAGTTCCACTGCTGAACAGCCCTCACTGTGAGGAAGTTCTTCCTAATGTTCAGGTGGAATCTCCTTTCCTGTAGTTTGAAGCCATTGTTCCGTGTCCTAGTCTGCAGGGCAGCAGAAAACAAAATTCATGGTAGCTGAGGATTCTGGAAGCTAAGCCTCAGAATATATGGAAGCCCAATGGTTTTCCACCTTGGCTTTAGAAAGACATTCCCATTTATATGAGTGAGAAATTATCCCCTAAACCGCCGTAGAGTACATTGGAAAAGGGATACATGTTCCAATTGCACTGGGGAGGAATATAGATAAGTTGCTCCCAGAGATAATGTGCTGAGTTCCTGCAAATATCACCTTCCCCACTCACCTCACTCAGCATTTATCTAGTAAGGAAAACTTGATATACAGTCAGAGAACATTCATGTTGACTTTCAATCATATTTCCTATGTCTGCTCTTTATATCAGAGAAGCTAATACAAACTATTTCATGGGTTCAATCCTGAGAAATGGAGTGGGGTTGGGTCAGTGGAATTTCAACAGCATGAAGTGCAAAAGAAGTTTGTGTCTCCCCATCCATCAAAGAACAGATAATTTGTCACCTTACGTTTGAAAAGTACAGGAAGGTGAATGCGGTCTGGCCAAATTCTTTCCCTGATTATTTACGATATAACATAAGCCACTCCGCCTAGATCCTATGAACAGATTTGCCATCTGTTTAAAAGACGGAGAGAACAAGACAAAAAAAAGAAAAATCAAGCTCCATCTGTCTAGGAGGGCTGTGGGGTGGCCATGCTAGAACATTTGGCACAGGATATGTTTAGAAGAAAGTGCTCAGAGTTTATATTTCTAAAATCTGTTTGCAACCCTGCTTCAATCTATACCATGCTCTTACTATTCAGAAAAGGGAAACTTTATGTCATTATCCTTAGTTTCAAGCATGAGCCAGTTGTTTTATGTTCTCAGGCAACCCAGGCCAAAAAGCTAATTTTTGTATCAAATATGGACTAAATCTGTCCCTGTAGTTGATTCCTGGGCAAGTAGTAGCTATTGCCAGATCCCCTAGAATGACCTGCCTGAAGAATTTGGAATTATTACTTTTTTGGGAATACAATTCTCAGAATTCCTCAGGCATTATGGAATCCACAACTCCACCCCACATCATCTCACCCCACGTCCGCCTTTCCAGTTGTGATCAAGTTGTAATAGGGGCATTGAATAGTATCACATTACACACAGATAGCTATGTAATAGATGTGCAAAGATACCTCTATAAAGTGTTCCCTCGCTACTTCGTGGTTTGTTTTTCGTGCCCTCGCTGTTTCATGGGTTTTCAATAAATATTAATGTACACCATTTATCACAGGATTTTTGCTGTTTCACAGGTTTTTGCGGTGTGCGTGCGCGGCTGGAAAGGGAGAAATAAAGGGAGAGTGGGGAGAGTAGGGAAGGGCTGGAAATTTAAAAAAAGGGTTATTTAGCTTCTATTCTTCATCTCTGCCAGTGTACTGTATATTGTAATTACTAAAATTAAGTATAAATACTAAAATAAATATAGTGTCCCTAGGTAAAGGTAAAGGTTTTCCCCTGATGTTAAGTCCAGTAGTGACCAACTCTGGGGTTGGTGCTCATCTCCATTTCTTGAAAAGGGTGAAGTCTTCTACAGTGCTTATTCTGGTAATAATCTGCTCATGCAGCCATGACTACTATACAATACTTGTTCAACAGCCTAAACAAGGTAAACATCAACAAAGGGGTGCTAATGACATCATATGTCATCAACAGGATTCCAGCATCCATCTGCTCTGAAAACTAGAAAATAAAGTGGAGGAGAATTCCTTTTCAATACATCTTAAATAAGAATTCACCAACATGTACAAATTTCTTAATGTTCAAGGTGGGGAAAAGCATGAGATCTAAATCTAACTCAGGGAAAATGGATAGATTTGTTGATTTAGGCCTGGGGTTCTGACTATTTATTTTTTAAGACCTTGGCTTTGAATCCCTTTATCCTTGCCACAATAGTGCCAAATTAGGTCTGCAAAAATTCCTGTAGCAATTCTTCATCTTTAATACCTCTATAGCATACAGCTACAGCATAGTTTTTCATCTTGAGAATTGTGATGTCTGTCGAATTTGGCAAGTGCAAATGGGTGCGAATTTTGTTTCAGTTTATTTGAGCTATCTCTCAGGTTTAATTCTAGGTGTCAATTACTGAAAATTCTTCTCTCTGACTAGTATCCCTTGAGTCACTGGTAGAGATTTCGGGTTGCTAGTTGGAGCACTGTTATGTCTGCCCAGTCTGTAAGACAAAATGACAGTCTTCCATGTTCCACATCCTGAAATTAATTGAAATGGTAATTTAATTGAATGTGTGGTTTAATTTTATTTTGACACTAGCAATGAAACAGTGGAATAGCAGGTTAATTTGGGAAATTAATAAAGTTTATATGATATGTGTAATTCTATAGAGTCCACTACATTTGTAATATGAAGTACAGTAGAGTCTCACTTATCCAACATTCGCTTATCCAACATTCTGGATTATCCAACGCATTTTTGTAGTCAATGTTTTCAATATATCATGATATTTTGGTGCTAAATTCGTAAATACAGTAATTATTACTACGTAGCATTACTGCATATTGAACTACTTTTTCTGTCAAATTTATTGTATAACATGATGTTTTGGTGCTTAATTTGTAAAATCATAACCTAATTTGATGTTTAATAGGTTTCTCCTTAATCTCTCATTATCCAACATATTTGCTTATCCAACGTTCTGCCGGCCCGTTTATGTTGGCTAAGTGAGACTCTACTGTATTTGCCTTATGCTGCATAGTGGTAGGAATGGCTCTAGTGATGTCAATTGCATAATCCAGCCATCTTGACTTCCACATTACAAAATACAGATCTGAGAAAAGCAGAGATGAAGTTTCGGCAGGTGGTGGACTCTCACACTTTGGAAGTTTGCAACAGAGGCTGAATGACAATCTATCAGGAGTGCTTTATATTTGAATTCTTGCATGGCAGTGACTTAGATTAGATAGCCCATGTTGTCCTTTCCAATGTTATGGACTTAACGACACTAGCCACTTAATATGGAACTAGTCCAGAGCATTACACCCAGGATCAATCATGATGATGACCACAGAAAATGGACCAAACACTCTACAGTGTAGTGTTGGTATCCAGATGATCCAGTTGACCCATTTCCTTGTCATTGCTATAATTGGTATCACCACCATAATTCCTCATTGGTCACAGATCTCCTTGGACATCTTCACATGGCCCATGGAGGTCGTGCTGTTGTGCCAGCAGTCACTGGTGAAAGAGAAAGCACACAGGGTGCCTAATGGCACCCCGCGTGCCCATCCTCCCCCCCCCCATCACATCGTGGGGATGGGACAGGTCATGTTTATTTATTTTATTTAATTACAGCATTTATATTCCGCCCTTCTCACCCTGAAGGGGACTCAGGGTGGATCACATTACATATATAGGCAAACATTCAATGCCTTTTAACATAGAACAAAGACAAGACAAACATAGGCTCCGAGCGGGCCTCGAACTCATGACCTCCTGGTCAGAGTGATTCATTGCAGCTGGTTGCAGCTGGCTTGCTCTCCAGCCTGCGCCACAGCCCAGGCCTCCATCAGAAAGGGTGACAACATGCATTGCCCCACTGCCCTTTCCCACAATCATATGGGGAAAGGGGGAGGAAAAACACTTTCCTCCCCATGGTGGAGGAGGAAGTGCATTTTGATGCTTTCTCTCTACTTGGGGAGAAATATGAGCAGGGCCTGCTGTGTGACATCTGATGGCGCTCGGCAGACCCTGTCCGAGCCTAAAAGTGTTCTTTGTAAAGACATCCCTTGTGAGTGCCTAGCTGATACGGATGCTTCTCATGAGGTCATATTGGGGCATCTGTCTGATCAACAAGGAGGGGACAGAGTGACCTCGCCCCTCATTCTTGCTGATCATGTGGATACCCCATTCTAACCTCAGAAAATGCTATCATGACAACCAGGCAGTGATACAGGGATGGCCCATCAGCTCAGAGAAAGGAAATGGCAGCATTGCATGCATGACAATGGATTGGGACAAAGCTGACCTGCACCAATTGTCCAGATGGCTTTGAAGCCTGCTTAGTGTGGAACAGTGTTAGGTTTAGAACTAAATTTCCAGGTGTTTACTGAAAGTTCACATCTGCTGGCACCAGATTCAAGGTAATATGTTGTTGTTTTCCCCATGTAAATACAACCTATGAGCCAATGGCTCAAGTTGCAGAAGCCAGATGTTATAATTTGCCAATTTTAATGGCAAAATGTTTTGAGAAGGAATCTTCTTTTTTCTTTTTAAGCACAGACACTGCATTTTCTAGACATGTAATACTGAGCTTTCACAGTTTTTAATCCTAAAAGTATTATATAAATATTTGGTAACGGCTCTTCATAAATCACTAGCTGAAAAACTGAATATTAATAAATTGAATTTTTCAAATGCCAGCAAAGAGAGGAAGAAAAATTGAAGCTTGATCCTAACCAAAAAGGACAATGGATAAGATCTTGCGTCTGGTAACTCCATGGCAAAAAGTTAGTAGTCCTGATGCAATTTTGAAATGAAAGAAAGAAAAAAAGAAAGGAAGGAAGGAAGGAAACAAAAATTAGGTTTTCTAATTATTTATTTTTTGGAATGACATGAGCGAGACCAATGAACTAGAACTTGTGAAAAAGATCTCTGTCTTCTGGCTCTGTATTTTAAGAGTTCAATAATACTACATTTATGGCAGCAGAGATTAAAGGCAGGAATTTAAAAGACTTCTTAAGTGATGAAAAATAAAGGAATGAATACATAAAGGTTCTGAATAAGTTTCCCTTCTTTTAACACTGTTCCTTTAATTGTTCGCATTTAATGAAATACCACCTTTTTGTCAGAAAACAGTAGCTTTTTCTATTAATTTGTGGGGGGATTTGTTTCATGATTAAGTACGGCATTCATCAGAAGATTATTTCATCTGCAAAGTGGAGGAAAAATAAAAGAACAATGCTGTTCTGCCTTCATCCATCCCAAAGACATTATAGATTATTAAATGGTCTCTTAATTAAGGAGTGCTACAGCTAAATTGAGGAATGAAACACATTAATGCAAAGTACCACAAGAAATGAAGGACCAAAGTAGACATGACTGCTAGTGATACAGAGAAACTAAATGCATTCAGAAAATATGGCAAGCTCTTCTTGCTTTCATAGAAAATGTATGCCAAAAACATCTACAGATTTAAAAGAGAAAAAAGTGCTCATCTATTTATGGATAGACAAAATACATATTTCAAGAGTCCTTCAGTACGAAGAGATAAGTAGGCCTGGTTTTTCCAATATGGAGATGAATGAGGAAAGCAAGGTTTTTTGCTTGTTTACTTGCATGTTTTATGCTAAGTAGATATTGTGAATGAGCTAGGTATGGAACTACTATCTTTTCTGTATCATTATCAGGCAAAGTTTTATGATTCTTTCACTTGAAGGCAACACACTGGCACTGAAACAGAATTGTCACAGTGTGCAACCTGTTCTCGGACTGCTACCTTTCACAAAATACCTGTCCTACGCTATTGATGGGGAAACTTGTCAATAGTCCCTGATCACATCACAGTCCCATTACTTACCTTATGCAATGAGCTCAATCCACTTCTGTATTGGCATGCCAGCACAGGAATGACATCTCGGGGGGGGGGGGGGGGGGATTGTCCTGCTCTCCCATTCTGCCCCACTCCTCTTCATGGTAATTGATTGATTTCATTTTTAAATGTACTAACCTTTGCTATAATTACAAAGCTGTTTGTTAGAGAATTGTTTTATTTTGTTTTGTTTTTAAAAAAAGCTTAACTGAGCAGTTGAACTGCACAAGGTCAGAGTTATGTTTCGAATAGAAAGTGCAGCCATGCAACTACAGAGTAGCAAATCATCATAGTTATGCACTTATAAAGAGGTGCAATAAAGGAGGTGATAATCCCAGTAACATTAGAAAATGTTGACTATTTCGGCTACCTTGGCAGCCACCTCTCCACAAAATTCAACATTGATGCTGAAATACAACACAGCCTGAGCTCTGCGAGTGCAGCATTTCTCTGAATGAAACAGAGAGTGTTTGAGGATCAGGACATTCGTAGGGATATCAATGTGCTTGTTTATAAAGCTATTGTCCTCCCAACTCTGCTATACGCCTGCAAAACATGGACTGTCTACAGACATCACACTCAACTCCTGGATTCCATCAGCATTGCCTTCAAAAAACCCTGCAAATCTCTTGGGAAGACAGGCAGACAAATGTCAGCATGCTGGAAGAAGCAAAGACCACCAGCATTGAAGTGATGCCATCTCCCAAAGCAGTTACTATAATCCCAAATCAAGAATGGGAAACATAATGTTGGTGGACAGGAAAAGAGATTTAAAGATGGGCTTAAAGCCAACCTTAAAAACTGTGGCATAGACACTGAGAACTGGGAAGCCCTGGCCCTTGAGCACTCTAGCTGGAGATCAGCTGTGACCAGCAGTGCTGCAGGATTCAAAGAGGCACGAATGGAGAGCTAAAGGGAAAAATGTGCCAAGAGGAAAGTACATCAAGCCAACCTTGACCAGGACAGACTTCCATCTGGAAATAGATGTCTTCATTGCAGAAGAACATGTAGGTCAAGAATAGGTCTCCACAGCCACCTACTCATCCACCACCAAGACACTACACTTGAAGAGCCATCATCCTCAGGCTACGAGAGATTGCCTAAGTAAATAATCCTAATAAAATGCCATTATCACTGATTGGGCAAATGCCATGGGATAACAGCTTCATGTGATAAATTCCTAAGGCCATAGTACAGTAACTATGTACCTTTCCTGCTGGAAGAAATGGGGACTCTAAATTACTTTTGAGTAGCCATCTCCAGGATTACACTGTACATATACAATTACAAGTTGTACAGCAGATAGTGAAGTCACAGCATATATACAGAGATGCCTTTATTTACATTTTGGCCAAACCTAATTAGATGTCTTGAATTTTTTTTTTCTTGGAGGAGGGCAAATTTGCATATCTAATAATATATTCCAAAACATTCCCCTGTTGCAACAATATAAAAATTAAAGTCCCTCCCATATAAATTGTGCTAAGTAAGAATACATTTTCTTTTTTTAAAAAACTGGGGTGCACAGGGCCTCAAGGAGCGGGAATAATAACTCAGTATTCAGCAAGCCATGATATATAGGTATAAGAATATCTGTTTCTCTAAAGACAATCTCAACTAATAATAACTTCAGCTGAACTTAGCGGTTTGGGTCTGTTTATGTTAGATGACAACACTGAGTTAGAGTGCTCTTCTACTTGGCCAAGATGGCTAAAGGCCAGCTGAACCAACATTAGGCCAGCAACAGCTGTGCTGAATTTGGATTTCTCTCAAATTAGGGATGCTAGAAATTCCTAAAGTCCACCCTTTGCCTAGCTTAAATTTGTAGCCTGTTTCTGAATTGGATGAGTTTTGCATCTTACATAACTGCTTCACTTGGCAATTTCTCTAGCCATTTTTTGTCTATTCTCTTGGCTGAAGACAGAACTCTAAGAACAATAGAAGATAATTCTGCTGACAAAAGGGCAGATTTAAGATCAATTTATTACTTATCATCAGCATTAACATCATCATCCTGTCTTTCTTTCATAGTTCAGATTCAAGGTAGCTTACAATTTAAAAGAGCAATACACTTAAAACATACAAAAAGTGAACATTAAATAGAATGAAACCAGTCCCAATAATCTCTACTGACTGAAAAAAACTGAAATGTGATTTCAATAATTAAAAAGCTATGAAAACTAATGCAGTTTAAAATAATACAGTACTCTAAAAAGGTAAAGGTTTTCCCCTGACGTTAAGTCAAGTCATGTCTGACTCTGGGGGTTGGTGCTCATCTCCATTTCTAAGCCGAAGAGCCGGCATTGTCCATAGACACCTCCAAGGTCATGTGGCCGGCATGACTGCATGGAGCGCCGTTACCTTCCCGCCAGAGCGGTACCTATTGATCTACTCACATTGGCATGTTTTCTAACTGCTAGGTTGGCAGAAGCTGGAGCTAACAGCGGCGCTCACTCAGCTCCCGGGATTTGAACCTGGGACCTTTCGGTCTGCAAGTTCAGCAGCTCAGTGCTTTAACACACTTCGCCACTGGGGCTCCTTACAGTACTCTAGCTCTTAGGAAATCACGTACTTTCTGGCACTTTTTGGCCTCTCCTCACGTCTTCCAGGTGCCTGTGACTGGCTTTGACATGCCAGAGGGCACAAGGGGGTGTCCTTTGGCAATGAGCATGGGAGGGACCTGCAGACACATCTGTCAGAGATCAGTGTACCGGATGGGTTTTAAAATCTGTACATAAGTGATTTCCTAAGGGATAGTACTCTAGCCAGCCATAGGCACCTGGAAGACATGAGGAGATGCCAAAAAGTGCCGGAAAGTATAGGGGACGGAGAACTGCAATATGTAGTGTATGGCCTGTTGTTGAAAGAAGGCCTGCCAGTGGTCTGTCAACTGAGTGCTACCTTGTCTGTCCACTCGCCCCTTTGCTTGCCGGCCCCACTCTCAGTCCTCCTTGTCACCACATTTTGCACTTCCAAGCTTCCAGCCCAGCCATCCCACATTCTTTCCTGGCAATTCTGCTGCCACTGCTCCCCAGTCTCTCTCACAAAAAGATTTGCTACTCCAGCTCGCTGTACAAGGATTCCCTTAGCTATAACACAGCCAGGCATTGAAGCTGCAAGGTTATTCAGTGCAATTCAACCAGACCAACAAAGGATTAACCTTGGTAGAAGGCGGCCAGGCTTTGAAGCAGTGATACTACTCTGTACTATTGAAGCTGACCAACCAAAGATTCCCTTAGGTAGCAAGCAGCCAGGCTTTGAAGTAGTGAGGCTATTCATTGCAATTCTAGCAACCCAAAATACCATTCCCCTAAAACGCAAGTACCCAGCCTTCCAAGCAGCAAGCCTATTCCGTTGCATTCCAGCCCACCAAACAAGGATTCCCAAAAGAAGAAAACAGCCAGGCTTTGAGGCTGCAAGGCTATCCACTGCTATTCCACATGGCCAACAAATGATTCTCATAAGCCACAGCAACACGTGGCTGGGCACAGCTAGTATGACCTAAAGATTCTTAGAGGAAACATGTCAAATCAAATCCATGAATAATCAAAGCCTCAAAAATCAAAAACTCATGATTGTACGGGATGACTGTGTACTTGGAGCTTGGTTTGGTTCCAGGGCCCACCATGGATACTGAAAATCCATGGATGCTCAATTCCCATAATATACAATGGCATAGTAAAATGGTGTTTTAATGTTTTAATGATTTATATAGGGTTTTAATGGCATGTTTTATATTGTATTTGATGGTCTGGCTTTTGTGTATTTGTTTGTTTGTCTTGCATGCGAAACCAAGGTTTGCTTTGGAGAATTTTATTTGCAGATTTTCGAGCTGCTGATGTCTGAATCCATAAGTGCAGAATCCATAGATATGTAATAGAGATTATTCTGTGTTGGAGCTGAAGCTCAAAAAACCCACTTTCAAGTCCCTTGAACAATGCAAACACCTGTATCCTGCAATTCCTTCTTTTTATGAAACATTTCCATGCAGAGCTGCAAATATTCAGTTGGTTTAGTCATGTAGTCTTGCAAATCTGTCTTTGATTTATTATAAAACGTTCTCCTTCTCTCTTCTCTATTTCCCCCTTCCTGGTTCTTAGGAGAGACGTTTCAAGGAAAAAGTGGGTGGAAGAAATCTTTTATACCTGCGGGTGCCCAAGAGCTCTAACTGGGGATTCCTTTTCCCAAACTACCTGCACTGTTATCAGGGCCTGGGTTGCCATAGCAATATGTGCTCTATCTTATATGAACATTCCTGCCGCCAATTACTACAGCTGATGAACACAGTAATTATCATAGCTTCCTGAGGTGCACTTAAAATAGCCATGCCAAGGCACTGCATTCTTAGAATATATCACATGCACTCTTTATAGATTGCCCTAGAAAAATCACTCTCGTGCTGGGAACGTTCAGCTTGTCTTCCACAGTTAAGGATGAGCTTGGTCGGGATAAAGGTTATATGGGGACAAGATGTGGCAGCAGACAAAAGCACAGCCGACGCACAAACAGAATACATGTTGGAGTGGATTAATCTCCTTAACTATATTCAATTTTTGGTTTCGTGTAGATGAAAGGGTGGATTCAAAAAGGACATCAACCACACTTAGGCAGTAGGCTTCTAGGCCCCATCTTCACTGACCATTTAATGTAGTTTGAAACCTATATTGTGTAGATAACTACATGGGAGGTCCTGGAACCAGTTTGAGGCCCAGTTGGTGATTATACAAACCACAAAGCACTGATATGCATTAAGGGCTTTCTTTCGCGCACCTTTGTGGGAGTTTGTTGTTTGGTCATCGTAGTTTGCCTTGAACTGCATTAAATGGTCAGTGTATATGGGGCCATAGTGAGTCAGACCATCTGGCCTAGCATTATTGAACCTGTCTCTCCCATCCAGAGCCAGCCCTAGGTATTTTTCAAGTGTAGGCGAACAGAATTTTGCCCCCCCCCCCCCAAAAACCAATCACTGAAAAATAAAAGCGTTGGATAAGCGAAAATGTTGGATAATAAGTGTGATACTCTAGGCTGCGTGAGCACTGGAAACCAAACACCAAAGTTAATAAACACTCTAATATCTTTATTAAGGAATTGAAGGAATAAAACAAAAATAAGCAGAATATATAGTTCAACAATAGACCTTCTGGGAAAGGCCAAAAATAGTCCAGTATTATAAGATCCAATGTCCAGTATTAGAGTTTAAAGATAATAATCCAGTAAACCAAAACACACTCAAACTTCCAAGCAGTTTGAGTGGGGAATAATCCAGGTCTTTTGCAAGAGTCTCAAGAAGTCAGTCCAAGGCAAGGAGTTCAAGGCAAGACAAGGAAACAAGACAAGACAAGACTGGAAGTAGTGGATCCAAACGTGGTCCAAACTTGGCTAGAAGGCGAGGCGCTGTGCCCAGTCTACTCGAGAGTAGAGCACCACAAGGACTAGAGGCGACGTGGATGCTCCAACTGACACGTTGACACCACGCTGGTTGGCCAGCGCGCAGAACTTTTAAGGGACTTCAAATCTCCCTTTCAAACAGGTGTCCAACACTTTTCCCAGGGGAAAAAACTGACTAAAGACAACATCTTCACCAGATGCAAGCCTCCCTGGAAACTCACAAGGGAAACGGTTTAATCAGCATTCTCTCTGGCAGCTAATCTCGCGCTTCTTCTCAGACTAGCCTTCTCTGAGCGGCTCGATTCCCAAAACAGCCTCCTTTGAAAAGGAGGGGAAACGCTGGGAACAGATTCGGCTTCAAGGACTCTTTTAATGAGCTCTGGGCTTGAATTGTCAACAGGGAGCATCTGGAAGGAAGCGGACTCTTGCTGAGTCGGCAAAATTCCTAAATCCTCATCGCTCTGGTCCGCATCGAGCACAGGGTCATGACCCGAAGGTCTCTGCAACATCACAATAAGGAGGGATTAAGGAAAAGCCTATTAAACATCAAATTACATTAAGATTTTCCAAATTAAGCACCAAAACATCCTGTTTTACAACAAATCAACAGAAAAAGCAGTCTTGACTGCGCCCCCGTATGCTTTGCTCCCAAAGCGACCGCTTAATTCGCCTCATTGTTGGACCGGCCCTGCTCCCATCCACACTACACAATTATAGCATGATGATCTCACTTTAAATGTCATTGTTCCATCCTATGGAATCCTGGGAAGGGCATTGTTGCACCCCAAGGCAGCGTGAACACTGGAAACTAGACAGAGACCAATAAACAGATAATATCTTTATTAAAGCAAATATAAATTCAGGAATGCATAAGCAGAAAGGATGAGTGGGAAATAGTCCTTTGTGATGAGGTATGAATAAGTCCAAAAAGATGAAGGAAAATGTCCAATGTTATAGTCCAAAGTCAAAAACCAAAACACGCTCAA
Organism: Anolis carolinensis; assembly: GCF_035594765.1. Lineage (NCBI taxonomy): Eukaryota > Metazoa > Chordata > Lepidosauria > Squamata > Anolidae > Anolis > Anolis carolinensis. Next base: position 130,982,243 of record NC_085845.1, on the reverse strand, counting down.
ACTGTTGGGAAGTTTGAGGGGGGAACAACAAGGAAGCAAGGCTGAATAACAAAGTATCCAGTCACTAGGAGATCGTGGATAACAAAGCAGGAACAAGACGAAGCAAAGATCAAACTTGATTCAGGAACAAGGCAAGGAAGTGAATTTACTCCAGTTTAAAGCGGGAGTCGTAGCTCGTCTTGGCCGCCAGAAACAGGAGGCTTGGCTTGGTGAAATCATGGAACTGGAGTCGGTGAAGTGTTCTCAAGAAAGCGCTACGTTGACACTGCAAATTGTCTGTAGTGCAAGGCACTTTTATGGAATGAAGATCAGATCCCAATGAAGGGAGACCAAACTCCCCAAAAGTTCCCAAGGGAATCTTCTTATCCACAATCCCCACGAGATGCCAAGCGGGTACTACTTCGAAGACCTTGTTTTTCTGATCTCTGGCGATGTAAAAACTCCTTTCGGTTGAAGGGCACGTTCTCTGGGGAACTCTGGACATCTGGTTCAGCCATGGGAGTAACCTCTGCAGTATCTCTCCCAATTAAGGAAGCATCTGAACTATCAACAGTTGGCAGCTGTAACTGAAAGGAGCTGGGAGAACTGGGCAAAAGGTCAGAATAAGCTTCATCCTGGTCAAAGTTCATTTCTGGATCAGGTTCAGAAGCCAAAGGTGGCTGGGGTATGACAGGCACATAGAATTTTCAGCCAGATTGCTCAGGTTGTTGTTGCATATTTTCAAGTCATTTGGCAAATCTACCACAGTGATTTCTTGACAAGATTAGTTCAGAAAATGCTTGCCAATATCTTTCTTTGAGGCTGAGGCTGGATCTACACTGTCATATAATCCAGTTTCTGAATCCAGATTATCTGCCTTAAACTGGATTATATGAGACTGCACTACCATATACAGTGTTCCCTCACTTATCCAGGACCATTCCAGGACCACCCGCAAAAAGTGAAAATCCGTGAAGTAGGGACACTATATTTGTGTTGTTTACAATCTCACTGATGCTGTCCGACTGTGTTGTTTACAATCTTACAAAGCTGCTTCAGTCTCTTTTTCTCTCCTCTCGGCTTTTCCTTCCTTCCTTCCTTCCTTCCTTCCTTCCTTCCTTCCTTCCTTCCTTCCTTCCTTCCTTCCTTCCTTCCTTCCTTTCTTCCTCTTCTCCTTAGGAAGGAAGGAGAAAGAGAGAGGAAGGAAGGAAAAAATCACAATTTTTATGGTTTATTATATTCTATTAGTGTTTATTGAAAAAACGCGAAACAGCGAATCCACAAAAAGTGAACCGCGAAGTAGTGAGGGAACACTGTAATCCAGTTCAACGCAGATAATCTGGATTTAGAAACTGGATGGGACCTGAGAGATTTTGATTTGCCCGAGATCACCAACTGGCTTTCCACAACTGAGTGGAGACTTGTGCCCTGGTCACTGGAATTATAATCCAACACTCAAATCATTACACTTCATTGATTCTTGAGAATTTTAGTGATACGCCAAATTGTTAACTCCAGGATTTCATAGAACACAGCCTAGGTGATTAAAGTAGAATCATAGCATTATACCTGGGCTGTGGTGCAGGCTGGTTAGCAGTCAGCTGCAACAAATCACTCTGACCAAGAGGTCATGAGTTCGAGGCCAGCCCGTTCCTGCGTCTGCCTCTGTCTCTGTTCTATATTATGTCATTGAATGTTTGCCTTATATGTATGCAATGTGATCACCCTGAGTCCCCTTCGGGGTGAGAAGGGCGGAATATAAATACTGTAAATAAATAAAATACCTGTGTAGTGTGAAAGGGGAACAGATTGAATGCATCCTTTCCAGTCCTATCTGTAGATGCTGCAGACCGAACCTGGCACCTTCCACATGCAAAACACATATTTTACAATTCAACCACAGACTCATATCAGTTCTTCCTTAGAAAAATAGCATATTATTATCTCTATGTATGTCTGCTTGAGGATTAACACCTATCATTGTAGTCCTCCTCTTTGTCCCATCAGTGAGTAATACATTTTTGAGGACAAGGGAGGAGGCCTTTTCATCAGAGGGACACAGCAGTGGAATGCCCTCCCCTTTGCGACTCAATTGGCACCAATCCTGGTCCCATTTAGTCATTAAGTTAAAACTTGGCAGCTCATTGACGCCCTCGGTCCCTGTTTATGTATCTCAAATGCTAATACTCATGCTTCATATACTTTATTAAATTCAAATCCATGCAGACTATTTCTTTCATAAAGCCACGAGCCTGATCCAGAAGAAGCTAATATATGCTTATGAATCTCAATCTGTTATTGCTTCCTTCTCATAACTGATAATTGATTGTCCATGTGCCTTGACCTTGGCCATTCCTTGCACTTTATTACCTTTAGTTGTTCCCATCCCTAGTCACCGAAGAATATACATTTTCAGATTTCCATTCCCCTTAAAATGGCCCATGGCCTATGGTGCTTGACTACTGATTGTGATTACTGTCTCTGTCAGGTGTCCTCAAACCTTTTAAGTGGAGGGCCGGTTCATGGTCTCTCAGATGTTGAGGGGCCAAATTATAATTTGAAAAAAAAAAATGAACAATTTCCTATGCATACTGAACATGCCTTATTTGTAGTGCAAAAAACCCCAAACAACATTTATTTATTTATTTATTTATTTACTACATTTATCTCTCACCCCGAAGGGGACTCAGAGAGGCTTACAAGTTTTATATACATACAATATATTATATTATTAGCAGAGCACAATATCAGCATTATATATTACTATATTGTACTATACCAATATACTACAATATTATTAGTAATATTACATGTAATATATAATATATAATTAATATTATTATATTATACAATATTATTACATTGCATTATTATTATTATTAGCCTCCCTGAGTCTCCTATTGGGTGAGAAGGGCAGGATAGAAATACTGTAATAAATAAATATTATATTGTATTACATTATAATATTATTATCAATATTACACAATATATTATTACTATAGCACAATATTAGTAAATGAAAGAACAATACAATATTTAAAAATAAAAACAATTTTAACCAACATAAACCTATCAGGATTTCCATGGGAAGTGTGGGCCTGCTTCTGGCCAATGAGATAGTCAAGTTAAGTAGGATTGTTGTTGTTGTGTGCCTTCAAGTCACTTCAAACTTTGGGCGAGCCTAAGTCTAAAACTGAGGTCAAGTAAATGACCTTGGAGGGCCGCATCCAGCCCCCGGGTCTTAGTTTGGGGACCCTGGTCTATGTTTTAAGTTATTTTAACATTCGCAAGATGTCTCATTATATTGTGATTTTATTGTGTTACTGTTTTTATTGATGTAATACTGTTTTGGGCTTGTCTCAGTGGAACCCGCCCCGAGTCCTTCGGGAGAGGGAGCGGGGTATAAATAAAGTTGTTGTTGTTGTTGTTGTTGTTGTTGTTGTTGTTATTGACACAACGACGTTGTATGACACAGCAAACAAGATAGATATGCTGGATTTCATTTCACAAAACCACAAGTCGAACACTTCCCAAGTGTCTAGGACTCTGTGATGTATTTCCGGATGATGCGTGCAGATCCCAGCAGGGTGGTCTTTTGCAGTTGGCAGATCGTAATTTTGTCAATGTCTATTGTTTCCAAATGCCGGCTGAGATCTTTTGGCACGGCACCCAGTGTGCCCATCACCACCGGGACCACCTGCACTGGTTTCTGCCAGAGTCTTTGAAGTTCAATCTTGAGGTCCTGATAGCGGCTGAGTTTTTCCTGTTGTTTTTCATCAATGTGACTGTCACCTGGGATGGCAACATCAATGATCCAAACCTTGTTCTTTTCCACAACTGTGATGTCTGGTGTGTTGTGTTCCAGAACTTTGTCAGTCTGGATTTGGAAGTCCCACAGTATCTTTGCGTGCTCATTTTCCACAACCTTTGCTGGTTTGTGATCCCACCAGTTCTTTGCTGCTGGCAGGTGGTACTTGAGGCATAAGTTCCAATGGATCATTTGGGCCACACAGTTGTGCCTCTGTTTGTAGTCTGTCTGTGCAATTTTCTTACAGCAACTGAGGATATGATCAATGGTTTCGTCAGCTTCCTTGCACAGTCTGCATTTTGGGTCATCAGCTGATTTTTCGATCTTGGCCTTAATTGCATTTGTTCTGATGGCTTGCTCCTGGGCTGCAAGGATCAGGCCTTCTGTCTCCTTCTTCAGGGTCCCATTCGTGAGCCAGAGCCAGGTCTTTTCTTCTTCTTCTTCTTCTTCTTCTTCTTCTTATTATTATTATTATTATTATTATTATTGGTGATCCTAAGGTAAATCTATCATGGGTTATTCTTGTAACCTTATCATACCTCTGGTGGCTGGTGGCAGTGGCGCTCTGCTTTTCCACAAGGTGTGGGGAATCCAACGTCCTACACTCCGCATCATCCGGATCCAAGGGAGTGATTACATGGGGGAAGCGTGAGTGTGCATGGTACACGCAGCTTCCCCCCATACACTGTATGGAAAAACATGGCTCTCTCATGTTGCCCTGCTGGCAGCATGTGCCAGCTCCGCCCTCCTTCACCCGTGGAGCCAGCACGGCATCATGTTATGGGAACCGGTCAGCTCCATTGGTAACCTGGGCTAAAATCAGTGCATGCTGCCAGCATGAGGTCGTTGGAAAGCTTTGTTCAGAGAGGTTTCTTTTTCATCCCTCTGAAACTGAGAGAGTATGATTAGTCTAAGGCCAGCCATTAGGTTTCCATGGCTGAATGGGAATTTGAACCCAGGTCTCCAGAGTTATAATCTAATGCACAAACCACTACACACCCTTGATCTCATAAATGTTAATACATAGGCAATAAGCAAGGAAATTCATCTTAGTCTATGCTCCCACCTTTCAAATTTCTGGGACTGGCACTAAATCCAAAGAGATTTAAAATATTAATATGTATATGTTACTCATTACTTTTGAATATATGTGTATGTAACATCTGCATTCAGACCACCTATCGATTTAATGGCACAGTAACACATTGCTATGCACTACACTTCACACACCTTTTTGATGTCTTAAAATAGAAAAAAATGTTCTATAAAAACAAAAGACGGGGTGGGGTGGATTGTTCAAAGCAACAAGTAAACATGATTAATTCTCTTTCCTTCCACACACATGTTAATGCTGAAACAAATTTAAAATACCAACATGTCTGCATTACCTCCCAAAATGCTCAATTTTTCTTGGGCCTCCGTGGAACTAACACATCTCTTAGGGAAGCAAATCTTCCTCAGATAGACAATGTGAAAGTGTAGGCTTTTTGCTTTTGCTTTTTTTTTTGTCTGACCAGGGCAAAGCCATTCAAATTTCAGACACATTTTTGTTAATCTGCACCATGTTTAATCTGATTGGAATGTTTTTCACACATCTCTTTATAGAGTCATGTACTTGTTAAATTGATAAACTGTTTCTTTTTAATCACAGCTTTAACTATGTGGCATAAGACTAGAGCCACTTTTTGGGGACACTAGATTCCCATCCCCCCCATAAAGGAACCATGTAGGTGCAAGCTGACAGAAGCTGTATCTATATCGGGTAGGTTACTCTAAGGTGTTTCTGTTCTGATGGTGCCCCAAACTGAGCATATACCTACTGAATCCAAAGCAGAGTTCAGGTGGTCCTTCCCCTTATCCCCATGTTGCCACCATCACTACCTGCTAACCACAGTGCTCCCTGTAAGCTCCTGGTTGCCACCTGTTGTGTCAGACAAGATCAGAATGGGAAAACCACCTAATAATAATAATAATAATAATAATAATAATAATAATAATAATAATAATATACAATTATTTGTATTCCACCCTTTCTCCCCAGGTGGACTCAGGGAGGAGTTCTTTTTCTTTTTTTGGAAGCTGCTACTTCATTTTATTTTATTTATATATATATATTTATTGAAAATTTTGTATTGAAAAGAAAATAAAAATTAAAAAGAGGAAAATTATGTGTGTGTGTGTGTGTGTGTGTATATTCACATCGAAAGTGGGAGAACATTGGTTTTGTATAGAAAGTAGAAACAAAATAAGAGAGAGTGAGAAAGAGAGAAAGTATATATATATATATATATATATATATATATATATATATATATATAGAACATGCCCTGGTAGAATACGTAAAGCAAAGTGAAAAACCTGCTTTGATTGAAGTCAAAAATTAGAAACTCCTCAAAGCACAGCAGACAAAGAATCAGTACAAGAAAACTGCACTACAAACTAGAGCTGACAGCTGGCACAACAAAACATTGCATGGGAAGTTCCTTGACAAAATTGAAGGAAAAGCTGATAAGGAAAAGACCTGGCTCTGGCTCACGAATGGGACCCTGAAGAAGGAGACAGAAGGCCTGATCCTTGCAGCCCAGGAGCAAGCCATCAGAACAAATGCAATTATGGCCAAGATCAAAAAATCATCTGATGACCCAAAATGCAGACTGTGTAAGGAAGCTGACGAAACCATTGATCATATCCTCAGCTGCTGTAAGAAAATCGCACAGACAGAATACAAATAGAGGCAGAAATATGTGGCTCAAATGATTCATTGGAACTTATGCCTCAAGCAGTAAAGAGCTGGTGGGATCACAAACCTGCAAAAGTATTGGAAAATGAACACGCAAAGATACTGTAGGACTTCCGAATCCAGACTGACAAAGTTCTGGAACACAACACACCAGACATCACAGTTGTGGAAAAGAAAAAGGTTTGGATCATTGATGTCGCCATCCCAGGTGACAGTCGCGTTGACGAAAAACAACAGGAAAAACTCAGCAGCTATCAGGACCTCAAGATTGAATTTCAAAGACTCTGGCAGAAACCAGTGTAGGTGATGGGCACACTGGGTGCCATGCCAAAAGATCTCAGCCGGCACTTGGAAACAAAATTACGATCTGCCAACGGCAAAAGGCCACCCTACTGGGATCTGCACGCATCATCCGAAAATACATCACACAGTCCTAGACACTTGGGAAGTGTTCAACTTGTGATTTTGTGATACGAAATCCAGCATATCTATCTTGTTTGCTATGTCATACAATAATAATAATAAAATGTTGACTTCCATCTGACTTTTTCCGGCTCTTGAATACTTGTCAAGAAAAATATATATTATATATTAGTAGAAGTGCTATCTCCTTGAATTTTTTATACAGTGACACAAGATAATGGGATCATTCCCGCAAACCTTCAGAAATATTCACACATCTACTGATTTTGGGGATTTTAAAAAACTTTTAACAAAAACTTTTTTTTAATGAAAGATACAAGTGATATCTCATTGAATGCCTCTCATATTAACCAATGGTCCTTCCAAACAGGCCCTGTATCCCAGGATCTGATCACAGGTTTTCTGCTTTAAACTGGATTATATGAGTTCCCACTGCCAGATAACCTAGGATAAACAGAAAACCTGGCATCAGATCCTAGGATCTGGAAGGGCCTCAATAGAACTTCCATTTAGAGATTTCTTACCAGTTTCTAATTACTAGAAGTATCAGTCAGAATTTTTTTGCTTTCTCAGTCTTTTCTCCAGTGAACTCTGCTTTCTCTTTGCTGCTTCCCTCTCCTAATGGCAAAAGGCCATTAATTTAAAGAGGGATGGCAGCTTTTTTGGCCTTGCTTTGCTAAAAATGAAACTGACTTTGGGAGGCTTCTGAGATTTACAAAATTCAAACAAAAACGTATTGGGTAAATTTTGATTCCTAAGTTTTTGGTGTAGGCCACACTCACATCATAAGCACGAATTTAACAAATTTGATCTGACTTATAATTATTTTGCAAACTAATAATAATTTTGCACAGCCCTAATAAACAATCACAGGTAAGAAACCACTTGAATCAATGACAAAACAGAATAATCTTTTAGAAGCAGTAAAAATATAATTTAGAATTAAAACTGGCACATGAAAGATGGCATTTGTGTACATCTTATAGAAGAAGCAAGTAGTCTTTTGAAATCCTAGTTATCTCAGATTATGCACCTTTGTCTTGCTGGCACCACCATGAGTGATGGAGCCAAAGTACTTTATATGGATTTAGTGAGCAAGTGAGCATGGAGGCAGTTTGATGGCTTGATGCAAGAGTAGATATTAAATCCCATTGTGGCATGACAGTCTGACCTTTGTAGTGTGCTCTGAAAGAACATATGATTGCTGTCTTCACTTTGGAGCCACTACTCTATACTAATGTGGAACCAAAGAACTCTTCTCTTTGTCTTTATTCTTGCTTTCATACCAACTGCATAATTTATAGCTGCTCAGAATCATCTTTAACATATGCACTGCATATTATCATGTTTGTTCATTAAGAGAGTCTATAAAAACAACTAATTTTTTACTCTTAAAAAGAATAAACCCTTTTTGCAACCTTCACCACCCCCTTGATAGGTTGGCCTTACTTGTAGGTTGAACATTTTTAGCAACAACTGCAGGCAAAGAGCATGTTATCTGAAATTAAAGAAAGTTCATAATGTTGGTCAGACTATTAGATCTGGTCCTGTCAGAGTGAATTTGCTATAATCCGTGATTCATTCCAGTGTCAGCCTTAAAGTAACAATGTTAGAAATCATTACCACAATTGGATTAGCCATATCCTCTTCAAATATATCTGTGCTTTCTTTCAAACTTTGTCTTGGCAATCTATTCTTTTTATTTGGGTTTTTGTCAGTAGTTCATTCAAGAATCTGCTGGGTAAATTTGATGAAAGATTTCGGGAACAAAATTTTGTGAATGGAGTCTAGTTTAACCCACATGTAAAAAGCGTTCTCTGCTCAACTCTTGTTTATTTCTCCCAGAATATTTTTGATAATTGTTTAGTGATTCATAAAGATAATAATAATAATAATAATAAACTTTATTTATACCCCGCCACCATCTCCCCAATGGGGACTCAGGGCGGCTTACATGGGGCCATGCCCAGAACAATACAATATAACAAAATATAATAGAACAACAAATCATAGCACATTAAACAACACAATAAAAGAAAATATACACTACATTAAAGAAGATCAAAGAACAATAAAACCAAGGGCGGGCCACATGAACACTAGATTAAAACTCGAGGTGAGAAAGGAAGTAGGAGTAAAAACCACAGAGGACAGGGTCATAAAGTGGCGGTGCAATCTGGAGGACAAATATTGAAGGAGAGCAGCAAAAGGGATGTATGTAGTGATTACTCTCCAAAGGCACAATGGAAGAGCCATGTGTCTTTTGCCTTATGAACAATGAATTTCAAAGTCAGGTTTAGACTGTTGATAGACTCAAATGGACAGTGATTTCTCCATGCAAGAAAGAACAACATGTGATAAGGAATGACAAACGAAACTATGTGTTTTGTAATGCTATAGGATCAAACACCACAATAATATGATCCTCTCCCCCAACCCTAATGGGATAAGGTCCCAAGATAGGTGATATCGGGGGAGTTATTGGCAGGTTTAGGAATAGCATATTTCCTATGTGGTTTTTTTAAAAATGTGTTTATTTTGTTCTGGTGTGTGTGCTTTGTTCAGATTCTGAAGTACAAATGGCATCTGGCCAATGGATTGACCATGGAGAGTAGCTGAACCAGACTCATTAGACCATAAAATAAAATCAGATTCCCCACACATTTCAACAGCAAAAAGATCTGAGCAATGTCATTGGGATGGAAGGATTTTTTGTATGCGTACTATGGATTGGACAGTCTTCTGTAGATCTTGCATAGCCAGAGATTTTTCTTGATTGTTTTCAAAGGAAGGATTATTCAAATTATATTCTTTTGTTTTCTGCAATGAATCATAGAATGTAATCTTCGGTGAGCTGTAAGGAAGATTTTGGATCCCCCATTTCCTTCTAAGAGAAGTAATGTTCCCATGGCACCTTTGTGATTGTAAAGTATACATTATCAGATGTCAGATTGGTCTCAGCCCATGATATAATACATTTGTGAAAGTTAAAGTTATATCTGTTCTCTGTATAGACAGAAGACTGGAATAAATACTTTATATGCTCCCTTGACCTCCGTCATGGGAAAAATGTGAAACACAAGTGGAATAATAACAATAATAATAATAATAATAATAATAATAATATAATTTATCCATGCATTTTGGCTGTCGTTAAGCTTTATCCCTTTCCCTGTCTCTGCTTATAATAAACAGGAGCCCACATTCAGATTGTATTGGAGCAACAATATTAGAAACTTCTCACAAAAACTGTAAACTTATCTGCCCCCAGCTTAGCTCTGAAAGAACATTCTGTTTTGTTTGTGAGTGTCATTTTTCGCATATAACTTTAAAAACCACTTGGGAAGCATTTGATCCCTGTATTTCCTGAAAATGTGAGCCAATCCTATCAAAGCCGTCTTTAAAAATATTTCTTCCCAAGTAAATCAATAGCTTAAGTAATATTAATACTTTCTTGGCATGTGTACCACAGGAAAGCACATAAGAGATGAACTTATTCAGTTTGACTGTGAGAACGTGACAGGTTCCCATATTTCAACATGGGTTTTCCCCATGAAGATTATTCCTTTCTTCATCCATTCTAATGAAATGTCATTCACAATGGAGGCAAATCCACAATAGTCAATCAAGCAAGAAAACTATTAAGCAAGCAAGATTTGAAACTATTAAGCTTCTTTTATAATTTATCTGCATGATGAAGACTGGCCTCCTACATCCCGATGTTCCAATATATGCTGAGTGGTAGATGTATTTGCTGTGACACATGAAGGAGCATGAAGTGAGAAGATCTATCACTTCCTGAAGCAGCAAAATGCTATACAGTGTTCCCTCACTACTTTGTGGTTTGCTTTTCGCTCCCTCACTGTTTTGCGGGTTTTTTCTGAGCGGTGGCACCTGCCAGTTTCCCTTTTGTGCATGTGCCAGCCGGGCCACTCTGGATGCTGATGAAAGGGAGGCACATGCGCAAAACGGAAACTGGCAGGTGCCGGAGAGGAGGGTGCCACGAAGAAGCGCAAGAAGAAGGCTTGTGAAGGGAAGAAAGGCCACCTAACTACTAATATAATGTGTAAACATTGAAATAAATATAGTGCCCCTACTTCAAGGATTTTCACTTATTGTGGGTGGTCCTGGAACGTAACCCCCGCGATAAGTGAGGGAACACTGTGCTGTCCATTCTTTCAGTTACCTGTCATGAAAGGATAAGTACCTTGTTCTTATAACAGCCAGAGCATTTTTTTTTATTTGTCCCATTTATGCCCCGCCTTTCTCACCCATGCACTAGAGCATAGATCCACTTTAAATCTGGTTTCTGCCTCTTGCAGAATTCTGGGTTTTGTAGTTTAGTGCGTCCCAAGACCTGCCTTGCTGAGCAGTTTAAAGGCCCTTCCCTAAACTATAAGCCCCAGAATTCCGCAGGAGTCAGAAACTGGATTTAAAGTAGATCCATGCTCTAGTGCAGTGGTTCTCAACCTTGAGTACCCAGATGTTTTGGCCTTCAGCTTCCAGAAATCCTAACAGCTGGTAAACTGGCTGAGATTTCTGGGAGTTGTAGGCCAAAACACTTGGGGACCCACAGGTTGAGAACCACTGCTCTAGTGTGATGAGGTCCTTGGTTTATAGACTTTATCACAGAAGACAGGCAAATTGGTATTGCAGCGGTACTATCGCCTTTGGTGACGGTAGTTATCTAGGTAAAAGATAAAGGTTTCCCCTGACGTTAAGTCCAGTCATGTCTGACTCTGGGGGTTGGTGCTCATCTCTCTTTTTTAAGCCGAAGAGCCAGCATTGTCCGTAGACACCTCCAAGGTCATGTGGCTGGCATGACTGCATGGAGCATCGTTACCTTCCCGCCGGAGCGGTACCTATTGATCTACTCACATTGGCATGTTTTCAAATTGCTAGGTTGGCAGGAGCTGGAGCTAACAGTGGCCGCTCATGCTGCTGGGTTTGAACCTGGGACCTTTCGGTCTCCAGCTCAGTGCTTTAACGCACTTCGCCACCGGGTAGTATCTGGCAATGTCATATGCATCCTGTTACCAATTTGTGTTCCCCATCCACTCTGATGATTCGCCTGTCAGTTTTAATTTACAGGCAATAATTCCCCATCCCACTACATTCTTATTACTTACCTTACCTTAGCATGATGGGTCTCATCTACTTCTGTGCTGGAATGCCAGCTGTCATGTGAGCAGTATTCTCATCCTCCTTCATATTCCCAAGTTAGTTATTTTGTACTCTTTCTATATGTGTGTGTGCGTGCGCATCCATGCTGATCTGCTTTTTCTTAATGATGAAATAGTGCAATCCTGCTAAAATGTTTTTTTAAATAATAATAATAATAATAATAACATTATCTGCAGGGCATACTGGGTAGGAAATAGGGCAGGAAGGTGGATTAGGGAGGCTGTGTAGAAGATTGATCATGGAGCCACAATTTAGCTAGCCAGTACAGTTGCTCTAATGAAGAAGGGTGTAATATTTCAGGTTCTCAACTTGGTACGTATCCATTATCTACATTAAAGTAGATAAAGGATGAATGGCATAAGTACCTTGCACTGTTTTAAACTTTGTATACTGTATTTTAAGGAGCCCCGGTGGCAAAGTGTGTTAAAGCACTGAGTTGCTGAACTTGCAGACCGAAAGGTCCCAGGTTCAAATCCCGGGATTGGAGTGAGAGCCCGCTATTAGCTCCAGCTTCTGCCAACCTAGCAGTTCGAAAACATGCCAACGTGAGTAGATCAATAGGTACTGCTCCGGCGGGAAGGTAACGGCGCTCCATGCAGTCATGGCGGCCACATGACCTTGGAGGTGTCTACAGACAATGCCGGCTCTTTGGCTTGGAAATGGAGATGAGCACCAACATGACTGGACTTAACGTCAGGGGAAACCTTTACCTTTTATACTGTATTTTATGACTGTTTTAACTGTTTTAACGTTTTAGTTCATTGTATATGGTGTAACGGCATTAACTGCCAATTGTAAGCCGCCCTGAGTCTCCTCGGGTGAGAAGGGCGGGGTATAAATGATTGAAATAAATAAATAAAGTGACTGTTGTGACACAGTGATTTGGTGTGATAAAATTCTCAGTGGAAGGAATTGCCAAGTCATCACTATCTTTCATGACAAAACAGTAACATTGGAAACTATCCCCATAAATGACTAAGTACATATGCTTTTGTTTGTTGTTCTTCTTCTTTGTATGGTCAGACCAGCTGTTTGCCCAGAAGTTTTAAAGGCCACTGATTATTTTCACCTCCATTAGAAATTTTTTTCCTCATGGCTAGATGTGTTCAACAGTAGAATATGCTGCCTCAGAAAGTGGTGGAGACTCCTTTTCTGGAGATTTTTAAATAGAGACTGGATAGTGTTATGTTAGGAGTGCTTTGATTGTACATTCCTGAAGTTGGACTATGATCCTTGTGGTCTCTTTTGACTCTGTGACTCTATGATCATCTCCACTGGTTGTTGCAGCTTTCACTACAGTTGCTTCCTCTGCCTCATGCTCTATGTATTTATATCCCGCTTCCTTTCTCCCAAAGAAGCCTCAGACCATATAATATTTCTAGACTAGTCACAGTGATTTTGATGTTGCTGAACATCTGAAATTTCTATGAGTTCATCAGTGTGGGTAGTCTTTCTATTCATTCAGATCACAGCTATTTCAAGCAATTGTTGTTGCTTTAATGAATTCATCACCTGGTACCCAAACTTTAGTAATGAGCCTCTCTATACTCAATTCCTTCTGTGAAGTCCACAAGGAGGACATAAGGGCAACATTGCCCTTCTGTTCATGTTAACTAACAATTGGGTTTTGGGCACATGCTGTTTCTGATACTGAAGTAGAGATGCAATTCTTAACTAATTTGAAGGAAACAACCAATAATTTTAGCAATTTTCTTCCCACTGTAACAAAGTATGTGAAGAATGTGCCATTTTCAAAGAATATTCATAGTTTCAGACTTATTTTTCTACAAAAGCTGCATATAGCATGTTTGCACAGAAAACAGCATTCTATAGGCAAGAAACAGAACATAATATTCTATATTTTAAGGAGGCTAATGTGATGTACGGGGCCCCTGATGGCATAGTGTGTTAAAGCGCTGAGCTGCTGAACTTGCAGACCAAAAGGTCCCAGGTTCAAATCCCGGGAGCAGAATGAGCGCCCACTGTTAGCCCCAGCTCCTGCCAAACTAGCAGTTCAAAAACATGCAAATGTGAATAGATCAATAGGTACTGCTCCGGCAGGAAGGTAACGGCGCTCCATGCAGTCATGCCGGCCACATGACCTGGAGATGTCTATCGACAATGCCGGCTCTTCGGCTTAGAAATGGAGATGAGCACCAACCCCCAGAGTCGGTCATGACTGGACTTAATGTCAGGGGAAACCTTTACCTTTACGTAATGTGATGTAGGGGTTCAAGCATTAGATTGTGATTCTGGAAACCAGATTTGGAATTCCCACTCAGCCATGGAAACTCCCTGGATGTTACTGGACATGTCACACTCTCTCCATCTCAGAGGAAGGCAAAGGCAAACCCTCTCTGAAAAACTTTGTCAAGTAAACCCCATGACACATTTGCCTTAGGCTGACTATAAATCAGAAATGCCTTGAAGGTACAGAAGAACAACCAGCTATTTATTTGAAACGGGTGTAGTGCGAATTGTCCTCTCATATCATAAGTATTTTTGCAGGCCCTCAAGTGGGCTGCTGCATATGTTGAGTGGAATGCATTTGTCTTGGTGACTCTTAAATAGTGCAAGCTCTCTGACTGAAGAAAAGGGGAGGCCAGAGGAGGAAATGCCAATGAATGCACAAACAACATATGGTTTACAGAAATGTCTTCCATATTTTTTCTTTGGCACTTCATATGTTTGGAAATTAGCATATGGTTATGTTTTGTGGCTTAGTGACCCCTGATTAAAAAGTGCTAGCATCTGGTTTTGTTAAAATAGCCAGAGCCTTAGTAGTTGTGTATATGGCATGCTTTATGAAGAGCTTTCAGAGTGAAACATTGTTGAATGGGCTAAATTAGAAACCAACCACAGTACTCTATAGAAATGCTGTGGCTTCTTAAAGGCTCATGGGTTATATTGCACATAGACATTATTGCCCGAGGCAGGCATACTGGCATTCCAGCTATGCATTCCAAAGTTGGTATGCTTCTCCCTGTGATTTTCTGATCTCTAGCTATTAATGGATACAACCAATCAATAGCTTTCAATCCTGCAACATTCCCATCACCTACCTTGGTATAATGACTCATTCCCAAGCTGGCTATTTTCAATTAATTTTATATTTTTATTTGCTTTTTAGTTTTCAGATGCTGAAATTGCTTGATTGTGCTAAATATAAAATATTTAAAATATTTAAAAAATATATGGAATTAGTGCAGGAAGGTGGGATTATGAGCATGTGCAGAAATATGATTGCAGGACCATGGATTGATGAATCAGCAATATTGCAAAGATATCAAGTTGGTGAAACTGGTAGGCATCTGCTATCAGTGATAATGCAACTGTAGGAGAATAGCAGCTTGGTGCGATAAAGCCCTGGGTTACTGACAAATCTGGAAACAGCATGAAGGTGTTTGGATGTCACTCCTGGCCTAGAGAGTATATATGCCTGCCATTTGGTTTAAAAAATATCAGGGTCCCAGCTGAATAGTAATACAGTAATAATAATAATAATAATAATAATAATAATAATAATAATAATAATAATAATACTTTATTTTTATATCCCGCCTCCATCTCCCCAAAGGGACTCGAGGCCGCTTACATGGGGCCAAGCCCGGATAAAATAGCAAACAACATACAATAACAACAAAAAATACAGACAAAAGGTAAATTAGCATTCTAAACATAATAAAAAATATATAAAAGACAAACACGATAAAAACATGGATTTGCCACCCAAATAGATAAAATAAAATCAACTGGGTAAAGTGCAGTGAGTGAAAATTGTAAACAAGGTAGATATTTAAATGCACTAAGAAATGAAAATGTATGTTTCCTGTTTTCTGGCATCCTTCGTCTTTCATGACGTTATCACAAAATATTACAAATATCTTGGATAATACATTTTCCCAATGTTTGCATTGCATTTAGGAATAGGTAAATATATAGGAATATTATTCAACCACACACAAGCTGTTTCAAAACCAGTCATAGGGCCAATTCATGTGTGAAATAATAAGACATCAGAGTACAGACTGCATTGCCATAACGATCGCAGTTTAGAAAACAAACCATTTGAAAAATGAAAGTTGCATAACAAAGAAAAAATCATTTTTTACCTGATGCGTAGATTTTACACACAGTACATTTTTCAAAAAAGGACATTTTCAAACTACCCATATGGAAGCTGATATACTTCTGCCGTGCCCACTTAGAGGGCTCTATCATCTCACTACTGTACCTGTAACGTCATTTAAAGCATTTATAAACTATATTACTTTGTCATTTCTCAAATTCTGCAATATTATAGTTTCTCGTATGAAAATGATGGTTCTGGAAAACTGAAGATTAAAACACACACAGAGAGAGGAGGAAATTCTAATGGCCTTGAAGTTACTTCTAATTTATAGCACATTTTATTTCCTCCCATTCTAAATCTGATGCTGCTAGCTATGTGTCCTCATATGACTTTTGGCTCAAGCAAAATTAACTCCAGAAGTGAAGGGATATGCCTGCTGAGATCACTTCCTGCTCAAGTCTGTTTCTTGGCTGGGAAACTAGCTTCTCTTGTTCACGCTGGAAAACATTTACAATGGAGAGGTTGTAGTGTACTGGCAATGTTACTTCAGGACATGTACACAAATATAACTAGCTATTTGAATAATGTTAGGCTGCAGAATCAGATATGCAATAGCAAGCTAAAGAAGAGGCCAAGGAGACCTAAGTTACTTCATGGTTTTTATGTAGTTACTTGCTCCCTCCTCCCAAAAATCCACATTAGGGTTAATGTGATGTAACTAGCATGACTGAAAGTGACGGTATAGCAAGAAGGGAATACTACTATCTGAATCATGCTTGCTGTGTGCCTTAGAAAAATGCTGACTTTGTTTGCTAAAGGTTCTGAACACTCAGCCTTAACAAGGTATAGAGAGATATTTTTATGATCCCTGACTGGGTGTGTTCACATGCCTTCCGTCCTCCACCCTTCACCATGATATGTTAATATTCCAATACTTGGGGTGGGGGGAGTGTTTGTTGCTTTCCACCCCACTCAAAAATCCACAGCTATATGTGGAAAAGAAAGTCCTCCCCTAAAAATGCATACAAGATTTCAATTTGGAAGTGGATTGGATAATTTAATTGATCTATGAATTGATCTATGATCTATGATCTACTTCTTGGGAGGAGAGCAATGGCCAACCTCGATAAAATACTGAAAAGCAGAGACATCACACTGGCAACAAAGGTCCGCATAGTCAAAGCAATGGTATTCCCGATAGTAACCTATGGCTGCAAGAGCTGGACCATAAGGAAGGCTGAGCGAAGGAAGATAGACGCTTTTGAACTTTGGTGCTGGAGGAAAATCCTGAGAGTGCCTTGGACCGCAACAAGATCCAACCATCCTCCAGGAAATAATGCCCGACTGCTCACTGGAGGGAAGAATATTAGAGGCAAAGTTGAAGTATTTTGGCTACATCATGAGAAGACAGGAAAGCTTGGAGAAGATCATGATGCTGGGGAAAATGGAAGGAAAAAGGAAGAGAGGCCGACCAAGATGGATGGATGGTATCCTTGAAGTGACTGGCTCGACTTTGAAGGAACTGGGGGCGGCAACGGCCAACAGAGAGCTCTGGCGTGGACTGGTCCATGAGGTCATGAAGAGTCGAAAACGACTGAATAATAATAATAATAATAATAATAACAACAACAACTTTATTTTTATACCCAGCCCCATCTCCCCGAAGGGACTCGGGGCGGCTTACATGGGGCCTGGCCCGATAAAACAAACAAATAACAGTAACAAAGCAATAAAACAATTATCCCAGTAAAAAACACCAACATCAATAAAAACAATCATTAAAATCAACAAGCAGGATACAGTGTTAAAAACAGGAGACTAATTCGTAGATCCCAGGCGAAATGCAGTGTTACGAAATGGGAAAAGGAAATTTCACAGTTGAACAATAAAGTGTGGTATAAAATGGCAAGACAACAACAATGGGACTATTATGGAATGGACAGATAGATCAATCCAGCAACAACTAAACATCGAAGGCCTTTTGGAACAGCCAAGTGAACGAGTGAGACGACGACAATGAACGCATACTCTTTTCACTGTGATGCAAAGTCTTTTTTTATTTTAAATGGTTTTGGACTGCCAGAGAGCTAGTATGATGTGGTAGTTAGCGTGTTTGCATAGGACGTTGGACATTAAGGTTGAAGTTCTCACAGAATCGTCAAGCAAATCCCTTTCATCCAGATTAACCTCAGAGGCATACTAGGAGTATAAAGTGGAGAGGAAGATGTTCATGTGTATCATTTTGAATACATTACATGAAAAACAGTATGCTCATCATAGTGACAGCTGGATTCAAATAGTCACTCATGCTGTGAGATTGTGATGACTTGACCATTCAAAGCCGCAGTTCCAGGTGGGCACATAACTCTACTCTCCTGCTCTGCTGCTCCCCTTTCTTTGTAATTGTTTTTAATTTTTTATAGGCACAATTGTAAAGTGTCAGGTAAAAAAATTGAAAAATTTACAGTAAGGCATATATGGCAGATGTTGCTACAGAAGTGCCTGGACTCAATGCAAAAGTTAATGTAGTGGACTGGACTGTGACTCAATTAGGATCTCTTGATGGGATTTGTCAGTCAATAGTCTCGGACAGCTTCATAGTGGGGAAGTAATTGACCAGCAATGGGTATTTCATGATGCTGTGTGATAGGGACCATCACCTGTTATGGAAGTTAACAATAGAGGGGATTTTTTCACAATCCTCGGGACAGAGAATTATGTCGTTCAAACTTTAAACATAATTCAGTGTAACTATTCTCTTTAGTTCTGAGCAATGATGAAATAAATAATTACCTTTCAAAAACTGTAAGCCTTAGAACTATCACTATAGGCTCTTGATAATCTCAAGATTCAGACATCAGGGATACCCATCTATACCCAACAAATGGTCCAATCCTGTAATGACTACTACTACTATTCAGAAATTATTATTATTATTATTATTATTATTATTATTATTATTATTATTATTATTATTATTATAAGTATGACACAGCAAACAAGATAGATATGCTGGATTTCGTATCACAAAATCACAAGCCGAACACTTCCCAAGGGTCTAGGACTGTGTGATGTATTTTTGGATGATGCGAGCAGATCCCAGTAGGGTGGCCTTTTGCAGTTGGCAGATCATGATTTTGTCAATGTCTATTGTTTCCAAATGCCGGCTGAGATCTTTTGGCATGGCACCCAATGTTCCGAAGTTCAATCTTGAGGTCCTGATAGCGGCTGAGTTTTTCCTGTTGTTTTTTGTCAATGCGACTGTCACCTGGGATGGCGACATCAATTTTCCGAACCTTTTTCTTTTCCACGACTCTGAGGTCGGGTGTGTTGTGTTCCAGAACTTTGTCAGTCTGGATTCGGAAGTCCCACAGTATCTTTGCGTGTTCATTTTCCATTATCTTTGCTGGTTTGTGATCCCACCAGTTCTTTACTGCTGGGAGGTGGCACTTGAGGCATAAGTTCCAATGAATCCTTTGAGCCACATAGTTGTGCCTCTGTTTGTAGTCTGTCTGTGCGATTTTCTTACAGCAGCTGAGGAGATGATGAATGGTTTCGTCAGCTTCCTTGCACAGTCTGCATTTTGGGTCAGCATTTGATTTTTCAATCTTGGCCTTATCTCTTATTTCAACCAGTTCTACAGGGAGGTCTAAGCGATGCCGTATGTTTTTAAACCATCTCTGAATATTCCTTGCCTAAGAAAACACTATGAAATGTACCACCATTAGTCAACAGGCTACTTGATGGCACATGCATATAGACAGTGACAACTAATCCATTAATTAGGTTGACATTATACAGACAACATTATACAGACAAAATAAAATCGCCCAGTGCATATAGATTAGAGAAGCGTCACAACCACAAATATACAGGCTGCCAATGATTTCATATGTAGTCAAACCAACATTTTTTTAAAAAAACATGTTGATAATATTGGAAAAGTGAATTATTTCCACCTCGCTTCCAGCAACAGAAAGACTGCATTTATACCAAGACTACACTACTGAAAGGAAAACTGACAGTTGTAATTATCTGTTGGGATACATTGCTTCCCAGCAATCAAAAATAATAAACTAAACCCAATGAGAATGATTATATGATAAGTTCAAGGCCTGAAAATGACACCAACACCTTGGGGTTCTCAAGATGAAGCAGAATAAAAGCAGGAGCAACTGTATACGTTCTTGGAAAGAAATAAACAATCTCAATTTCTTTAAAAGCAAAAAAAAAAAATGCAAGCAGAAGGATTCTTAACCAGGGCAATTTCAGCAGGTTTAGTGAGACAATCCCCCCTCCTTCCAGAGACTATCATGGGTCAACCTCTATCTATATTACTGCTCCACTGGTATTTAGTAGCAACTTGGCACACCATCCACTTTACATTATTCAATAAATGTCTGTTTTAAATGTCCCTTTATGATTTGCCAAATAAATTTAACATCCCAAGTGGCTTTATTGGGTAAAGACATCAAAAGCAGACTTAAAGGAATTCCTTTGGTCTACAAAACTCACGTTTCTGATCCCTGTTTTTGAAGTGTGCTCCTGACATTTTTGTCTACACATTCCACTGATGGATTTTGTCTAGTTTGCCATTGACCACCTAGGGAGCAACATGGTTGATCAGAGGTGCATCAACATGAAACTCAGCAAGAAAAAATAATCTTAATTTTTTTTGTCCTTTACATACTGCTGAAAGCACTCTGTGAGGAGGTAGGGCAAATCTATTTCCAGTCTTGTTTGGTTTTGCATGCTTTCACTCATAATCCCATTCTATTTCATTCACACCATATATTTTTTAGTCATAGTAAAATGCTTGCTCAGATGTTTATTTTAATAGCTGTCTAAATGTGTGATATCCAAAGTTTGGAAGATAACTTTTTTGAACAGTTACAAGAAACTGCTGGCGAACAGGGCCAGTAGCTCTGGTGTTTTCTCCCAAAATACATATTTAAATACAGTAGAGTCTCACTTATCCAACACTCGCTTAGCCAACATTCTGGATTATCCAATGCATTTTTGTAGTCGATGTTTTCAATAAATCGTGATATTTTGGTGCTAAATTCGTAAATACAGTAATTACTACATAGCATTATTTCGTATTGAACTACTTTTTTGTCAAATTTGTTGTATAACATGATATCTTGGTGCTTAATTTGTAAAATCATAATCTAATTTGATGTTTAATAGGCTTTTCCTTAATCCCTCCTTATTATCCAACATATTCGCTTATCCAATGTTCTGCCAGCCTGTTTATGTTGGATAAGTGAGACTCTACTGTATGTGTTTAACTTGTGTGTTTAAATGTGACCTTGGAGAACTGTGTCACATTTGAAGAAGCATAACATCAACTAAATTCTGGTCTTCGGCAAGATGTGCGGATGACATCACTTTGTACAGGAATTTGCAAAGATTCTGAAACATCTCTGGCTCTACAGGAGATAAAGTCTGATCTAGCTGATAAATCTGACCCATTGACGTAAAACTTCCTTGACTCCCATCTGTGAACTTGAGCTGCAGAGACACTTCTGTCAGAAGATTTTGAGTTACATGTAATCAGAAGGTCATCCTTGGGCTGAAATGGTTCGAGTATGTCAGCATCTGGAAAAACCCTGATTTGACCAGAGAAGCTGTGTGCAAGTCAATGTCATGAGTTGCATCACTCAAAAGGGGTAAACAAACTACATCACCCCAGGGCATCTTAGGTCCTTGACTTAACATGTCACAACCTATGTAGCTCTTGCCTCGCTGTTGGTGCAATGCTGGGCCACTTAAAGTTGCTTTAAGGAAAACATGTTGAACATTTTGCTTATCTTTTAGATCATGAAAACATTTAGGACTGCGTGTTCTCATTGCAGCATGTGTGTGTATGTATATCTTCTGAGTGTGTTTAGTTTGCATGATTATCCACAAATTAATATACTGAGCAAGATTTTATACTAACATCAATATAATCATCAAAATCACATGGTACCTCATGACTCATTTTTTCATCTCATATATATATATAGAGAGAGGGGGGGATGCCTTATGGGGGGCATAATTCTCTAAAGCAGGAGTTCTCAAACATTTTCAATCACAGAGCTCTTTTTGAAGCATAAGTTCCTCGTGGAGCCCCAAGAAATGTTTAGATATGATATGATATTATTTATAATGTCTATATATCACACATGGGCAAACCTTTTGATTCATTGCATTTTAAAATTTGACAGGGGCCGGTGGATGGAGAGTGTGTGTGAATTATGGTAACTGAAAAAAACATGAACAAATTCCTATTCACATGGCACATATCTCATTTGTAATGCAAAAAAAAAGGAAAGAAAGAAAGAAAAATACAATGTTTAAAATGAAGAACAATTTTAACCAACCTAAACTTAACAGTAGTTCAGTGGAAGATCCCAGGGGCCATCCAGTACAACCCCCTTCTACCATCAAAGCACCCCCAATATATGGCCATCCAGCCTTTCTAATAATAATAATAATAATAATAATAATAATAATAATAATAATAATAATAGGAGCAACCCCAGGTGCCATCCAGTCCGACCTCCTTCTGTATGGCAGAAAAGGCACAATCAAAGCACCCCCTGAGTGGTGTGAGCAAAATGGGGTTTTGGAATCAAATAAAGCAAGGGGGAAATGATCTGGGTGGTGAATAATAAAGGTTTTTGGGTGGTGAGGGAGGTGGGGAAGGGGAAGGGAGGTGAGAGGAGGAGGGAGAAGGAGGAGGAAACTGCGGAGCCACTCTGTAGCTTTGCAGAGCCCCAAAGGCTCCACAGAGCACAATTTGAGAACCACTGCTCGAAAGCAAAGTAAAACAAAGCCAACTCTGTAAGCCCAGGAATGGATAGGGTTTGCACTTGCGGAAAATATGATTTCAAGTCATCTTTCCAAGAAGTAGTGAAAAAATTACTGGCCTATTGTGGGTCACCTTGTCTTCCACTGACATTCTTACAAAATGAGAAACTTCTATTTCTGACTACAGCTTTAATACTTGAGACAACACAATTGACACATGAATTACAACAGTTGGGCAAGTTACTACCGATACAGGAGGCTTCCAGGAAATTACTTGCCCTTGTTAACTACCTCAGCTTAGGTCAAGCTTTTCTAAATTTACACCTGATTTTTTGTCTTCAATATGTGAGTGATTCCCACCATCCATCAGTTCAGCATTCTTTTCATGGTGATTGTGACTTAGCAGGACTTGTGCCAGGTCAGCCACAAAGCAAAGTGGTCAGAACGACATTGGCTTCAGGCTGATTGGCAACCAACCCAAGCCTGCTGCATACTATAAGCTGATGAGAGGAGGAGGTTTTCTGTGAAGCAAGCCCTGAGAAGTCAATATGCTAAGCTTCAGCCTAGGTCAGCCTGACATGAAGGGTTGCTAAGTGATATTTGCTTACTATATATACATCACTTTTTTCTTCAGAAAATCTTTGGGCTGCTGGACTTGCCTATTGTTTCTCTGGAACAGTTCTTGGTGATTCTTTCTGTACTCTTTATACTAAAAGCATGCACCCACTGACAGCAATATGTTTATCTCAGCAAGTATGTATGTGTGTGTGTACACATGCATTGCCAAACATTGTGCCAGCAAGAACTTTCTGTGATGTGTCAACTTTTAATTCTTTTCAACTGAGGCTGTGTACTAAACAATTTTAAATCCTTTATGTCCAGGCAACCCATTTTATACCAAGGAAAACCTAATTCTGGTGTTAGTATAAAGTGCCTAAGTGGGGCATATTTTCATACTGAATCATTTTTGCTTACTATATTTTACATTCTCTGCTGTTTAATTTCATTTGCTGCATTAATACTCTTTGAGCCTGGACAAATATGCACACAAAAATAGACATTAAAATACTATGTTAAACACCAAGCTCTAAATTAGATTCTTATTCAGCTACTTGTCAGTACTCTGCTATATAAATAACGCAAATAAATAAATAACCAAACAAATTTCAACAGAATTTGTGCATGAACTTTTGAGTACACCTTTGCACCCATGAAGATGGGAGGTTTCTTGGTTCTTGAAAAGCTCCGATTTCTTTTAAAGCATGCAAACAGTTTAAGAAACCCAATTCTGTCTTTTATTTCTGATTCCAAAGACTGCTAAGGCTTGGTTTTGAAAGCAAAACTACTCAAATACTTCTATCTATGGACGTAACCGAGGGACAAATTACACACCTGAAATTTGGAGGTAAACATGTTTAGCACACAGGCACTGGCAAAACAGATAGTGCTTGTGTATCAAAAACATATGTAACAATATGGATCAGGTTTACAGTCTAGCAGAGGACCCTACATAGCTATCCAATGCAATTTTCTGAATCAATGCCCCAATCTTAAAAATCAAGATACCGAGGAAAAATGTTTTATTTGGGCTGTGTAATTTTATGTAATTGTATGTTTTATGTAACTGTATGCAGAACACATCATGCAGTGTGCGGTATTTGATGAATCCAAGGCTAGAGTTAAAATTTCTGGAGAAACATTAACAACCTTAGATATGCAGATGATAGCACTCTGATGGATGAAAGTGAGGAGGAGCTGAGGAGCCTTATAATCAAGGGGAAAGAAGAAAGTGCAAAAACTGGGTTGCAGTTAAACATCAAGAAAACCAAGATTATGGCAACCAGACTGATTGATAGCTGGCAAATAGAGGGAGAAAATGTGGAGGCAATGACACACTATATTTCTAGGTGCAAGGATTACTGCAGATGCAGACTGCAGCCAGGAAATCAGAAGACGTTTACTTCTTGGGAGAAGAGCAATGATCAACCTCGATAAAATAGTGAATAGTAGAGACATCACACTGGCAACAAATGTCTGCATAGTTAAAGCAATGGTGTTCCCCATAGTAACCTATGTATGTGAGTGCTGGACCATAAGGAAGGCTGAGCGAAGGAAAATAGATGCTTTTGAACTGTGGTGCTGAAGGAAAATTCTGAGAGTGCCTTAGACATCAAGAAGATCCAACCAGTCTATACTCCAGGAAATAATGCCTGTTCACTGGAGGGAAGGATATTAAAGGCAAAGATGAAGTACTCTAGCCACATAATGAGAAAACAGGAAAGCTTGGAGAAGATCATGATGCTGGGGAAAATGGAAGGAAAAAGGAAGAGGGGCTGACCAAGGGCAAGATGGATGGAGGGTATCCTTGAAAAGACCGGCTTGACTTTGAAGGAGCTGGGGGTGCTGATGGCCGACAGGAAACTGTCCATGAGGTCATGAAGAGTCGGAAGTGACTGAATGAATAAACAACAACAACAACAATTTTATGTTTCTTTATTCAACAGTGGCTAAAATCTGTGAGCTTTCTATGGTGGAACAGTTAATGCATTCGGTTGTTATATTTACAATGGCATATGATGATCTACCTGAAATCAGTAATGTGCTTATTTTCACACTTCTTAAGCAATCAACTAGATTTCAGTGTTTAAAATCTCATAAAATAATCAAACATGTGGATTCAAATGCCAATTTTTATGTGGATATTTTTTAAAATTCAGATTGTTGTCACAATGAGACATAGCAGACTTGCAGATGGGCAAATGTAAACATTTCACAGGCCAGAAAAAGACCAATTCACCCTTACCAACTATTTTGAAATATATTTCTGAATTCTGGGAGGAGGCAGATGAGGCAATTATGCAAATATATTGATTTTTTTGTATTTAAAAAATAAGTATAAGGAAATGCACATGTGATACAACAAAGATAAATGATATAATTTTGAAATGGATTTGATCCGGATTAGTGTTTAGTTTCATAATTATGTTTATGCCAAGTGAAGGAATAAGTGTGATCATCCTGTAGTTTCCACACTCCATCCAGCCTTAATGAAGGGAGCAGAGCAGCAACCTTCCAAATTCTTCCATTTCCTACAATCCACAGTACTTTAAAATGTGACTTCAGAGAACTAGGATACTCAGAAACACATGCAGCTGGAAGAAGAAAGGAAAACTGGTGAAAATCAGCACCCTCTCATTTTTCAGTGGGAAAATATCCAAAATTGATTTTAAAAAATTACAACAATGAAATACTGCACATCTGAGAGTGCTGTATAGGAACCTGTCATATTCACTGAACAGTCATAAATAATCATATCGGTATGTCTCAGATTGCTGTCAAATGTCATTAAACATGGCACTATAAACATGGATCTGAACTATATTTTGAATTTTGCGGCCCAGATTTGCCTGAGAATAAAAATAAAAATAGAAAAGAAATTGTCTGATGATTTGAAGAGTGTCATATAGAGCATCAAGATGTCTCACACAACCTGAGATCTCTATGTTCTTCATCCTAGCAACTAATATAGATAAATCAAGCAGAGATTCCTGAGTGTCACTATATGGAAAACCTTTTTCTAGGGGGTAGAAACTAGGGACCATGTTTTCTCTATGCTTCAACAATTCCTAAATGATAGAGTCAATCCAACATGACCAGTTATATCAATCAACAACTGCTGGAAGATTCAGAAGAATGAACAGGGACATGCTGTGGTCCTTCCTTGGCAAAAGGTAACCAATTTTGGTTGCAAACCCAGGCATGAAGCCAGTTTGAAATGACCCTAGAAAATATGCAGGTGTAGCTAATAGAATATGGGCATGACGATGATGGCAATGACGATGATGTTTATTATTTATTACCTTCATCTTCTGATGGTTCAAGGCGGGGTACAACACAGTAAAAACATAGGAACATAAAATATATACCATAAATTACATAAATGATGGCATTGGTCCACACACACATATCAGAATGAAATTTTCCTTCATTCCTCACATTTCTAACACCTTTTACAGTCTCTGCTGCACAGAGAGGAATCTAGGGCAGAAAACTGGCCCCTGGAGCCATCAAAGTTATCCCACACAGACACACCTTAGAAAAAATGTTATTAACAAAGGAATCATCTAGATGGAACCAACAGGTTGGGAGGTTTTACCATTTATTGCTATATAGTAAATCAAGCCTCAACTCATTAAAAGGCAAAATGACTATACTGAGTCTATAGTATTTGGACACATTATGAAAAGATGTGAGTATATGCACCTTCAAACTGTCTGACAATGTCATAACATTTCTATGGTTTTCTAATCTAAAAAATACTCAGAGATGGTTTTGACAGTTCCTTCCTCTGAAGTCTTGCCGATCCTACCTGGTAGTCCTTGGCAGTTTCCCATCCAAATATTAACTAAGGCTGATCTTTCTTAGCTTCCAACATCAGGCAAAATCTGATGCCTTCAGGGTGTTTGAGCTCTTGAGTTGACATGATTCACTAAAAAAAAAAAACCCAAAATAACAGTCAGTAAAGTATAAAGCAGTAGGAATAGCAGAAGACCACACTATAGATGATGTGGTTCAATGAAGGAAGTCACAACTCTGTAAGATCTCAGCAGGGAAGTTGATGACCAGAGCCTGGAGGTTTCTGATTTAGTGTGTTGCCATAAGCTAAAATTGATTTGACAACAAATAATAACAATAAGACGATGAACTTTTTTCATTCCAACATATTTTGGAACAAAAATATCCTTGGGTCCTTGCTTTCTGTCTTTCTTTCTCTGTTTATATTTGGAGTTATAGTCCATCAGTGGATCAGTGAAATGGCACCATTTTGCACTAAGGCAACTTAATTCTAAAAATAGAGAGAAAGGAGGAAAATTGTCCTTCAAAGAAAAGGACTAGGGACCTAATCACATGGATGAGATCTATTGTAGTGATTCGCCAGCTTCCGTGGTGAATCTGGTTGTCATCGAGACAATCCTGGTGCCCCGGCTAACAGCTGATGTTTCCCCATCACATGTCAGGCAGCGAGGCTGCATGGCTGATGCCTGCGTAAGCCCTGTTGTTCCTTACGGAACATGAAGAGGCTTTTGTGTTGGCGACGGAAGAGTCTTTCCATGCTGCTGCCCCAGTTCACCCACGGAGCCCCACCAGAAGTCACCCTATGTCATCTGATGGGCGACGTGGAATGCCATAAGTGAACTGGGCCAGAAGCATCCTAGGATGCTTTTTTTGCCCCAAGTGATAAGGACATACCTCAACAAACTATGTTGCAGTTTATTCAAACAAGAAATTACTTTGAAACAGCTCTATGTTTACAACATCACTACAAATGTTGGAAGGAGTGGATGCAGAAAGAGCAACAATTAAACCCAAAGAATTATAACACCCAAATCACACTTTTTAGACCAGTCTAGAAGGGTCATGATTTAGTGCTGCAGTTATTTTTTTAAAAAAGCTGAAATGTGAGAGACAAGTAATTCTAATGGCCATTCGAAATGAAAAAAAAAGAAAGAAAAGAAAAACGAGGGCAGGAAATGAATGGTCTCTCCTACTCCCCATCACGCTACACTCTCTGAAACCAATAGAAGGAGTTTTTTTTTAAAGTACTAAGCAATCACAGGTGTATCATTACATTTTTTCCAATGGCTTTTCCCTCCTCTCCTTAGTTGTAATCTTTACAAAAATGCTTTGAAGTTTCAAAAATGTAGAATCGTTACACATACTACATACATATCCACATTACGGTGGTGGATAGCAATGTAGACTTGATTTAAAGGATCCCAGATGACTGTTTGAAGAAAATTAACAGAATGACAAGTGCATGCTGTATAAAAGCAAGCTCAAAGGAGGTCAGTCCTGCATGCCTGATGCATATATATATATATATATATATATATATATATATATATATATGCTCAGCTCTTGCACATACTTTTATGCATTGAATTAAAACATCTGTCTGGTATTTTTGAGAATCTGGAAAGCAAATGGAAATAAGATACAGTATTCCAGGCTTTTGATCTTACTATTATTAATTGCAGATCAGAAAGCAAAGTAAAAGTCCAGGTGGATTGCCTTACTATGGCTTTTCCGGCACAAGCTTTGGGCCACAGTGTCGAGACTGAGGGGAAAAAAGGCATCTGACATGAAAAACACATCTGTGTAGGAATGCATATGCAAGCCCCACACAGACTGTAGTGTAATAAAGGGCCTTCTCGTCCTCCAAAAGCTGTATTTCAACTCTCATAATTCCCAGAAAGTATTGGGGAGAGGGGTGTATGAAATCTTACTTTAGGCTGTTAGCTGCAGATCTATATCCCCAGGTGATAGAAAACTAACAGTCTGCTATAGTTTTCAGGTTCTTTTTACAGTCGTATTGCTGGTTTCCTGTGCACTGCTTTGACAACCTTTTTCAGAAATTGAATTTACTGGTATTGAAATCATGAATTAATGCACATGAGAATTAAAGCCAATATACAACAGTTGTGAAACATATGGACTACATGTTAAGTATGAAAAGCTCACCGCATTTGAAATTATCATTGGGTGTTCATATTGCAATCACCCACATATTTTCTATGTTTGTTAATATATTTTCAGCATCAGATGATGTCTCTGCTTTTGAAGAATTTTCCTACAGCTAGCTGCATTTTTACAGTATAGAAATGTTTTCAGACCAGTTTCCAGATTCTCCCGCCAACATTTCAGTCAATCATAAAGATGTAGGTAGTATAGAATCTTCTGTCTCAAAAAGTCACTTTTATAAGCTTTTCTCATTTCTATACTTCAGAGAAGCTTCCAGGGAAGTTAAGAATGAGTTCAAAGGTCCATCACCTATATTGTAATCTTTTAATGCTGTGATAGAAACCTGTGTTTATCAAACTATGCAATATGGAGGATTCTTTCTTCTCTATATGACATTAGATAAAGGTAAAGGTTTTCCCCTGACATTAAGTCCAGTTGTGTCTGATTCTGGGGGTTGGTGCTCATCTCCATTTCTAAGCTGAAGAGCCGGCATTGTCTGTAGACACCTCCAAGGTCATGTGGCCGACATGACTGCATGAACAGTACCTATTGTTCTACTCACATTTGCAAGTTTTTGAACTGTTAGGTTGGCAGAAGCTGGGGCTAACAGCGGGTGCTCACTCCTCTTCCTGGATTCGAACCTGCGACCTTTCGGTCTGCAAGTTCAGCAGCTCAGTGCTTTAACACACTGTGCCAACGGGGGCTCTCTATATGACATTAAGCAATGCCATATTTTGCCAATTAGCTACACTTGTTTATTTATTTCCTGGAATCTCATCTTAGACCACTATATAAAAGTTCCCTGACTTGCATTGTTTCATGACTACAACTGAATAGCAATCTTTTAAAATGTATTAATACCTTGAAGTTGCATTGAAGTGCTCTTTGATAGCAAAAGAAATGAACAAATATGATATATACATATCCAGATGACATGGAATAGCTGGATTATCAGAGAAATAGCTGGATTATCAGAGAAAACAGAAGACTGGGAAATGATTTCAGACATGAATGCCAGTTAACAAGGAAAGGATTCTGTGGAAGAATGAAAATGCAGCCCATTGTACTCATGGGCACTTGTCTGGTATCTAATAAAGCCCCTATTCATTTGGATTAAGGGAAGTTTTCACTGAAGGTTCCTCTGAATTTCTGCCAAAACTGGATGCAGCTGCATAAAGTTATCATTACTGAAGAACAGTCTTCAAATTGGGCCGTGTCAATCCATAGTTGAAACTGGGGTCTTAAGGGTCACATCAGGGTAAGATGGAGCTGTCTGAAACCAGTGTGAATGCCCTGAAGACACCAGGGTAGAGAAACAATTTCATCTGTGAAGCAATCTTTGATTGCTAAACTAGGTAAAATGGCTTTGCCAGGTTCCTTGCCACATCTCAAGATTACTGGGGCTACCTTCCTTTGTATTAGGCATTGGTTGCATACAGCATTGTGAATATCTACAAACATCAAAAGTATTCCTAATCACCCATGTCAGCTTCTCATTTTGCATATCCCCATGCCAACCTTATTTCGACATGTATGATTGATTTCTGATAAGACAAGGCAGCTATCCTATTTGCCTACAAATAACAAGACACTAATTTCACAAGCCAGTCATTGCAGAGACTATAATTAGCGACTTCAGCATTCAGATTGCATGATGGATGAGATTATCCCAACAAGGATGAGAATAGAACACTTAAATAGTAATCTTACAGAATTGTCTTCAATTCAATACAGTAGCTAGATAGTACAGAAACATTGGTGTCCTTGCAAGAGTTAGGGCCATCTACATGGTACAGGATACTCAAAGGTATTTCTACCTAAGAACTGGTCCAGAGCCAGCACAACCTGCTCTATCTAGAACCTGACAGTCAACCCATCCCCATGCTGGACCATCTCCTTGTCCTTGTATTGCCATTGCCACTTCTTGCTGGCTACGGAGATTCCTAGAGTTTCCTGATAGAGCCCTGCTGATGACATTACATCTAATAAGGCCATAATGTAACCAACGATAAGGGAGTAGAAATAGTGGTGGGTCTTTTTGACATGTAGACACTGGATCATCCCAGATCCAACCCAATCCAGGTGTCCATAAGTTCAAAACAATGAGAGTTACTCCTGGAAGGGGATAGGTCATCACCATGTCACTATCACTCTACCCCATTCTTTCTGATTGTGTGGGCACCTCATTCTCTGAACTGCACCCAGATTATTTCACCTGATGTAGACACAGCCTAAGAAATGCCAAGAAAGCTCATTTTTGCTTGAGCCTACTGGGAAGAAGACATTTCTATTTTCTCTCTTCCTTCTCTCTCCTCTTCATCCAATAGCTTAACTGAGCACAAACCACTTTTGCACAACTGTGCTGAACAAATAAGGATACTCTGAGAGTGAAGCAGAGAGTGTTTGATGATCGGGACATCCGTAGAGATACCAAGGTGCTTGTTTATAAAGCCATTGTCCTCCCAACCCTGCTATACGCCTGCAAAACATGGATGGTCTACAGGAGCGTTTCCATCAGCATTGCCTCAGAAAAATCCTGCAAATCTCTTGGGAAGACAGGTGGACAAATGTCAGTGTGCTGGAAGAAGCAAAGACCACCAGCATTGAAGCAATGCTCCTATGCCATCAACTCCGCTGGACTGGCCATGTTGTCCAAATGCCCGATCACCATCTCCCAAAGCAGTTATTCTACTCCGAACTCAAGAATGGGAAACGTAATGTTGGTGGGAAGGAAAAGAGATTTAAAGATGGGCTTAAAGCCAACCTTAAAAACGGTGGCATAGACACTTAGAACTGGGAAGCCCTGGCCCTTGAGTGCTCTAATTGGAGGTCAGCTGTGACCAGCAGTGCTGCGGAGTTCGAAGAGGCACGAATGGAGGGCTTAAGGGAGAAACGTGCCAAGAAGAAGGCCCATCAAGCCAACCCTGACCGGGACCACCTTCCACCTGGAAACCGATGTCCTCACTACGGGAAAACATGCAGATCAAGAATAGGTCTCTTCAGCCACCTAAGAACTCACCCACAGGACCCCACAGCTGGGAGACTATCATCCTCGAACCACGAGGGATTGCCTAAGTAAGTAAGTAAGTACTCTGAGAGTATTCTACAACTGCAAATCCTTCAACCAGTATAGTCACTGATTACCCTAGGTATGAGTTTCTGACCATGATAGTACAAAAACTAAGGTTTCAAAACTCTTATACTACTAGCATATTGTTGAACTAATCCCCAGCTCCACCTCCACAATATATGTCAACCCGCAAAGAATATTCATATAGTATTGCTAAATGGTATACAGAATGATGATTGAGAAATATTATATTTCTGACAGCAAGCAGATATTCAATGGAAATGGTATAGAGTTTGACCAGAGGGATGACTTAGGCCAACATGGGCAATAATCATTTACACAGTGCTTACTCATTTAATAGATGAGCTATCAATTGAAATTAATAGTGACTGTAAAACTGATTGAAAACAGGGTGGGGCTTTTGCTGTGTAAGACAGAGCCTATGCTGCTATAACCACTGCAGAAAAACTCATGTGAGCAAAATTAGTATGTTCTGAACTCCTTTAATGCACTATTCACTTTTTTAATTTTGAAAAAAAAATACCGATGTCAGTCATGTTTTTAATCTGGACAGAAATTAGCCACAGAATTTCTTCATTTTGGCCTTCACAAACCATCTCTGTTGCAACCCCACTGCTTCCCAGGACTTTCCCAGAAAATGCCTGTTTACTTGTTAGTCATTCCTATCTTATCTTCAGCACCATTGTTTACTGAAGGCAGTTTACACAGATAGAGAATTTCATCCATATCCTGCATTAAGCGTAGATGGACCGATAAACTCCCAGCCATTTCCTTCTACCTTGAGTTTACTAAATGGGCCATCCCCTCTTTCCTTTTGGCAAGGAAAGAATTCTCCTTAAGACATTGAAGTGCAGGTAAGGTAAGTCAAAGCCAATTCTGCCAAGTGCACCTGCTATCAGGGGCCTGTGGAATCAAACATTTGAAAAGTTACAATTTTCAGAATGTCCCAACCAGCATAACCAAAGGCCATGCCATCTTGCTTTCTCTAGTGGATTCTATTCCCTCATATTTACTTTTCCAGTATCTGTGTAGAGTCCAAGCATTCTTGTTATAGCCATACCTTTAGAAGGAAATGTTCATTTGTCAGTGCCTTAATAATGGTAATACCTGTAGAAACTGTACTTGTTCTGTTCTCTTTCAAGTACTTGTGTCATTGAGAGTGTGGTAAAGGCCATAGTGATATGTGGAAAATACACTCAACCTCTGGTGGACTACTGTCCTCTCAGCTCTCCTATGTGTAATCTACAAACATCCCTACAATTGCTCATTCTTCCATGAAGTTGTTGCTTTTTTAAACTAGTATTCTATGCTTGGATCTTGATAAGACTGGGAATGTGTGGTCATTGTCACCACCATCATCTGTTGTAGTAGTAGTAGTTGTAGTTGTTATTGTTGTATGCCTCTAAGTTATTTCTGACTTAATAGTGATCCAAAGGTGACCCTATCATAAGTCTAAGAGTATGTGACTCACCCAAGGTTACCCAATGTGTTTCAGTGACCAAGTGGGGAATTGAACTCTGGTCTTAGAGTCATGCTTGAAACCTCTCTACTTTCCCACATGATTTGTGTTCAAAGTCGCTCACAACATGACGACAGCAATTCAAAAACAATAGAACAATTGCAAACTGTTGCGTCAGAAGGTAAATGCACATTACCACATCAAATACTAAATAAAATACAAATCCACTGACCCAATCCAGCATTTTTAATGGAAGGAGAAAGAATAAAGCAGAATAAAAATAAGGTTTTTACATCTTGTTGAACTGAAATTCCTATCATTCCTTACAATCACCTATTGTAGCTACAACTGTTACGAGTTGAGTCTTGAGGATTGTGTTGTTACTGGTACTGGAATAACATCTAACACAGAATGAAGATATTGACCAAGATCCAAAGTCATATTTCCATATCCAGTGATTTATATCTGCATCTACTACTAGTGGAATCAGGACTTTCTTCACTTTCACTTCCTACTGTAGCCTTCAGCCATAGAAGCAATAACCCTTTCCAGAGATTTTTCCAATGCTCTAGAAAGAACACCAGAGACTACATCTCCCAGATTCCCACAGCCAACATGTGCAGTTTTCAAACCTGTGCACATCACTTTCAAAATCATGAATGGCCTACCAGAGGTATAAAATGAAATGTTAATGGAAATGTCACCTTCTGCTTCTGACCACAACCACAATTGAAATATGCTACCTGAGAACTATTTTGAAATTTTGAATGGAAGATGTATGGGAAGAGGAGCATCATCCTAAGTGCACTGATACTGTAAGACGAATGCTCATCTGCTGCCAAAGAACACTGGTGGCTTCTCGAACTACAAATCCCACAATTCCATAGCACTAAGTCAGAGCAGTAGAGGTGGTATCAAGCTACATTAATTCTACAATATGAATGCAAC
Organism: Anolis carolinensis; assembly: GCF_035594765.1. Taxonomy (NCBI): domain Eukaryota; kingdom Metazoa; phylum Chordata; class Lepidosauria; order Squamata; family Anolidae; genus Anolis; species Anolis carolinensis. The sequence continues at coordinate 130,947,219 of NC_085845.1, read as the reverse complement.
CTCTGTTAACTTTTGCTTGGGATGAATTGCCACTACAAGTGTATTCACACTGTAGAATTGATGCAGTCTAATACTACGTTGGCTGCCATGGCTCAAGGCTATGAAATCATGGGAGTTGTGGTTGTCCAAGGTCTTTATCCTTCTCTGCCAAAGAGGGTCGGGGCCTTACTGAACTACAATTCCCTGGATTCCATGGCTTTGAGTCATGTCAGTTAAAGTGGCATCAAACAGCATCATTTTAAAGTGAAGAAGTTGCCAGAGAACTACAGCAACTCTGTGAATGTTTACCAGACTGTGGCGCAGGCTGGAAAGCAAGCCAGCTTCAACAAATCAAGAAATCACTCTGACCAAGAGGTCATGAGTTCGAGGCCAGCCCGGTGCGTGCGTCTTGTCTCTGTCTCTGTTCTATGTCATGGCATTGAATGTTTGCCTTTATGTGTGCAATGTGATCCGCCCTGAGTCCCCTTCGGGGTGAGAAGGGCGGAATATAAATGCTGTAAATAAATACTCAGAAATTAACATCCAGAAAGGAAAGAATATATGAACTCAAATTCTACTCATTGAAATCCAAATCCACAAGAATGGTGTATGCTAAGTTATGGAAAAATAAAGACACCCTGGAACTCAACAGGTGGTACACCAAAATCCTAGAGATTATGAATATGGATAGGCTAACATATTTACTAGCAAATAATTATGGCAAGCCAAAAAAACAAACAAACTGGGACTCTATCAAGGGCTAGTTAAAGAATGTGAATGTTAAAATTCTGATTTAAAATACAAATCTAGAAAACACATATAAAGTGGAGGGTGGGTGCAATGTACAAGACAAATTACTATTTAAGATATAAATCGGTAAGGTCAGCAGGCTTTAGATGGAAGTCGATATATGTACACTGGGTGGGGGTTAAGGTGTATGATGTGACATACACACACCCACACACACACACACACACACATATATATATATATATATATCACACACATTGTCCATATATGTAGTCTTGTTTTTCCATTCATTGTCTTGTTTTTCCTTATTTTTTATTTTATTTTTTTCACTCTTTTTTGTTCTTGGTTTGTTTCTTTTTGTTTTTTGTTTTGTTTTTCTATGGTTTAATTCACTGTGGAGAGCATGAAGTCTATGTCTGTTTTTATATGTATTCTTTATATTTTTCAGTTTTATTCGTGTGACTTTCCTGGAAAATCACTAATAAATTTAAAAAAAGAAAAAAAAAGAATTCCAAATCCTAATTTGGTGTTGCATGTGAACTCAGTCTATGCGAAATGCTTCAATATTTGAAATGCTGAAAGGATACCACTCCAGGAAAGAAAGAATGCTCATCTCCTGATTACTACACTGATCTACATAGGAGGACTCTACATTGCAGAATTGATGTGGTTCGACACAACTTTAACTGCCATCAAGCCTCCTGATCGCTGACTGTAGAGACCATTGAAAGAGTACCCTTTCCCACAGTGACTTTCACCTGATTTTTCCAGATACACATTCTGAGGTAAATGTCGATTGTAAAAAGGGGAAGACTTCCTTCCTCAATCCCAGTTAGAAAATAAATCATTCAATTTACTTGGCTAACAGAGGGAGTGGGGAGAGAATCCCATTCATTCTATCTGCATGGTGTAAAAGGGTCTATTTCTTTTCCAGCCAAGGCTGGTGAAAGAAGAATTATGCATTGTACACAGAAGAATGGAATGGCTTCATCTTCCCTGTAAGTTAAAAAACAAAGACTGAAGATGGAACTACATGTGGAACAATAACCGTTCCAAGTAGTTTAGCCCTGAAACAATGGCCTAGTTCAGACACTTTGAGCAACCATGGTTTCCATTCTGAAACTCTGTTGAGATGAACACTGGGAAGGAGTGCACCAGTCTACATTATTCCCTGTATACATTTCCCCCTTTAATCAATGTTTCCAATGTTTTGTGTACATATATTTGAAACATTATAATGAATAATTATGCACCGAAAACAGTAATGCCCGCCAAACATTATGTAATATAATATAAATTAATAAAATGTATTTATTCACCATATCGTGGATTCAAGTTCATCAGTTATACAAGGTTTCATTTCCAATATGACTTGTTTGCATGCATCTAATACTTTTTGGTAATTCCTGAAAATTCTCAAATAACGAAAGCAAATATTTGTTAGCTCTTTTTGTTGCAGGGCTTCAGCCTTTGCTCAGTTTTAAATCAACTACTTGTTTTCTTGCCAGAGTGTTGACTTCTATGAAAGTAAAACACCCATTCAGAAATCATCATCTTTTGTATACATGCTACATTTGTTTCAGCTGATATCATTATTATGAAATAATTTGAACCAGGATGAGCAATGGGGTGGGATAGAGATGGCTGTTTTTGTTTAAAATACTTCTGAGAAATTTCAGCGTCTATGACAGAGGCCACTGAAAAGGCTGTGTGCGGTTTGGGAAAATTCGCTGAAAATGCACTCACAATGTGGCTTGATCAAATAGCACGAAACACTTTTCTTTTGATGTCACACATATGTACATGCTACTGCCATTGTCAGCATGGAAATTTTGCTGCAAGTGCTCTGACTGTCGTGGTAGGTGGCCTGCAAATACTAATGAACCTGCTATTCCTCTGCTTTTTTGGTGGTCTTTATGTTGAGTTTATATTATTTGAATCATTCTTGGATTTTCACAAAGTTTGGGAAACTGTAATGAGTAAGATCTCCCCTTATACTTAATTTGTCTAAAACATGAGTATAAACTCCATACTTTCCAGCTACCTTGATTCGGCAGGAACGGTCAAAATTTAATTGATGTTATCCCACTTTCTAAGTTGCTTTAAAAATGTTCCAGGGCCTTAACCCACTAGACTGTTTTTTCACAGTAATCGTTTAAGCCAATAGTAACATACCAGTATGGAAACAATAACTTTCAATTATAATCTCCACTAGTGCTATGGTGCTACATCAGTGATACATGCTCCTGTATTCAGTATTCAGTTTTCACTTGATTCCTTCTTCTTATCCTCAACATATTTTTATATATATTGGAATTACATGAATGCACAATTTTGATGCTGCTTGCAAATGGAGGATGATGCTGTAGATGCATAATCACAACCCACCATGCCAGTGCAATTGCATAATTACAGTAAAAGAAATTTAATAAAAAAATTAAAAACCAAGAAAAAAGCAACATTTTTCTTGCATATTATGTGTTTTTGAGAGGTCACGTTAGCTTTTGTCTCCCACCCGCCCAGTTTGTTTCTGCAGAATTTTGGGAAATGTAGTTTAGGATGGGGCCTTTGGAATTCTAAGCTAGAGGTACTTGGCTTCTCAAAACTACATTTCCCAGAATTCTGCAGGAGCAAACTGCATGACTGCAAATCAGGGACCTGTGCTTTATAATGCTAATGTGATATCGTCCTTTGTCCAGACACCAGAAGTGGAGTGACTTCACCCTGCTTGCGGATAGGAAGAGGGGACTCACATCACACGACTGCCGGGATATTGCAGTGGAACAAAGCAATCACACCAGAAACAATAGTCAAACAACTGGAATATTGGAACTATTAACAGATTTTTCATCAAGGAAAAGATGCAATCAAATAAGGAAGGAAATGAAATGCAACAGGAAGAGATACACAATAATGTGTGATATATCCAGCCAAAATCTCCACTATCCTGTTGTAATTGTGATTTGCCAGCCTTGTGTGATAAAGCCCCTGGTTACATGTTCCAGAAATATTCTCAGGAGAGAATACTTCTGGAACATGGCCATACAGTCCGGAAAACACACAATAACCCTGTTATTTCGGCAATGAAAGCCATCGACAACACATTGAATATCTCTATGGGGAGAAATTGTTCCAGGACACATGGAGATTGGAAAAACTAAGGACCAGGAAAGCACATCTGCTGTGCTCCCTGACCTTCCTTCTATGCTGCAGAGACACAGATACTATTCCACAAATTCTCACAGCCAAAAAGACATTCAAAACACTACAGGCTCACACTGGCCTCCAAAAGACAAGAGTTCCTTTTCCCACCCTGGACCTTCCACAGATATATAAACCTTTCTTGCTTAATTTTTCCAATATACCTCACAACCTCTGAGGATGCCTGCCATAGATGTGGGTGAAACATCAGGAGAGAATACTTCTGGAACATAGCCATACAGAACATGGCCAGAAAACAGACATCAACCCTGTGACTCCAGCCATGAAAGCCTTCGACAACCCCTGGTTACTTCTCTTCTCACTTTACACCCTTGACCTTGACTCCAAACTGAACTCCAAGTGTCAAAGTTGTTTGTACTCAATTAACTCAGCAAGTATTGAGATGCTGAGTCTTGCCCTTCCCAAAAAGTTCAAGCATAATCATGCCACCTCAGCCATTCCCAGTTCATCTCCTTAGTAACTTTTGCCATCTTAATCACACTCCAATGTTCCTTGGTCATACCTATTCCAGATTTCATCTGTGAAATGCTGGAGGGTATGTTGTAGACCAAGAAAAGCAAAGAAACTTTTCCAAGTTCTGGCTGGGATGAATGGATGAATTTTGCAAGATGTTCCAATCCTAGTAAGATCTTCCACACCTCCACTCTGAACTTGCAGAATGTTGACATTGCAAGATCTTATGATAAGGCTCAGTTCACCCAGACCTATTGATGACTTGATGTCTGCAGGATCAGGTAGAGTCTAGCCTGAAGGATTGATCAATCACAAATAAAACTTTAAAAAAAAAACACATTATGGGGATCACATCATTGCTTAGAATTACCAGGGTGGAAATATAATATTTATCCTGGGGTCATAATGTGACTTATTGAACCATATTCTGAGTGTGATTCTTAAGACAGATAATGAAGTCAGGAAGGCAAGCAAAGAAGAAAAGGTTGTGATAAATCTATGCTTGCATGAACTGGCTATATCTATGTTTGGGTTTTCAAAAAGAGACAGCAATGTATTTTAAGTTATTTGGCTGTTTGGTTTGATCTTCCTGTAAAAGAGGGGAAATGTCCCCAGAAAGGAGGGTAATTAAAAGATAGAGGAGATTGAAAAGGGAGGCATTGGTATGAGAAAGGGAAGGTAAGGGGAAAAAGTTTAAAAAGGTGAAAAAAGGGTGAGAAAGTGGGAAGGTGTGAATATATAAGAAGAAGAAAAGAGGGGATTTGGTTGGTTTTTTGATCCCATCCATAAAATGTATGCACAAGTAATAAAACCAATAGCACTAGAAGGGTTGTTTGTGTTTTTGTGATTAGGAAATCTACTTTGGCAGGCTTACTGTGCGTGTTTGTGTGTGCACACACACTTAAGCTTCACAGAGGAAAAGGCACTAAGCTAGAACAAAAGTCTTTAGCACAAACAGTAGAAACTGTTTGAAAAGCCATTTTCACCTTGTGCTAAAAATGACATTGTTCAAAAGGTTTGGTGGATCCTTCCCAGACTCTCTCCATCAAATCTTGGCAATGTAGAGATTTCCTTTGACATCTCACTTCAGAGAAGTATACACAGGGGTGTTACTAATTTCTGAAGCCTTCTTTTATACCAATTTACTGTACCTACCATTTGTATATTAGCAGCTGGTACAATTGTTTGTTATCTTTAGAAAAGCATTTTAAAAATAACCCTAATGAGAATTTACACTGTTTAAAAATTGTCACTTGGTTTAATTACGTGCTTCTTCTATGACCTGTTACTTTGTCTGATTTTTTTAAAATGGCATGTCTGTTCTTTGACTGAATGTAACCTTGGGTGGTTAAGGAGCTAATAATAAACCAAAGCTTTTGAAGAAGTTAGGAAAGAGGGTAAGAGTGAGATTATACTCTTTCAGGGACTTGATAGAAGCACATAATTTTTCCTGCAATTATCTTTGTTGTTGTTTTAGGAATTCATCACATGAGGCTTTTGCCCCGTCCTAGGATGCTTTCAACACAGAGCCGGTACGGAGCCTGCCAGAGTCCATCACATGACATAGGTCTGCTTCTGGCGAGGCTCTGTGTTGGTTTCATGTTGAAAGCATTCTGGGAGGAAGAATTCAAAAAAGGGGTGACTGCCCATGTTCTGATTGAGTTAGCCAAGGACAGCACAGGGGAAGCCGAGCAGTGCAGAGGATTGCCTTCATCTGCCACCAAAAATATGGATGACTCGACCTGTGTTAGACAGATCGTCACCCATTGACACCAATATATGGAGGATTTGAACTTGTTACCACTACTAAAGCTGCCACCAATGTTATATTCAGGAGTCTCTTCTGTGTCAGGATATTTAGAGAGTCACACGAAACACTTTATGTAAGGAAAAGAAGTTGTTGTTTATTTGTTCTTAAACAGTAAAGATGCATAGCGGTTTCAATAACAATTTAGACTTTTCTCTTACAAAGGATGGTTTTATAACTTGAATACTATGTAAATATGTTCCTTCACACAGCAAATACAAACAGGACAATTTACACCTTTAAATCCACTTCATTTAACACCAGCACTCTAAACTATAGTCTCAATATAGTTCTCAACCTTTCTTCCCTGAAGGCTTTAAACTATATTCCTCAAAGAGGTATCTCTCTAATAACACAGTTTCCAATACTATCTCTATCTTCACACTCCAACCACCAACCAACCCCCTAACTGAATGAATAATTATCTGGCTGCATAGCTCCAACTGTCACTTTGGATCCGCCCATCTCGTTGCTAAGCAACTCTCCCCATTTACATCAACCAATCAGACTGCACTTCCAGTAATGGCTGTCTGATCACTCCTCCTCCTTGCTCTGCTTAGCTTTTGCAAGCAAGGCCTGAAGCTACCTGTACACTGACCTTGTAAGGTAGGCTAATCCATTACAAGCAGCAATGGCTTCCCCTGTATGATGAAGAAGGGACAATGTGAGGCACACAACAATGGTTTCTTTCACTGCCCCACAGATTCCCCCACTGTCACCTGGCTTCAGGAACTCAATGTGATGAGGTCCTGTCATTTTCATTCAAGTTGACTCCAACTCATGGTGATCCTATCTTTATTTGGCAAGATTTATTCAGAAGAGATTTATCAAAGACTTACTCAGAGACTGAGACAGTGACTTTTCCAAGTATGTATCTGCATTGTAGAATTAATGGAACTGGCCCTTGTTGCTCAGGCCAACATCACTCCAGATGATGAGTGACCAGCACCATTCTCTGCTAGAAAAAAAAAGAAGGGTCTGTAAATGCAGCCCAGGGAACACAAGTTGGCCTTGTAAACAATTGTGGACAGTTCCATCTTGGAATTGAGCCAACTCTTTACATGGGACCAAAGTCAAAGTTTGTTCCAGATTCTGGGTGGGAATTCAAAGCAACCTGCAACTTTGATTAACACCTTTCAAGGCTATGTTAAGCAGCTTTGGCCAGCATTAACCTGGATTAGCTCCATGAATCACTGATGCCACACAACTGATTCACTTGACTTTGCACTAAGTAGTCCCTGTAGATGTGACTCCAGTCTTAGTCCAACACTCAAACCACTGTACACTTTGAAAGCATGCAAGGATGAAATGCCATGTAAAACCCACATAGCTATCATTTCATAACTTGGTTTGGAAGTCACTATGTGTCACAATATCCACTAGTAGGATTAACTTATGACAACCAAATTATTGATTAACATGCATTTCTCACACCAAGCCATAACTTTCACCAAAACTTAGTAAAATTATTATTTTCAACTACAGAGCCAAAAACCAATTGCCAGCAGTCTTGCTTAAAGTTGTTGTCTAAAAATGTCATTTCCAAGATCTATTCAGGGCAATGAGTTCTGTAAGAATGTTACTCGCTTCTTACACACACTCATGACAATAAGGACTTATCCAGAAGGTTGATTAATTTACGAAAGAGGCCCATTTGCATCAATAATTCTTCTGGGATGCATAGTAACAACACTGTTCTCTTCGACTACCACAATATTTAATTTTATCTTGTATCAAAGATTTGCCTGTACTAACACTATGATATTGTTCGGAAGATATTTTCTCTAGTGCTTAGATACACAACCTGAAGGTCTGTCATTGTGATTGCAGTACTGTTCAACTATAAATCTGATTTTTATCTTTTTGAGCCACTTTAAGAGCATAGTGGTTGAAAAGTGGTATACAGATAACTAAACAAATAGATTTATAGGGGCTAGTTTTACCAATACTATGGAGTGATTTATCACAAGCTTGGATGCATTTCTTTTTCTTGGCCTCCAGGAAGAAATGTAAGGATCATTTATTCAGGTTCCCTTTTGTGATCTAGACAGGTAAAGTATTCCTTCTGGTTTTATTGTATTCACAGTCTTTCATTCTGTTGCCACCTTCTACACTGATGTATTCTATTTAAATTATATTGGAAATAATTACTTTCTTTGGACACTTTTGGAGAACCAGCTAACATTTCTTTACAGGAGATTAATCATAACTACTGCTTCTACAGACTACACATTTAACAAAGATGGACAACTACACCATAGTCAAACTTTTTGAACTGTTATTTCTATATATCGATGTAGAAACCATCAGAACCACTTACCATGTTAGAATAAGAGATGTACAGCTTAATCCAGACTGTCCACAAATGAACCTCCTCACGTTTGAGGTTGCTTCTCTATGTTCTTCCATCCTCATAACATGCATCTATAATTTCTATGATTCCATAGCACAAAGCCATGGCAGCTAAATTCTATAGTGTAGATGCACCCATAGGTAAATATGGAGGGAAAACAGTAACAGGCCTTCTTAGAATGTCATCACACAGAATGTGTCCTCCGTTTCTACATGCCTCAAAGATGGAATCCCACAAATCTAATAAAATGACGCATAACCTGTTCCATAGGCTTCCATGGGCAGCTGAATATTTTCTCTCTCTCTTTCATAGATGTTTGAGGAACTGATTTCTCGTAAGAAAAAAGAGACTTGAATAATGATCTGTTTTGAATAATGATCACATTACCACAGCCTCCGAAAAAGACAAAGGCAAACCTGCTCTGAACAAATCTTGTCAAGAACACCTCAGGATAGGTTGCCATTAGAGTCGCCATAAGTCAGAATTGATTTGAAAGCACATAACAACAGTTGTCTATATTACCTGTATCTCTTTTTTGTAACGGGCTCACCATTACATGCTTTTAATTCCATTGATAGTTTAATTATATATTTTGTATGATGTATACATTTAGTGCATCTGTTTTAACTTTAGTATGCCACCTTTAATCATAAGGCTGGGGAAAATAGAGAGATGATAGATGATAGATGATAGATAGATAGATAGATAGATAGATAGATAGATAGATAGATAGATAGATAGCATTCTGAAAAGCTTCATTTTAAGTAGACCTTATCCACAGTATAGGTTCTTGGTCCAGGATTTTATTTGTATATACAATTATCTGCATCCTTGCACTCTGAGTTGAGTGTCAACCTTCTTTAGCAGCCTAACAGTTACAATCACAGCCTACGCTTCGAGTCGGGGTGTTTGGATGGATGAGATGTCATATTGAGAAGATACACAGATAGATCCCTGAGATAACACTTAACTGAGCAGCAAGTGAATTGAGAGTGACAGCCACAGTTCACTGGAGATAACGGACTGGAGAGAGAGGGAGAAAAAAAAGGCAGGAAGCTAGTGAGACATGACAAAGAGCATAAATGAAATTAATCTTCTTCCTGCTGACAATAATATTTAGTCCAGTCGCACAGCTATCCATTTCTGTGCTGCCCCAGCCACAATTATATTCTCAACATAATCTCCAGATTTCAGGAGTGGATTCAGGCTTCAGGCTTCAGTACACATGATTCCTGATGACATACTGAACAACAAGAGGAAAAACAAAGTTATTCTCTGGATAGGTGGCTTTGGATGAACTAAGATTCGGATTGTTTGAACATAGTGGCTTAAAGTAAATCTTCTAGAATTCATTAATGAAGTGAAACAAGATAATGTTCATAGAGTAAATTGATCTACTCTGTTCAGGACTAACAATAGAATTGAGGTCAATATTTTTTAGTTATGGGATACCAACAAGACCCAGAAAAAGATGTTTCAGCTAACCATGCAATCATGAAATCAAAGAGTTAGAAGAGACCTTAAGAGCAATCCAGACCAACCCCGTGCCATGCAGAAACACACAAATGAAGCATTACTAAGACATGGCCACCCAGTCTCTGTTTAAAAACTTTCAAAGAAGGAAACTCCACCACCCTCAGAGACAGCATATTCCACTGTCAATCATCAGAATTTGTTCCTAATGTTCAGGTGGAATCTTTTCTCCTGTAATTTGAATCCATTGCTCCGTGTCATAGTGCCTGGAGCAGCAGAAACCAAACTCACTTCTAAACATATTCAGCTCCCTAAGCCGCTCTCCATAGGACTTGGCTTCCAGACTTTTGACCATTTTGATCACCCTGATCTGGACATGTTCCAGCCTGTAAATATCCTTCTTGAACTGTGGTGCCCAAAACTGGAGAAGTAAGGTCTGACCAAAGCAGAATATAGTGATATTATCATTTCCCTCGATCTGGAGATTATATTCCAATTGGTGCAGCCTTTAATTGAATTGGGTTTGTTAGCTGCTTCATGACACTGTTGAGACATGTTCATCTTGTGGTCTACTAACTCCTAGATGTGTTTCACATGTACTGTTTTCCTCCAAGATGTCCCACCCACCTGAAACTGTCTTGACTTCTAGCACCAATTTGACTATTTTCATGAAGGTATGCTTCATGAAACTGTTCTTTAAAAAAAACAACAGCTATTATTTATTTATTTATTTATTTTTTGCTTCTCTAAATCTGGAGATTTTCTTAATAATAGTGCTGGGAAAAATTGTTTTGACTACAACCACCCAAATCCCCCTAGGCAACTTGCCCCAAAAATAATTTTTCTGAGTTTTTCTCTTCTTGCTTAGTACTTCCATTTATCTGACAGAGCTGCTATAACTAATCCCTTGCATTTGCTATTAATATCCATAATAAGGTCTGACAACTAAAGATTGCCACCCATGTTAAATGCCACCCATTGCCATTTTTAAAGGAACTGACTAGGCTACCACTGTGTAGAAGTAAAGTAATGCATTAAATTATACTTCTTATTTGATGTTACATTAAAAGTAAATAGCTGAAAAAGAATTTTCTTTTTTGTATATGATGAAACATACTAGGAATCATGGGACTGAATGTTTTTATATGAGGGTTATCCAGAAAGTACATTACGTTTGGAATTAAAAATGAACAAAGTATAGGAGAAAACATTTACCATATGCAGTTGAAAGCCACACCCAAATACCACTTCTCACGTAGTCGCCATTCAAATCTAGGCACTTACCATAGCGATGAAGGAGCTTTGCAACTCCTTCCCCATTAAATTCTGCCGCTTGCTTCCTCAACCACTTGTTTCCAACAATGGGGGCGTGGCTGGCAATGCAGCGTTTTGGCGACGCTGCGCAACTGCAGGAAGGGGTGACTGGCTGGTTGAGGACAAGCGGCAGAATTTAGTGGGGAAGAAGTTGCAAAGCTCTTTCATCGCTATGGTAAGTGCCTAGATTTGAATGGCGACTAAGTGAGATGTGGTATTTGGGTGTGGCTTTCAACTGCATATGGTAAATGTTTTCTTCTATACTTTGTTCATTTTTAATTCCAAAACATAATGTACTTTCTGGATAGCCCTCGTACATCCACAGTAGTCCTCTGATATCTTGTAGGTGAAGACGTGGCTTGGAAAACATAGAGGAAATGATATTGTACATTTGTGCTCCTTATATATCAGAGACCAACTTACAGCATGAGCATGACCACCTTCAGAAGATAATAGTACAAAGAGAAGCAACTACACATATCACACCATGTCCAAGTAAAATGCTCAAGACTTGTACTCAGTCTCAGAAGCTTTTCTTAGGACAGGTATTGGGGGCAAGAAAAAGCCAAAAAAATGCCAAGTTATTTTTGAACTGCAGTTGACATAATTCTGCAGTCTTAGAACAAAGTTCTAAGAAAGTGAGGATTTTTTCAGTGGTGGCTCCTAAATTATGGAATAGCCTTCAAAGACAGGATCTTGCTCCACTGTCAGTGGAACCTGGCAAGCGTATCTTGATGTAGCAGCATTGGGCAGCTTTGACTACTCATCCTTTCAATTTCAATGAAATGAGTGACACCAAGTTTTTGGAAACTAGAAGCCTGGCTACATTAGGTTGCCTGATGCTGGGCCAAAATGCAAATGAAAAATAATTAAGGGAGATCAGCAGTAAATCTCGGCAAGAGGCACTTGTGGTCATGGCAATTACTAAGACTAATATCTGCTGACTGATTCCATCCCACTTTAAATCTTCTTTTAAAAACATGTTACATTTAAATTCATTTAAATTTTAAAGCATTATTATTATTATTATTATTATTATTATTATTATTATTATTATTATTATTGGTAGTAGAAGTATCCCACCTTTCACTCAAAATTGGATTTCAAAGTAGTTCCCAATTTAAACTAATAATATACTGCATTCACAAAATGTGAACATTAAAACGGAATTAAATATTCACATTATCAAAAAATCAACTCTCTAGTTAAATGGCTATTTTCAAAGCTGTTGCACACAAAAGGTTGTTCTCAGGTCAAAAAAAGAGGTAATTTAAAAACCTTATAATTTGATCAAAGCAGCAGCCTTGTACACACCTGTGGGTGGGGTATGGAGCACTGGATGCAATATATCTTGTTTCTGAAGAGGATAGATGACAGATGATAGATAGATATAGATATAGTATAGAGACTGACAGATGTGGTTGTATATATCTGCTGAAAATGCATTTGTGTTATTTCACTCCCTGAAAAAAAGGACAAGATGGAGCTTCCTTCCTGGAAATGTACCACGAGGGCAGCAGGCCAGTTTCAGGGCCCATGTAGCCCTGAAGAATACCTTTGGGGTTGCCATTGCTGCCCCACCATATCTGCCACCAGAGTTGCTTTTATCACTCTAAGAGGTCCCACCCTGCTTGGAATTATTTCTTCTATAATAAGGGTTGTGGGATGTTGGGCCTTCCAGATGTAATTGGACTGCAATTCCCCACAGCCCTAATCCTAACCGCAAGTGACGAGGGACAGTGAGAACTTTGTATTGGACAGTGAGAACTGCAATTTACTACCGGTAGTACCTAGGCCACATACTAAAACCCTGTTCTACAAAATACTGTATTTACTCGAGTATAATGCACCATCAAATGTAATGTGTACCTCAGTTTTGAAGATGAACATTACAAAATAAATGATTTGCCCTCAAATGTAATGCGCCCAACAGTGCAGCCACAGCATGTCAGGGAGGCAGGCAGCATGAACAAGTCCATTTGTAAAGCCACACCTCTCCATCAGACTAAGGCTGGTGGACTTGTCAGCCTTGCATGATTCCCAACTTACATCATTCATGAGGCCTTCAAAACTGAGGAGGAGGTTTTGAAGGCCTTGTGAATAAGCCCAGTTGGGTCTTCTTCAACAGTACGGGTCTGAGGTGGGGGGGAGAGAGGGAGGAACCACCCTAAGGGCTACCCAGGAGGCAGGATCAGTAGCCGGGTGCTCCTCCTCCTTCTCCAGGCACCACACATCCCTGAGACTGTTACTACACTGAAAACAGCCTTTTCATTCCCCTCCACTGCCCTGCCAAGCCACTGAGATTCCAGGTTCCCCCAGGTGGGTATATACATGATCTAATATGCCATCAAATCTAATGCACTACTCAAGTTTGGCAATGTAATTTAGCCAAAAATGTTGAGAATATGACTTGAGTTAATATGGGAGTTCAGCAATGCTGATGTAGTGCAAATACTGGCAGTCCCCAAATTACAAACATGCAACTTATAGATGACTCATAGTTAAGAAATTTTACAGAGTTGTTAACCCTTCCCTGTGCTGTCCAAAACATACACACACACCTTGAGTTACACTTAAAATGTACCTGTTCCAACTTACAAATTCAACTTAAGAACAAATCTACAGAGCTTATTTTGTTCATAACTTGGGAATTGTCTGTAGACTCTGCTTCAATTAACAGCACATCTTCACTGACCAAGTAATGCAAGTTGAAAACAGCAATGGTGGAATTGAAGCAAATATGCAGCTAATCACATGTAAAGCACAGGAACCAGGTTGAGACTTGAGTTGAGCCCTGGCCCAGTTGTAGGATTCACAGCTTCGTAGTCATGGAGAATTTGGGGTTCTTTTCATCTCCTGCCAGCCCAATGGACACGTGTGAATCACCACAGTATCCATTCTTTAATTGGTTTCACCATGCAATATGGTTTACATCTACACATGTTGATGTGTATTACCATGCCTATTTCAGAGTAACTCCAAATTTTGCTTATTCTGATTTAAGGCCTCTAAAGCATGCTCCTGTGCATGTTTGCACCATCTGTCATTTGAACACTGTTTTCGATGTGTCTTCAATTTATGTTAAGTGGTCAGTGTAGATGTGCCATAAGACTTCGTTAATTGTCTATTTCTTCTGCTTTCATTCTGCTGGAATATTACAGTCATAGTAAACTGAATGGACAGCGAGTGTGTATAAACCAGGCTGACTAGAAATTATTCTGCTTCTTCTGACAAGAATAATTGCTTTATATTGGTGTTCTTTTCTAAGTCACCTTTTGTTCTCATCCCTGCTTAATATTTGTCTATCAAAGAAGCTTGCAATATCAGTCAAAATAGAAATGTGCCTGTTGCCATGAAAAGCTTTTGTCCTCAAAATTATTACAAGAACAATGATATATGATTTCTGCTTCTTTCTAGCAATGGGCAAATCTGCTAGTTTTGTTTCTCCAAGATTAGAATCTTTGCATTCTCAAGTTTTTCCCAATGCAGATATTAAGAAATATATACATTTGTACGTACAATAGAACAGGAGTGAATCAAAATTTTCCACTATTTGCAATAGGCACATTCAGGAGGTGTAGCAGTTCACTACACAGAGAGGACAGTGTTGCCCTATATCCACAAGCGTCTTCTATATAGTTGTGACAAATGAGGAACCTATTGGAAAAAAGAGGTACAGTAGTAAGTTTAATTCAACACAAACATGATTCTATGCCTCAAACATAGACTTGAAAGAGTTAAAACTCAATACTCTGGAGTTGGATGGATACAATCCTGTCAGCTTTCAGGTTGCTATAGTGAAAACTGGAGATGACTCTTATACTTTTAATGGTTGTGCAGCAGGAGGAATATCAGCACGTTTTGTTTGCTTCTTCGTTGTGTAACAATCACACATTTGGCATGTTTTCTTCTACACAACCATTAAACATATGGGAGCTCCCCTTTTTCAGTTTTCAACCTAGCAGTCCTACCACCTTATCACATTGAGAAATTTCCCAGTCGTAGGACACTTCAGCCTCTTTTCAAGCATGGAAAGGCACTAAGCTCATCACATGAATTAAACTACTTCCGTCTCTCGTTCATAGCCCTCCGTGGTTGAAATGAGGCAGAAGTGTCCTGAAAGGAGGGAACTCCGGCATTCAACCTTATGACATTCAGGATACTTTAGCCTCTTTTCAAGCATGGAGAGGCATGACGCTCATAACATGTTCCAGGGTTGAAAAGAGGCTGAAATGTCCTGAAAGGAGGGGACTCTGAACATAGGCAGGCAATCATGTTCAGAGTTCTTACCTCTTATTGCACTTTACTCCCATGTTTACAACTGAAAAACAGGGGAGATGGGAATCATCAAATGTTTCCCATCTTGTTTCATTACCCAACCGGCAGCAGTCTCTTATATCCTATGGAGTTTGATGCTGAACCATAGAATCCCATAGAAAGAAATTGTTTTGATCTGGATCACTGTATCTTGGATCCTATTGGGTTTGATATAGAACTATAGGATCCCATGGAAAAAATGGTTTTCAGTTGGTTCACTGTCTCTTGTATCCTATGGGGTTTGATGCAGAACCTCAGGATCCCATGGAAAGAAATGGTTGTAATCTGAATCATTCTCTCTTATATTCCATGTGCACAATAATAGAATAACATGGAAAGAAGTGGTTTTGAACTGGTGTCAGTACCCTTTCATGCAAAGGGCTTTGGGCAAGGCAAGGGATCTCCTAGTTTTCGGATATTGTTTTCAGATGAATGTATTGCCAGCTCTTAAGTTTCCTCGTGTGAGTGTGATGGGGAGGCAGAACTCCAAATGGGACTGCTGATGATATGAGAGGGGTGATTCTCTACTCTCAAAGCAACAGTCACCCATGCTTTCCCCTCTTAATATGTTGAGGTGTCTAGTCAGTTCCCATTTTCCAACTTTTTTAAAAAAAATCAGTTTCTTTCTCATCTTTGTTACCCCATGCAACACTTACAAAACTAGTTATTAAAAAACCAGTTCATCCTTAAGTAAGAAATATCACAAAGAATCATTTTAAAGAATGGGTTATAACAAAGTGTTGTCGAAGGCTTTCATGGCTGGAATCACAGGGTTGTTGTGTGTTTTCCAGGCTGTATGGCCAAGTTACAGAAGTATTCTCTCCTGACATTTCGCCCACATCTATGGCAGGCATCCTCAGAGGTTGTGGGGTAGAATCACACTATAGTGTGGTCCCAGTATCTGCAAGATGGGTACTTGTGCCAGAAGTTCTTCATTTCAAAAGGTTGACTATTACTGCAGTTCCATGTATCCACACCAAGTCCAGGAATTCATCAGGCATTTTGAGTCTGAAAATAGATTCCACAAATTTGAATGGGATTTCAGAGGATTAACAATATTAGTTATTCTTGGCAAAATACAGAAGCCAAGTTCCATAAAGATTATCAAATAGAGGGATCTTCTAGATGGGACAAATGTGTCTGGACACCGAGGTATTTGCTATTGTAGTTCTTAACATTTATTCCCCAAAAAGTTTATTTTGTGCCAGTCTATTTTTTTTACAATTGCTGGCATGAGCTGCAATATTTTGTTCCCAGTATCAAGTGTGTTTCTTTTCAAATTCCAATACATCTTATGGGAGAAAAATCTTTCTATTCTGTTTTATCTGTCTCCATGAACTATTGCATCAGTGGGCAGAAGTGAAAATGGCTGTTTTGCACAACCGCGTTTCCTCGAAAATAAGACAGTGTCTTATATTAATTTTTGCCCCCAAAGATGGGCTAGGTCTTATTTTCAGGGGATGTCTTATTTTTCCATAAAGAAGAATTCACATTTATTGGTGAACAAAAAAAATGAATATTTATTATATACTGTACAGTAGTTGTCATCACAAACCAGCATAACCAGACAAACTGTGAATCCTATCAAGAATTTCTTCTTACTACCATTATTTCCATGTACAACACTCTATGGTACATACATTTGCCAATCCTACATGCTCTAGTGTTCTGTTCATCGGGCATGCTTCCAAACAAAAACTTTGCTAGGTCTTACTTTTGGGGGAGGCCTTATATTTAGCAATTCAGCAAAACCTCTACTAGGTCTTATTTTCAGGGGATGTCTTTTTTTTGGGGAAACAGGGTATAAACCATAGCAAGTGAGGCTTGAGGG
Source organism: Anolis carolinensis (assembly GCF_035594765.1). NCBI lineage: Eukaryota > Metazoa > Chordata > Lepidosauria > Squamata > Anolidae > Anolis > Anolis carolinensis. The sequence goes on along the minus strand of NC_085845.1, from coordinate 130,929,720 downwards.
ATTTCTCTGAGGAGTTGCAATACCTTAAACTGAATGAGGATTGCAATGGGCTGCTGCCACATGAGCTGAAGTGGGAGTGCCATTCAGCTATGCTACATGCAATGAATGGGGAGTGCAATGGGCTTCCTCCACATCTAAAGTCATTTGCTTTGAAGAGAATGACCATATTTTGCTGTTAAATGAACCCCATCCTCCTGTCCTGTCCATGTCTTGCTGTTCAGCAAACCCTCATCTTGGTGGGAATGGTCAGGGTCTATTAAAGGAAAAAGCACGGATTTTGCAAGCCCTGAAGAGTTTCAGTTACAACAGGCATCAATGGTCTGGAATAAAGATAGCCTAGTTGACACTGTTGCCATGGTTGAGGTGGTGGTGAGATTGTAATACCAAAAAGTTCAATTTGATCTGAAATTTGCCATGGGACAAATGGGGGATTGGTGATTCCCCACAAAGAGATTGCATTTAAATGGCCAGACTTGTATAGGGCTGATGGAGCACACCTCTCAGAGGAGGAGTGTGTGTTATTTGTTCATATCCTAAAAGTGAGAGTAAAGTGTTTGTTAGCTAGGCTGGTGGGAAAAAGGGACTAGGCAGATGCCTGCCTTTTTTGGTGGCATTGAAGAGGTGAGACAACCCCAGTAGGCACCATGGAACTCCCCTTTAGGGGGTGAAGGGTTGGCTCCCATAACAGTTCCTATAAGTTTTGGAGGACAGGGGCCTGCAATAAAGAGCTACCCTTAATGGTAACAATAGGAAGAACCCCGGGACCCACACCCACAGCACCAACAAAGAACAAAGTAAAGAAAACCAACAAAACAAAAAAGAAAGAAAAAACTGAACACCACATGGTAATTTGTTACATATAACTAAATTTGACTTACATCTAACGTGTGTTGTTATATATAATACTAGCTGTGCCCGGCCACGCGTTGCTGTGGCGAAGTATGGTGGTATGGGAAATAAAGTATTGAGGAATTGGTGGTAGTTAAGGTCAAGGGTAAAGGTTTTCCCCAGACATTAAGTCCAGTCGTGTCTGACTCTGGAGGTTGGTGCTCATCTCCATTTCTAAGCCGAAGAGCCGGCGTTGTCCGTAGACTCCTCCAAGGCCATGTGGGATGACTACATGGAGCGGCGTTACCTTCCCGCCGGAGCAGTACCTATTGATGCACACATTTGCATGTTTTCGAACTTCTGGGTTGGCAGAAGCTGGGGCTAACAGTGGGGGCTCTCTCCGCTCCCCCAATTCAAACCTGTGGCCTTTCGGTCCAGAAGTTCAGCAGCTCAGCGCTTTAACACGCTGCGCCATCAGGGGATATTATTTCCTAAAGTTTGTGAATATACAATATTTCTGATTGGTTTTTTTTGTTTGTTGGAGGCAAGTATGAATGCTGCAATTAGGAAAAATGATTAGGATGTAATGGCCTTGCAGCTTTAAAGCCTGGCTGTTTCCTCCCTGAGTGAATTTTTTGTTGGGAGGTGTTAGCTGGCCCTGATTGTTTCCTGTCTGGAATTCCCTTGTTTTCAGAATGGTGTTGTTTGCGATATTTTATGTGCTTCTACTGTCTGTGGCCCTGAGAAAACAGGATTTGCCAGACTTTGATGATGGGAATACTTTGGGAGGTGTTAGCTGGCCCCAATTGTTTCCTGTGTGGAATTCCCCTGTTTATTTACTGTCCTGGTTTTAGAGATTATATTGTTCTGCAATATTCTATCCCAGTAATTATTTCATATTAAAGAAGAATCTTACTTATCCAACATTCGCTTATACAATGTTCTGGATTATCCAACGCAGTCTGCCTTTTCATAATCAATGTTTTTGTAGTCAGTGTTTTAAATTCATTGTGATATTTTAGTGGTAAATTTGTAAATACAGTACAGTAGAGTCTCACTCATCCAACATAAACGGGCCGGCAGAACGTTGGATAAGCGAATATGTTGGATAATGAGGAATTAAGGATAACCCTATTAAACATCAAATTAAGTTATGATTTTACAAATTAAGCACCAAAACATCATGTTAGACAACAAATTTGTCAGAAAAAGTAGTTCAGTACACAGTAATGCTATATAGTAATTACTGTATTTATGAATTTAGCACCAAAATATCACGATATATTGAAAGCATTGACTACAAAAATGCGTTGGATAATCCAGAACGTTGGATAAGCGAGTGTTGGATAAGTGAGACTCTACTGTAAATACTACATAGCATTACTGCGCATGGAACTACTTTTTCTGTCAAATTTGTTGTATAATATGATGTTTTGGTGCTTAATTTGTATAACGATTACCTAATTTGATGTTTAATTGGCTTTTCCTGAATCCCTTCTTATTATCCAACATATTCACTTATCCTGCCGGCCTGTTTACGTTGGATAAGTGAGACTCTACTGTATATTAATAATCTTAAATTATCTGCTTAGAACTGGATTATATGAGGCCCCTTCTTCACAGCTGTATAAAATGCACACTGAAGTGGATTATATGGCAGTGTGGAGTCAAGATAATCCAGTGCAAAGCAGATAATATAAGATTATAAATGGGTTATATAGCTGTGTGAAAGGGCCTTGAGTCTACACTGCCATATAATCCAGTGCAAATTAGATAATCTGTGGAAGAAGCCTAAGTGAGGCCTAAATCTGCCTGTCCCCTAACTGAAACCTGGCTGTCCCTTGGTTGCTAGGCAACCAAGTGGGCAGAGATTAGCCCTCTAAACTGGCAGCAATTGGATAAAAAAAATTATTGCTCTCCCTCTAATTAGGACTTTATTTTTCTTTTCTTTTTGTTGTATCAACCTTGAGGCGTGGATGATGGGTTGTGTTGTCAAATTTTGAGGTTGGGGGGCCTGTACTTTTGTTGTTTTGTGAATTGCCGTGATGCCATCACTCTTTTATATATATAATATTCCTTTGGTATCTGCAATACCTTTAACTTTCCTCTCCTTTTTATCTGCTATAATGTTTCCTCTTCATTTAATGCTTAATCTAGGACAGTTGTCTGATCTCTTTTCTTTAACTAGTATGTCCCTATATTATTAGTTTACAATTCTCAATTAGGTAATTTTTAACTGATTCCCAATCTGTTTGTTTTTTGGGTTTACCTTGAGTATTTGATAATAAATATGTAAGTTTGTCTGCGTTCATAATCTCCAGAATTCCTCTTAGCAGTATTTTTGTTCACAGTTGGTTCCAGAAATTATAAATAAATAGGTTAGGAAATGGCCCTTTGGATCCATTTTCTGTCTAGTATCTTTATTTCATGGTGGGAGTTCAAATCATCATTGCTGATACTTACCAAAGCACCAGTATGACTCACAAAGTCGTGCTGGTGGTGGTGGTGGTGGTGGTGGTGTGTGGGGAGAGATGAGTGATCTTCCCCTTCCTTCTTTGATTGTGCTGGTACTTCAACAAGCATCAGCAATAAACAACAAGCAATGACTATGAGCAATGCTGTGGTCACCCCTGTGATGGAGAGGATGGGGTAGTGTGATGATAACTGCAATCCCCAATCCCCCAGACTAACTGGGCCCACAGAAAGGGGGGTGGCTGTGTAAATGGTTGCTCCAGTTCCATCATGAAACTGGCCCAACAGTTTACACATGGCCAAAATGCAGGGAAGCTCCAGAGTTTGGGGAAAGTTCTGGGACGCCCTCCAACTTTACGTAAAGCGGAGCAAGGTCATCTTAAGTGACCTTGGCTGATGTGTAGGGCGAAACAACTACATGTGTCATGTGGATGACATGAAGTCCATTCACCTCCATCTGCTTCATTTGGCCTGTATAGATATGCTCAGGGTGAATAAAATGGGAATAGGGAAGGCCCTGTATACTTCCTTAAGATCACTTGGAATGAGGAGTCATTGCAGAAATGTGGTCACCTCCCTTTCTGATTATCCCTCAAAAGCTGGCTTTCACAACACACCAACAGCTTCCTTTCAATAATGCAATTATTTCAAACTTGCCCTTAATTCATTGTTGCTTCATTTGAAAGACATTCATTCTTTCTTTTATGCATGTGGGCACACACCTGTATGCACACATTTGTCTAGTATTCATCTATGGTTCTAAAAGCAGATTTGTGTCTGCGAATAAATAAAAGCCTCATTTTGAGCTGTCAGATTATCCCAAAGTACAGGAGGACAGAACACATTCTGACAGATTGCTAGCCTTGTTCCTTCCTATTTAGATAACAGAGGCAGGTAGGAGTTTAGATTGTGTCTTTATTTGGAGGGGGGGGGGCTGGTCTAAATGTCCTGAGCAAACCGCTATTGTATGGTATTTTCCCTGCCTTTCTGGCTGTGGCAAATAAGTAGCAAAGGACCAAGATTCATCCTTAATTTGGAAGTAATAACATCCAAGCAGTCGCATTTGTCTTTCTGGACAATGCAAGCATTATTCCATATCTGATCACATCCCACGGCCTGACACAAGGCGTAATCGGAGAGCACAAGAACGTGCTGTCGTCTTTTGAGAATGCCATCCTTCAAAGTGGGGAGTGACTGGTGAATGCCAGCATTTGTGAATTGAACTGGGGGGGGGGGGGAGGTGAAGGAAGAAAAGTGATGCTTTCAGAAATAAATCTGAGAAATCGGTAGTAATGATGAGGGATGGGTTGGCATTTTGTGTTGGCTTGTGTTTGTTTATAATAATTTTCCAAATTTGCAGATAACTTGAAATATTTAAATATCAAATTTGAAACCGTTTTATTGATGCAGTCAGAGAGCTCTGAATAAAATAATACTTTTTATTCATTTGACCTTGCATTCAGCCATTTTTTTCAGTACTAAATTGATATTGTTTTAGTGTCCCAAGTCCTTTCTAACTTATGGCAACCCTAAAGTGAATCTATCAAGCAGTTTCTTTGGCAACAACAAGAGGGGCTTTGCTTTGGGAATCCTCTGAGGCCGAGAAAATGTGACTTGTCTAAGGTCATTCAGTGGGTTTTTATGGCCGAGTGGGGATCCAATCTCTGGTTTCCAGAGTAAAGAATCAATGCTCAAAGCACTACAACACACAAACATTCAAGGTTGCCACCTCCGCTTTTTGATAGGCTACTTATCTTTGCCATTACCTATATGACATGATTTTCTTCATGTCGGGAATACCTGAACCTGTTTCACTTCAAATACAAACGAGTGAAGACTATGTCCAGTTCATTTTTTAATATAAGAACTTACAGAATGTATGAACTTCTTCCAAAGCAACAGAGAAATAACTCGATAGTGAATCCTGATCTCCCCAAATCCTATTCTAAAACCCACCTCACTGGCTTTCTCATTTAAACTTTAGTAAATCATAATCCAAGCCAGAATGATCAAACTAATGTTGCAGATGGGAAAAATGTGGCCGAGGGAATCCCAGTACACCACTGTTGATATTTGAGATAGGATCTGAGTCTGTAAAGTTTCTAGCCTCTATAAATAGAGGCTCCTTCTACAGTCTAGTTTGTGTGTGTTTGTGTACTTAGATAACACATTGCCAGGGTGAGGAATGCCAAAGAAGAACCACAAAAAACTATCCAAAGAGTTGGCTAATGTTCAACCCTTTACATGCTTTGCTCAACCAGTAATTAAAGGAGGTGTGTAGAGGCATGTCTACTACACACAATTACAGGGTGTCTCCACCAAGGAGGGCATTAGCATTGCAAAATTTCACAGAAAGTGAGAAAGTTTCGGCTGAATTTTTCAGCCAAGAAGGGGGGGGGATATTGCCCAGGCAGTGAGAAAAACAGCTTGGTAGGAAAGTTGTGGGAATCTGAAAGGATAGCTTGAAAAAGTGCTTTGGGGGACAATTATTATGCTATTAGGAAAATGTGATGTAATAGGATATTCCCATCTTTAATGTAGCAGGGAATATGACTGTAAGAAAGCAGCTTGGAATTCAGCAATGAGAAACCAGCAGACAATTCTATCCTGACTATTGAAGAAAGATCATGCCTAATGCAGACCTGGCGTCTCTTAGACTCCATGTTTGGAACAGGTTTCTCTCTACTGTAGCTTTCTTGTGTGCGAGTAGCCTAAAGGTGTGTCTGCACCTAAGTATTCTTCCCTGATTAGCTACAACCTTTAAGCCCTTTCCACCTGTAGAGTGTGCTGACATAAAAAGGCATGTGAAAGAGGTTACACCATTGTCTCACCAGATGCTCTGGATCAACTCTTGCCATTTCCCGTAATAGCTGGAGCTGGTGGAAACTGTAGCCTAAAAAATCTGGACCCTTTCACGATACACTATGGGTGCATTTATACTGTAGAATTAATGCAGTTTAACACCACTTTAGCTATCATAGCTCAATGTAATGGAATCCTGGGATTTGGAGTGTTGTGAGACACCAGTACTCTTTGGCAAATAAAATTACAGACCTTGTAAAACTACAACTTCCAGCTAAGCCATGCAGGATTGCAGCAATAGTGGTCATATGAGTTGGAGCAAGAGTTCTAATGTGGAAAGAAGCACAGTTCCATAGTTGGGTCTGAACCCCACTAATAAACATAGCAGATCCACTGAATTAACCATTGGACAGTTTAAGTGGTGTCAAACTACATTAATTCTACAGTGTAGATGTGTCCTCCATGAACATCTACCAGCACGCCAACTTAGAAAATAGCCTCTGAATCCCACTAACATACACACAACCATTCCCTGCCAGCTGGGGGGCATGTGGCTATGTACCTGTAGCCAGATGCAAACTTTTTTTTATTTTATGTCAAATTTATTACATAATAAATAAGTTCAAAAGTAATGAAATAAAGGAATCACAAGCAGCTAAATAGTTTTAGACCAAAAGCTGGCAACAGCGACCACATTGTCTGTAGCTTTAAACATCTCCTCCTCCGTATATGAGGCAGGACATTGTGAGCAAGCATACATATGCTGAGTTGTTTGTTCTGCTCCACAGTCACACAAGGTGGAGGGTTCGTCCAGGTAGTGCCATTTTGCCAAGTTGTCTTTTGATCTGCCCACTCAGCTTCTGAGTCTGTTCAGGGACTTCCAAGTTGCCTATTCTTGGCTTGCCCCTGGAGGCACACTCTCATGGGGGGGGGGGGGGGCATCCAGGTGGAATTGCCTGGTTTAGCTGCCCAGAGGGATACTCTTGCTGTTGCTGGAGGAACATTAAGAGGAGTGATGGTTCTCATGAAGCTTTTCCTTGATTTGAGTCTACTGGGAGGAGGCTGATAGTTATGCAGTGGGTGGCTTTCACAATATTTGACTTTATTTCTCTCACAGTTAGCAGCAATTTCCCATCATACATTGGCTGGGGGGCCGGGCATGCCAGCTAACTTGTAGAGTTTATCTACAGGTATGGGTTTAAGGCAGCCTGTGATTATTCTGCATGTTTCATTTGGTGCTATGTCCATCTGCTTCGCATGGACAGACAGGACAGGCGTACTCAGCAGTTGAGTAAGACAAGGCCAGGGCTGATGTTCTTATTAATTGTGGGTCTGCACCCCAAGCACTTCCAGTAAGTTTCCGCAGGATGTTGTTGAGTGCAGCTACTTTGTGCTTGGTGTTCATGCAGTGTTTCCTATATGTTAGTGTTCAATCTAAGGTGACACCAAGATATTTAGGATGGAAACAATGTTCGAGCTCTTGGCCTCATCTCGCTATGTCCCTGTAGCCAAACGTAAAGTGATGACTGCCATGCCGAGACCTCTGAAGACCCCATCAGATCACAATGCGGATGTCATCATTCTGTGTCTGGCCACAGGGATTCGCTTTTATGATATGCTCTGTGATCCCTACAAAGCAGGGAATGGCCTTTGGCAGTGGTGGGGAAGCCTCCAGAGGATGTTCAATTAGATAGGTATAAGGTCTGCGGAGGGAGGAAAAAATGCCAAGCCTCAGAAAACATATAAAATTACATAAAAACAATAATAACAACAATAATAATTTCTTTGTTACTCACCTCTTCTCACGACTCAAGGTGGTGCATATAATATAACACAATTAAAATACATATATGGAAATAAACAGGGCTAAGAGTAACACCAATTCTAATAAAATGTAACATTAAAATGTATAGTTTAAAATTGACTAGGCCTACATACACCTATGGGAAACGTACTCATGTACATGATAGTAACTGGATGCTAACCTATGTATGACAAAGAAGGTTATTTTCCTAACTGGATTAGCAAAATACATAGCTAATGTTTGCTAGGAATGGAAATAATAGTGTTATATGTTCATCCCACATTGAATCAGAGGGAAGAGAGAATCTGAAGTGGGATTTTGTTTATTGCAAATTGTTTAGATGAAAGATTCACTGGCATGAAAAAGACAATTCCCAGTCACACATAAAATTATTGCTTTGACTTCCGATGCTATTTGAAGGAAATATCTCACATTTGACTTCAATATTTGAATTCAGTACCTGACAGCTGACATTCTTTGACAATTGACACTTGGCAGCATTTCAGAACTAAACAAATCACTGGTAGAGAATTTAATGGGAAGAAAGCTGCAGAAAGGTGCAATGTTGTAAAAACCTGGCTAAAATATTCCACCCACTCTGCCCATGTAGAACAGAGAAAAAATATCCAAAAATTAATGTCAGATACAAGGAAGAATATTTTCCCACAGTTTTCTCCTTATTCCAAGAGAATTGTGCTGTTTTCACCGAGAAGACAGGCATCTTAATGTTTTAAAAAATGATTCTCTGCAGAAATTCATGCATTTTCTTTGCCTGCAAGTTCTCTACTTTGGTCATAATTTTTTTTCATATCTCCTCCTCTTAAATGAATTATATTAAGAGAATAGCTGCTAAACAGAAAAATGACAAACCAAACCATGGTTTTAATAATTGGTTTTAATGTTTATGTTTTTAAATTTATGTTTTTAATGTATTATTGTTGTTTATTCATTAAGTCGCTTCTGATGCTTTGTGACCTCGTGGACCAGCCCACACCAGAACTCCCTGTTGGCCACCACTGCCCCCAGCTCCTTCAAGAACAAGCCAGTGATTTCAAAGATAATATCAATCCATCTTGCCCTTGGTCGGCCTCTCTTCCTTTTTCCTTCCATTTTCCCCAGCATCATTCTCTTCTCCAAGCTTTCCTGTCTTCTCATTATGTGACCAAAGTACTTCATCTTTGCCTCTAATATCCATCCCTCCAGTGAGCAATCAGGCATTATTTCTTGGAGTATGGACTGGTTGGATCTTTTTTGTGGTCCTCGGCACTCTCAGAATTTTCTTCCAACACCACAGTTCAAAAGTATCTAACTTCCTTTGCTCAGCCTTCCTTATGGTCCAGCTCTCGCATTCATAGGTCACTGTGGGGAATATCATTGCTTTAACTATGCAGACCTTCATTGCCGGTGTGATGTCTCTACTCTTCACTATTTTATCGAGATTGATCATTGCTCTCCTCCCAAGAAGTAAATGTCTTCTGATTTCCTGGCTGCGTCTGCAGTAATCTTAGTGCCTAGAAATATAAAGTCTGTCACTGCCTCCATGTTTCCCCCTCTATTTGCCAGTTATCAATCAGTCTGTAATTCAATGTATATGTTTATTTTATTATATGTCTGTGTTATGTGGCATTGAATTATTGCCTATTGTAAGGCCGCTCTGAGTCCCCTTCAGGGTGAGAAGGGCAGGATATAAATACAATAAGTAAATAAATAAATAAATAAATAAATAACAGTCAGCCTTCTATAATTGCTGAGGTCAGGGGCACAGAACTACTGTGAAAGTGAAAACCCTCAAATTAATTAATTGCAATTTTTTACCTGAGAGAACAACTCTCTAGAGATTTCTGGGTCTTCCAGCATGACTCTATGGTCAATTTCCACTGGGAGCTGAACACAGAATCACTTTGGAGGACCTAAAGATGGTAGAAACTAATTGTGCCATGACTGTAAATGTAAATAAGGACACAACTGTCCTTAAATAATTCCTTTGTAATAATGTGCAAGAAAGCTCTTGCTGAAATAAATGAATTAGTCTCAAAGATTGCTTTCCCTTTTATTTTCCTTATCAATCTTTGTTTCCTTTATCAACCTCCTCTCAAATATTCAACATAGGTGAGATGATTCTTAATCAAACAATTCTGAATGAAAGAAAAGGAAATATTGTTCTTGTTTTGTATTTTGCCCTTAACATGTACATCCTAGAACATTCAATGTCAGTTTTAATGGATTCTGGTATGATGCAACGAGATTAGGAAGTTATTTTTGTCTTCATTCATACCTGAGAGCACAGAAATAGTCCTTGACAAAAAGTTATCAAATGCGAGGAGACAACTTTTTATCTGCCTGAAAGATCTCTTTCAAAAGGGAGCAGATCAGGATAAAAACATCATTCTTGCCTTTCTTTTTTTACATTCTTTCTTCAAGCACACCTGTTAAATATAAGATTCCATTTGCTACACGTGGTTTTAAAAATAGCAATTCCACAATGCGCCTTGTAAGCAGAAATTCCTTTTGCTATCCTGTAATGACCTTGCAAACACATGCAAGTACAATATTGATTCAATTTACACATGAATGAGAAATGCCTCTGGCTTGCAACAAAGGTTACCTAATAGTGATAATTATATACGCATAATAAGAATCCTAACCCTTTTATAAGATTTGAGGATACAAAGTTGAGGGGAGGAATGAGAAATTAGTTATTTTTACTTAGGGTCCATGAAAGCACTGCCATAATGCACATATTCATACTAAGGCAGTGGTTCTCAACCTGGAGTCCTCAGATGTTTTTGGCCTTCAACTCTCAGAAATCCTAATAGCTGGTAACCCTGGCTGGAATTTCTGGGAGTTGTAAGCCAAAAACATCTGGGGACCCCAGGTTGAGAACCATTGTAATAAGTTATGGTATCTCTACTTAGTGCCTGCATTTCTAGTACTGTATTTACTCAAGTCTAATGCACATTCTTTTTGGCTCAAACACATTGCCAAAATTAGGATGCACTTTAGTTTAGAGTATTATGCTAATCTAAGTGCTGAGCCAAAGGAAAAGGGTAAGGTGATTCAGACGCACCATGAGGCCATGGGGAACAAGGCCAGACCTGGAGTGGAGGGAAAGAGAGCAGTTGCTGAAGGGGCCCATCCTCCTCATTCATTCTCCTGAAACTGGTCTTCATGGAGAGTCTCCCTTTCAAATATTAACTAGCACTGACCCTGTGTAGTTTACAAAATGAGATAGAACTTTCCTCGTCCCACTGTAAAACCTCCTACAGAATCCTGGTACTTATGGTTTAGTGAGTCCCAGGACTTCTCTGGTTGAGAAGGACAAAAGCCCCTCCCTTTGGATTGCCTTTTGAGAATTTAGTCCCCATAATTCCTTCCAGTAAATCAGAAGAGTCTTTCATGAAGATTGCTTGTGGTTCCCTTTTGCAGCTCTAAGGAGATTTGGAGGCTAAAGTATAGGGCCCCAGCATAGCCCTCCTGGGATGCAGTTATACTGCAGAATTAATGCAGCTTGACATCACTTTTGATTGCCATGGCTCAGTACTATGGAATCCTAGAAGTTGTAGTTTGGTGAGAAACCTGAATTCTTTGGCAGAGAAGCCTTGCAGACTATTGCCCCCATGAATTTGGGGAAAGATCAGGTGCAGCCAGTTTGGCTTTTCAGGGTCATAAAGTATGGATGAGGCAGCCTGCTGGCATTGCGAGATTACGGGAAATCATTAATATCAATTCACATGCCATTGTTTATAGGTCATTACTTGAAAGGTTTGATTTCTCAGTAAGAGGAAGCCTCACCCCTGCCTCCTCAGAGCACACCCCATTCCTTCAATTATGCCCTTTTGAAAAGCCATGCCTCATCTCCCTAGGGTATGCCCCTTCCCTTCCATCCTTCCCTCTCTGAAATGTTATGCCGCTGACCCCTCAGGACACACTCTTTCCCTTCAATCTTTCCTTGAAAAGCCCTGCCTGCTGGCTCCTTGGGACATGCCCCTTTCCTTCCATTCTTGCCTTAAAGCCCCACACCCTGGTTACTCAGGCCACACCCCTTGGATCCTTCCCCTTTTCCTTCAATTGCATGTCCTGGTGGGGAATTCCAAGCCAAGCTGGCTTTGGAGACAATTTGTTCAGGCAGAGCAGGGCCGGCCCAAGGTAATTTTCAAGTAGAGGCGAACAGAATTTTGGTGCCCCCCCAAACCAATCACTGAAAAATAAAAGTGTTGGATAAGCGAAAATGTTGGATAATAAGGAGGGATTAAGGAAAAGCCTAAATAAAGAACAACACTCTGAAAACAGGGGAAATCCAGACAGGAAACAATCAGGGCCAGCTAAGACCTCCCAACCAAGGATGCCCACAGGGAGGAAGCAGCCAGGCTTGGAATCTGCAAGGCCATTAAATTCTAATCAAGCTGGCCAATTGCAACATTCACACTAACCTCAAACAGACAAGAGCTCTTTCTCCCACCCTGGACTTTCCACAGATATATAAACCCCACTTACCTAGCTTCCAACAGAACTCAGAACCTATGAGGATGCCTGCCATAGATGTGGGTAAAATGTCAGGAGAGAATGCTTCTGTAACATGGCCAGGCAGCTCGGAGACCTGGCCTTGAGGAAGGGGCGAGAAGAAAGGCGTTTGCCACTTTGCAGAGCAGAGGAGCGGCGCTTCTCTGGTCTGCAAAGCGGCAAACATCTTCCTTGCCAGGTAGGCATTCGCCACTTTGCAGAGCAGAGAAGTGGCACTTCTCTGGTCTGCAAAGTGGCAAACGTCTTCCTCCTCGCTAGGAAGGCGTTCACCACTTTGAAGAGCAGAGAAGTGGCGCTTCTCTGGTCTGCAAAACGGCGAACGCCTTCCTGGCAAGAAGCAAGGCGTTCGCTGCTTTGGGGAGCAGAGAAGCGGCATTTCTCTCCTCCCCAAAGCGGTGACTTCCTTCCTTGTGAAAGCAGGCACAGTGGCAGAGGCAGGAGTTGCCTCAACAGCGCCCCCTACAAAATGGCGCCACAGGCAACTGCCTAGTTTGCTTCACGGTTGAACCGCCCCAGAGGCAGAGGGTAGGATATCTGCAGGTGGCAAGGGGCCTGGCTTGCTGTTGCGAGAGCTCCCTTTGCGGCAGCCCCTCCAGGGCGGACCTGGAGAGGCATGGCCCTGCTCCTTCTCTGTTTCTTTCTTCCTCTTTTCTTCCTTTTTTTTTCTTTTCCTTCCTTTCCTCTTTCCCTCTTCCTTCCTTTGCTTTCTTCACATCTTTTCATTACTTTTTGCTGCTACAGATTACATTTGCCAGAAAATACTTTTTTTTGGTTTCAGGTTTCTGAAAATTTAGATGTGGCTTAGATTTGATGGCGCATTACATTTCAGTAAATAGTAAACAGTATATCATGCAAAAAGTATAATGAATGTAAGTACAGACCAAAAGGCCACATCCATTACCACAAGTCCCTGGTCATTAACTTGGATCATATCCTAATTTATTTCCTCTTGATTTCCTTAATGTGCACCATATATGACCCACTTAAATGTAATACATTCAAATGTATTGGGACAAATGCACACAAGCACACATGCAATGTAAAAATGTACAAACACCCTGTTTTTTTTTTCCCTATGAGCAGTTCTGATCTAATTTATTAATGTTGGAGTCTTCAATTAGCAAAGATATCACCAAGCTCGATATCTCTAAATAGCATAGAGCTCATACAAATGTAGGTTCAATGAGATGGGACAAATACTTCAAGAAAAGTCTAGAAAAAGCTAATGTTCACAATGGATTTCTGCAACCAGGATTAGGTTGGTAAAGGTTAAGGTTTTTCCCTGACGTTAAGTCCAGTTGTGACCAACTCTGGGGGTTGGTGCTCATCTCCATTTCTAAGCCGAAGAGCCAACGTTGTCCGTAGACACTTCCAAGGTCATGGAGCGTCGTTACCTTCCCGCCAGAGCGGTACCTATTGATCTACTCACATTTGCATGTTTTAAAACTGCTAGGTTGGCAGGAGCTGGGGCTAACAGCGGGCACTCATTCCACTCCCAGGATTTGAACCTGGGACGTTTTGGTCCGCAAGTTCAGCAGCTCAGCGCTTTAACACACTGTGCCACCAGGGGCCCCATGCAACCAGGATTAGCCAAGGCATTTTGCAGATTTTTTTTTCATGTCAGGAGCGACTTGAAAAACTGCAAGTTGCTTCTGGTGGGATAGAACTGGCCATCTGCAAGGACGTTGCCCAGAGAAAGCTTGGATGTTTGCTGTTCTTATCATGCTTGTGGGAGGCTTCTCTCATGTCCGCACATGGGGAGCTGGAACTGACAGAGGGAGGTCACCGTTCTCCCCAGATTCGAACTGCCAACCAGTTGGTCAGCAGTCCTGCCAGCACAAGGGTTTAACCCATTGCAGATGAAAAGATCTCTAAGCCTTACCACCTCCACCATGGATACTTCTGTGTCCCCCCCCCCCCCCCCCCGATCAAGGTAGACAACTCCATCAGCAGCTAAATCCAAAGACTGTGTTCTGCTGGATTGGGAGGGTAGAAAATAACCTTATGTAAAGCAATAATATCGTGGTTTTCTCCTCTATATGCCTTAGAAGTTGCTGCCTGAAATGTCCCAGTCATTCAACAGTACTATGCCACTTAAGAGTGGGAAGAATATTGAAAAAATTTCAAGAACTTATTGTATTTTATTAATGAATATTGTATTTCTAATATATTAAAAGAAGAAACCTGAAATGACAAGAATCTTGACAGGTTGGAGTTTATTCAATACAAATTTTGTTTTACACAGAAAATAGCATTTTCTACCTGGAACAGTGGTTCTCAATCTGTGGGTCCCCAGGTGTTTTGGCCTTCAACTCCTAGAAATTCTAACAGCTGATATACTGGTTGGGATTTCTGGGAGTTGTAGCCCAAAACACCGGGGGACCCACAGGTTGAGAACCACTGACTTAGAGAGTAATATCTCCGCACTCATAAACCATCAAGGAGCTGTGTCCTAGCACTCAGGGTTTCCTTCAAAGTGGCTTCCCTCATTTCAGGTTGAAAACCATATCTTGCAGTTGTGCAAAAATAGTATTTTCTAAGCTAAAAATGATGTTTCCTGGAATGCAAAAATAGGGCATGCAATTCTATGCAGCATAAAATGCAGAGTTATGAATAGTATTTGATTTATTTAAAATGTTTGGAAAATCATTCACAGTAAGAAAAAAAGTTGCTGAAATTATTTTCTTCTTTTGAGGAGAAAGTTAGTGAAGAATTACATTCCCAAATGCCACAGAATATCAGTTTCTGCAGAACAACAATCTGAGAGGGCTTGCAAGTTTCCTATGGACTTTAGCTGCAACAAACCAAGAAACAGAATGCTGGTCAGAAGAAACTGAAGCGTCAGTCTAGTGCAGCTTTTCTTGTGTTCACAGGCCCATATTATCATTCATAGTGTCACATAATAAGGCATAGACAAACTGGCCACAATGTTAATCTGTTGGATCTACATGGATTATGTGAGATCACTGCAATTTCCTACCCTTCCTCTCAGACTTTGTGCAATCTTTTCATTCAAATAGCATTGAGTGGGGAGGGGGGATACTTTCACTTTTAATCTTTGATCCCAACAAATTCAATTCATTTCGAGAAGGAGCAGGGCAAAAAATCCCAATTTTTGTGTATTTTTTAATATTACAAAAATGTTATATTCTGTATCACAAGATAAGCACATATGAAAGGCTTTACATTTCTCTTTCCACCTAATGGCTGGTTTAACGCTCTTGATGCACATTAGGAACCATAGGTGGAAAGAGATGAGTTTGATAGAAGTGTACAGAATTGTGGAAATGGAGTTCAACTGCTCCAAATTGAAGTCTGTGCAGAAAGTAATTTTCAAAAAGGTTTAGCATGGCAAACTTCTATTAAAACCTGGCACTTTGGTTATAAAGGGACCAACTGAACAAGGTGAAATGACACTTTTTTTTAAAGGCCTCGACTTTCTTAAATGATTGCTTTGCATCAATTTCCAGTTGTAATGTTGCAAAAGAGATTCAAACCCTAGGCAGCATTGTTCATGTTTTTTTTTAGATCTTAAGAGTGTACTAAAAACTGCATTTTTCCCCTTAAATTTTGTTTGGTTTTTGGCCTTTATTTGATCTAGGTTACAGGGTCTTGGGAGGAAGAAATGTGCAGTGCCAAAACCAATAGACCAGAAGAAAAACTATCAAGCAACAGAACAGCTGAGCTGATGTCCCTGTCTTTGTGTGCATCCCTATCATTAACTTCTTTGGGTGAGACATATGTGTCACCAGCTTGGTCACACTGTCGGCCTGAATGAGCTTTATAGCCGCTTGAGCAGTCAGTTCACAATTCCACTGGTGCTTCCTTCTGACCTTCAGCTGCCGACTCAAGCTAATGAGAACAGCTTCAGAACAACAAGAAGGGCAATCTCATCTGAACTGAAAGATCATGGGGATTTTTTTTCCTTGCCCTCAAGGCCTGCTTTTAAGGGAGCTTCCCTTATTCCCGACTGAGAATTCTAGCTTGCAATCGACCAAGACCATATTGAATAGAAGATACCGGGTTGGAACTATATGATGAAATTGAACCAAACTTGGCAACAGAACTCCCATGACCAACAGAAAATACTGGAAGGATTTGGTGGGCTTTGACCTTGAGTTTTAGAATTGTAGTTCACCTTCATCCAGAGAGCACTGTGTACTCAAACAATGATGGATCTGGACCAAACTTGGCATGAATACTCAATATGCCCAAATGTGAACATTGGTGGAGCTTGGGGGAAAATAGACCTTGACATTTGGGAGTTGTAATAGCTGGGATTTATCAAATAGCATTCTGAACCCCACCAACGATAGACTAGACTGGATGGCCCAAGAGGTCTCTTCCAACTCTATTTTATGATTCTATGATTCTAGGGGTTCCCAAATATGTGTTTTCTGATGTTTTTGGCAACCCCTCTGACACTCTCCTCATGACTCCCCTCCCGAGGTCCCGTCCCCCAGGTTGAGAAACACTGGTATAAATGAATAAAACAGCAACAACATTTGACTCATGGAGCTACGCCTTCCCTCACCTTGGATGTAAAAGGTTCCATGTATTAGTTTCTGTAATACTGATATTTCATTTATCAATGAAATTTCATTTTCAGTGAGGAAAAAAAAACTTTATTAGAGAACTATATGTTTGGAGGAATGGGAAAATAGGATTTCTCTTGCTACCAGTTACCTGAAGAGAAAGAAAGGATGGTGTCAAGTCAAGATCAGAGGTAACAAAACAATGGCGCAGATGGTATAAGTAGGAACACAAGAGGGGACCTAAAGAACCTCTGCCTTTATTGTCCACTGCGGGAACAGAGTCGTTTTTGCAAGCAAGGTTGAATATTTCCCCACATCCAATGCCATGTCTAATCCTTGTCATTGGAAAGAATAAAGCAATGGCGTCTGGGAAAGGCCTCTGACTGAGTTACTGCCGAACCACTGCCAGTCAGCATTAGGTGAGATGGACAACTAGTCTGGCTTGAAATAAGCCAGCTTCTTGCATTCCAAATGTATATATACTGCCGGCTACAGCAGCTCTTAAACTAACCAAAGTGAGATTAGGAAAATCTCTCTGAAGTGGTAGGTAAGTGTTATCTTTTTGCAAGGGCAAGCATTTCTCCCCCTCCTCCTTGAACTTGAGTGGTTTTAGAAGAACTTAAGCTCAGGATTTATATAAAATATACAGTTGTAAAACCAATCAACTATTTCTTCCAATTACAATTACATAAAAGCATGACAATAATAATTCCTCAAATGAAAGCTTCTGAAGACCTACAAGAGAAATATGATTTGTCTATAAGTAGAATTTTAATCCATCCTTTGACACCAGCTATATATTTCAGGCTTCGTGATTACATGAACAGGTGAGTAATATATTCTGGCATCTTCTCTCCCTCTCTCCCTCTCTTTTAATGTCACTGATTGAAATGCTGTTATAT
Organism: Anolis carolinensis; assembly: GCF_035594765.1. Lineage (NCBI taxonomy): Eukaryota > Metazoa > Chordata > Lepidosauria > Squamata > Anolidae > Anolis > Anolis carolinensis. The sequence goes on along the minus strand of NC_085845.1, from coordinate 130,911,856 downwards.
GAATCAACTTAATTTATTCATGCTGTGATATGCTTTTAGCTGTCTTTCTCTCTCTGTATCCCTGAGTGTGTGTATTTTTATAAGTATGTGTAGTAACTATTATATATTAACTGTGCATATGAAATTCTTTGTTCTTAAAAGGTGGGTTGCTGCTGTGCGCTTTAACAATATTGTATGTTCCCTATCTTGTTCAGTTGATCATATCTTTTAGCAAGTGGAAGTTGCTTATCATCTCTTCCAAGGGGTATCTATATACTAAGATTTAAAGGGAACATGTACAAAATAATGGAAAAAGACTGGGTGTGATCCTATGTTCAGGGAAACTAAAAGAGAATGGAGTTGATGGTGAGTGGTTTGTTAAAAGTGAGATACTGAAGGCGCAATAGTTTCAAACAGATCCAAGAAGAAGGAAAAATGGGAGATGTCTATCAAAACCAAGATGGATGTCTAAAGAACTTTCAATTGAGTTTAATATTTTAAAGCAGCATGTGCAAGAAATAGAAAAGGGGGGAATAACTCAAACGAACAGCCCAGCACCTGGACAACTGCTGGTTCTGTTCTTTTGTGAAACCACGATCTCATCATCTAGTCCCTGATGTACCCACCTCTAAGGCTGGTCTAAGTCCCTGGTTTCAGTCCCTATTCCTATCCTATGCTCACAGCTCACAAAATTTCAACCAGTGTAGCCAGCAGCCAGGCTAATTGGGAGATTGTGGGTGGACATTTTCCACCCTCTGATTCATCCTTAGATTACATTCCTCCCACTAATGCTTGGAATAAGTGCACAATATCCTCATCCACCCAAGAATATTTTGGTTCTTTTGTAGTCCAGAAGTGCACCAATTATTGGATAAGGCTGGTCATTCAACATTTTTGACATAATTGAATATATAGTTGGCCCTCCATATCTATGGATTCAGCCATCCATGGCTTGGAAATATTCTCCCCAGATATCCAAAAAGCAAACCTTGATTTTGCTAATTTACTTCCCCATTGTATATAATGGGACTTGAGCATTCACAGATTTTGGTATCCACTAGGGGCCCTAGAACCAATTCCAGCAATGGCACACTCTATTTAAATAGTCCCTGGGATGAAGTTCGTGCATAACAGAATGGAACATTTCAACAGAGACCAAGCAAAGATGTGTAATAAAATACTGGTTTACTGGAATTCTGTTAGTTTTCATTTTTTAAAAATCTGTAGGAATAGGTACTTGCAATATTGTACAGTGATAGCTTGACTTAAGAGTTTAATTTGTTCTGTGACTAGGCTCTTAACTCAGAAAAGATTCAATTAAAAATGGTAGAAGCACAAAGCACAAAGTGAAGAAGCAGAAGCATCATTTTCTTCATACTGTATTTATTCCAGCTTCCCCCTCTCTCTCTCTTGCTCCCCCCAACTCTCTCTTCATGAAGCCAAACATATCAAGAATAAAAACCACACAAAATCAACTAACCCAAAGTTCCTCAAAGCAGACAAGAGCAAAGCGTACAACAATCTCCCAAAGTGGACGAGAGCATGAGGCAAAACCCTGTACTCCCATGCTAGTGCTCCCTCTGATGCTAGTGCTCCCTTTGGCACTAGTTCTTAACTTAAAATGTTGCTCTTAAGTCAAAGTGGAACCTGGGCTGAGTGACAGCTCTTAACTCTAAATGCTCTTAAGTTGGGGTACTCTTAAGTAGAGGTTCCACTGTACTTGGATCAATGTTTAGAGAACACAATGTTTTCTAATATTTTGTGTATTACTCTGAGCTTTTCTGCAAATGACAACTGAGGCATGTACTAATTACCCTCTAATAATTTACTTACCCTTAACCTACTGTTAACATTTATTATTTCGGATGGTTAAGCTATTCAAGAGCCCAATGGGATTACACATTTCTTTTTATTGTCAACAAACTAGCAAAATTTCTATAACACTGTGACTGGTGCAAAGAGCCCAATTTGCAGCATAATGGAAAGGCTAACCCAATAAAGCAATTTACTTCTCCATCAGCCCATGGCAACTGAGACTTCTTCCAAACAGAAGTATTTCCTAGGCACTGGCAAGAAATAATGGGTCTCTAATGAGCTTCCTTATGGGACCATCCACCACACCAAGTAATTAGTACTGAGTGGAGAAACTTAACTAGCGTAGCTTCCCAAATAAATTAGGAGATAGTCATTCTACCTCGACATTGTACTGTCAACTCCTTTTCAGTGCTCAAGTGAAGGGGAATGAGCAGAAAAAAATCATTTTATATTTTATGACAGATTTTCAGCAGAGTACAGCAGAGCTGTGATTTGCCTAATATTGACAAGACGTCAGGGATGGGAGCTTGTGAATTATGTTAAGCAGCCTGTATCTTTCACCTTACAATTTACAGAGCTTGGAAAAGACAATTTACAGACTAAAGCTCCCAGAATCTGCAAAGCTATACTAACTGATGAATTCTGGGATTTGTAGTCCAAAAAGCTTAATCTCTGATCATTTGAGCAGTTCCCTTTAATATTAATTTCAATCCACACTCTTCACCTAATAATAAGATCATGACATGCACAAAGGTGAAGTGGGCTATTCTATTCCGATGTAACTGTAGTATCGAAGTTTCTGATCTCTGAATAAATTGCAAACCCAAGCACAGGTAGGTCTGTGTGGGAAAATAATTACTTTTTGTGTTATTTCACATTAGTTCTTATATGAAAGAAAGAGAACCTCTCTGCTCAAGCAGATGGTACAAAACTATAGTTGCCCCTCCATATTTGTGGTTTTGACTTTTGCAGATTTGATTATTTACAGATTTATTCATGGTAGAAATAACTGGGTCCTTCAGTTATGATCAGCTTCCTCTAGTCATACTGTGGCACAGACACTGACAACTGGGAAGACTTGGCCGTTGAGCACTCTAGCTGGAGGTCAGCTGTGACCAGCAGTGCTGTGCAATTTGAAGAGACACGAATGGAGGAAGAAAGGGAGAAAAGTGCCAAGAGGAAGGCGCATCAAGCGAACCTTCATTGGGACTGCCTTCAATCTTGAAACTGTGAAAGAACATGAGGGTCAAGAATAGGGCTCCACAGTCACCTATGTATCCACCGCCAGGACACCACACCTGGAAGACAATCACGCTCGGACAATGAAAGATTGCCTAAGTACGTTAGTAAGCTAAAGAACCAAGAAATTTCTAAAGATTATACATCTCTAGGAATCTCTTGGTCCTCCAATGTGATTCAGTTTCCAGAAGAAGTTGACCATAGATTTGAGCTGGAAGACCTGTAAATTCCTAGAGAAATGTTCTCTCGGGTTAAAAAAATAGCATTTTAATTTGTGGTTTTTTACTTTTATGGGGGTTCTGTGCCCCTAACCTCAGAAAATGTGTAAAGATGACTGTACTAAGATACTCTCTCTGGATTTCTCAGCTTTGATATCAAAATGCAGTCTCTTATCACAATGAAGTGTTACATTTCAAAACTAACTTCTAAAAACTAAATGAAAATCACCTCTTGGCCTCTTTTTAGGAACTAAAGCTCTGGAAAAAAAACAGTGGAATGAGGATTCCATAGCTGGGATTCTCAACATCTCTTGATCTGACAAACCTGGATTAGGAATTGGAGAAATTACTCTTAGAGTTCACCATTGCCCACCAAGGAGATGCAGTTCCTAAATTTGGTCTCTGACAGTGTTTGCCTGACTGCTGGTTTGCCATGCTATACAAATCCACATGATGCCATGCTATACAAATCCACACATCAGGTATGATGACAAGGTCATTATACTTGATGTGTTATGTAATGTGACCAAAACAAAGACCTTAGTAAAGTCTGAGACCCGATCGATCACCTATCTCATGTCTTTCTCAAGTACATCACATTTACTCCTCCCTCCCTGAATGTAATTGACAAATTCACCTCAATATTTAAAAACAGCATAATATCTCAAATATTTTTGTGCAAATTTGGGACTGATCAGTAAGCATTGACTTTCTGTGCATAATTGCTGTTTTTGGTCCACTTTGCATGGAACATAGTATAAAAATAATTTTACAGACCATAAGTCCTACTTGTCAATTTTTCCTTCAATAAAAACAGAAGTGAGATCACTGTTATAATTGTACAATGCTAGATATATATCTTTGTGTTCTGTCTTTCTAAGTTGCTGTTAATGAGAAAGAAAAAAATGATATGTGTATATATTCTTAAATGTTCTTCTTCCTGGATAATAGCAGTCTTTGAAGAAATTGACGCACCACATCATTGCCATTGCTAAGTAAGTAGCCATATAATATTTGTTAGACTGACTTACTGGTCATTGCTCACTGAAATAAGGTAAAGGCAAAGGGTTTTCCCCGACATTAAATCTAGTCGTTTTCGACTCTAGGGGTTGGTGCTCATCTCTATTTCTAAGCCGAAGAGCCAAAGTTGTCTGTAGACGTCTTCTAAGTCATGTGGCCAGAATGACAGCATGGCGCGCCATTACCTTCCCGCTGGAGTGGTACCTATTGATCTATTCACATTTGCATGTTTTACGAACTGCTAGGTTGGCAGAAGCTGAAGCTAACAGCAGGAGCTCATGCCGCTCCCCGGATTCAAAAAACCGACCTTGCAGTCATCAAATTCCGCAGCTCAGTGGTTTAAGTCGCTATACCACCGGAGGCTCACTGAAATACATTTCATTTAAGCATGGTGAAGTGATATAAAAGTTCAGATTGGCCCATTAACATCACAGATAGCAACTAATGTACTGTACATATAGATATGTGTACTCGTGTCAGAAAATTTATGTATTTGAATATCCTATCTCCAGAGATAAACCGTATGTACTTAGAACTGCTGAAGCTGTAACACTTTGTTGGAAACCAGCAATATATTTTCATGAAAATATTATTTTCAAGATTCACTGGAGGCATATTTAACATGCCTTACAAGAACACAGTGTAAACTTTTATTATACATCCTTAATTCAAAGGTTAAGGAGAGAGGGGGAAGCCTAAAAAGCAAGCAACGAATGACACTTCAAATACTTTTGTACTATCTATTCATATTTAAGTAGGATAAGATAGACTGCCATAACCTGACACATTTTCTTCTGACATTTGCATGTACTTACAGTTTTGGGGAGTCGTTTATCATCATCATCATCACCAGTCTTTATGAAAATCATTATCTCCCATAAATCATTAGGCAAAGGGAACTGTGTTACTCCTATTTAGATAAGAACTCCTCTATTGGTTTACAATATGCAGCAGGGGAACTGGAGGATAATTATTTGTCAGTCACATTTTGGAAGATGCATTTCTTTCTTTCTTTCTTTTTCAGGACCCCAAGAGCAATCTTGGTATCCACAGGAATCCCTGCATTGTTGTAAAGGTAAAGGTAAAAGTTTTCCCTGATGTTAAGTCCAGTCGTGTCCGACTCTGGGGGTTGGTGCTCATCTCCATTTCTAAGCCGAAGAGCCGGTGTTGTCCGTAGACACCTCCAAGGTCATATGGCCGGCATGACTGCATGGAACGCCGTACCAGAGCGGTACCTATTGATCTACTCACATTTGCATGTTTTCGAACTGCTAGGTTGGCAGAAGCTGGAGCAACAGCGGGTGCTCACTCCGCTCCCCGGACTTGAACCTGGGACCTTTTGGTCTGCAAGTTCAGCATCTCAGCACTTTAACAGCATTGTTGTACCTTCAAGTTATTTCCAAAGTATGGCAACCCTAAGGTCATGAGGTTTTTCTTGACAAGATTCCTTGACATACTCTGAGGCTGACACAGTATGACTTGCCAGGTCATTGAATGGTTCCATGGCTGGTCTCCAGGGTTATAGTACAACACTCAGATGACTTTATCATAGTGGATCTCCAACACGTCTGATTCCTCAACAGTTGTCCCCATATGGAAAACTGAACTATTCCATGAGAAGCTAAGAACTTCCCATAACTTAAAAAGCCTTTTCTAACCAAAGATAAATTCAAGGGGGGGAATGGTGTGTGTGTGTTGGGAATTGTGTGTGGCACCCATATCCTGAGAAGATCCATGCCACTGCAGTTAATTAATGGCTTCCAGTATTTACACAGAGGGGGATAGAGCTTTCTGCCAAGTAGGAAATCAAATAGGACTTCCCCATTATGATCTAGGAATCCTACTCTCAGTGCAGGTTTTGGAGAAGACCAACCTAGCATACTTGAGCCAAAGGACAAGATAGTTGCCTTTTCCTCATTCCACATACAGAAGCGAATTGAACTAGAGAGGAATCTTCCTAGACAAAGATGACAGGGCCTTCAATTTAAATTTTGTACTGTTTTACACTCTGTTTTATTATGTCATTGTTGCTATGTTTTGTTTAACTTTGATATTGTATGGGCACTCTATTGGTTGCTGTTGTGTGCCTTGTTTGTATTTAATGCTGTTTTATTGTAATTGTTTGGGCTTGGCTCCATGTTAGCCGCCCCGAGTCCCTTCGGGGAGATGGAGGCGGGATACAAAAATAAAATTATTATTATTATTATTATTATTATTATTATTATTATTATTATTATTACCACCTTAAGGACAGTAGGTTAGTTCAATGGGAACATGATAAGCCATGTGACACCATTCTGTCCTCCAGTTGCAGGGATCTAGGAGAAAATACTGTACCATCTACCAACTCTAATTCTGCCAAATTGTGGGCTTAGCTTTATAATAAAGGGCCATACTGTTCACAGTATTAAGTCAAGGTGAACATTTATCAAGCTACAAAAAACACCAGCAAGCATGACTCTATAAGGTTCTTTGGCCTGTATGAACAAGGACCCAAAGAAGCAGGTTGTCATCACAGTGCATGACTCTACCTTAAGAAGTTTATGCATGATCATGTTTGTTGTCTTCAAACTCAGGAAATACATAAAGATATAACAGGAATAGAGAAAACAACTGTCAGCAAACCAAGGCTGGTTATTCTTGTTGTTTGACAGCCATTATACTTAATTTTTTCCTGACACATCAGAGTTTGTTTATGACAATTACGTGAAGATGCCAGACTATATATACACAGGCCTAGGTTTGACAGGCACATAATGACCAAAAGCTTGTGCATACAAACACACACCTTCTCTCCTTCTTTCTCACAAACATCACTGTGTGTATTTTTGTGTGGCTTATTTGTCTGTGCTACATGGCAACTGATCTCTCTCCCTCAGTCCTGAAGCCCTTACACAATTATAGCACTATGATTCCATTTTAATTGACACAGTTCCATTCTATGGCATCTAGAGCTTTGTGATTCAGGGCTTTTATCTGGGGTGTCCAAACAATGCCTCAGGTAAAAGCGAATTAATGTTCTGCTTTGTCCCAAATTAGTTTGATACCCCATTAGACCTGGGTCTAATGTAGACACTCAACTCTACTACTCCTTTCCACCAAACTCCAAGGAAGCCGCTCAGATCCTTGACAGGTGCCTGGCTGCTGTGATGGATTGGATGAGGGTGAACAAGCTGAAACTTAATCCTGACAAGACAGAGGTCCTCCAGGTCAGTTGTGTGGCTGATCAGGGCATAGGGTGGCAACCTGCGGTCGACAGGGTCTCACTCCCCCTTAAGACACAGGTCCGCAGTTTGGGGGTCCTCCTGGATTTAGTGCTGACGCTGAAAATGGACAGGGTGGGTGCTAACCTAATCTTCCTAGGGAGAAAGTTCTTGAGTTAGAGGGTTACCATCAAGAAGGCTCTTTCCCTTGTCCCCACCAACCACTCTTGTGACGGGGCAGGAACAAGAGAAAGCCCTCCCCAGAAGATCTTAGAGCCCGCGCAGGAGTTCATTATACAGTTAATGGAGGCCCATAAAATGCAGTTCAATGCAGTTAAAATATAATATATAGCAATGTACAGATCAACTCTAATGAGAAGTGAAGATGTCTAAACTGAGGCTGTTATATTTGGATATCATCATGAGAACAACACTGCATGTGGATTGATTCAGGCTGGATCTACACTGCCCTATAATCCAGTTCTGGAATGTGGATTGACTGCATTACACTGGATTATACCAGTCTATATTGCAATATAATCCAGTTCAATGCAGTTAATCTACATTCTAAAACGGGATGATAGAGCAGTGTAAATCCAGTCTCAGTCAAGGAAGTCACAGCCCAAGTTTACAAAATTTGTGCATGGCAGTGAATGAATGGACATCATGGAGGTCTCTTATTCAGAAGATAAAAGTTGGCTTGATGGCACATATCAACATGTATTACTATTTATCCATCGGTTTTTCCAGTTTCATACTATTAGTGCATTCCCCTGCCTCTCTTTTAAGCCAACTTCTCTCTTTCTTTTTATTTTCAAAATGTGGTTCAAAAAAGACGAGTTTTCTTTTCAAAAAAGAAAAAAAATCCATTTATATAAGGCTACTGTGTTTCAAAGGAAAACATCTTAAGTGTCCATTTATTGCTTTGTGCATTGGGGCCCTTCCCAAACTTTGGAGTTTCTTGGCAGAAGAAGGACCCATATAAAGTGTTTATTGACATATGTTAAGGTTTTCCTCTTTACTTTGCATCCATTTTAATATTCATGAGGTGTGGGCTGTTAACTATGAGTAGAAATGAAATACATCAAATACACCAAAGGGAAACTCTGGAGGCACTTTATGAGACACTTCTGACACCTTTAGCAAACCATCTCAAACTGCGATACGAAAGATTTTTGGCAGGCCCTTTTGAACTAGGAAGGAGGTAGAAAGTTATGGGACTTCAAACATAAAGGAATCCCCCAGAACTGAAACTAAACCTCCATCTAGAGAACTATAGAGTTAATGTATTTTGACACCACTTTAACTGCCATGCTTAGATGCTTGAATCATGCTTTGAATCATGGGAGTTGTAATTTGGTGAGGCACCAGCACTTTTTGGCTGATAATGCTAAAGACCTTGTAAAACAACAACATCAATGTTTCCATACCAATGGGCCTTGGCAGTCACAGTGGTGTCAAAATGAATTAATTCTACAGTGTAGATGCATCCTTAATCTCAGTTAATCTTTAGCTTCTTTATACTCACATCCAGCATAAACTGCCATCAAACCAGAACTTGGAAAAGTTACCCTTTTGGATGAGAATACTCAGAAAATCTCAGCCAATGTTACCAGAGGCTGCATTGCCAGTGACCGGGCAATTCAGAGTTGTATCACACACACAAAAATTAAGCTTTTCCAAGTTTTGTGGTGGACTTTTAAAAATTCAACAGCATCCTTGTAATTCATAGTCAGATATGTGAAGTAGAGTTGAATCATCTACACCAATGTTTCTCAACCTGAGGGTCAGGAAACACTACAACTCCTAAATGTCAAGGTCTCTTTTCCCCAAACTCCACCAGTGTTCACATTTGGGCATAATTAGTATTCATGCCAAGTTTGGTCCAGATCCATCATTTTTTAAGTCCACAGTGCTCTCTGGATGTAGGTGAACTACAACTCCAAAACTCAAGGCCAATGCCCACCAAACCCTTCCAGTATTTTCTGTTGGTCATGGGAGTTCTGTGTGCCAGGTTTGGTTCAATTTCATCGTTGGTGGAGTTTAGAATGCTCTTTGATAGTAGGTGAACTATAAATCTCAGCAACTACAACTCCCAAATGACAAAATCAATCCCCCACCCAACCCCACCAGTATTCAAATTTGGACGCATCAAGTATTTGTGCCAAATTTGGTCCAGTGAATGAAAATATATCCTGCATATGATAAATTTACATTATGATTCATGACAGTAGAAAAATTATAGTTAGGAAGTAGCAACAAAAATAATTTATGATTGGGGGTCACCACAACATGAGGAACTCTATTAAGGGGCCATGGCATTAGGAAGGTTGAGAACCACTGATTTACACACTTAAGTCCAGAAACCCATATTTCTCAATGGCATTGTGCAGCCATCTTTGCAAAATGAAAAACCAAGCCAAAATAATGGGGAAAACAGGCACTGGCACTATAGCGAGAAAGCTGAAAGTTATTTCTGGGATTATACTTTGTAGAATACCCTATGTTGGCTGGGGGATTCTGGGAAGTATAGACCAAAAATCATATCCAAGTTAAATGTTTTAATTGTTTTTAATTGTATTTTAATATTTTATTTTATTTAAATTGTTGTTTTTGTACTCTGTTTTTAAAGGCATTGAATTGTTGCCATGTTGTGAAGCTGCCTTGAGTCCCCTCCGGGGTTGAGAAAGGCGGGGTAAAAGTACTGTAAATAAATAAATAATAAATAAATTCTTTATTTCCAAGCTCCGGCCACAAACACTGTCAATCCACTGTCCCAACTGGATACCAGTGCCATCACCCTATCCCTGAACACAACAGCATAGGGAAAGGGAAAGGATTGTGTCTGTGTCACCATGACCACCCTTTCTAGATGGTCATGGAGCTCCATGCAAGCTCTTGGCTATTGTGGGTGCTTCTGCAGATGCAGAACTGGACACCTACACAACCAGCAAAATTGAGGGGGCTCTGGTGAACAACTAGGAGTATCAGCAATGTCAATACGGAGTAGGTCATCCCAGCAAAATGGATGTGTTTCTAGCTGTGTGAACAATGGCCCAAGTTACACAAGCATGCTGAATCCAGGGCCACTCCTGGTTATATTTATACTGGGCTAAAACCATGGGTGAGCCTCTGCGTAATGCCACTGCTTCAATTTACACACTCCAATATTCTTGTGTCTTAATATACCTTCCCTGTTCTAAACATTCTTCCAAAAAAGCACACTGCCTCCAAAAGCTCAATTTTTCATTGTCTTTTCAAACATCGTGCCGGCGTGCCAATTGTCATTAAAAGGATGCTTTACAAGAATTAGACATTAGGCCACTTAGTTTTGCCTGATGCTTTTCTACCTAAGAAACCACCGAAATCAGTGTGTCTCAAAAGCGAGGACGGCTGGCAATGTGATCATTTAACTTAATTGATCCCCATTACTTTGAACTACCTCTTCGCCATCTGTTCTCCTCTATAATTATGAATCTAAAAAAGAAAAAGAAAACAGGGAAACATTTTTCACAGTTCTGTTACTCTGGTGCCTGATATAAAGGGACTTTAAACAGTGTGTGCATTTTTGGTATCAGGCGGCAACAGTCTGTGATGTTTGACTCATATTTCAGGCATGGTTTGAATAGAGGGAAATGCTTACCTTGTTATAATATACCACTTGTACATTTAATTATAGAAAGAGGCCGGGGGATTTTTTTTTTGTCTTGGCCTATTATGCTTGTACGCAAAATAAATACACATGCAGATAAAATAGGAATGCCTTGACCCCAATGGTTTTGGATTATTAGTCTCCTTAAGGAAAGACAGGCTTATCTAAACATGTGAACATTTCCTTAATCGTATGTTTCCTGTTATTTAATGGGCAGCAGTGAGGTTTTATTTTGATCTCCTGGGATCTGCATGGAGAAACTGAACTAATCACTCCTTCAGTTACCCATGCAATATTCTAGAAGAATGCAAACATCACTTTCTGCAGCAAGGGCTTGGGGGATTCATTAACACATTTCTCTTTATTATATTGAAGACCATTTTTATTATAGCTTCAAGAAAGTACGTGAGGAGAGAACTGGGGGCTCAGAATGTTGAAAATCCCCATTAAACTGTATCTTATGGTATTGGAAAAAGGAAGGTCACCAAAGACAAAGAGAGCTCTGTCAGAGCTGAAAAGTAAGCCCTGTTCCGTCCCCCAGGACGATGGTTTGCCTTACCTATTGGTCGTTTGTTTGCTTTCCCTCCTTTACATTTTGTTTGAGCCTCTGGCTGCAAAAGCCTAGGAAAAGTGGCTTGGAATCTGCAAGAGCTGGCTGCAGTTTTCTTTGCAGTGATTGGTCAAAGAGTGCAACATCTTAGGACCGCCCTTTTTACCAGGGTCTAGTCTCCATTTTAGAGTTTCATTCTGGCTATAGTCTTCCAACGTGCTGGAGCTGTGCAAGGCTAACTGGGACAAATCATCCTCAAAACCAGGCCAATCTAAGCCTATCCAAATTAGATAAGTATTGAATTATATTGATCTGGAATAGGAAATCTAGTTAGAGGAGCAAAGTTATTCCATCGCTTCTAGAACTAATCTTTGCTGTAAAGATAGGGAAGGAAAGAGTTTCTCCTTCTAATATAGGCAGCGTGATTAGGGTATAGTGGTTTTATAATCACTTTTGCCTTCTGGAACCAGGGATAATTCTGTGACTAAAACCTATAGAAATTTGTTTCATTTTCTGCAACTTTAAGATCTGTGCCAGGTTTACAACCTTGTATGAATAAACATTCTTTTTTGAAGTTATCCAGACTCAGTCGTTCAATATCTATAGGACAGCTTATAGGGATTTGCAGTTCGCCCGGATAAAGGACAGCACGTTTCAGTTTTATAGTTTTTTATTGTCCGGCGGACGGCACAGTTTTGAGGTCGATCAGCGGTTTTTCCGCTTCAGCTAGCTTGCACGGCTTTATAGTTTTTTATAGTTTAGGAAGTTTTAGTATAGGCTGCGGCTTTTCCGCCTGAGCTCAGTCTGCATACCTAAAGACTCTACCAGCGTCTGAGGCAGTGGAGCCCGCTCTCAGACCTGAAGGAGTCAAATAGTGGGGCTCTATTTCCTTGCTATTTGGCTCGCGTGTGCGCACGTAGCCCAGTGGCTTTCTGGGTTTGCACAGGCTGTGCAGTTCCCAGCAACGTCCAGGGCTCCCTCGGCGGTAGACCTCGAGCCGCGGAGCACCAGCGACAGTTCTTTGGCTGGCTCTGAGGCGTGGAGCCCACCAGAACCAGGCTAGAACCTGGACAGGCCTGGCAACGCTGCTGCGAGTTCGGCCGGAGCACTCAACCGGCTTTGACAGCCTCTTCATCAGGAGTTCGGCCGGAGCACTCGGCCGGCTTTGACCTGCCTCATGGTCCGGCGGTGGTGACCTGCCTCATCGTCCTGCGGCGGTGACCTGCCTCATTGACCTGCGGCGGTGACCTGCCTCATCGTCCTGCGGTGGTGACCTGGCTCATCGTCCTGCGGTGGTGACCTGCCTCATCGTCCTGCGGTGGTGACCTGCCTCATCGTCCTGCGGTGGTGACCTGCCTCATCGTCCTGCGGTGGTGACCTGCCTCATCGTCCTGCGGTGGTGACCTGCCTCATCGTCCTGCGGTGGTGACCTGCTTCATCGACCTGCGGTGGTGACCTCCCTTCACAGCGGGGAGGAGGCGTCTCTTCTCTCCTCCTTTCCAAAGCCAGCCTCGGTGCTCCTTCGGCGGCAGGCCTCGAGCCGCAGAGCACGAGGTGCTTGAAAATTTGGCGAAGTCGCCATTTTGGCAGTTTACGTCACTCGGGCAAGGGAGGTATCAAGTGGCAAGTTGCTGTCAGTTGACATTTTGCAGCTTGCCTACCAAAGTCTGGCGCCAAAGGTCACAATCTTTGTAAAGTATAGTTACTTAGTGATATATATTGCTATGGTTAAGTGTTGTGCATTGTATTATATATTGCATTTGCTTTTATTGTAAATTTACTTGCTGGTATGTTGTATTTGCCTTTGTTGTAAATTTACTTGCTATTAAGAATACATAATGTCTATGCAATTTCAAGATGATACAGATGGTATACCTCCTTCTGAGGCTGAAAGTAGGAATGAAAGGCCCCAAAGGATAAAGCACCCTTCAGCCAAGATGCTAGCCCATCTAATAGATGAAAAGGAGCTCCTCCATGTGAGGTTAGGTTCGGCATGGGAGCGAATTGTAACATTGATGGACAGAATTGAGAGCTTGGGTATTACAAGGGTGCCATCCATATTACAGACAGACCTTGAAGAGACCTTCGGTCTCTGGAGGGGTTTGGTGTCTAAGATAGTCCAGGTCCTCGAGCGCATTAACGCCAAGGATTCAGAGTTAGAAATAGTGAGTGTCTTAGCTGACACTAATGAGAAAGAAAATAAGGTGAGGGCAATTCTAGATGCCTTGGAATTTAGTTCTCCACCTGTTAATCTAAGGTCTGAGCCAAAAGGAAATCAGTCTTCCTTATGCAGCCATGAGACCAATCTTTTAAAATCACCTGCTGTGGCACTTAGTCTTAAGTCCAACCGCTCTAGCCAGGTATCTAAACTAAGGGAGTGTGTATCATCTAAACATAGCCACTCTAGCAAGTCTTCTGCTGCTGGGAGTGCCATCTCTTCCCTAGCTGCCTTGCACATTAAGGAGGCTGCACGTCTAGAGCTAAAGAGCAAGGTAGCGGGGCGGAGGCTGATGCTAAGGCAGCTGATCTCACCCTTCCCTTTAAAGAAGAAGAGCAACGACTGCAAATAGAACAGGCCCGTAGACAAAGCGAAATGCAAATAGAACAGGCTCGTATAGAGATGCTTAGAATAAAGATGGATGCCGCAGCCAAAAGGGTAAGGGCTGAGACTTTGGCCAAAGCCCTAATTGAGCCACTCACAGAAGAAAATGTAAGCCAGTTACCAATACAGGATCCTTCTGCCAAAGTGTTTGCGCACCTTGGCAGCATGAACAGCCAGTTTTCGGATGAGGAACAGGGAGACTTCTCTCCTTACCCAGAGCAGGGCCCCAAAGTCACTTTTGAGTTTCCTGCAGAGCAGAGCGTCATAGCGGGGAGCTCACCCTTGCTCGAGCTACCTGTGCCTCCTGCTAAAACCCTAGGTCAGTCAATCAGGGCCTCAAGGCCGAGTGCTAGTTGGCCCCTACAGACAGCTGCACAGGGAACCATCGATTCGTCAGTGGTCGATGTCATCCCTCCAAGAGGCCAAAGGTTGACGCAAGGTACACGGTGGGAGTCCACTCCACAACAGCAAACTCCTCAATTGTTCCCTTCGACGTCAGAGTCCCAGCTTGTCTCCATCATCAGAAGCCCCAGAAGAGATCTTAAGGACAAGGGTGTCGAAAAGTTTTCGGACAAGCCTGAGGAATTTCTTCTCTGGAAGGCCACCTTCCAGAGAGCAATCAGAGACTTAAAGTTATTGCCTGAGGAAGAACTGACTCTTCTGGCTGCATGGTTGGGCCCAGCCTCATCCTCACAAGTTAAGAAGATCTACGCAGCCCACGTAGCCGATCCCGACAAAGCCCTGGAAAAGGCCTGGGCCAGGTTGCAGCAGAGGTATGGGGCCAGCACAGAGATTGAAGCATCTCTTATGGACAAGCTCCAAAGGTTCCCAGCTTTAAAACTCAAAGACTTCAAACTCTTGTGGGACCTTAGCAATCTCCTTGCGGAATTAGAGTCGGCCAAGGAGAATCCAGAACTGCCCGGTTTGAAGTGCCTCGATCAGCACCTGTCCCAGAGGCAGATCTTGACCAAGCTGCCCTTCACTTTGCAAGAACGCTGGGGACAGGAGGTCTTCAACTACAAGGAGGCCCACTCCCAGGCATACCCTCCATTTTCTCATTTGGTCCAGTTCATCACCAGGGCAGCCAGAGAAAGGAATGATCCACAGACGGGCCTCCCCACCTTATACCAAGGGACCCAGCCAGAGAAGGCACCTAAAGTGGACAAGAAACCATCTAGAGAGGCCAATAGACCTGTCAGCGTAAAGGCAGTCGAAACTCAACACAAGACTGATGAACCCAGGTCGGAGGTAAAAGAGTTGCTTTGCCCTATTCACCAAAAGCCTCACAGCTTGGCCAACTGCAGGGAGTTTAGTAGAAAGACATACAAAGAAAGGCAACAGCTAGTTCAAAAGCAGGGAATCTGCTTTAGATGCTGCGGAGCAACTCCACACTTTGCATCCAACTGCAAAGAAAACATCAAGTGTGAGAAATGCAACAGCCTCAAGCATTGCACCGCAATGCACAACTCCAATATCATCTCCCACCCCAAAGAGAACGCTTCACCAAAAGAAAAGTCAGCAGTCGAAGACACCAACAAGCCAGCCGCACCAGAGATGCAGGTGGAAGTTTCAGCAGTCGCCTGTACAGAGCTGTGTTCTGACTCGCACCAGTACAGAGTTTGTCATCCTATCTGCCTAGCGGATGTATATCCAGCCAAGAGCCCTTGGCTTAGAAAGAGACTCTATGTGGCCCTGGATTCACAGAGCGACGCCTCCCTGGCTACTCCAGAGTTCTTCCGCATGTTTGACCTTAAAACCAAGATGGTCGACTACACTATGACTACGTGTGCAGGAAAAAAGAAGTTGCAGGGTCGCATAGCATCTGGCTTTGTTGTCTCCTCTTGCGACCAGAAGAGACAGTTCAAGTTGCCAGACCTGATTGAGTGTTCCTCCATCCCTCGGAACAAAAAACAAATTGTAACTAGAGAAGTTGTGGAGGCTCATCCACATTTGCGACGGTTAAAGAATGCTATACCAGCCTTTCGGCCAGATGTGGACATTGCCCTTTTGCTTGGCTCGGACTGCCCGAGCTTGTTCTGTGTGAACGACCAAGTTAAAGGACCTCCAGGTGCACCTATCGCACAACAATTGCCATTAGGCTGGACAGTCATAGGCCCAGTGTGCATAAACAAGATGCACCCACCATCGTCGTTGGACTCCAATCAAGCACAGGTGCTTAAAGGTGGACGTCCTACACTTGTGCGCAGTTGCCTAAGTCATATCTCAGTCTACTGCCAAGCAATAACACCAGAGTATTCTTCCATCTTTGAGGTCTCCGAAAGGGATGAAACTACAGCGCTTTCCAAAGATGAACAGAGGTTTTTAGAGATCATGAACTCTCAAGTTTCCCGGAGTCCCGAGGGAAATTGGATAGCCCCTCTGCCTTTTAAAGCAGAAAAACCCACTTTGCCAAACAATAGGCATGTGACAGAAAAAAGACTCTGGTCACTGAAGAAGATAGGATGGGATCAAGAGCTGACCCCATCGGTGAAAGCAGCTTGGGCAAATTGGACTTCTCAAGCTGAAGGACTGGAAACCATCACAGTTCCCAGACAATTTGTTCCCTGCAAGGCGATGATAGAACCCACCACAGAACTTCACATCTTCTGTGACGCATCTGAGCAAGCTATAGCAGCTGTGGCATACATGCGACAAAGGGACAGAGATTTTTGTCACGCAGGATTCATCATGGCAAAGGCTAAAATAGCTCCTATGGGAACTTCAATACCCCGGCTGGAATTGTGTGCAGCAGTTCTTGCTGTCCAGCTCTGGCGCATCATCCAGCAAGAGATAGGAGACTTGTTTCAAGATGTCCATTTCCACACGGACAGTACAGTTGTGCTTGGTTACATCAACAACACAACCAAAAGATTCAAGGTGTATGTGGCTAATAGAATCAACAACATTCTATCCAGTTCTACGCCTAGCCAGTGGCACCATGTCGCCACCAGCAACAACCCAGCTGACATCGCTTCCAGAGGAGCTTCAGCTCAACGAGTGTCAAGTTCAAGTTGGCTGACAGGCCCCAGATGCTTAACCGAAGTCAATTTTCCATCAGCCTTTTCTCCCACCGATAATACAGAATTGCCCGAGTCTGTTCCAGAGGTGAAAGTTTGCAAGATGACCACAGAAATCAAGATGGGCCAAAGATCTTGCCTGGAACCACACCGTTTTGAACGTTTTTCGGAGTGGCACAGTCTTCTTAGAGCAGTTGCTAGGCTTATACATCGCTTAGTCTGCAAAGATAGTCAGCCTTTGCAAGTTCAGGACATGTTGAAGGCTAAGGGAGTAATATTCAGGTCAGTTCAGAGGCATGAGTTTAGTCTAGAAATAGCCAGGTTAGAACAAGGGATTGACACCCCCAGCCGGAGTTTCTTGCGTGAGTTAAACCCATTTCTAGACAAGGAGGGCATTTTAAGAGTGGGAGGGAGGTTAGCTAAGGCTAAACTCAAAGTGTGTATAAAGAACCCTATCATTGTACCCCCCAATAGCCATATTGCTTTGTTGTTGGTTCGTCACTACCATGAGAAAATCCATCATCAAGGTAGAACTCTGACTGAGGCAACCCTTAGAAATGAAGGCCTGTGGGTGGTAAATGCTAAAAGTTTGGTCAGCAGTGTTACTTTTAAGTGTGTCAAATGTCGGCGACTCAGAGTCAGCTGATGGCTGAGTTACCTCAGGACAGGACTTTGACAGACCCCCCCTTTTCCCATGTGGGAATCGATGTGTTTGGTCCTTGGGAGGTTGTCACTAGGAAAACCAGGGGTGGTGTTGTAAATAACAAAAGATGTGCGGTTTTGTTTACTTGTTTGTCAGTACGAGCTGTCCATATAGAGGTTGCAGAGGGAATGGACACTTCATCATTCATAAATGCATTGAAAAGGTTCATAGCCCTCAGAGGGCCAATTAAGTTAATTTGGTCGGACTGTGGCACCAATTTTGCATGTGCAGACCTTAGCCAACCACTTCTGGAAGAGGTGGAAGGCCGAATACTTAAGCCAGCTTCCAACCAGAAGACTCTGGCAAACCCAAAGGACAATGCCAAGGTGGGAAACCTTGTGTTGCCAAAGGACAAAGACTTGCCCCGCTATGCCTGGCCTATGGGCATTATACTAAAGACCTTTCCTTGCCCTGACGGTAAGGTTAGAAAAGTTCAAGTAAAGACTCATAGTAAGGACAAAATGTCTGTCCTGGACAGACCAATTAGTGACCTCGTGTTGCTTATTGGAGATGTTTAAAGTTCTAGTGTTTGTATTGTTGTGTATACAAAGGTGTTTGTATGTTTTTGATTGGTAAATTCCCACATCCTGGGAATTTAGCGGGGAGTGTTCCGTCCCCCAGGACGATGGTTTGCCTTACCTATTGGTCGTTTGTTTGCTTTCCCTCCTTTACATTTTGTTTGAGCCTCTGGCTGCAAAAGCCTAGGAAAAGTGGCTTGGAATCTGCAAGAGCTGGCTGCAGTTTTCTTTGCAGTGATTGGTCAAAGAGTGCAACATCTTAGGACCGCCCTTTTTACCAGGGTCTAGTCTCCATTTTAGAGTTTCATTCTGGCTATAGTCTTCCAACGTGCTGGAGCTGTGCAAGGCTAACTGGGACAAATCATCCTCAAAACCAGGCCAATCTAAGCCTATCCAAATTAGATGGTTTGGTTCTCGCAGAAGCAGAGGAAGCAGGAGGACATTTTTGCTCCCTGGCTTCAGGTAGGATTTGGCTAAGATTTGGCTAAGATTTTAAACTGAGTTTGGGCTTGGCTCCTGTGGTCAAAGTCTAACTGTTGTGTGACTGTTGTGTTGAAAGAGAGCCAGGTACTTAAGTTGATTGACAGCAGGCATTGTCCCCTGTTAATTGAGTTTCTGGGAAAGCTTTATTTGCCAGTGTGAGTTTCTGCCAGAGCCTGATCCCAGAAGGGCAGTTGGTTCTCGCAGAAGCAGAGGAAGCAGGAGGACATTTTTGCTCCCTGGCTTCAGGTAGGATTTGGCTAAGATTTGGCTAAGATTTTAAACTGAGTTTGGGCTTGGCTCCTGTGGTCAAAGTCTAACTGTTGTGTGACTGTTGTGTTGAAAGAGAGCCAGGTACTTAAGTTGATTGACAGCAGGCATTGTCCCCTGTTAATTGAGTTTCTGGGAAAGCTTTATTTGCCAGTGTGAGTTTCTGCCAGAGCCTGATCCCAGAAGGGCAGTTGGTTCTCGCAGAAGCAGAGGAAGCAGGAGGACATTTTTGCTCCCTGGCTTCAGGTAGGATTTGGCTAAGATTTGGCTAAGATTTTAAACTGAGTTTGGGCTTGGCTCCTGTGGTCAAAGTCTAACTGTTGTGTGACTGTTGTGTTGAAAGAGAGCCAGGTACTTAAGTTGATTGACAGCAGGCATTGTCCCCTGTTAATTGAGTTTCTGGGAAAGCTTTATTTGCCAGTGTGAGTTTCTGCCAGAGCCTGATCCCAGAAGGGCAGTTGGTTCTCGCAGAAGCAGAGGAAGCAGGAGGACATTTTTGCTCCCTGGCTTCAGGTAGGATTTGGCTAAGATTTGGCTAAGATTTTAAACTGAGTTTGGGCTTGGCTCCTGTGGTCAAAGTCTAACTGTTGTGTGACTGTTGTGTTGAAAGAGAGCCAGGTACTTAAGTTGATTGACAGCAGGCATTGTCCCCTGTTAATTGAGTTTCTGGGAAAGCTTTATTTGCCAGTGTGAGTTTCTGCCAGAGCCTGATCCCAGAAGGGCAGTTGGTTCTCGCAGAAGCAGAGGAAGCAGGAGGACATTTTTGCTCCCTGGCTTCAGGTAGGATTTGGCTAAGATTTGGCTAAGATTTTAAACTGAGTTTGGGCTTGGCTCCTGTGGTCAAAGTCTAACTGTTGTGTGACTGTTGTGTTGAAAGAGAGCCAGGTACTTAAGTTGATTGACAGCAGGCATTGTCCCCTGTTAATTGAGTTTCTGGGAAAGCTTTATTTGCCAGTGTGAGTTTCTGCCAGAGCCTGATCCCAGAAGGGCAGTTGGTTCTCGCAGAAGCAGAGGAAGCAGGAGGACATTTTTGCTCCCTGGCTTCAGGAAGGATTTGGCTAAGATTTGGCTAAGATTTTAAACTGAGTTTGGGCTTGGCTCCTGTGGTCAAAGTCTAACTGTTGTGTGACTGTTGTGTTGAAAGAGAGCCAGGTACTTAAGTTGATTGACAGCAGGCATTGTCCCCTGTTAATTGAGTTTCTGGGAAAGCTTTATTTGCCAGTGTGAGTTTCTGCCAGAGCCTGATCCCAGAAGGGCAGTTGGTTCTCGCAGAAGCAGAGGAAGCAGGAGGAAAAAGGCACCTTTACTAACTATCCTTTGCAGTACATACAGGAAACAAAGCAACATAAACAAATACACAAAGACGTGGTTTGTTGCAGTCTGCACATAAAGTTCGTGCATATTACTTAACTGTACAAAGATCCCACTTGGCCACCACGCTCACCAAGAGATGCAACAAAAGCAAAACATTCCCATCACATGCACCAGCTGTGGCATGTTCCGCTTTTTCACACAAAAACTAGACAACTACATCTGCTCCAAATGCAAACAGATGACTCTGATGGAGCAGAGGATCCAACAGCTCGAGCACCGTATTAAGACCCTTAAGGACATTCAGGCACTCGAGCTCTTCTTGGACACTGCACAACACGCTGCTGTAGATCAGCAGCCTGCATCACACCAACACCACCAAGACCATGATCAGGAACCTTATGGGGAGATCAACTCAAAGGTAGACAACCCTCAGGCTTGGAAGGAGGTCACCCATAGAAGGAGACGCAGGACCAGGCAGCCTCCGCAGAACTCCTCTGCTCAGCTGCATTTACACAACAGATTTGAAATTCTTACATCATTAACATACAATCAGGAAACACATCTTGTGGAGGACCACAGTTTCTTAGATACCACTCAGTGGACCATCCTGGATCAATGCGCAGGGGATAGCCCTGACAGGGACAGTGCATCACCACAGTCACACTTATGTAATCATGCAAATGCTCCATCCCCAATCATAGACCAGGAGCAACAGGAACATCCTTGGGAGAGTAATGGGCTCTCGGATGTATCTCAATGGATTGTCATTGATGAATGCACTGGGGATGTTGAGGAGGAGGACAACACTTTACACCTACATGATTCACTTCAGCAGGAACACTCTTCAGGGGACATACACACTGTCTTGCACAAAAGGGACCCTGTCAATCCTCAAAGGAAACAGGTCTTGGTAGTAGGTGACTCCCTCCTTAGAGGAACGGAAGCCATCATTTCCAGACCGGATGGGATGGCTCGAGAAACATGCTGCCTCCCGGGGGCAAAAATACACCATATCACTCAGAGGCTCAGCAGGCTCCTAAAGCCCCATCACCCTCCCCACCTTATGTTGATTCATGTAGGTACCAATGACACCGCTAGGCATACTTTTCAAAAGATCACAAATGATTTTCGAGCTCTGGGAACAAAGCTAAAACTGTATAATGTACATGTGATCTTTTCATCCCTCCTCCCCGTTGTAGGACATGGCTCTACAAGGGCCGGAAAAATAGTACAGGTCAATAACTGGCTCAGAAAATGGTGTCAAGAGGAGCATTTTGGCTTCCTTGACCATGGTCTACTCTTCCAAGAGGATAGACTACTGGCAAGCGATGGGGTGCATCTCACACAAGTAGGAAAACATCTTTTTGCACACAGACTCACAAACCTCATCAGGCGCACTTTAAACTAAATCCACTGGGGGAGGGGAACAACAGCCTGGCGAACACTATATTACCCACGACCACAGGGAACCGCCGTAAGGCTAAACGGAGGGCTGCACAAACACAGCAAGGACCAAGTACAGAGAGCACAATAATCCGAAATAAACAGTTCGAGGGGAGGTCACAGGGGCTTACATGTCTTTACACTAATGCTCAGAGCATGGGAAATAAGCAAGACGAACTCCAACTCCTAGCACAGCACCACACATACGATGTCATAGGCATCACTGAAACCTGGTGGGATGACTCCCATCACTGGAATTTAACCATTGAGGGCTATAACCTCTTTCACATAAATAGAACAAAGGGGAGAGGAGGGGGAGTAGCTTTATATGTCAAAAACAGTTACGTTGCAGAAGAAATGCAAGACTGTAATCCGGGAAACCAGCTTGAAAGCATCTGGATAAGAATCAAGGGAACCGGGACTCAAAAAGATCTTGTCGTGGGTGTCTACTACAGACCTCCGAGTCAGGATGAAGGACTTGATGAAGCCTTCTGTCAACAGCTGACCAAACAGGCACAAAGAAGAGATATAGTAGTCATGGGCGATTTCAATTATCCCGATATCTGCTGGAAAACAAACTCAGCCAAGAGTACAAAGTCCAACAAATTCCTCACTTGCCTTGCAGATAATTTTATGGTCCAGAAGGTAGAAGAGGCAACAAGGGGATCAGCAACTCTTGATCTAATCTTAACAAATGTGGAAGACCTGATCAATACAGTTGAAGTGGTTGGATCCTTAGGGGCAAGTGACCATGTGCTCCTGCAGTTTGCAATACAAAGGAATGCTGAAACTAAGACAAGTCAAACACGCATTCTGGACTTTAAGAGAGCTGACTTCCAAAAAATGAAGGAATTACTGAGCGGCATTCCATGGACGCCGATATTAAAAAACAAGGGAGTTAAGGATGGATGGGAGTTTTTCAAAAGTGAAATACTCAAGGCGCAAATGCAAACAGTGCCAACAAAGAAGAAAAATAAGACAAGTGCAAAGAAGCCAGAATGGATGTCCAAAGAACTTCTAACTGAGCTAAAGCTCAAAAGTGACATGCACAAGAAGTGGAAAAGGGGAGAAATCACCAAAGAAGAATTCAAACGTATAGCCAACTCCTGTAGGGAAAAGGTTCGCAAGGCTAAAGCGCAAAATGAGCTCAGGCTTGCCAGGGACATAAAAAACAACAAAAAAGGTTTTTTTGCTTATGTTGGTAGAAAAAGGAAGAAAAAGGAGGCGATAGGGCCACTGCAAGGAGTAGATGGGGTGATGGTGACAGGGGATAGGGAAAAGGCAGAACTGCTTAATGCCTTCTTTGCCTCGGTCTTCTCACAAAAAGAAAGCCATCTTCAACCTCAGCAACATGGAATGGACGAAGGATTGGGGGAAATCCAACCCCAAATAGGGAAACAAGTTGTCCAGGAACACCTGGCCACTCTAAACGAATTCAAGTCCCCAGGGCCAGATCAGCTACATCCAAGAGTATTGAAGGAACTAGCGGAAGTTATTTCAGAACCACTGGCAATCATCTTCGAGAGTTCTTGGAGAACAGGAGAAGTCCCAGCAGATTGGAGGAGGGCGAATGTGGTCCCTATCTTCAAGAAGGGAAAAAAGAACGACCCAAACAATTACCGTCCGGTCAGCCTCACATCAATACCAGGCAAGATTCTGGAAAAGATCATTAAGGAAGTGGTCTGCAAACACTTAGAAACAAATGCGGTCATTGCTAATAGTCAACACGGATTTACCAAAAACAAGTCATGCCAGACTAATCTGATCTCTTTTTTCGATAGAGTTACGAGTTGGGTCGATACAGGGAATGCCGTGGATGTAGCATATCTAGATTTCAGTAAGGCCTTCGACAAAGTCCCCCACGACCTTCTGGCAAACAAACTAGTAAAATGTGGGCTAGACAAAACTACGGTTAGGTGGATCTGTAATTGGCTAAGCGAACGAACCCAAAGGGTGCTCACCAATGCGTCGTCTTCATCATGGAAAGAAGTGACAAGTGGAGTGCCGCAGGGCTCCGTCCTGGGCCCGGTTCTGTTCAACATCTTTATTAACGACTTAGACGAAGGGTTAGAAGGCACGATCATCAAGTTTGCAGATGACACCAAACTCGGAGGGATAGCTAACACTCCAGAAGACAGGAGCAGAATTCAAAACGATCTTGACAGACTAGAGAGATGGGCCAAAACTAACAAAATGAAGTTCAACAGGGACAAATGCAAGATACTTCACTTCGGCAGAAAAAATGGAAATCAAAGATACAGAATGGGGGACGCCTGGCTTGACAGCAGTGTGTGCGAAAAAGATCTTGGAGTCCTCGTGGACAACAAGTTAAACATGAGCCTACAATGTGATGCGGCAGCTAAAAAAGCCAATGGGATTTTGGCCTGCATCAATAGGGGAATAACGTCTAGATCCAGGGAAGTCATGCTCCCCCTCTATTCTGCCTTGGTCAGACCACACCTGGAATACTGTGTCCAGTTTTGGGCACCGCAGATGAAGGGAGATACTGACAAGCTGGAAAGCGTCCAGAGGAGGGCAACTAAAATGATTAAGGGTCTGGAGAACAAGCCCTATGAGGAGAGGCTTAAAGAGCTGGGCATGTTTAGCCTGCAGAAGAGAAGGCTGAGAGGAGACATGATAGCCATGTACAAATATGTGAGGGGAAGTCATAGGGAGGAGGGAGCAAGCTTATTTTCTGCTGCCCTGCAGACTAGGACACGGAACAATGGCTTCAAACTACAGGAAAGGAGATTCCACCTGAACATCAGGAAGAACTTCCTCACTGTGAGGGCTGTTAGGCAGTGGAACTCTCTCCCCCGGGCCGTGGTGGAGGCTCCTTCTTTGGAGGCTTTTAAGCAGAGGCTGGATGGCCATCTGTCGGGGGTGCTTTGAATGCGATTTCCTGCTTCTTAGCGGGGGGTTGGACTAGATGGCCCTTGAGGTCTCTTCCAACTCTACTATTCTATGATTCTATGATTCTAGATAAGTATTGAATTATATTGATCTGGAATAGGAAATCTAGTTAGAGGAGCAAAGTTATTCCATCGCTTCTAGAACTAATCTTTGCTGTAAAGATAGGGAAGGAAAGAGTTTCTCCTTCTAATATAGGCAGCGTGATTAGGGTATAGTGGTTTTATAATCACTTTTGCCTTCTGGAACCAGGGATAATTCTGTGACTAAAACCTATAGAAATTTGTTTCATTTTCTGCAACTTTAAGATCTGTGCCAGGTTTACAACCTTGTATGAATAAACATTCTTTTTTGAAGTTATCCAGACTCAGTCGTTCAATATCTATAGGACAGCTTATAGGGATTTGCAGTTCGCCCGGATAAAGGACAGCACGTTTCAGTTTTATAGTTTTTTATTGTCCGGCGGACGGCACAAGCCCTGTTCATATGGGAATATATTGCAGCCAACCCTCCACAGTTTCTGGGGTTAGCGGCGCAGGACTCATACAAAAGAGGAAAAACACAAATAAAAGATACCATATTTTCTTAGAATACCTTTCTAAGAATTTTTAGGTCTTCCACCACATATCTTTGGTCATTTTCTGTTGGAAGCTTACCATAGAATCATGCTGGAAGACCTGCATGTGCCTAGAAAAGTGTTCTTTCTAGGATTCTCTAGGTGCACATCCAGACAGCCCCTTTCTTGCCACAAAAAGGAGGCTGTCCAGATGATGTCTTTGGAAAACACCAGAAAAATCCTGGTTTGTGGCGAATTAATTTGTTAGTGGGTTTATTCTGCGCCTTCCAGGAAGGCGCGTGATAAACCCACTACTTCCGTCTGGACTGCAGTTTTGCATTTTTCCAGGCTAAACTGCGAGGACACCTACCCCCTTCCCAAAAGCCCCCCAAACCCCTTTGAAAAGTAAATTAAATCACTGGGCCTCCATTAGAGTGGTCCGACAGCTCTCCACACCAGGAGAGCTGTTGGACCACTCTAATGGAGGCCCAGTAAGTTAATTTACTTTTCAAAGGGGTTTGGGGAGCTTTTGGGGAGGGGGTTAGAGTGTCCGGGTGTTCTCCCAGAAAGTTCTGGGAGAACATCTGGACACCCACCCCAGAAAGCACAGGCTTTCTGGGATGTGTGTGGCTGGGGACTTGGGAGCATTCATTTTTTTTAAAACACAAATATTCCTGGGATAACTATGTGTAAACCGCCCTTAGTTTTTCAGTACAACTCTACAATGGAAGTTGACCATAGAGTCATGTTGCTAGATCTCAAGATTCCTAGAGAAAATATATAGCATGTGCATGAATTGTTTTAGTGAGGGGTTGGAAAGATAAAACAAAAGGGACTCCGACAAATTGGTATAAGTATATAGTTAATATGTTAAATGTGGAAAAATTGCAAATGGAGCAATATAGATACAATTGAAAAGGTTACAATAATTAAGTGCATGTGGGAACCAGTTAGGAATTATTTAGAGAATGTGGTAAGATGTGAAGTGGAAAAATTAATACTGAGATTGATATTTCAAATGTAACTTCTGTAGATTGCTGTATACATTGCATGTACAAGGAGGAGAGGGTTGGAGTGGGATAAGGCAAAAAAAAAAACAATAAAAAAGATTTCTAAAGAAAATATATTAATCAAGTCTATTAAAGGTAAAGGTTTTCCCCTGACATTAAGTCTAGTGTCCAACACTGGGGATTGGTTCTTATCTCAATTTCTAAGCCAAAGAACTGGTGTTGTCCGTAGACACCTCTAAGGTCATGTGGCATGACTACATGGAGCACCATTACCTTCCCGCCAGAGCGGTACCTATTGATCTACTCACATTTGCATGTTTTTGAACTGCTAGGTTGGCAGAAGCTGCGGCTAACAGCAGGAGCTCATTCTGCTCCCTGGATTCGAACCGCCGACCTTTTGGTCAGCAAGATCAGCGACTCAGAGGTTTCATCCGCTGTGCCACCAGGGGCTATGAATAATCAGATCCACAAAGGTGAAACCTGCAAACATGGAGGTCCAACTGTACAGTCTATTCCAACACAGAAAAAGTCCAAAGAATTGGACAAAAAAAATCATGGTGCATTCAATTTTTCTTCACTTGAGACATAGGGGACCACAAAATCATCCAAAGGTAATTTCTTGTACCATTGGTGTAGTAAATTTTGAAGTGTGTTATTATTATGACAATCCTCTCAGCCACTCCCTCAAGGAAAATCCAGAAATGCAGGCATGTGGGTTGATCCTTATCAGTAAACCAGTTGTTGTCATTTCCCTCTTGATTTGGAATGAAGCTTTCATAAAGCTGAAGAATTATATTATTCTGTATGTTTCTGTTTCATCTCATATCTTTGGGGAAAGCTTTTCTTTTTGTCTTACTACTCTTACAGGCAAGTCTGGAGCAAATGCAAGAAAATGCCTCTTTTTAAGTAACTATTTTTTATTCAGAGAAGCAAACTTGCAGTCAAATAATCAAACAAAGACATATACAGAAAGACAGATTTCACGAAACAAAAGAACCATATTCCCCATACAAATATACAATAGACATTGTTTCTTAATATAAAACACAAATCTAAAACTAACAAACACAATCTAAAACCATAATTCTAACTGCTACCACCACACATATCCCTACTAAACACATTCTACACATAGAACAATAAAAACTAATCTATGAGTCTCTCACTCTCTGGCTGTTGGTTTTCATTTCTCAATTTGCTGCTCCCTTGAAAAATCTCTGCATAACCACCCTTCTACTTTTAATAACCCTGTGTCAGAGAAGCAATAGTAGAATATTGTTCCCATCTTCAGTGTAAAAAGGTGATAAATGCACCCCAGTCTTTCTTGAAACTGATAAGATTTCTAACCTTGATCAATATTTTCAATTTGTCCATCTCAGCTAACTCACATATTTTCAAAAGACAATATTCTTGCATCGGGATAGCTGAGTCAGGACGATTCTCACTGCTATATTCAAATATTATAATAGTCTTCCATGTTTTCTCTCTAAGTGATCATTCATCCAACATCCACAACAAGTAAAACTCTAATTTCATTGTAATTTTAGCTTTGACAATGTCTTCTAATGTCATATGTATTTTAATCCAGTATATCTGGGCCAAGAAAAGATCTTCTCAGGGTACATATACACAGACCACTCAGGTTGGTGTGGAGTCGAATCAGCTTTCAGGTGTCTGTAAAATGCATGCAGGCCTATCCGATTTAACCCGGGGAAAGTCACTTAATACTTAATGCAGTTTCATCCCAGTTTTTTTTAAAGCACAAGGAAAACTTCAAATTCTGCAGTGTGATTCAGGCTTTTCCCTGCATTCAGGCAGTACAGAAATCCACCCTTAATTCCTATGTGGAATTTGCGGGGTGGCCCAACAGGTTTTGTTTGAGACCAGCACTATTTGGGAGAGACACCATGATTCCCCAATGGTAGTTTTGCCTGCTTCTTCTGAAATATAGTCATTTTTTGGTGGACTTCCACTCAAGTATTAACCAGGGCTAGCCCTGCTTAGCTTCCAAGATCTGATGCCTTTAGGGTATAAGATCTTAGTATTTAGGTTCACCTTAGGGCTGCCATAAATGGTAAATAATTTGAAAGTACACATTAACAAAGGTCACAACAATATATTATTGCTGTGAAAAGTCTATCCCTAACCTTCACTCCATTTACTGTGAGGTTTGCAGTTATGCTCAGTATGCATCTGAGGATAATGGTAAACACCACCACCATCCCAACTAATACAAACATTCCCATCTTCCAAGCCTGTGAGGCCTGAATTCCGGACATTGCTGCCTAGTACTCCTCCATGCAGGTGCAAGTTGAGTAAACACAGCATCAGATAATATAGTAATCTCTTAATGTGCTGTTTGATTCATCACTTAAACTACCATTTATAGCCTTTATGCCAATAATGCTTGCAGAAGACAGGCGAGATTACAACAGTCTTTCCTAGCAGAAGAATCAAAAGAGAAAGTGACGGCTGCTGCTTGTTGCCAACTCTTTCAACAACCTCCTGCTCCTTGTCTATTCATTTCATGAACAGGGAAATAGGCCTTGTGGTTTTTATGTCAACAGGATGGCAAATCTGTTCCAGATTTTAGTCTAAACTTTCAAAGAGAATCCAAGATGTTGAACTCCATCCTCAAAACAGGATCAGTAGTTTAACTGTCTTTATATATGGACACCAACAGCTATCATTGGAAATGAGTGAAAGTGAATGATATTTAAGCCTAAACTGTAAACAGATCATTTCCTCCACAACCTTCTAAAAGTAGCTGATAAAGGCAATTAAATATTTTAATTTGAGCAATATCTAGAATGAATTGTACAAATGGAGAAACGCCATCACATGGTCTTTGGACTTGCAATTGAAATACTTCCTCTTAAATGAGCTTTGCAATTCAACAATTAATTTGTTCCATATTTGATCTGTTAATTCTTGGCCAAACTGCTTTTTTATTTTCATACTGCAGGGTAGGAATGTGTTTCTTATGGAAATAATTCATATTGTGATTTGCCAATGGGGCATGAGCAGTTACAAAGCTGAAAATCATTCCTTTTAAGTTCTGAGCCCTTGAAAAATAAAACCCTGCTATATGTTTCCTGGAATGAGATGAAGATGGGTGGCTATTAAATGTACAAATCTGTGAATACTTGGTTCAGTCTCAATTCAATTATAAGCTACAACTCATGATGTTGTTAGGACTTCTATCCACTTAAAATTTCCATCAGGGAAGAGATTGAGACCCCAAACTGGGACAGTAAATTTTTTGGATCACAGCTCCCATTGTAGCTCCCTTTCTCCCCATTTCCCTCCCTTCCTACAAATATACACAGTTTGACTGATTCAATGATGACAACTAAAAGAAACACATTCTAACAAAGTGAGCCAGACTGCCACATGGCTTTTCAAAAAGTCCAAATAAGCTCTGGCAGACTGAAGCATCAAAGAGCATCATTTAGAGGCTGTTCAGAGAACAGTACAATCTCTAGTAGCAGCTACATTTAGCTAAGAACAAAATGCTACCATGTGGCACGGTCATATTGTTCTCTCACTTTCATTTTCAACAACATTTTGATTAGAGCTGGTCTGCAATTTGTTGCCTGCGTAAAACGACGACATCAGAGAGATGGGAAAAGTTCATTTTGGAACACATTGTTTCCACTGATATCTCTAATCAAAAAGAAGGAGAAGGAAAGAAAACAACTCTGTGACAAGCCAGACCAGGAGACAGACAAGAGTCTACTAAAATGTTTCTGGGTTAGCTGTTATGGATCGGCAAATGTTAGTGACTCCCTAGTCTCTCATAAGGGTAATTACGCCAAACCTCATCCTATTCCAAATTCGGCTGCTGAAAAAGAATGACTGCAGAAACCCCACAATTAACATTGTGTTAAAGGATATACTAGCTTGGTTCTGCTACTGACATGTCTAGTCCAAGACTGTTTGCAGCAAATGGGTCCCCAACAAGCAATGTGGCCAATCAAGCAAGAAATCTTGGAAGTGCTTTTCCCTATCCTTGCGAGTAAAAACACAACAATGACAAGTGAAAATAACATGAAATGTGTTGCCCTTTCAAGACACCTGAAATCTGCTGCTTGAATTAGATAGGTCTCCTTGCCTAATAGAGCCATCTTTGAATACTGGTTACAAATTCCTCAAATTTAGGGCTCATTTACATGGGCTCAATAGATATACTGTCAGTGAAGTTACTCCTAGCTGTCTTCATAACATCAAGGGCCTTCTGGTTCTTATTGTGGGGGTAAACCCAGTTTAGCTGTTAAGGATGGTTGGAGGATGCTCTGGATTTTGGCTGAAACTCTAGAATAGTTCTGCAGTTTGGGCCCAGTATGGACAGTACAAATGGATCCGATGTAGACCGTTCCACTATACACACAGGCTTCTGCTACCATCCCCTTTTTCTTGCTCTCATCAGCCCAGGGGAAATGTGATAGATTGTGCCTGTGTAGTTGCCATTACTGGTCAGGCACATTCTCTGACAGTGAGAATGTCTGACTGTCAGAAGCACCTCATGCTAACATCAACAGTGATGCTTGCATGGCCGGAGAGAGAAAAAGGGGGAGGAAAATCCCACCTAAGAAGAATGGGATCCTTCTCAGGGATCATTTCTTTCTCCTTCTGAATAAAAGCCTCACCACAAGGCCCTCCTTTCGAGTAATTGCCCCCACATTCTTCCTGGTCATGTGGGCACCTCTGCTGATGTCAAAATAGGAGCAACCATAACAGCCAGGAGCTCTCACTTAGCTTTGTGTCTGGCTTAGAGCAGCAGTGGTGAAACAGACACAGTCCAGTGGGGCCAATGTGATTTTGGCTTGTCTGGATGATGTGTATGCCAAGACGTCATCAATGTGGGTTTGAGTGTGTTGTGCGGCCACCTCTAGAGTCAGTCTGGATCATAACGGCTAAAGACTGGCTGTGGACAATCCCTAAGACCTTGTTTGCTAATTCAGTAAAAGAGTTTTGGACTGCTGATTGACCAGGCATGCATACTAGTAAAGGTAAAGGTTTTCCCTGACATTAAGTCCAATTGTGTCCAATTCCAGGGGCTGGTGCTCATCCCCATTTCTAAGCCAAAGAGCCGTCATTGTCCACAGATACCGCCAAGATCATGTGGCCGGCATGACTGCATGGAGCACCGTTACCTTCCCACTGGAGTGGTACTTATTGATCTACTCACATTTGCATGTTTTCGAACTGCAATGTTGGCAGAAGCTGGGCTAACAGTGGGCGCTCATTTTGTTCCCCAGATTCGAACCTGCAACCTTTTGGTCCACAAGTTCAGCAGCTCACCACAAGTTCAACACACTTCACCACTGGGAGCCCTGCCATGCATACTAGAGATCTGCTTTCCTATCCTATAAAAGCTCGTCATGCCAGCGACATTTACTTTGAAGCAAGTTTCACTGCTTTATCCAGTATCTAGGATCTAATGGTGTAGAATCTTACTTCTTTCATTAGAGTCAGTAATCTCCTTCCATCCTTCAGTCCCTTCTCTATCCTAAAAACCTTCTATGGTTGGAGAACACCCGAGGAAGTTATGTGGGGCATGGAAGTCTGGAGCAGAAGGAATAGAAGAAAGAAGTCCCTATTTTTCTGGTACTGGATACAGAAGTATCTGATTGAGGAATTTGTACATCTGACTATTGAAAGGGGGCATTAGGCTGTTTATATTCCCTTATATTTTGGAGGTTTGAGCACACACAAAGACCAAAAATCTGCAATTACTATAAATATCTAACCGTAGGAATTTCCCAACTCATGACATGCAATACGCCTTTCTGAAAGCATGTCAACACATAACAAGCTAAACGAGAGATGACGTGGAATATTGTCCCATAAAAGAGTATTAGTAACAAGGGAGGAGGGATTTACAGTTAAAGCCAGGACCGTATGTCTAAAAAATGAAACTATCAATACCTGCATGGCTCAGCTGCAAGCTAGCTGAGTGATGAAGGTAGTGGGATATACACCTTCCTGGTAGCTGTTGCCAGGAAGGTGTATATGTCTGCAGAATGTAAGCTGTTATTCATTCGTTTAGAAACAAACATGTTTGTGATTGTGGAACTACAATCAGGGCCTCTCCGTTGAAATGCTAAGGTGCCCAAGTCTGTACACTTAAGAGCAGGTTTTTCATGAACAACAGGTTTATTGAGGACAAATTCCCAGAATGTCCTTGTAATTATGGACTTAGCTTAATTATCCAAGTACTGTGATAATCAAAGACACGTGAAAATGACACACACACGCTGTATTGTGTATTTATTCTGCACAAACATTTTAACTGATAAATCTGATTGACCAATTATTTAATCAGTTAAACAGAAGACCAATAAACTGTAAGGTCTTTTAATTAAGTAGAATTCTGATAAACACAAATCACTAAGGTCTTATTTTTGAAAATACTAAATTATTTTTCAATAATGTATTAATGATTAGGCCAAGAAACTGCCTTAAGGCTAAGTTATCTTTTCACTTACACAACTTTTCCAGAGCAATACACTTCATTTCATCTATGTTGCAGGACACATGATTTATCTGGTAGTAAGCCCTACTTAGTTCACCATAGATCGGGTTGTGATGCATCACTGTGAACATGAACAGCAGGGGTGAAGGAAATTCAGACTTTGGGATGTTTGGAACATCAACTCCCATAATCTAACATTGCTATGCCAGATGGATATATACTGCCATTCCTTAGACTAGGGAGATTTTTTAAAAGAAGATTTATCCTACTATTTGTCTTGTTTTATTGTCGTTCATTATTGTATGCTCTTGGTAATATTGTATCTGTTTTTCCTGCACTTTGAGATTTTTTCAAACGAAAAGCAGTATCAAATGGTCAGTATATACGAAGAACAAAAGAATGTAGCTGAAAGATATTTCTGTACAGTGCTATTTATTGTGATCCTCAGTTGTGACAAAACCTGTTTAGTGTTTGGCCCTGGAGTCCTCTATCTCCAACTCAATCTGAAGCCTAAATGCATTAATGTATAAGTTATGTACTGATATCTATGATCTCATGAAGTCAGAGAAAAGTCTGCTTCTGCTCTATGAGCATCCTCTTTCACCACTTATTCCTTTCTCAGGAGAGATAAAAAAATCTTAGTCTGTACTAGTCTTTGATCCTCAGCTCTTTGGTTCGCCACTGACTTACTGGATAGCTTATGGCAAGTCACTTAAGGTTTCTTCTTTCATTTCCTTGTCTGGAAAACATGGATAATAATATCAACAATTTACTACACAGGGGTAATAAATTAATCTTTGAGTCTTGCTTATAAATGTTTGCAATGTCATGTAAGTACTATTTTCCATGTCAATTGATTTTTCAAAGGACAAGCATTCCATCTGTCTGAATTCAGGGAAATATGCCTGAGGTTTTCTTTAACGCAGTCAGAACTCAACAATGAGAGGGAAAAGGGGGTGGGAACGATGCTGTTACATTTCATCCATATGAAGTTCTAAAACAGTTTTGAAGGAAGGAAGTGGGTATTTTTGACAGTGCTTGCACCACACATTAAAATATAGTACAGCCCCAATATTCACAGGGCTGGGGTCCATGGTTTAATTTATCCACATTCAACAAAATATGTCATTTTTAAAGAGTTTTCTAAGTCCTCCACCACAACTCTATGGCATTCTTAGGCCAGACGTTCTTCATTTCAATCAGGTTTGCTATTATCAGCAAATTCACATATCCATGTGAAGTCCAGGAACATATCCTCTGTGGATACAGAGGTCAAACTATACTCCAGCAATATTTGTCATGTTGTGTATTATTTTATTTCTTCCTGCTGCTCCATCTCCCAGAGGATCCTGACAAAATTTAAAAACACAAAATGATTGATAACACAGGAGTGCTATTTCAAACATCTTGGGATTTCAATATCTGAAGGAGGGCGTCTCCCTACAGATGCCTATCCAAGGCTTGTGGCCTGTGCCCGGAAACATGTAGGAGAAGGTCTTCTCTGCTGTGGATCCCAGCTATGGAATATCCTCCCGTTAGAGACTCAATTGAGTCCTACTTTGCTGTCAATCTAGTATCAAACAAAAACATGCATGCCTACAAAAGCCTTTGTGGTCAAATTAGTTGTATACAAATCGAACATGTGTATGAATTTAAGTTTTTTCATAGTATTTTATCTAGTTTTAATCTGCCTTTTAACTTATGACATTGTTTAACATATTTTAAGCCTTTTATCATTTGCACCATTTTGAAATCATTGTGTTAATTTGATTGCATGCTGCCCCAAGACCTTGAGACCGAACATCAACTAATCTATATGTATCTTTATCAGTATCTATATATCTATCTTCTATATCTATATCCATAATAAAAGTGAAAGTATGTATGTGGCTTCCATAGATAGGCTTCCACTTCCACAAACAACTATGACCCCCACCAATGAGGAGCCACCAAAGGCCCTTCCTCCAATGACATTGCTGGTTATAGAGAATGCTGTGAACATGCGCCGCCAACTCCTGCCAATATTCTCCACAAATACAATACTGTGTGTGAATGCTTTCATACAGGAACAATTTCATCCTAGATTTTATGTGTTTCCTCCACCACAGATATCTCCGTGTTTCTTACTCTCTCCATTGGTGTGGAATTTGCATGATCCCACCCACTACCTCTCCAATAACCCTTTCCTACTCTTTTCTATGGCACACAGCAAACACAGTGGAATTGATCAGCAACTAAACATAATAGATGGCTTTGGCGGACTGACTCAACATGATGGAAGTTGTAGTTCAGTTTGCATCAAGACAGAGCATGGTGACCCCCACCAGCAATGACCTGGAGCCAAGTTTGGCACACAAGAACCCCCATGACCAACAAAAAATACTAGAGAGGTTTGAGAAGAATTGACCATGATTTATAGGAGTTGTAGTTCACCTACATCCAGAGAGCACTGTGAACCCAAACAACGATAGTTCTGGACCAAACTTGGCACACATACCTGAAACACCCAAATTTGAATACTGGAGGGATTGACCTTGATTTTTGGGAGTTTTAGTTCACCTACATCCAGAGAAAACTGTGGTCTCCACCAATGATGAATTTGGATCAAACTTGGCACACAGGACCCTCATGACCAACTAAACATACTGGAAAGGTTTAAGGAAACTGAATTTGATTTCTGGGAGTTGTAGTTCACCTACATCCAGAGAAAACTGTGACCCCCAACTGACAATGGACCTGGACCATACTTGGCATACAGAATGACCAACTGAACATACTAGAGCGGTTTTGGGGGAATTTACCTTGATTTCTAGGTATTGTAGTTCACGTACATCGGGAGACACTGTGACCCCCAACTGACAATGGACCTGGACCAAACTTGGCACACAGAACCCGCATGACCAACTGAACCTACTGGAAGGGTTTGAGAGGACTGACCCACCATGGTGGGAGTTGTAGTTTATCCTGCAGCCAGAGAGCACACTGAACCCCATCAATGATGCATCTGGAGCAAACTTGCCACACATGCCGAACATATCCAACTATAAAAACTGGTGGATTTTGAGCAGATTAACCTGGCATGGTGTGAGTTGTAGTTTGCCTACAACCTTCTGCATTTTCTTAATGGGACCATTAATAAAATGTTAAAAAATGACTTTTTCAAATAACCCAGATATCTCCAGGCACCCGAACTAGTAAATAAATAAAAGAGCCAAACTTGGGAAAATTCTCTCTTGGGAGCAGAGCCGGCCCTAGGTAATTTTCAAGTGTAAGCAAGCAGTATTTTTGGCACCCCCCCCCCCAAACCAATCACTCGCTGCTTCTTTCTACGTCTAGCCGCCGGCCTCCTCCCTTGCAGCAAGGAAGGAGGCCAGGTCTTTGAGGAGAGAAGCAGTGTTTCCCTTGCCAAAACGCCGGCCTCATTCCTTGCAAGAAGGAAGGGGGCTGGCGCTTTGGGGAGGAGATAAGCGCCGTTTACCTCTCCAAAGTGCTGGCCTCCTCGCTTGCAAGAAGGAAGGGGGCCGGTGCTTTGGGGAGGAGAGAAGCGGCGTTTCTCTCCTCTCCAAAGCGCTGGCCTCCTTCCTTGCAAGAAGGAAGGGGGGCAGCACTTTGGGGAGGAGAGAATCAGTGTTTCCCTCGCCAAAGTGCCGGCCTCCTTCCTTGCAAGTAGGAAGGGGGCTGGCGCTTCAGGGAGGAGAGAAGTGGCATTTCTCTCCCTCTTTTTTGCAGCTGGAGTCTAGGTGCCTGAATGTGCCTCAACTGCACCCCTAGAGGATGGTGCCTTCCGCAAATGCGTAGTTCGCTTACCGCTTGAGCTGCCCCTGCTTGGGAGAACATTTTCAACATATGATTAATACAGTTGTCCTTTCTCTTGACAAATGCAACATGCAGGGTGCCTTGTAGTGGGATAATTTATGATAAATTGCAAAGTCAGCATGTTCTGAAGTTGCTGATGGCCAAAATGTTTATGGGGGAGGGGATCACATGAATCCATTGTTCTCTGAAATAACTCCTTACATTCTACATTTCTGTCACAAATAAATACTTTTAAATACAATATTACTGCCAGTGATGCAATGGAATGTGTTAGTTAGCCCAATTCATTGTTTGCTTCATATATGTTTTTCTTCATTAAGAAAGATTATTTCATTAAAGCTTCACAGTGGAAGTACCAGCACAATACATTCCTTTGCTCTCTGCATTGTAGTCATGACCACTCCACCCAATCAGGAAATAAAATGCTTATAGGTCTTCCAGGTGATAACATCTACCCTAAATATGTATATTTACATGCACGCATCTCTAATTAAGTAATTATTTTAATACAACACTAACCCATAAAGGCAACATGAAATGTGTTTGAAGGATTATAATTATGTGCATAGCTTTGTTCTCTTCTTTTGAATTTGATTGATCTAATAGTCCTACCTCCCCATCCATCTTACAAACAGACTGGATATGAATGTGTTCTAAATCACAGGAATGCAGGCTTGGAATTATGCCCTTTATGACAATGGCCACACTTTTGGTTTGCATTGGCAAAACTCAGATCATAATCTGGCATTGAGGCGTTGAGCAACTTCCACAGTTTCAGTATGAAATAGTTGGTAAACCAGTCAAAACTTGCTGGATTGGCTTGACTTCAGAAGAGTTGTTTGTGGGAAACTGTTCAAGAAACAGCAAACTGACAATCCATGTTTTTATCTGTTGTAAAAGGAGGGAAAGACGTCTGCTAGTCGTCACAATGCAGCAACATATTTTGTTACAATAATAAGAAAGGCTATCATGGCCTAGATAGATGACATCAAGCATCTTAAAAATTCCAAGCATCCAAGAAGCCAACATTTTTACCAATATTGATGTCTTTTAAGATTCTGTTACACTATGTAACACAAATTTTGTTCCTGGGTTATAAATGTCATTTCCTAATTGGTTCTTATCATAAAGACATGGACAAAGTTTATTAAATTGCTAAAGTTTTGTTTCTGCAGGACATCCTGCAGCACATTTCGTTGTAATTTTTCTATGACTATCTGATCAAGTCTCAACCAATTCAAGATAGTTTGTGGCAGCCACAAAAACGAAGTTTCTGGAGTATAACAACTGCTTTCAAAGTAGGTATCACACAATTAAACACTAACACTTGCAAAACAGGAACAGAAATTCTTTTCAAATTTTGTTACATAGTGTTATCACTCCATTGAGAAATTCTCCCTCGACAAAAAGACACAGTGCAGAAATACAACAATGCATATTTTACATACTGAATTTATTACTGTAATTGCACCAAAGGCATTAGAGACTATAATACCCTAGATCTTGACAATGCACAATATGATTTCTATTACTTTAATATAAGATTATAATATCTACATTCATTTATATGCTCAAGTCAGCATAAAAACATAAGAGACATTCCAAATTGCTGGTTGTAAGAGACGAGAAGTTGTGGGAGGGGGCTCACAAATCACAACAGATTTGCTTTGTTTCCGTTTCTTTGCCTTGCAGACTGGCAAAAAACTTTCAAGGAAGCGAATTGTGAGTTAGTACTTCTTTCCTTGCCAATCCTCATTTGAAACTTTAGCTAATGATAATATGTTAAAACAACCAAACATCAGAATCAGTGTTGAGTCAACACTGAGTCAATTGACACAATGCAATTGTCAGTCCTAGAATTCGCCCACCTCACACATTTGTCAGCTACCAAGATACATTGAAAAGCCTGATATTTTAGTTGGAAACCCAACAAGTGTGTCACTGGACAATCCATGGTCCAAGGACCACTTGTGACATCGAGCCTCAAGCTTCATCCTAAGTTGGCCATGGAATAATTTTGAAAGCTCTTTAAAATGACCACTTCAAACTTGTACATGAGCAATGTGCTCCTCCTCTAGCAAACTGCTGGGTAAAAAAGGAAAAGAGAGGGAAACGATGAAAGGCATAGGGTTATCTTTCATAGTTCCATCTACATACACCCTTCCCAACAATGGGATGCCACCCTTGACAGAATACCCTAAGTAAATTCAGCCCTTGACACAAATGGTTGTAATCTAGTTTTACAGGGCGGTCAAAGAGAAATCATTCTCTATATTGAGCTCTATCCTACACTTGTTGTACACATGCTTTGGTCCAGAATCCAGGATGTGCAGCAATATTTACCAAGAGCACCTTTCTGGGTCAATTTATTTCAACAGAAAGTTCAGCTCCATGTGCCCTTAGAACATAAGCTCTTCATAAAATAGGGAATTGGAAACTGTGTAGTGTGTACATAGTCATACCCGTGCCTCTGGGCCCTGAAGAAATCACTGGATCTGGGACATATTGTAACAGAGACACTCTTGTTGATCAAACAGATTGCAACAAGAGACAAGAGAGGAAATAATATTTTCAGTACATAGAACCAGTGCCAATGACTGCCAAACGGCAGCACAGGAGACATAGAATAGGTATAGGATGATTTCAAAGTTGTGAAATGAAGTAATTTTTTTTACCCCTCCCAAGTTTCCAAAACTGGTTTTTACTCTATTCTTCAGTGTCATAACTGTAACAATGTTTTACTAGGAACAGTGAAGAAGATGTGGGATTGCTATTGATCAATGTTTACACTCTATGAATAACAAATATGGTTTCTCGGTGATTGCTAACTTCTGCTGCAGAGTGTCAAAAAGTATTATTTAGATATAACTGTGATCTAGTCAAATTATGTACGGAAGCATGAACGAATAAATAAACATGCAAAACATTTGTTTGTGAGTTGCTTGCTTTGTAAGGCAGTGAGCATTTTTATAATTCAGCAGAAAGGAATATTGAAGAATCCATCTCCTCCAACAACTCTTAGAAGCTGAGAAGCCACCACATGCTCTAGTAGTTTGCCCAAAAATGGAAAGTTGGAGACTGGTCTATAGTTATTTAGTATAGTAAGATACAGAATGTGAGTAGATTAATAGGTACCGCTCCGGCGGGAAGGTAACGGTGCTCCATGCAGTCATGCCGGCCACATGACCTGGAGATGTCTATGGACAACACCGGCTCTTCAGCTTAGAAATGGAGATGAGCACCAACCCCCAGAGCCGATCACGACTGGACTTAATGTCAGGGGAAACCTTTACCTTTACCTTAAGATACAGAACACATCAATATTGGAGTTGCTTCCTTTCCAGCCTATCCACTGACAGCAGAGTGAGAGCAATGTTTGCTTTTCACCTGTTCTCTGGATTAAAAAAGAAAATGTGAATCTGAAATCTTTAATGTGTGGGACAGATAACAAACATTTTTTAAAAATTTTGCAAAGCCTGCCAAACAATTTAAAATAACATTTTATATGCAGTACATGCGAGAAAAGATCCATGGGTTTTAGTAGGCCACAAGGTAAATGTGAGTCAATGGTGTGATGCAGTGGCCCCAAAAGCTAATACAATCTTAGGTGTATCAACAAGAGTATAGCATTCTGATTGAGGAAAATAGCAATGCCGCTTTATTCTGGTTTAGTCAGACCTCACCTGAAATACTGTGTCTGGTTCTGGACACCACAATTCAAGAAGGGTATTGACAACCTGCAACATGTCCAAAGAAGGGTGATCGAGATGATAAAAGGTCTGGAAACCAAGCTTTATAAGGACTGACTGAAGCAGTTGTGTTTGCTTAGTTTGTAGAAGAGATGGCTGAGAGGTGACATGCTAGCTATCTTTAAATATATGTAGAGATGCCATGTGGAAGATGATACAAGCTTGTTTCGGATGTTTCAGTGACTACATCACAAACTAGAAGATTCAAATGTGAAGAAAAGAATTTGCACTTAAATCTTCAGAAGAATTTGGAGGGTGGTGGACTCTCCATCTTTGAAGATCTTTAAACAGAGACTAGGTAGGCATATTTCAGGTAGAGAGTGTAAGGTGCCATAACTGTGCAACCCATATCTTTGATTTCATGTAACCATATATTTGGGGGATGGTATCTCTCAGTTTGCTAGGTTCCCTCAAATAGCAATGGTGTCCAACTTTTAGTCCTCCGAGTGTTTTGAACTTCAGTTTCCATAATTCCTGACAATTGGACAAGCTGGGAGATGGAATCACAAACACCCAGAGGACCAAAGGTTGGACACTACTGTTCTATGGGATACTTCCCCTAGAAGTTAACATAGAGTTACACTGCAATTACTAGCAAATTCTTTTTTTTTTTTAGTAATTTTTATTAAATTTTGAAAATAACAATAAAATGGGTTAGGAAAGTATGGGGGGGGGAGAAAGGATGGGGGGTAGGGAGGGGGTGGTAGAAAGTGAGGGGAAAAGGGGTAATAAGGGTGGGGGGGGGGTCAGGGTCCTTGTCGATTCTTGACTTCCATTCTTCTCTATAAAGTTGTCATAACTATTTGTATTATTTATGTTGTTGGTATCATTCTTTTTTTTTTTGTGTCGACAGTTGACACTTCTCCTTCGCGTTAAGGGCTTTATAACAATATTCTAACTTTTTCTTTCTTCATCCAGTCCTTTACCGGTGTCCAATCTATCCTTTTTTTTGGCTTATTTTGTGTTGTTGATAGCAGGAACGTTAGGTAGTCCATATTCATTATATCCCATATTCTTTTTACCGTTCTTCCACTTTGGGTATTAATTTCTGTTTCCATAATCTTGCAAGAACTAATCTGGCAGCTGTTGTTAAGTGTGTAAAGATTTTGTCTTCATTCTTTCCCCATTGGTTATTCGTCATGCCCAATAGAAAGAATTCTGGGAGTAGTGGTATTTTTATCTTTAAAATTTTTTGACATTTGTCGTGGATTTCCCTCCAGTACGGTTTTACCTTCTCACAAGACCACCACATGTGTAGATATGATCCTTCACCTCTTCCACATTTCCAGCATTTAATCTTCTTTCCTTTGGTAAATTTTGATATCCTTTTTGGGGTCAGGTGCCACCTATAGAACATTTTCCACCAATTTTCTTTCAATTCATAGGCATATGTATAATTTAATTTTTTCCCCCATAAAAGTTCCCATTCCTCTAATCGTATAGTTCTTCCTAGATCTCTTGCCCAATTTGTCATGCACTCTTTTATTTGTTCCTTCTCAGTACTCCATTCCAATAGAAATTTATATATTTTTGAAATTTTCCTCTTTCCCTTGTCTACTATTACATCCCATGGTGTTACCTTATCCTCGAATCCCTGAATCTTATCTTTATTGAAGCTTTCTTTTAATTGATAATACTGGAGCCAGGTTAGATTACCATATTTTAATTTTAATTCTTCCTGTGATTTTAATTTTATTTCCCTTCCTTCTTTTTCTAGTATATCTCCATACGTAGGCCATGTGTTCCATCCCAGTTCTCTTCTCTGGCGTGCCTCCATAGAAGACACCCAGAGGGGGGTTTTATTATAGATTCTCTGTTTATATTTATTCCAGATCTTGAGTAAGGCCGAACGAATAAAATGGTTGCCAAAAATTTTTTCGATTGGTGCTTTGTTGTACCATAGGTACGCATGCGAGCCGGCTCGCAAATCATGTCCTTCCAGGGTCAACATTTTCTTATTGCTTAAATTAATCCAATCCCTTACCCAATCTAATCCGCAGGCTTCTGAGTAAAGGGCAAGGTTCGGTAAACCTAAACCCCCTCTATTTTTGGCATCTGTCAAATTTGTATAATTTATTCTTGGTTTCTTATTATTCCAGATGAATTTTGATATATCTTTATTCCATTCTTTGAATAACTTCTGGTTCCTAATTATTGGAAGGTTTTGGAAAAGATATATCATTTTTGGTAATACATTTGATTTAATAAACGCTATTCTACCCAATAAGGATAATTTTAATGAAGACCAATTCTTGAGATTGTTTTTAATTTCTTTCCATTTATTGATATAGTTGTTTTGGAGTAACTGTGAATTCTTTGTTGTTAGATATATTCCTAGATATTTTATTTTGGTTGGCGTTTTCATACCTGTGATATCACTTATCTGGGATTGTCTTTCTTTTGATACATTTTTGGTTAATATCATGGATTTATCTTTATTTATTCTGAAACCTGATATTTTGCCGAAGTCTTCTATTTCCCGTAGCCATTTTTTGATATTATTTAATGGATCCTCTATAATGCACACTAAGTCATCCGCAAAGGCACGGAGTTTGTATGTCTCTTTGCCTATTTTTAAGCCTTTTAAATTGTCGTCATCTCTCAAATTATTAAGGAGTAATTCCAATGACATTACAAATATTAGTGGGGATAGGGGACATCCTTGCCTAGTCCCCTTCTCCACCCTAATTTTGTTAGATGATTGACCATTTACCCAGATATTTGCCGTCTGATCTTCGTATATAGCTTGTATCGCATTCATAAAATTATTCCCTATATCCATTTCTCTCATTAACATTTTAAATAAATCCCAATTTATACGGTCAAATGCCTTTTCCGCATCAACCGTCATTATGGCTACTTCTTTTTGATTATGTTTTTCATAGTATTCAATTATATTTACTAAACTTCGTACGTTGTTTTTAATATTCCTATCTGGTAAAAATCCCGATTGTTCTTCTTTTATCCAATTTGTTAAATATAATTTTAGTCTTTCCGCAATAATTAAAGCAAAGATTTTATAATCCGTATTTAATAGGGAAATAGGTCTATAATTTTTGATGTTATTGGGGTCCGAATTGTCTTTAGGTAACAGTATTATGTTAGCTTCTTTCCAAGATTTAGGTATCTGTTTTTGATTTAGGGCGTTATTCATAACTTTTTGTAAGTGGGGTATCAGATCATCTTTCAATCTTTTATAGTAAATTGGCGTTAGGCCATCTGGACCCGGTGCTTTATTGGGATCTAATTTCCTTATAGCAATATCGATTTCTTTATGTCATATATCCTTGTTTAGCATCTCCCTTTGGTCATCTGTTAGTCTTTGTATCTTTTGTCTCCCCAAGTATAGCATAACTTCTTCTCTATTTATATGGTCACTTTTATATAGGTTTCCAAAATATTTGCTAAATTGGTCCATAATCTCTTTCTCTGATGTATAAACTTTGGTTCCGTCTTTTATCTGGGTTATCCATTGTTCCTGTCTTTTCCTCCTTAGTGTGCGTGTTAGCCATTACTAGCAAATTCTTAAACAGGAAAGCTTTTTAGAAATCTCTAGGTCCTCCAATACAACTAAGATATGTTGGAACTGGAAATGAGGTGATTTAATTGCCTTCAGTCACATCTGCAATTTTATGTATCTGCTAGGCATGTGTGATCCATAAAAAAATGGTTCAATACTCGCTTCAAAAGTAGGGGGGCGCTGGCGCTTTGTTTCTAAAGTCATTTTTGAATTTTGAAGCAAAAAATTCAAAACTTTCCGAAACTTCCGAATGTTTGTATGTATCTCGTTAATGGCGAATGCGCATGCGCATGGATGAAAACATTATCGTCAATGGGGAAAATTGAGGGGCTTTTCTCTCCCTCATTTTTTGAGCTATCCTAATGAAATTTGCTATAGTGGTAGAACACAAAAACCACTGGTAGCTCACCAAATCTAAGATCATTTGACTTATCCTCAGACTTTTGGTGAATTTTCAAAGTTTATATAAAAAACATTTTTTTAATAATAACAAAAATCTGTTCTTGGTTTGAACATGTTATTTCCTGTTTCATTGGGTTGTCTTTACTTTGAAAGTCATTGTTCTACTTCAGAAACTTTATTTTTGTTGCTGAAACTTTGTTAAATTGGTGGACAGTGTCCCAGGAAACCATAATGTGCTATCATGGCACCATGTCCCTTGCGCAAAGACAAAGTTTTGGC
This sequence comes from Anolis carolinensis, assembly GCF_035594765.1. Classification (NCBI taxonomy): domain Eukaryota; kingdom Metazoa; phylum Chordata; class Lepidosauria; order Squamata; family Anolidae; genus Anolis; species Anolis carolinensis. The sequence continues at coordinate 130,867,113 of NC_085845.1, read as the reverse complement.
AATGTAACGTTTTGCCATGTTTCTATGACAGAACCAATTAGGAAATGACATTCATCACCCAGGAACAAAAATCATAGTACACCATCAAATCCCTCCTGACAGATGGCCATCAGCCTCTGAATAAGGAAATCTGTTCCTGTTTTGAAACTGTTTCATTGGGTTTTCTGGGGCTGAGTGTGTGTGACTTGCTCAAGATCACCCAGTAGGTTTCCATGGCTGAGTGGGGAATCAAGCCACAATCGTAGTCCAATTCTCAAACCTCTACACTACACCATGCTGTCCCCAAAAAGGGGCCCGCTGTTTCTTCCTATGAGGCTTAGCCCTCTTCTGCTCATGAGTGGCTTTCTTCCCTATGAGGCTTAGCCCGCTTTCGATGTTACACTATGTCTTAGGAAAAAACCTCAGTCTTTTGTTTTTTATGAATGCTCCCATGAGAAAATGTATAAGGATGTGGGTGAACTACAATTCCCAAAAGTCTTGGGTCAACCCTCCCAAAATTCCCCCAGGATTCACAGCTGGCCATGTTGGGTCTCTGTGTGCCAAGCTTGGTCCAGATCCATCACTTTTCTTCTTATTCCAGATTATATGGCAGTGGGGACTCATATAATCCAGTTTAAATCAGATAATCTGAAATCAGATCCTGGGATATAGGGCAGTGTAGATTCAGCCTGATTCCTCTTCCACACTTCTATATCTCAGGATCTGATCTCAGATTATCTGCTTTGAACTGGATTATATGAGTCCACATTGCCAGATAATCTGGGATAAGAAAATAATCTGGGATCAGATGCTGGGAATTAGGGCAGTGTAGATCCAGCCTGAGTCCCCTTCTAGACTGCTGCTATATCCCAAAATCTGATCCCAGATTATGTGCTCTGAACTGGATTATATGAGTCCACACTGCCAGATAATCTTGGATAAGAAGCTAATCTAGGAGTGGGATTCTTCTAATGGGGCTTAGCTCGCTTCTAACCAGAAGGGGTTTCTTCCTATGGGGCTTACACATAACACAAATATAGAGCAAATTTTAAAAGGAATACTACTAAAACATAGATTTAAAATGCAACCTTTTCCCTTTCCAGAATGATACTATCTAATATATTTTACAAACCTCACTTCTGCAGCCAGGATGGGAAGGGAGATTTCTCTCCAGCAACGCTTGGAGATTTCTCTCCAGCAATCGCTCTAAGAGCCCTTTGCAAACCTCACTTCAGCAACCAGGAAGGGAAGGGAGATTTTTCTCCAGCAACTGCTTTAAGAGCCCTTTGGATGGGAGATTTCTCATATATCTGAAAGTTATCCGAAGGTATTCCGAGGCATGGGCGCCAACGCTTCGAATTGGAAGGTTAAATTCGAAGCACCAAACCACCTCGGAACCCAGTTCAATATTAATACGATTAACAAATTTATTACGATTAACAACTTTTCTGATTTTTTTTGCTCATGCCTAGTATCTGCAATCCTGCCAGGAATGTTTCCTCCTGAAGGTACCGAAGTCTTGTTGTATGCATCTCTACATGCCATGTTTCCTCGAAAATAAGACAGCGTCTTGTATTCATTTTGCTCTCAAAGATGTGCTAGGTCTTATTTTCAGGGGATGTCTTATTTTTCCATGAAGAATTCACATTTATTGCTGAACAAAAAAATGAACATTTATTATATTCTGTACAGAAGTTGTCATCACAAACCAGCATAACCAGACAAACTGTGAAATCCTATCAAGAATTTCATGCTACTATCATTGTTTCCATGTATATCAATCTATGGTACATACATTTAGCGATCCTGCATGCTCTGGTGTTCTGTTCGGCAGGCATGCTTCCAAACAAAAAGTTTGCTAGGTCTTACTTTCAGGAGAGGCCTTATAGCCTTCAGCAAAACCTCTACTAGGTCTTATTATCAGGGGATGTCTTGTTTTTGGGGAAACAGGGTAGCAGGAGGTTGGATTAGACAGCATTTGTGTTCATTTACAATTCTATGATTCTATGATTTTAAGTTTCACTTAAGTTTCATTTTCCTTTACTTGCCCAACCCTAATTATTTACGGTTACTCATATAGAGAAGTGCTCCTCCCTGACCTTACTGATAAATTCATTGCCAGGTTTCAGTCCTTCTTTTTCAAGGGTACTGAGCCAAGGCATGTTTATTGCTAAGGAGCATTATCACATCTAAGGGGCATAGTGCATTGGACTAAACTAGAAAGAGAACTGGCTAGATAGAAAAGCCCTTGAAACATTTTGTAATCAGCTCCACAAGTGGCATGACATTCCCAGCAAAGATACAGGTGGCACTTTAGAGGAAAGATAGATGGCGTATTACAACTATATGTTATATAAAACCATGTTGCATTGTTTTGCATTGTTTAAATTATTTCATTTTCTGTACCAGGCCATGGGATTTGTTCATATAGGGCAGGATATGAATAGTTGAATAATTAATTGAGTACAGTGTAACTACACTTTGACAAGTACACTCAGGTGTAGCCTGTTGAAAAGCTTTGGAGAACCTGGCTTTTTGATGTTGTGAAACAAGTTTGGAAGGGTCGTAGTAATCCATTTGTAGAAAGTAACTTTTAGGAATTAAATGAAATATGTAAATAAAGGTAATGTCAAAATCTAACCCCAAAGGAGATGAAGATCCCAAGACCATGGCTCGGTGAGTAACAGTTGTTGTAGTCTCAGTTGTTGTAGTCTCAGACATAGCTATTCATTAATGCATTGTCTCCACAAAATGCTATTTATACAAGCCTATGGCCAAAAAACAAAAAACAAACCACACAACAAAATTGGCACCAGATTCTCTTGTCCTCCCTTGTAAGAAACTATGTGAATGCCCTTGCTGAGTAAGGCAAGGAAAAGGGTGGGGTCACATGATAATTTAAACAATAGTTAAGCCAAAAGCCACGGCAAAGCGATGCCTTGAAGAAAACGCCCTCCCTGTCATCCTTATCTGATCGAAGAGACTAAATGCAAGTTTCGTTTAAATGTACACATTGTCACTTTCTCTCCCAGACGCGGGGAGTTTTTATTCATTAGAGAGGGAGATAAAAGCATATGCAAGCTATCATACTAGAGCATCTTAAGAAAATCAGACGTGCAAACAAAGTCTCACCACGCCCCAGAAAGAGATTTCTGGAATGCGACCCATTTCATTATTATTCCATCCCATACTCTGTACAACTTGCCTGAGGGTTCCTGAAATCCTATGGGAATATTCACACTATAGACTTAGTTTAATAGTCATTCCCTCTTCCCTGGGGAACTATGAAAAAGCCTGAGTGAGGTTGACATATAATTCTTAGAAGCCTCACCAAACTACCAGTCTAAGCAAACTACTTAGTCTTCTTTAAAATAAAAATTAAATTAAAATGAATATAAAGCTAACTGATATTTGTAGGGGACGAATGACTTGATTTCTTTTTAAAATCTGACATTTTAATTTGTCCAGTGTGATAACCTTCCTGAGCCGTCCTTTGATTTTAACATGCAGTATGGTTTCATCAGGTGCTTTAGTGTGTTGGAAATGTGCTGTGATAGCAACCATGGCTTCTGTGCTGGAGGACTGGTGAATCTGATCTAAAAGCTACCTCGACAGCTCCTTTATAATTCAGAATAAAACCTACAGTGGATTCATCTCCCCACCGATATGAAAGTCACAAACTGCACTGGATTAAATGCAGTTTACTGAATTACCCACTGCTGACAGATAAATATGACTCTAGGGCAGTGGTTCTCAACCTGTGGGTCCCCAGGTATTTTGGCCTACAACTCCCAGAAATCCCAGCCAGTTTACCAGCTGTTAAGATTTCTGGGACTTGAAGGTCAAAACATGTGGAGACCCACAGGTTGAGAACCACTTCTCTACGGAGACACTGTTGGACATTTTAAAAGCGGGACCAATGAGTGAACCCAAGTGCTGTTCCTAAAGTTTAGCACATCAAAGGCAGGATCTACACTGCCATATAATCCAGATTATCAAGGTAAATAATCCAGATTATTTTATTTGAACTGGATTATGTGAGTCTAAACTGCCATTCTTGAGGAAAGAAAATCTTTGCATTTGTCTATATTCTCACCAATGATTTGTTAAACTTCTTAACTGGTTAATTAGTAGACTGAGGAACACAGTATAAACAAGACAATTGTTAACAATGGATTGAAAAACAAATGCAGAAGTTATTATTGTAAAATAAGTATGCATGTCAGGCGCACCACATAAATCACCTTGAAAAGCTACCTTTAACCACAGGTCATGTGGTGGCTGGGCATAAAGGCAACATACTTTAGTTATCTCTAGATAAAACATTAAGCAGGATGGTCATAGGAACTGACAATATAGCAAAAGGTTGAAATGCACCCAGATGATCCTTAATCAGAGATCACCAAATAAACTATTTTTGTCGATACACTTTCCTTTAATAACACACCACAATTACAATTACAAAACAGATCAGCCCTCTGTGTTGTGCTGTACATAGAACAGGGTGTCTCGAACATTTTGAACTTTGGCACCCTTCCTGAAAGTGCTTTATCATCTCCCCCTGTCAGTGTCAATTTTCTATTTACAGACGAGAAGACTATGGTCCTCATGTGCACCATGCTATCTCCCTCATTCTCTGACCAATAAATTTTAATGCAATGAGCAATCTGTAGATTAGAAAAATATAATGCTGTGTTATGACATAAAATCAATGTTAAGTTTACAACCAACTATGACTATTAAAAATCACCATTCATCAACATATTTTGTTGTGATGGTGTGCCTTCAAGTCATATCTGACTCATGGGAACCCTCTCATAAGGTTTTCTGGGACTGAGGGTGTATGAAGGTCAAGGTGACCCAGTGGACTTCCATGGCGCAACGGGGAACTGAAACCTGAAATGTTGATCCATACATATTCCAAAAAGGAATATATGTATATGAAGGATTGCACATTTGGTGGTTGATACCCTGTAAGACAGTGCTATTTAAAGTGATAGTCCCTGGACCAATGCCAGTCCCTGAACCACTGACTGCCAGAACCTGGCAGGTTTCCAGAGTAGAAACAATTGCAACAAATGGGCATAAATTCAGTGCAGTTCCCTAGCACACTGGAAATTGCCAGTTACACACCTGAAACAGTTCGTGAAAGAATCAAACACTGACCATAGGGTTGAGCTGGAGGAACTACAATTTCTATGGGTGGGTCTACATTGACAACTTATGTCAAGATCAAGCCAAAGTGGCAAAGTCAGACCAGTCCCATGATGGTTTACACCATCACCATCACCCCAAGTCATTGTGCCGCCAGATAGTCACTGTACTGCCCCCATCCCATTCTTCTCATCAAAGCAGCCAGCAAGCAGGGCATGATTCATATTGGTTGCTTTTTGTCTGGAATGATATTGGTAGGGGAACCAAGAAATCCTCTCTCCCTCCCTTTTCTACTCACCTCATTGCTCCAGCTAGTATCATTCCAGGCAAGAAGTGATTGACATGAGGCATGGTACAACACCGAGAACAGTAGGGGTCAGTGAATGTCATCCCCCACCGGTGAGTGTCACCTGAGTCCAGAGAATATGTGTTGAGCATGTAAACAGGTGTGGCTGGTTCTGTCATGGAACCAGTCCAACTGTTTATATGGGCCCAAAGTTGCAATTTGCTCCAGATTCTTCAGGAGAAATCATGACACATTAAGTAAACCTTGGCCCTTTACCTGTACTAGCCACCAAGTCATTGATTCACCTGTCCTTTGGGGTAAGTGGTCGTGTAGATGTGTCCCAGAGAAGTGTTTTCTCTAGGCATTTGCAGATCCTCCAGTGTGATTCCATAGTCAATTTCTTGTGGACATTGACCATTAAAACGTGATGGAAGATCTACAAGAGATCATTTTTTTTCAGTCACATCCTTTTTTATAATACATTATCAGTATGAATTATGTACACAATACTGATGTGGTCGAGTATCATCTCTGAAATCTGTATTAGACAGATTGGCATGGGCCTGTGCACCACTGGCAAAGTCCACTTTAGCATGAGTGCCAGTTGAGTTGGTTAATCATTTATGCTCTCTTCCCGGCAAGGAACAAGTACATTGCCTTTCAGTCACAGCAACCCTAGGTCACAGTGCAAGATGATTTTTGTTGCACTTTCCTCTATTTGGCTCAACAATAAAACATGAATCCTGGCTCTGTTTGTTCTTCTTCAGGATATTATAAGTTAAAGGTTTTTCCTTTCTTTTCTTTACTTTACATTCTTCTCAAAATCAGGGAGGCTGGCAAATTCTTGAAGACTTATAGACCCCTTCTCTCTATAAATATTAGCTTATGGCACTGTCTCGCTACACAGTTATTTTGCTATACCCCCTTTAACCGCCTAGGAAAACCTGGAACATGTAGCTTGGATAGGTACTACTGCTCTCTGACTGAGGATTTGAAATACCTCTTCCTAAAATGCAGATCTCAGGATTTCACATGATACTGCCATCTAAAGTGAAATCATAGCACTATAAATGTGTATTATGAAAGAACCCTAGAACTTGGAAAAGCTATATTTTTGGGCTACATTTCCCAGAATTCCCCAACTAACTGGAAGAACCTAGAAGCTATAGTCGAAAAAGATAGTATTTCTGAACAGGAATTTATGTTAATTTGTTTACAACTGAGAGGTCAGGTCTCCTACATTCAGAGATCCTCCTGTTTATTCTTCTAAGTGTTACTGCAGACGTCTCCAACAAAATTCTACCTTGAAAGACCTACAGTGCAGCTAAAGATGGAGGGCCAATCCAGATGTGGCACTGAACATATGGCTAGACATCATGTCTATGTTTTTCTCTAAAAAAAATTAACAGCTGGTGCCAGCAGTAAGTAATTTTCATTGAGACTACAACATGGACGGAAACAGTATTGAACATTCTCTCCCATTCATGATGAAAATTCACTCTATATACATATCATTAACTGTTTATAGCTACAATACAGTGCTTTTTAATGATGAAAAGTCATATTTAGTTTAGTAATTCTGAAGCAAGCCAGAATATCTCTTTATCTGTACCAATATATGCACCACAAACTGTCTTTTGTTTTAGTTGTTGGCGATGATTATATCCAAACTTACAAATAGGGCTAAAAACGTCCCAACTCATAAAAATATTTTACCAGCCCATATGTCCACACAAAGCAATAGAAGTCACACTTGGTAGGTCTGGAGCTTGGGTGGGTGCACACTTTTCTATTTTTAAAAAATCCAGTTTACAGAAATGTTCCTATTTGTCACCTACAGGCAACCGAGCAGATGGTTATATACAATCTGTTTTATGTCTGCTACGTTCATGTTGCCTCAGACCATTTAATTTTTCCCAGATGCAACCTCTCAAGCACCTGCATTGCACACTTTTAAAAACATTGTAGCTGAAAAGTTCAGAGGCAGGAACATTTTTCTGGATAAATGAATGGTTTGCTTGCCACCATCTTTTATAATGATGCCCTGTAGTGTACCATTCTCAAGAAGAGTTGCAAAGCAACCATGAACTTGAGATTGTAACAAGGACAGAGCAAGTAAGCCTGCAAACAGATTTTGATGTATGCCACATATTTTTGGAAGTAAACAACACTACAATGAACAAACAAGAGGTGAACCATAGCAAACATGATAGGTGAAAAAATGTATTTCAATAACTTCATATTACATACCAAAAATAGGGGGCAAAGGGATCATGCTGGTTGAAAGGAATCTGGGAGTTGTAAAAAAAAACAACAACATAGTATTTCAACCATCTGGCCAAGGATACATTGCAAACACACATGGAAAATTATGTGCACAGGCTCAGTGTGAATGCATACTCAGGACGGACATGCCTTTCTGTGTCCCAGGCATTCCAGAGAACTAACTTTTCCAGTTACTTTGCCTGAAAGTGAGTCAGACATAGTTTCACCCATGATGGGGAATGGCTGTGCATCCAAGCTCATTTCCAAGCTAAAAGAAAACTCACACGTTCCACTTCTTCATTACTCACATATCCAAATAATTTTTTGAGGTACAGATGAGTGAGCTATCCAAACATTACCTTTAATTAATTGAGAAATGCTTGGGAATTTTTCATAGCAAAAATTAGACTTAGATTTTTTTTTTCAGATCCTATTCAAGGACAGGAAATTTATTTCTAGATGAATCAATGACTTGTTTATCACCACTATTATTATTATTATTATTATTATCATCATCATCATCATTTTCCCACCTGTCCTATTTAATTGAGATGAGGTATATCATAGTTAAAATACATACATAAAACATAACACCATTAAAATACATATATTAAAAATATAGAACAAAGATCAAACACATGAAAATCAAGTATAACATTACATGTACATTTAAAATTGATAATTTAAAATTGACTGGGTAGGCCTGCTGGAGGAGATAGATCTTCAGTTCGGTCCTGAACGATGACATCTCATTTAGCTGTTGAAGCTCTTCCGGCAGGTCATTCCACAGTCTCAGGGCGGCCAATGAAAATGTCCTCTTAAGTGACCATTACCAGTCAGGTTCTGCCCATTCAGCCCACCTATAGTCAAAATATAGGTTCACTATTATCCACAATATCGGGTATCCATAGGGTGAGATGTCTTGATAAATACCACCAATTGATATGGGAGTCACACTGTATGCAGAATTAAAAAGGAGATACCTGACAGTCTTCAGTAATTTGGCTCATTCTCCATGAATTTTTGTTCATTAGTCTTCTGACAATGTCCAGGATAACCACCATTATACACCATATGGAAACAAATCCCACAGTTTGGCTATCATTCCAAGATCTGCTACAGTTTTATGATCCCAAGGGGAGTAGAATTCTCTGAATGCTTAAAAATGGGCTTCATTTAAAAGCAAACAAAAAGTGTGATGTGTTTCAGGTAGGAAATAGTTACATGTTCTTCAGAAACTTTAAAAAAAACAGCAGTGTCTATAAATTATTAATTATAATCAGAAAATTAATTAAATTTACTTGTACAAATGCAAAGCAATAGACAAAGACCAAATAAAGACATGACATGACTCCCAATAGCATGGATGGGGAAGTGCAGGTGGCTCCTGGATGGCAATTTTGCAGTCTCTGAAACCACCTACTCACCAGTATTCCCAAGGCACCATGAAACTCCAAAATGAAATTGCTGCCAACTTCTAGCATTAAAGGAGAGAAAGCATTCAGTATCCACTTTGTACACACCATGCATTTATTGTATAAAATACAGTCCTTCCTTCCCCCTACAATACAGAAACAGGTGGCTATGCTTTCATCTCCCGCAGAAGCTGCCTCTGGCCGCCCCACCCTACAGAAGGTAGAATTGGCATTCAATGCTAGGGCAAACCCCATGTGCCACAGCAGAACAGGTGGTAAGGCTTCTCCACTTTCCTTGCAACACAATCCACTTAAAAGGGTTATTCTTGATTTTCAAAAAATCTCTGATGCCTCACACTTTCCTTTTGAGACAACTGCTTTATCTCCCTGATCGTTTTTGATGCAATTTTCTGCAATTTGTGGTTGGCAGAGGAGGCATAGTGCCTCACCATGTAGGTCTGTAGAATTTGTTTCTCTGGGGACATGAGAGCAGAGTTTCAGCCTTGTAGGAATGCCTCTTTGCCTCCACTTTTGCTCAGCTTTTCTATCCATCTTGCACATATTACAAATGCACCTCGGTGGATTTGCAATATGTGCAGAGGAAATTGAAGTCAGCAGTGTCCCTATTGGGATTTCTCCATTTGTGATGTAGGCAAGTGGGCAACAATACATCCTACAAGAATTTCAAGAGAGAAAAATCTTGCAGCTAAGAATGAAAGGAGCTTTCATTCTGGGGGAATTGATTTTCTTCCTTCAAGGTCAGCAAGAGGGCTAAGACAACTGTTCTTGGTCCTGGTTGGTGGTACTGAAGGTCTGGCTATATAATCGAATTCAGACAGTAACAGATAAAATAAAATAGTGTCTTAAAAACACTATTTTTATGCCAAACCAAATTTATCTCTCCACATAAAAGTGAGCATATGTTTGTATATTTGTATGTATGCATGTTCCAAGATAGTTGCAAGGTTGCATGATGGATCTGGACCAAACCTGGTTCACAGACCCATCATGATCTAACTTAAAATACTGGAAGGGTTTTTGGGGAATGACAGATTATTATGGGAGTTTAGTCCACCCACATCCAGAGAGCTGTTTGAGTCCCACCAATGACAGACCTGTGCCAAACTTGGCACACATACCCATCATGACCAACTTAAAATATCAATGAAATTTAGGGAAGATTGACAGAGGTTGATGGAATGTATAGTCCACACACAACCAGGGAACCATGTAAATCCCAATGATGGATTTGGACCAAGCCTGGCACACACACCCATGATAACCAACTTTTTTTTTTTTTCGTGTCAGGAGCAACCGGAGTTGCTTCTGGATTGAGAGAATTGGCCGTCTGCAAGGACGTTGCCCAGGGGACGCCTGGATGTTTTGATGTTTTACCACCCTTATGGGAGGCTTCTCTCATGTCCCCGCATGGAGCTGGAGCTGATAGAGGGAGCTCATCCACGCTCTCCCCGGGTGGGATTTGAACCTGGCAGCTTTCAGGTCAGCAACCCAACCTTCAAGTCACGAAGCTTTTATCCCCTAGGCCATCGGAGGCTCCTTAAAACGCTGGAGGGGTTGAGGTTCACAGAGGACAATGGGAGTTGTAATCCACTAACATCCAGAGAGCTTTGTGAGTCCCGCCAGCAGTGGGCCTGGACCAGACTTGACACACATGCTGATCATGACCAATTTAAAATACTGGTGGAGTTGGGAGTAGGGGGACAGAAGATGATGGAAGCAGTAGTCCACCCACATCTGAAGAGCTGTGTCAATCCCACCCATGACCAGTTTGTTCCTCTTTTCCTAACCTATCTCACAACTCACCCTGCTTATTTGTCTGCATCTCCCAATATCCTTACCCCTTCCTTACACAGACTGAGATAATCAGAGTTGTGCCCCAACAAAAAGGCTGACCCATTTGACCAGTTAAGAGCAGACTTTTGACTTCCACCCATTCAGATACAGAACTAATGAACACATTGGACACATCTGTATTGATGGGAATTGCACCTCATCACCTATACACTTTTAGAAATGATCCTATTATATGATTATAATGTGACCATTCATAAAATTAAAAACCAACTAATATTTTTTTCCAATAAATAGCATTACAAAATACCTAATCTGGGCAAGGCCGGTTACCTAAAATAGTATGTCAATAAAAACAGGCTCATGAGTACACATGGAATGGGCAGTGAGCTTGCAAATTTTCATTAACCCAGTGCAAAGTTCCACCCAGCCTGCTGCTACCACTATCTTATGTATGTGTAGTACTGTTTCAGCTACATAAGCAAGTTCAGAGAACAAGGCTGCTTTAGGTTCAGTAGTGTAGTATAACCAGGGTTCTTAAGGCTATAGGCCTATTGGTCAACCCTTTGAACTCCCTGTTCACTTTAAGTTTAGCTATACATTTCACAATAGGTAGAGGAAGTATAGATTTTTCTCATTGACATTATAATATAAGTGAACCCTGTTGTAAACCAAAGTATTCTGAAGTGACTTGGTCTTAAGTCAAAAATTAACTCTCATTAGCTCTATAAAGTAGAACCAAAGGTGTAGCATTGTTAGTGCTGAACATGGACATCAGGAGGCTGGGTTAAAATTCCTACTGAACCAAAGACACTTACTTGGACAAGTATAGTATTCCAGCCTTAATGGAAGGCTATGGCAAACTTCCTGAATTAACCTAACTAGGATAATAATCTCATGGAATTTCCACAAGTTGAAGTCAAGCTTTAGAAGAGTTTTCCTTCTTCTTGTTATTAATTACTGTCAACTTTGACTTATGGTAACTCTGTGAATGAGAGAACCTCTAAGTCACATGATCATCAACAGTCTTGCTCAGGTCTTGATGCTTAGGACTGTGGCTTCCTTGTTTGAATCTATGGCTCTAGAACAGTCTTCCTATTTTCCTACTGCCTTCTACTTCACCAAACATTATTGTTCTTTTGTGTGAGCCATGATATGACAAAAGTACAACAGTCTCAATTTAATTATCTTGGCTTCTAAGGGGAACCCAATCTTCATGTGCCCTAGAGGACCCATTGATTGGTCTTCTTGATAGTCCATAGTATTCAAATAACTCTTTCCCAGTACCACATGTCAAATGAGTTGATTTTACTCCTATTCAACTATCTTCACTGTTCTGCTTCCACAACCATACACAAAAAATTGAAATATGATGACATGGACAATCCTAACTTTAGAATTCAATGATTTCTTTTTACATCTTCAGATCCTGTCTAGTTCCTTCATTAGCTGTCCTTCCAACGCCTATCTTCTGTCTGACTTCATTCTGAGTGACTGAGTTAAAGTATAGAAATCTTGAACTATTGTGATAACTTCACTTTAAAGGTATCAATCAAACAAACTTTATTTATATCCCACCCCGTCTCCCCATGGGACTCAGGGCAGCTTACAACATAGAAGGCAACTATTCAATGCCATAGAAATAAACAATAAATTAAGCAATATAGGTAAATAGTATAAATATTCAATCATATAACATATAACAAATAATAATAAAAGACCAATAAAACACATTATCTACGCACATCATCTGTGGTGATTACTTTTGTTTTTGTTATGTTCAACTGTATATCTGCCTTTACACTTTGTTCTCTGATGCTCTTCAATAATCCAAGTCTATTTTCTGCTAGTAGTATGGTGCCACCTAAATATCTTAAATTATTGATGTTCCTCAAATTTTCTGAGTCTAATTCTGCTTTATGTATGATACAGGTTAAACATATGAGATAATAAAATGCAGCCTTGTCTGACGTCCTTGCTATTTTGGGGGTGTCAATATAGGAACTGTCACAATGATGGTTCCAAGCTGTGGCGCAGGCTGTTGAGCAACCAGCTGCAACAAATCTCTCTGACCAAGAGGTTATGAGTTCGAGGCCAGCTCGGAGCCCCGTGTTTGTGTTGTCTTTGTTCTATGTTAAGGCACTGAATGTTTGCCTTATATGTGTAATGTGATCCGCCCTGAGTCCCCTTCGAGGTGAGAAGGGCGGAATATAAATACTGTAAATAAATAAATAAATACTACCATGTAGTTAAGTAGATGGATTTCATTGAGTAAGCTCTCGTGAGTTAGATAGGATCCTCTGACAAGCATTATATAAAAACAAATCCACACAATGGTTACCCACTCTGTCTGTGATTATCCCAACTCTGTGTCAGTCCCAATACCAGCTCTGCCTAAGATGTGGTCTTGGTGTAGGACTGCCTCTTTTACCCTACATTGATTCCCTTTCAGCAGGTGCGCTCTATTAGAAAATTATACATACCACAGCTATGTGGATGGGGCAGCAGAGTTCAAAGAGGCCCTGTAATTTGTTACTTATCTTCTCACCTAGGGTGAGCAGAAATTGCAACTGGTAAGCATCCAAATTCCATGACACACTTGTTTTGTTCTGAGAAGCAAAGCTTCAAAGATTATAAAAAGGGCTCCTGAGTCTGTTTGTGTGGTTTTTCAGCCAGCACACCCCAATTCCTTCTGCCCTGGGAACAACCAGCTCTTCAAAATAAAATTTAGGCTTCTACAATACCTTCATTAATATCATGAAAATGGCAAGCTTTCAGGTTCTCCAGAATCTTTCTTCAGGATGAAAGGTGCAACATTTGGCATAGGGAAATTAAAAAAATCCCAAAAAAATCTGCTCAGACAAATGTAGCAAACCAGACTTTGTTTTTCCCTCTACTTGTTTTCCTTTGTGCTATAATGTTACAACAGACTGCGACAAATAACTCTTTGTTTCCCATGGTCCCATTCCACACCAATGCTCTTTCTTCCTGTGATGCTATTTGCTGTTGGAGGGTAGCCCCTATAAGTACCAACAGGACTTCTCTGCAGATAGAAATAACATCATCTTGGCTGGGGATTGGCAGATGTGCAATCCAGATGGGGTGGATTATTTTTTCACATGGAGAGTAGTAGTGAAAAAATAAATATTGTGATGACTGATTGCCACTTCTAATAGTATTTTAGTGTACATTCATTTGAAATGTATATGTAAACAGTGTTCTCAAAATTAGAAGAACCCAGAGCACCACCTCCCTTAACATGACTAAAACATCACCCATTTTAGATGCAGATTTAAACCTTTCTGAAGGTGTTCCCAAATGAATAGCTCTTAGCTAGTCTGACAATAAAGTACAACTTTGACTGTATCTATACTTACTAAATCCAATTTTAAGTGGCCCAGAGCTACTTTGATATAATCAAAAAGCATCCCTGGAGCCCTTTTGCTACCCATAGCGTCACTTGAGTTGAAGGTGCATCAGGTCCATAAGCAGGTCCAAGAGGCTTGCTGAAAATACTAGAAATGCGACATCAACATTAAACCTCTGAGAGAAAGCTGCTGGCTGGAGGTGGTATGGTGGTGGGTCCATTGGAGGTGTGGACAATGGATCATGACAGATCCAGCCTAAGCCAGGTGTCCATGACTCCAAAGCTGTCCATACTTCTGGATGTTCCTCTGACCCAGATGTAGAACTACTTGGCCTTGTATTATGTTCCAGCAGCAGCTGACTAGTGCGTTTATTGCATTTTGGTAATGTAGATTAGACCTATTTCACTTTTCCTTCCTTCAACTGATTTAATTTGTGAAGAAACATGATGGAAGAAGCATAGGGAAAAGATAATATGGGTACAAATAAAAAACACCATTGTCTGTATCTCCTGGGGGTGGGGGTCAAGTATGAGGCAGGGCAATTCAACACTTAAAAAATCAACTAGAAGCACTCTGGTTCCTGTAGACTAGAGCAACAGTGAGGTGAAGCAGAAGCTAAAGATGCCAGATAAGGTGAGTAGAGAGGGCAGTGCCTCGTTAAAAGGTGCAATGCTAATTAAAGCCAGGTGTTTGCTGCTATGTTGTTTTTCTTCAAAGTTCGTAAATGAAAAGCCACATGACTTTGAAAAGCCACATGTCTCACTCATACAAATCATTACACCAGACTGCGGAAATTGCTGGGTAGAACAACCTGCAATTCACAGACAGTAGCAACAAGGGAAATGCTCTTGTATTTTGCGACATTGTCCAAAATTTCAAATTGAACAGCACAAAAAGTTTCTGCATAAGTGACTTTAGGGCAGCAATAGTGCCTTGTGCACAAAGTAGGTAATATTCAACAGTTGAAGCATTTCCCATTGCAACAGAGATGGGAACATGTGGCCTTTCCAATGGTTTGGGCTACAATTCCCACCATGCTCTCCATTAGATGTATGCCTAAATAAAGTGTTATTATTATTATGCCTAGGGAAGTGCAGAATAACAACATTCAGAGCAAAGGTAAGTATGCTGAGGACAAAGGGAGGTGGTGGAACAGGAGAGAAAAACTGGGACATTTTAAAAGCAACTGATAACGTGGAAGAACATATGATTAATTGGATCGTCCCTGTCAGATTGGCAAAGCTGGAGCAAATAAATGACTGGGCAGGTTATTATGCTCTTGTGTGCTCCTTGTGGATTTTGTAATATCCAACAGGGCACCTCTTATGCTTTTATAGGAAACAGCTAAACTGGGCATCCTCGACATTTTAAGCAGAGGTCCAGTTCACGGTCCCTCAGACTGTTGGGGGGACAGACTACTGTTTGAAAAACCTGAAAGAATTCCTATGCACACTGCACATATCTTATTTGTAGCTCAAAAACATGAAAAAATACAATATTTAAGATGAAGAACAATTTTAACCAACATAAACTTACCAGTATTTCAACAGGAAGTGTGGCTGATGAGACAGTCAAGTTAATTAGGATTGTTGTTGTTGTTGTTGTGTGCCTTCAAGTCATTTCAGACTTAGAGTGATTCTCCTCCTCCTCCTTCTTCTTCCCTCCTCTTGGATCTATTGCAGAGGTCACCATTTTCTGTCTGAAGTTCCAAGCACCTCCACAAAATAGTGGACAGTCAGCTTTTGGCAATATTTTCAAGGCGTGGATGATGGAATCCAAAAATGGAGAATCCGTAGATTAAAAGGCTGAATGTAATTCATCCCCAACAGCAACCTATATCAAAGAAACACAATAGTAATTCTAAATCAAGTCGCATCCCACCTTGAGGAGAGGTGGATAAGAAATAAATCATCATCATCCTCATCACCATTACATATTAACACTTTCTCCTCCTTGGTTTTTAACCCAAGGGCCTTCATTTTCTGTCTGAAGTTAAGCACAATGCAGTGGACCAGGTTTGCTTTGGAGAATACTTTCAAGGCATGGATGGTAGAATCTATGGGTACACAACCTGGAGATATGAAGGGCTGCTTGTAACTCTAGATTTATATTGAAAAAACACAATAATACAGGCAGTCCCCAAGTTATGAACAAGATAGGTCCGTGTAGGTTTTGTTCTTAAGTTGAATGTGTATGTAAGTCAGAACAGGTACATTTTAAAGTGTAACTCCAGCAAGATAGATAGATATAGGGCCGTTCCAGACAGCCCCTTTAATGCAGGACTTCCCGCATCAAAAAAGGAGCTGTCCTGATGACGTTTCTGGAAACCGCGAATTAATTCGCCACAAACCAGGAAAACCCTGGATTGTGGTGAATTAATTTGATAGTGGGTTTATTCCGCACTTTCCAGGGAGGCACGGGATAAACCCACTACTTCTGCTGTCTGGACTGCCCTGAAAAATTAGCCCGGAAAACTGCGAGGACAACAACCCCCTCACCAACCCCCTTTAAAAAGCATCAAAAAAAGTAAAATAACTTACCCAGCCGGCAATTCCCTTCTTCCGGCCCTCTCCTGGCACCTAGGAGTGACACACCAGGAGAAGGGGAGAGAGGAGGAGGAAAATTGCTCTTGCTCCCCCCTCGCCCCCACGTGTTATTTCTAAGTGTCAGGAGGGGGCTGGCAGAGGGGAAATGCTGGCCGGGTAAGTTATTTTATTTTTTTGATGCTTTTTAATGGGGTTTGGGGAGGGGGTTATGGTGTCTGGGTATTCTCCCGGAAGATACCAGGAGAACATCTGGATACCCAGCCACAAAAGTGCGGGCTTTTGCGGCTGGTGTGTGGACTACAGTCCGCCCTGACCCATTCTTTTCTGCTGTGTGGAAGTGCCCTTAGAAAGAACTTTGGATGGCATAGGGAAGGGTTAACACTCCTGTGGTATTTGTTTTGCTGTTTACGCCCCTGTTCAGAAGATTTCACTTCACTTTCTGTCCCTGTTATAATAAGATTTTGAAAAATGTGGCTTGTTGTGGAAACAAGGATTGGTGAGAAAGCTTCAGTGGTGAACCCTTTTATCCATGATAACTCTTCCAGGAGTGAATTTCCCTTTGGAGTGGTAGATTTCTCTCAGTTCCTGTTGTCTCACCCCTGTTCTTAACTATGAGTCATTTGTAAGTTGGATGTTTGTAACTTGGGGACTGCCTGTAGTTCTATAAACACTCCCTCCTTTTGGGTTTTTACCCCAGAGGTCACCACATTCTTCCCGAAGCCAAGGCCACACAGCCATATGATGCATTATATGTCAACTCTGGGCCCTTCCACACAGCCATATAATCCAGAATATTAAGGCAGAATAACCCATATCTGCTTTGAACTGGGATATCTGAGTCCACATATCCCAGTTCAAAGCAGATAATGTGGGATTTTATTCACCTGTGTGGAAGTGACCTCAGCTGCACTGGACTGCTTTATAGGAGTCTATGCTTAGCATCAAATGCAATTTCAAACTGTATTATAGGTCAGTGGTGATGCACAGCCTAAGATCCAAGCAGTGGGTGACATTTATTCTTCTGAAAAGACATATGGTGACAATAATGATCATCATTATGGCCTTTTTTCTCTTAAAAAACAGAGAAGAGATTGAAAGATCAATACAGAAGGCAGAAGCCTGCTTCCCAATGGCAGAGAGAGATGCAATGCAATGTGTTGCTGCTGGCTTTCATGGCCGGAATCATTGGGTTGCTCTGGGTTTTCTGAGCTGTATGACCATGTTCTAGAAGCATTCTTTCCCAACATTTCACCTGCATCTATGGCAGCATCCTCAGAGGTTGTGAGGTCTGTTGGAAACTAGTCAAGTGAGGTTTATATATCTGTGGAATATTCAGGGTGGGAGAAAGAACTCTTGTCAGTTTGAGGCAGGTGTGAATGTTTCAATTAGCCACCCTGTTTCTGAATGGTGTTTTTTATTTACTGTCCTGATTTTAGAGTTTTTTTAAATACTGGTAGCCAGATTTTGTTCATTTTCATGATTTTCTCCTTTCTGTTGAAATTGTCCACATGCTTGTGGATTTCAATAGCTTCTCTGTGTAGTCTGACATGGTGGTTCTTAGAATGATCCAGCATGTCTGTGTTCTCAAATAATTCGCTGTGTCCAGGTTGGTCAATCAAGTGCTTTGCTATGGCTAACTTCTCTGGTTGAATTAGTCTGCAGTGCCTTTCATGTTCCACTTCCCAACAAAGGATTCCCCCAGGCAGACCTTGAAGCTGAAAGGCTATTTAAGGTGGCCAATTTCAATATTCATATCTACCTCAAAAAGGCAAGAGTTCTTTCTTCCACCCTGAACGTTCCACAGATATATAAACCCCACTTGTCTAGTTTCCAATATATCTCACAACCACTGAGGATGCCTGATATAGATGCAGGTGAAATGTTGTGACTGCGCCTTCGGGGATTATGGTTGATGGGGATGGAATTCGAAGAGGAAGAAAAAACCCTCGTGATGAGGGTTCACTGGAGGAGTTGCGCAGGAAGCGACTTAGAGAGCTATATGGGGGATCTTCTGAGGAAGATTCAGATGGGGAGATGGATGCTGAGGAACAGGTGGTGGCTGGGGAAGCGGGCACTGAATGGGCACAGCCACCGGAGATGTCTGGGGATTTGGGGTCTATGGATACTTCTGAACCTGGGGTTTCTGCAGGAGCTGATCCCAATTGGGATGCTTGGAGAAGGGAGGATGGTTCTTTAAGTGTTCATGGGGCTAAGTGTGGGCAGGATGATTGGGACTCCGACAAATTGCTAGGTACTCCAGATCCACGAGCTCTAGCTGTGTGGAGCTCAGACTCTGAGTAGATTTGGGACACCTGGTGTTTGGGTGTGAGTGTTTGGTCACCCAGGAGGAAGGGGAATAAAATGGGAATGTTTGGCCACTGCACTTTGCGTGTGGCAAGCTGTTGCTGAGGCGCCATTGGGATCTCTGTGTTTCCATGAAGACTGGACTTGGACTATGATTTGAATCTGCTGTTATCACCTAGCTTGGCTCTCGCTGTGTCTTATCGTGGACCTGTTTTGGATGACTGCACCCTCTTCAGACTTTGGATCGGAATTTGACCTTGCTACTGCCTTTGCCCTGTGATTGATGACTACTATCGGCTTTTGACGCCTGGCTTGCTCTTTGGACACCGCTGTTATCTCCTGACCTGACCTTGGAATCCCGGACGACGTCTTTTCATCATCCTTTTGGAGCCTTCGGCTTTATCCACATTGTGGAAGCAGTCTACTGCATTCTTAGTTTGTTTGTTTGTTTCCTGACCAATTTGGTGTTTTCTTTTGGGAACTGTTCCTTTGAAAACTACAGAGCCGGCTGGCAGGGCTTGGACTCAGAAAGTGCAGTTTGCACTAAGTTTGTTTAGCTTTGTTTTTACCTGCTTGTGTTGCTGAATTATATTTTTGTTTGAACTGCTCTTGAAGCACTGATAGTGAAGTGTTTCAAGGTTTTTTCTGTTATCATTACTTTTTGGCTTATCTGCTGAATAAACTCTATTTTTGTTCGCTAATTGGCGTCTGACTCTTGACATGAAATGTCAGGAAAGCATGCTTCTGGAACATGGCCATACAGCCCAGAAAACTCACAGCAGTCCAGTGATTCTGGCCATGAAAGCCTTTGACAACACAATTTCAAACAGTATTACAGGGCAGTGGGGATGCATAGCCCAAACTCCAAGCAGTATGTTATTTATTTATTTATTGTATTTATCTTATCAGAAGTGAACCGAGGGTACTGTTGTTATGTATTTAAAAACACAAACAAAATTAAAAACTTGGCATTGTACTAAATATCCTTTGACCAGTAGCTGGCCACTTGGAGTGCCTCTGGTGTTGCTATAAGAAGGTCCTCCATTGTGTGTGGCAGGGCTCAGACTGCATTATAGTAGGTGGTTTGTGGTTTACTCTTCTCCACACTTGCATGTTGTGGATTGCACTATTTCTTAAGGTTGGCTCTGCACCTTGTGGTGCCAGAGTGCAGTCTATTCAGAGCCTCTAAGTCGCCCAGTCTTTCATCTGGTATAAGCCATGGGTTGAAGTTTCAGGTTCTAGCCTGCCACTTTTGGACTTTCACTTGCTGAGGTGTTTCTGCGGGTATCTCTGTAGATCTTAGATCTTGATTTAAGGAGTTGGCGTGCTTCCGAACAGAAGATGGGCCGGAGATGTCCCTGCCTCGGTCCTTTCATTGCTGTCTGCTACTTCCTGGCGGATGTCAGGTGGTGCAATACCAGCTAAACAGTATAATTTCTCCAGCGGTGTGCGGTGTAGACATCCTGTGATAATGTGGCATGTCTCATTAAGAGTCATATCCACTGTTTTAATGTGGTGAGATGTGTCCCACACTAGGAATGCGTATTCAGCAGCAGAGTAGCAAAACGCAAGGGCAGATGTCTTCACTGTATCTTGTTGTGATCCCCAGGTTGTGCCAGTCAGCATTTGTGATATTATTTCTAGCACCCACTTTTTGCTTGATTTGTGTGTGTGTGTGTGTGTGTGTGTGTGTCAGGAGCGACTTGATAGTCAAGCAGTGATGCTTGGAGTTTGGGCAGTGGGGATGGGATGCACAGCCCAAGCTCCAAACAGTGGGTGACATTTATTCTTCCGAAAAGACATATGGTGACAATAATGATCATTATTATGGCCTTTTTTCTTTAAAAAAAAACAACAGAGGGGAGATTGAAAGATCAATACAAAAGGCGGGAGCCTGCTTCCCAAAGGCAGAGAGAGAAGCAATGCAGCCAGGAATAGTGCGAGGCAGGCCCTTCCCTGCTGCCTTGTCGCCCCCTCTGGCCAAGGAAGGGAACAGCAGCAGACGCCGAGCAGTTTGCTTCCCTCCTTTGAAAAACCAAAGCAAGAATTCAAAAATTCAAATGGGAGACACTGCGGCGCATGCTTCTCTGTCTGTCTTTCTCTCTCTCTGAGTCTTTGTTGGGAATGGATAGGATTTTTTTTGACAAGCAACAAAACTCCCTGCTTTGTGAATAATAATAATCTCAACACATTGATGCCTCCTTTTTTGAAAGGGGATGAAACCTATTGGACTGAGAGGAGTGACATCTGACACTCAAGTCTTCCTCTGATGCAGATTATCATCTCCACCATTCGATAGGGCAACACGAGAAGTCCAGTTTGAAGCCTAGTAGCATATCATGGCACACTGCATCCGCCTTCCAATCAGATTACCATCCTTCTTCATTATGATTATGATGATTAATCATTATTTCCCTGCCTGTTTTATTATTATCGGTATATAAACGCACACAAGACAGTGCCAATGCAAAGTGAGGGATGCCAGCAAAGGTTTCCCTCACAAATTTGGAGGTGCTTTTTGTCTCAGGTGAAGTTTTAAGTGCAGTGTTTTTGGTATGGAGCTTTTCTAAGGGCCTTTTCTGCCCATGAAGTGCTGATATGTGTGTGCGTGAAAGATGCCATCCTCTCTCAAGTGCAGTGCTTTTGGAATGGGGCTCTTCTGACAGGTTGTCAAAAATTGAGTTTAGTCAATGTGTTATCAAAGGCTTTCATGGCTGGAATCACTGGGTTGTGCATTTTCCGGGCTGTATGGCCATGTTCCAGAAGCATTCTTTCCTGATGTTTCACCCACATCTATGGCAGGCATCCTCAGAGGTTGTGAGGTCTGTTGGAAAACGAAGCAAAGGAGGTTTATATATCTGTGGAAGATCCAGGGTGGGGAAAAGAAGTCTTGTTTGTTGGAGGCCAGTGTGAATGTTGTAATTAATCACCTTGATTAGCATTCATGGCCTTGCCAGCTTCATTCCTGCCTGGGGGAATCCGTTGTTCTGAGGTGTTAGCTGCCCCTGATTGATTCATGTCTGAAATTCCTCTGTTTTCAGAGTGTTGTTCTTTATTTACTGTCCTGATTTTAGTTTTTGAATACTGGTAGCCAGATTTTGTTCATTTTCATTGTTTCCTCTTTTCTGTTGAAATTGTCCACATGCTTGTGGATTTCAGTGGCTTCTCTGTAGTCTGACAAGGTGGTTGTCAGAGTGGTCCAGGATTTCCGTATTCTCAAATAATATGCTTTGTCCAGGTTGGTTCATCAAATGCTCTGCTATGGCTGACTTCTCTGGCTGAGTTAGTCTGCAGTGCCTTTCATGTCCCTTAATTCATGTTTGGGCAATGTTGCATTTGGTGGTCCCTATGCAAATTGTCCACAGCTGCATGGTATACGGTAGACTCCTGCAGATGTGAGAGGATCCTCTTGTCCTTCGCTGAACATAGCATTTTGTTGGATTTTCTGCCAACAAATTTTCTGCCCATGAGGTGCTGATATGTGTGTGTATACAAAATGCCATCATCTCACAAGTGCAGTGTTTTTGTTATGGCTTTTCTGCGGGACTTTTCTGCCCATGCAATGCTGATATGTGTGTGTGTAAAAGATGCCATCCTCTCTCAATGTGTTGGCAAAGGCTTTCATGGCCGGAATCACAGGGTTGTTGTGTGTTTTCCAGGCTGTATGGCCATGTTCCAGAAGAACATGGCCATACAGCCCATCCTCTCTCAAGTGCAGTGTTTTTGGTATGGTTTTTCTGAGGGACTTTTCTGCCCCTGAGGTGCTGGGGTGTGTGTGTGTGTGTAGAAGGTGTGCGTGTGTGTAAAAGATGTCATTCTCTCTCAAGTACAATCTTTCTGGTATGGTTTTCCTGAGGGGCTTTTCTGCCCCTGAGGTGCTGGTATGTGTGTGTGTGTAGAAAGTGTGTGTGTGTGTGTGTGTGTAAAAGATGTCATCCTCTCTCAAGTACAATCTTTCTGGTATGGTTTTTCTGAGGGGCTTTTCTGCCCACGAGGTGCTGGTGTGTGTGTGTGTATAAAAGATGCCATCCCCTCAAGTGCAGTGTTTTTGGTATGGTTTTTCTGAGGGGCTTTTCTGCCCCTGAGGTGCTGGTATGTGTGTGTGTGTAGGTGTGTGTGTGTGTGTATAAAAGATGTCAACCTCTCTCAAGTACTATCTTTCTGGTATGGTTTTTCTGAGGGGATTTTCTGTCTACGAGGTGCTGGTATGTGTGTGTAGAAGATGCCATCCTCCCTCAAGTGCAGTGTTTTTAATATGGAGCTTTTCTGAGGGGCTTTTCTGCCCATGCGGTGCTGATATGAGTTGTGTGTGTATATATAAAAGATGCCATCCTCTCAAGTGCAGTCTTTTTGGTGTGCAGCTTTTCTGAGGGGCTTTTCTACCTTATGTGTTGCCTTCCACTGGGAGCGCCTCGTAGCACAGAAATCCCCCTCCCAGGCGACTGCTTTGAGCCACTGCAGTGAGGCTTCCCGCCTCAGGAAGGACGGAAGCGAGGAGGAACCTCCTCAATGGCGCGTTTTTGGGAGCTGGGGAGGGGGCTCCGAAAGGAGCAGGAAACGTGGGGGAAGCCCGCCTCGCCCTCGCAAGGGGCTTCATGGCGGCGACTCAGGGCCGGCTGGCTGTCTCCTTCTCGCCTTTCTTCCTTTCCTTTCTTTTCTTTCCCCCTGCGACCCCACCCCAGACGCAGTGCCTCAAACTCCCGCCAAGATGACCTTCCCCTCAGAAAAAAAGGGGGAAAAGGGCGCCGAGGAATTCCCGCCCTGCGCTCGTAACCCCCCCCCCCCTCTCCCTCCCTTTTTCTTTTCTTTTTTTTCCTCTCGATGCATATATACAAACCCACCCTTCCCTCGGATTGGCTGGAAAGAGGCCTCCATTCCCCCAAACCGCCCCTCTCATTGGGCAGCCGCTCAGGCGTATGCAAATAGCCCTCTGGTTTCTCTTTGGCGCGCGCTCTCTTCTCCCTCTCTCCTCCCCCCTCCCTTCTCTTGTGTAACCCTGTGATGAGAATTTTTTCAGACAGTAACGTTGCGCGTCTCTTACTATAAGCAAATAGTCCCAAAGCCGCCCTCCCTCTTTGCCTGCCTGCCTTTCCCGCCCAGCTTCTATTCTAATCGACCTGCGCGGGGCGAGGTTCCGCAGTGAGGGAAGGAGGGAGGGAGGAGGAAACAGCCAACAGCGGCCCCACCATAGCTAGCTAGCTAGTAGCTACCTCTTTTCCCCCCGCGGAGGGATATATATATCCGCGTGCGTGTCTGCGCCTTTTTTTCTCCTCCCCTCCCTCCCCACCAAAATATTGAGAGTTAAGAGGCAGCTCCTCTGTGTAATTGAGCCCAGAAGAGAGCAGTAGCCAGGCGGAGGCTGAGCTGCTGCTGCGGAAAGGCTTTCCTTCTGTCTTCCTTGACTGCGGCTGACTGGATTTCCATTTCCAAGCCAGGACTGGATTTTAAAATACAAACTTCCAACATTGCGGCTTCGATGGGGTGGTGCTTTTCCGACATTTAAAAGTGTGCCACCACAAGAAACCTCTTCTTTATTATTATTATTATTTTGGTGGCGCAGTCTCATCTAAGGACACATCTTCGTTTGGATTTGGGCTTCTTTTTTAACACCCCTCTTTTTTTTAAATTGGGGACAACATTTCTATATTTTTTGAGAATTTTGAAAGGAAGGAAGATCTCGAGACAGCTGCTGACAAGTCTCCTCTCCTTCCCTCCCTCCCGCCTCCTCCTTCCCAGCTTTGGGAAGGAAGGAGCTGTTTGCTCCCATCAGCAGTTTTATTCCTCTCTGTTGTTATTATTACTCCCCGGTGAAATCCTATCAACCAACCGGGAAGGATCCGGATCGTGCTTCGTTGAATTTGCCTTCTTCCTTCCTCCCCTGACTCCCTCCTGGTGACTGGTTTTATTTTTTGGAAGATGTTACTCTCCAAGTTCGGCTCCCTTGCTCACCTTTGCAACCCAAGCAGCATGGATCACTTGCCGGTGAAGATCCTCCAGCCAGGTAAACAAACAAGAAAACGCATCCCTCTCTCTCTCTCGATTCTGCATGCGTCCCTTGCCTCAGCCCAACTGGCCAAAACAAAATATGGGGTGGGGGTGGGAAATCCCCACCTTGTAAAGCAGTGGTTCCCAACCTTTGGACCTCCAGGTGGTTTTGGACTTCAGCTACCATAATTCCTAACAGCTGGCAAGCTGGATGGGATTTCTGGGAGTTAGAAATCCAAACCAACTGGGAAACCACTGTTGTAAAGCAAAGAAATCCTAAAGATGTGCGCGCTCAAGCGCCTTAAAAGGGTTTGGGAGTGGTGTCTGTTCTGTGATGTGGCGTTTCCAGATATTTCGCACATCAGTGAGGAGGAAACCCTATTTTGAGGATGCCTGCCGTAGATGTGGGCAAAACGTCAGGAGAAAATGCTTCTGGAACATAGCCATAGAGCCCGGGAAACTCACAGCAACCCAAACCCCGTTTTTTTTTCCTGCCCGCCACATAGATTACAGGAATTGATGTATAAACATATGTATGTGTGTGTCTATATATACCCATATATCTATCCAGACACACACACACACACACACACCTGCCCGCCACATAGATCACAGGAATTGATGTGCACACATGTAAACATTTGTGTGTGTGTGTCTCTATATATATCCAGATATACACACACACCTGCCCACCACATAGATCACAGGAATTAATGTACACACATGTGTAAACATATGTATGCATGTGTCTATATATACCCATATAGCTATCCAGACACACACACATATATTTATATCTGTTTTGATTGTGAAGGTTTGAGCTCAGGGCATGCCTGTAATCTTCCCTTGCCCTGGGGCTGAGATAGCTCCTTGCTGCCTCCCTGTCAACAAACCCATATATCTATCCAGATATATATATTGTTTTGATTGAGAAGGTTTTGGCTCAGGGCATCCCCATAATCTTCCTTGCCCAGGGGCTGAGATGGCTCCTTGCTGCCTCCCTGTCAACAAACTGCTTCCTGCATCTTTCTTCTTGTCTGCCTCACTCACCCCTGCCTGTCTCCCTTTTCTTTGCCTCTAGTGAAAGTGGAGAAGGAGCCGTTCGATAAAATCTATCAAGTGGGCTCAGTCCTGGGCAGCGGGGGATTTGGCACAGTATATGCCGGGAACAGGATCGCAGATGGCTTGCCGGTAAGAGGAGGCGCCCTCCCTCCTTCCCTTCTATTCTCCTCCACCCCCAACCACGAGGCTTTTGTTGTGTCTCCCTCCCTCTTTCCTTGATGGCTGGCCTTTCCAGAATCCGAACCCTTTGGGTGGCGGAAAAAAGGGGGGGTCGCCCAGAAATCGCTGATGCCACCTGCCAAGCAACAGGCAAAGCCTCACCCCACCCACTCACCTACATATCCCCATCCCCATCCTAACCTCTCTGCCTTCCTTTCCAGGTGGCCGTGAAACATGTGGTGAAGGAGCGGGTGACCGAGTGGGGCACCATTGTAAGTATCCCAAAGACAGTCTTGTTTTGCTTGTGTGGAACAGTGCATTAATAATGGAGGGCTGGCTATTGTTTGCTTACCCGCCTTCCATGCTGCTGCCTCTCTAGCCTCTGTTATTGTTTACGTTGGGGGGGATTTGGCGGGGTTTTTCATTCCTGTCCTCCTCCTCTGCTTCCCTGAGCCCCCCTCCGCCCTCCCCTTTTGACTGCGGCAGCAGAGACACCCAGTGGACTTCCCTCCTTGCTCTGTCTTGCCAGCCTCTCTTCCTCCCCCCCCCCAACCCTTCTGTGTTGCTGCTGGAGTTTCCATTCAGCACCAAAATGTGTGACTTGTGTTCAAATGGCCGAGAAAGAGGATTTTCCCTTCTTCTGGTCTCCCCTCCCCTTCTTACTTGGCATTCTGAACAGAAAGCTCACGTCGCCCTTCCTTTCTCTCCTCCCGCATCCCCTCCTGCCTCCTTTTTTTAGGGTGGAGTAATGGTGCCCTTGGAGATAGTCCTCCTGAAAAAAGTGGGCTCGGGCTTCCGAGGGGTGATCAAGCTGCTGGACTGGTATGAGAGGCCGGATGGCTACTTGATCATCATGGAGCGGCCCGACCTGGTCAAAGACCTCTTTGACTTCATTACCGAGAAGGGGGCACTGGACGAAGAGACGGCCCGGGGCTTTTTCCGCCAAGTGCTGGAGGCAGTGCGCCATTGTTACAACTGCGGCGTGGTGCACCGAGACATCAAGGATGAGAATCTCCTAGTGGATCTCAGGACAGGGGAGCTGAAGCTGATAGATTTTGGATCAGGCGCCATCCTGAAGGACACAGTCTACACTGATTTTGATGGTAGGTGTCCCTCCCATCCTCAGCGTCCCTGTCTGTCTGCTTCTGTGTGTGTGTGTGCGCGCGCATGTGTGTCGTGAAAGTGCTTCCACTGACGCATCCCCCTCTATCTTAGTCACATTCCTACCACCTACTACTAACAAAAGATATTTCTGCTACAGCAGCCAGTCACAGACCTGCTGGTGATTAAATCCTTTGCACTGAAGGCGGTTTTAGGGGGCGTCAGTTGCGTAGGAATAGAAGTGATTCCAGGCAGTGACGCAGCAGTTTATATTTTCCTTGCCTTGGGAAGGTGGGAGGAGGCATTTTCCTAGTGTTTACAATTGACTCAGGCTTTGCCTGTTCCCTGTGCCTCCCTGCATCTGTTTTTCTTTTCTTTATTCCTCCATTTCCCCTAATAATATGTTCCTTCTTAACCAATCTCCTTCCTACATGATGCTTTAGAAATCCCGCATTGCAGATGGGGGAGGGTTAGAATGACACCTTTCCCTTTTTCACTTTCTTCTTTTTGAGCACCTATATTTTTATTCCTTTCAAGGTGAATGCAATAGATGGAAATGAGGGATTCTTCCCTGCCACCACCCTTCCTTCCCCAAGTCAGCTGCAGCATTTAACATCTGTTTGTTGTGAAACTGGAGCCTTGTGCCATGTGACCTTCAGCATCACAAATTCCACTTTTTATTTGGTATCCAAGTAACAGCTCAGTGCAGAGGGAGGGCAGTTGCTAACCGTCTCTTAAGCATGAGGCAGATTTCACTGTTCTTTTTATTATTATCTGGAATTCCTTCTTTTCTTTGTTCCTTTTTTAAAAAGGCAGCAGTTTTATTTAGAACTGACTAAGGCTGCTTAACCGTATAGATGTATTTATATATAGCAACCAAGATCGGAGTTTCACCCCTCTTTTTTTAAATCCAGCCCCCTCCTTTCGTCCTCTCTCCCTTTGTCCTTTTGTGTCTATTTTTGGTGTGGTGCTGCAGACGCCACGTGGTCAGGGCAGGAGAGCTTTATGTTAGTAAACAGTCAGCTGCTGGGAAGCGGTGCTCTCCACTGCATGGAAACAGCACATGACCTAAGGCCCCCAATTAATAATGTGATATAATACATAGAGGCAGTTTCATCTCTCAAATTCCTCCCCCCCCCCTCAAATAAGGCTTATGTGATGTAGATCTTTTCGCAAAAAGTTGCGTCTTAGCTAATATCAGGGATGGGTTTTGTGTTATTTCATTGCAGGAACACGAGTATACAGTCCTCCAGAATGGATCCGCTTCCACAGATATCACGGAAGATCAGCCACCGTGTGGTCCCTGGGCGTGCTCTTGTATGACATGGTCTGTGGAGACATCCCTTTTGAACAAGACGAAGAGATCTTGAGGGGACGGTTATACTTCCGAAGAAGAATTTCACCTGGTAGGCTTTGGTTTTTCCTAGACCCCCATCACAACTCTGTAGCTCCCTCTCAACCCATTGGTAAGGTTTTGATTCGCCTCTTCCCTAACCTTACCTTTTGTGTGTGTGTTTTCCAGAATGCCAACAACTGATCAAATGGTGCCTTTCTCTGAGGCCTTCCGACAGACCGACACTTGAGCAAATTTTTGATCACCCTTGGATGCACAAATCGGAAGTGGTGAAGTCAGACGACTGTGACATAAGGCTACGGACCATTGACACTGACGTATCTAGCACAAGTTCAAGCAACGAGAGCCTGTGAAAGACTTGAGGACCTTGCAATGGGAGGGGAGCTTCAAGCAGGAGGAAAACAAAAAAAGAAAAAAGACCAGAGTGCTGCTGCTGCCATTATGTAGGAGGGGCTAGAAAAAAATGCATTCATTATTCTGTAGTTTGAATCTTTGTCTGAGGGAATTGATCTTTTTTTATTTCCCCCTCCCCCTTTTGGCTGGTTTCTGCTTTGGAATGAGAGATTTCCTTTGGAAACGTTCATGTTTGGGAGTTTGCAGGCCAGTACTTAAGTCAAAAGACTGACCATTTTTTTTAAATTAAAGAAAAAAGCAGTGACCTCTTTATAAATAACATGGTAAATCTTTTTGCTCTCATAGAGCCTGGACTAGATTTTATTTGCTTTTTTGAGTGCCTTTTTGAAAGCTGCTTCAGTGGGACTTTCTTTTTTTGAGCTGTGTATGTCCAAAGAAGATCCAATACATGATAGGATTTGGCTCCCTTTAGTCACACCAAGTGCAGTGGGGATACAAATCCTATGATGCAGTGGAAGAACATGTTCAGTGATTGAATGAAGTAGTCCCATCCACTGGCGATGGAATACTTGAACACAAACATTTCACTCCTTTTCCGGTTCTCTTCTG
The DNA here is from genome assembly GCF_035594765.1 of Anolis carolinensis. NCBI lineage: Eukaryota > Metazoa > Chordata > Lepidosauria > Squamata > Anolidae > Anolis > Anolis carolinensis. The sequence goes on along the minus strand of NC_085845.1, from coordinate 130,837,360 downwards.
GCTCTCCTTTTCCTCCCCCCAAGACAACCTCTGCTGCTCCACACTGTATTTCCAATAAGCTGCACAGGTTATCAGCTGTTTTATCAGGAACACTTGCTCATATTCCATTTTCATCATCTCTACCACTGGGCACTAAAAAAAGGCCCTTTCTCAACTCCCCCCCCCCCCCCCCCACCTGCAAGTCTTAAAAAGTATGTATGGGCATGTTAAATGCACAATCAATGCAATATTCAAGGACTTTGTGTGTGTGTTATTTCCATACCTGTATAAAATGTTTATGTACATTTTGTTTTTCCCCCATGGACTATACTATTTTATTTATTGTCTGGAGTTTAGATGATCTCTCACAGTCTCATCTGTGGCTATTTATTTTAGCTAATTTATTTGTTTAGAAGTATCCAACACTGTGCTTCTCTCTTTTCTCGTCATGGACTTTCTTACAGGTGATCCAAACAATTTTTTTTTGTACATTCCTATCTGTCTTGTCTGTCTCCCTTTTATTTTCCCCCCTCTCTTTTTGATTTTGTTGAAAAAGTTAAAAGTCTGACCATGCCTGTTTTGTTTTTTCATTTTTTGGTTGGAAGGTGGAAAATTGTACAAAGTCTAATTTAAGGGAACTAGAATGACTTTAAAAGTTAGTTGGTATGCCTTTTTTGTCTGGTATTATTTACATACCAGAATTGTAAAGTAATGCTGTTTGGAAGGGTTTTAAATTATTGACATTGTACAGTCTTTGTGCATTGGCTCTGGAAGGAAGAATGGCAGAGTCATAAACCTTAATTTATTTTAATAGCTGTGTGTTTTGTGATCTGGTTGCATTTATGCAGCTTGGACATTTTTTCCTTCTGTTTAACGGTGTGAAATGTATGGAGATCATATTTTTTTATACAGGTATTTCAATTAAACTTTTTTGTAGATAATCTGTGTGAAGCATTCCTTTGGTCTCAACAATGCCCTGCTGGCTCAGTGTCTCATTGCAGCCCTATTCAAAAGATAAATCTCATTGAATACAATGAAGTTTATTCTACAGCAGATCCTACATATACATATCTGGCGCATATTTGAAAATAGACACATGTTTTAACACAATATTTAAATATTTAGGCTCACTGTAATAGAAATCACACATAATATGATCCATGATAAGTCTGTTACAGCTTGGCTAATGGTCCTGCTTCATGGCTAGATGGTTTATTAGGATTCCTGCAAAGCTAGCATATTCATCTTGACCATCTGTGCTGGATGAGGCCCTTACAATGGGCCCATTGCCAACTGAAACATATCTCGTGGAAAGTTCTGCTAGCATGTAAATACTTCTCAAATGCTGCTGCTTACCAGAAGGTTACAATATTTCTCCCTTGTATGAAGTACATTTGGAGAGAGAATCTTTTTATTGCAATACCATGAGAAGTTACAGACTTGCTCTCTGCCGCCACATATGCTCCAGAGAAGAAAATTTCACTTGTAGAATAGGGTGTATCGCTTAGCTTTGTAAATACATTGTTTTTGGAGATCCCAGAATAGGATCTTCAACAGTGGCCTAGATACTGAACTGCAGCTGCTATGATGCCTTGCTGTTGGCCATGTTGCCTGAAACAGATGGAAATTGCAGCTCTAACATCTGTAGTGTCAGTCATATTGTAACAAGCATGGGCAAACTTTGGACCTCCACAATTCCTAACAGCCGAATTATGGGAGTTGGAGTCCAAAACACCTGGAGAGCTGAAGTTTGCCCATGCCTGTACTATAACAATTGACCTTCCAGGATGTTGATGGCATACAGCTCTTATCACACTGGGCCACTGGCTAGAGCAATGGGAATCATAGTCCTGATGTGCCAGAGGTCCTCTCCCTCTGTTTTTAGTATCATTTAAGTCTGCATTGAGTGCTTTGGGGTTTTCTCCCTGCTTTTGACCTGTCACAGCAGGAGGAGGTTTTCACTAAGCTTCTTCCTGCTGTGCTAGTTCTGCATATGTGAAAAGACTTTCTAAAGGGCAGAGATGGGACTATTGAGAGATGCGCTCCAATCTGCACTATGACTATTCCAGTACTTTTGAAGTGCCTCCTGAGAGGTTCATAATATCACTGCCAGTGTGTTAGCACTTACAGTACTGTAAACTCCCCCTATGACTACATATATGCCCCCTGATGTAACTGGTGTTAGCACGCCATAATGGATAAGGTTTCTATGCTCATAAAATGAGTGACCCAGCAAATGCCTTGTATCCAAGATGACAAGGCCTGGCTATAAGTAAATCTTTCCTAAAATGTCTTGAGTTTAAGGAAACTCAAATACTGAGACACCTGATCCGATAGGTTTCACTGTGAAGGGAAAATTGCTCTCCTTCCCGTAGAGATGATAGTGCAGTATCAAGACTCAGACACACAAACACACAAGCAGGGATATTAATAGTTCAATTTCTAAAATTCTGGAATGCCAGGAAGAACCCGGCAGGAACAAAGGGCTTCCTTCTTTACTGACAGGAGTTGGTTTTTCCCCTAAAGGGATGACAAGCAAGCCATCAGAAACCTCTTCCCGGTTTATAAAATAGCTAGAAAGGGGAGGAACGTGGGAGATGAGCAAGATAAAAAGCAAGACCCCCCACCACCTCCCCCTAAAGCAGTTTCGCCATGCAGGGTGTTTGATCCTCCCTCCCATCTAGTTCTGTTAAGTGGAAAACCAACGTCATTCTACGGAGCGTTGCACTTTTCTAGGTCAGTGTTAAATTACAGGAAGATGGCGAGGCGGCCACACACACATCATCTGCCTTCAATTGCACACTTGAAGCGGCAGCATTTTCTCCCAACTTTTCAAAACTCAAGTGCCCCTTTGTAAACCAGGCTCTCCCTGGGTGTATGTGGATCCAAACAGACAAAGAAGCCTTTCTTGTTATTGTGGCTTTCAATTAACAAAGGGGCTAATTAAACCCTTCTCTGATCTTCCCGGCTTCCCTGTCCACCTCTGTGTCACGCCTAGCCAAAAGGGGCAGCCTGGATTACTTAGGCCTTGGCCCAAATGACAACAGTTTCAATCCAACTCAAGACCAAGCAAGGGTGTGGGGTGGGGGTAGGGATTGGAAGCCAATTTTTCTTATCATGTGCCCTCCTCATGCGTTTCACGTGCCCACTTCCCCAGATATGGAAGTAACATGACACCACTTCAATTTCCGACCATGACTCACGGTCAGAAATGGGTTTGGATCATCATGAGTTTGGATTAGTAGGGAGTGGGAAGTCAATAAAATGACTTTAGTGTGATGCAGTGCTATTTTAGCAACTGGGATCTGTTTATTAATTTTAGGGTGTCTATGGCCTTCAGAGCTTGGGGGGCACAGAATGGATGGAGACCACATATAATCCATGAACTAGATGTTCCTCATCATGTTCTAACTGATCAACACAGAATTCATAAAAGAGAAATGCAGAGGTATACCCCCTCCCAACCCATTAGCCATAGTCATTAAAGCAATGTCAAAATGCATTCATCCTGTAGAGTAAGCTGAATAAATTTATTCATGGGGTCAGCCCCATGAATCTTCACATACATATCTTTTACTGAATTTATTTGTTTGGTGTATTTCTGACTCTCCTGAGGCAATGAACAAATAAAAACCAGTTAAAACAACACAATTCACATAGTCTCACACAAGATACATCTTCTGTCAGATGCTGCAATATCTTTGTATTCTTCTGCAGTTCCCTTTCTGGGCCATGAAACCAAAAACCGGAGACATTCATCTTGTGGCAGTTGCTTTCATGAAGCAACTTTGCCTTGGTGTCTGACAATCTTCTCTAAGGAATCTCCTTCTTCAGTCTGAGACCAGCAGCATGGGTGTAGCATAAATTTATTCAGCTTACTCTACGGGATGAATGCATTTTGACATCGCTTTAATGACTATGGCTCAATACCATGGAATCCTGGGAGGTGTCATTTTGTCAGGTACCGGTGGTAAAGGCTAAAGACCTTGCAAAACTACAAGTCACATGATTCCATAGCATAGGGCCATGGCAGTTAAAGTGGCATCAAACTGCATTAATTATACAGTGTAGAAGCAAGGAATCAGCCATGTTTTGAAACTGCAAGGCCATTCAATGCTAATCAAGGTGGCTAATTGCAACATTTACACTTGCCTCAAACAGACAAGAGTTCTTTCTTCTACCCTGGACATTATTCCACAGATATATAAATCCCACTTGCCTAGTTTCCAACAGACCTCACAACCTTAAGGATGCCTGCCATAGATGTGGGTGAAACCTCAGGAGAGAATGCTTCTGGAACATGGCCAGACAGCCCAGAAAACTCACAGCAACCTGATAATTCCTTTGTTTTGTTATCTGTGACATGAACAGGGGCAGACAATTAGTCGTCCAGGTATTGCTCGACTACAGCTCCCATCATCCTCAGGATAGAATAGCTGGGAGTTACTGGGAATTGCATCCCAACATGTACAGAACCACAGCTGTCTGCCTTTAAGGATGGAGTTTATGGAGTAAAGGGTGGACTTAACCATGTTAGCATTGTGATGGTCCTGCCCTCTCTTCGTGGCCTCAAAAATGAATCACTATTTTTATTTAGAAAATTTTAAAAAGTCCACACATTTCAGATGGAGGCTTTCTGAGACCATGGTGAGGAATTCTTTACTCCCACTAATCTCATCCGTTTGTATGGCTCCTCTATATTTAACACCATGCTCGTATAAGCCCCCCATTAGACACCAATACATATTCCATGCAGCCATCTGTGACCCAGTGTAGCTCATGTCATCACTATCAGCCTCATCACCAGAAACAGATCTAACAAACAAAATCCTATTATGCCTCAAAAAGCTTTAACCAATATATTTTCAGATATCAGGCTGCTATTAAAGGTGAGGAGGAACAGGATAAGCAAAAAATACAAGCTATAATTGAAAAGGGCATTTTAAGTCATATATCTGGGGTATCCAAGCAAAAATACCGTACATTGCTCTCCTAACGTATTTTGTGCCTTTCCACTGGTTTAGTAAAGATTTTACTTGAAAGTATTTTTGAACATTTGCAAGAGCTGCCCTGCTTCCCATTGAATCTTATGCAGCATATTCCTCTCTGAACCTCTAAATAGCATTTTCAGTTAATCAGAAGTGATAGAACCTGCTTCTATCAGTCCCATTAATTAGGTTTTTAGCTTTCTCAGAAAGCAGAACTGAAGGGGAAAACCCATTTCCTTAAAAGCAGATATATATTTCCAGGTAAAGAGGCGAATTTTCAATGTTGTCCATGTCTTGGATAATTCACAGTGGCTTGACACACAACAATTTCACATCTGAAGGGTATTTCCATACTGGCAAATCTTTCACAATCACAAACAATCATCACTTGCCTTTGAGAAATATTTACAATGGTCTCTTGGTATCCACTGGGATTTGGTTTCAGTAGCCCCGTGGATCTGTGAATGCTCAAGTCCCACTGAATAAAATGGTATAGTCAAATGGTGTCTCAATGGCAAAATCAAGGTTGACACTTTCAAGCTGTGGATGATGGAATCTGTGGATGCAGAATAAGTGGATAGGGAGCCTGATTCTTTGTCCTAGCCCAATCATTCTATGTTAACTGCCATGGTTCCATTATTTGGAATCCTGTGATTTGCAATTTTGGCATTTAACATTCCCAGATTGCTTTAGTGACTCACCTGACTAGAAACCACAGGATCTCACAGGATGTAGCTGTTGTAGTTAAAATCACCTCATAGTGATATAATTGTGTGGTCTGGAAGGTCCTCAGGAGAATCTTCACTAGGTAGACTGTCAGATAATATTGAATCATGGGAACTGTAGTTTTACAAGGTTTTTAGTCCTTTCTGTCAGAGCCCTGGGATCTCACCTAACTATAAATCCCAGGATTCTATAGCATTGAGTCATTGCAGTTAAAGTGGTGTTGGACTGCATTGATCTTTTGGTGTAGATCAGTGATTCCCAAAGTGGGCGCTACTGCCCCCGGGTGGGTGCTGCAGCGATCCAGGGGGCGGTGATGGCACCTATTAGGACACGGGGGCGGGGCCAGGGGTGGGGCGGGGCCTCTTCCCAAGTGCCGGAGACAAGGCTAAACACCTGAGGCACCTGTTAGGACACAGGGGGCGGAGCTAAAGGAGTGGGCGTGGCTTCTTCCCAAGAGACTGAGACAGGGCTGAGACTCTATACCTCTCCTGAGGCGCTTGTTGGGACACAGAGGGTGGAGCTAGGGAAGGAGGTGGGGCCTCCTTCCGAGAGCCCGAGACAGGGCTGAGCCTCTATACCTCTCCTGAGAGGCCTTTTAGGACTAAAGGGCGGGGCTAGAGGCAGGGGCGGGGCCTTTTCCTAAGAGCGCGAGACAGGGCTGAGCCTCTGTTTACCTCCCCTGAGGTGCTTGTTAGAACACGGGGGTGGGGTATAGAGGTTCAGCCCTGTCAGGCACTTGGGAAGAGGCCTCGCCCCGTCCTCTAGCCCTGTCCCCTGTGTCCTGGCAGGCTCCGCAGGACAGGGATAGAAGCTCAGCCCTGCCTCAGAGCTCGTAACTCCACCCATCCTAGTCCTGGCTGCCCATTTGTGGCTCCGCCCCCTACCCCTCCCCACCCTACATCTTGGACTAGGGGAGAGGCTCAGACCCGCCCTCTTGATCAGGAGCCACGCCCACCTCTCTAAGCCACGCCCCCCTTTTCAGTGGGCGCTGAGTAATATTTTTTCTGGAAAGGGGGCGGTAGGCCAAATAAGTTTGGGAACCACTGGTGTAGATGCATTTTTCAACAATCATCTCCACTTCCCAACCACCACTTACGCCTCCATGTTAATTACTTGTAATGCCTCCAGAATACAGCTTTTGAAGACCAAAATGTCCAAACCATCTTAGCATCATATATTAAAAAAAGAATCCCAGAAACGCCTGATGAGTTTGGATCTCAAAGCTATTTTTCACATGCTCTTTTGCTTCAGCTGTTAAATGCAATCCTTGTTTTGAAATCAGAAGGATCTTTTCTACAAAGCACCATCCCCAAAGCCAGGTCTTGTTCTCTTCTTCATGCTGGTACCATTTCACCCCCTACTTCTGCTGAAACTGTAATAAGGCAGGCAAGAGAAGAGAGAGACCGCCGACTGACTGCGCTGAGCTGTGGGTTCATTCAGGCAAAAAGTCTATCGGGTTGAAGGCTCCTTCCATGTGGAAGCTTAGCGACCTCTGTTGGTCCGACTCAAATAAACTGTCTGCAAAAAAAAGGTGATGGCTGAGATGCTTCCCAGACGCCGTTGACAGGTGTCTTTAAGAATGGAAAAAAAGAACACAGATAGGCCTCTGAAATGTTCCACCATCAGGCAGGAAAAGATTCCGTTATAAATAAATCATAGACAACAGTGCGGCGTTTCAGCTTCTAGAATCTCACAGGGCAGGAGAGAAGCTTGAGTGTGTTCAGCATTGATTTACCTGTTACAGTTTAGCCCCAAAACAAGCAGAACAAAGACAGAACTGCCTGCTATTCCATATTTAACACTACACGGGTGGTCCCCATAACAAAACCTAGGAACAGATAGTGGCCTTGTTCAGACTGCCAACCAACCAGTCATAATCTCTTCTGGGATTGTTGTTGCTGTTGTCTTCAACATATGGTGACCTTGTGGAAAAGATCTCCAGGTCATCCTATCTTCAATAGCCCTTCTCAGATCCTGCAGACCCACAGAATGATAGAATCATAGAGTTGGAAGAGACCCAAAGGACCATCTAGTCCAACCCTTGGCCGTGCAGGAACACCCAATCCAAGCTGTCTCGACAGATGGCCAAGCAGCCTCTGCTTAAAAACCTCCACAGATAGAGACTCCATGAAACACAGTAGAAATTAACTTCTGCATTGTAGGAGGACTACAGTCGATCGGAAAGGTGGATCACCACTCCTGAAAGTTTCCAGGTCAGACGAATTACCCTTTTCTTAATGCGCTTTTACACAGGCATTTGATCCGGAGTATAAATAGGTCTTTGAAACCCTGTTATCTTCTAGACAGCCTCCTGGTGATGCAGCAGGTTAAACTGCTGAGCTGCTGAACTTGCTGTCCAAAAGCTTGGCAGTTCAAATCCAGGGAGCAGGGTGAGCTCCTGCTGTTAGCCCCAGCTTCTGCCAACCTAGTAGTTCAAAAACATGCAAATGTGAGTAGATAAATAGGTACTGCTCCGGTGGGAAGGTAACAGCGCTCCATGTAGTCATGCTGGCCACATGACCTTGGAGGTGTCTATGGACAATGCCAGCTCTTCGATTTAGAAATTGAGATGAGCACCAAACCCCAGAGTTGGACATGACTGGACTTTATGTCAGGGGGAAAGCTTTACCTTTACTAGATGGGCCTTAGTGAAATAATGGAAGTCCAGGAAGTTGAAGGAGTCTCGGGTCACAAAAATAGCCTTGGGAGCTTGCATGCACTTTGCTTACCCACAATTAACACAATGTAATTATGCTCATTAGTTTTATGTCTTTGGTAATAAAATGAATTACAAGTAAAAGAAATATTTCAAGAACCTTTAAGGAAATATTACTAGGAATCCTTAAAATTCTTTATCAGTATTTCTTTACAGTATCTTTACATGGAATTTGGTTATGAAGCATTGAGTTGAAATGATAGTAAATCCTCATGGTCTTAATATGGTTCAGTGTGTTAGTTAATTGCCTAATTGCATCTGAAGAGATCATAATGTATAGGAGGTTTTCTGCATCATCTCCAAGGAACACAATAAATGAATTACTCTGGTTGTTTTCAGAAATGCCCGTTTCCAAAGTTCCAAAATCAATTGACAGCTGACTCCCAATTTCCAGTCAAACCAGACATATACCATCCCTAAATCCGTGTTCAGCATTTGTCTGTATTAAAATTACTCAGTTTAAATAAAATTAATTGATTTTAGAATGGATTTCATTAAATCAGTTCAAACCGATTGCACCTCTTAATTTAACCAAGACTGAAATCAATTGACTTTTTTGCTATGCCTATTTAAAGATCATACTAAAGGCATTTGAGGAGTTATCTCTATTACTAGAGAAAAAGTGTATATAACAAATTCCAAGGGCTCGGTTCTTCAGAGTTCAAATGAAAGAGTATCTTGTTTATATGGAGGTTTGTACTTGATACACATTTGCAATTAAGATTACCTTGATTAATGCCTCCTTGAACTGCTATTCAGAGCAACTTGATTTATGCTTTATTATGAGTAGGTAGCTCAAGGCCATCTTAAAGCATGGTGATCCTCCTCCTATTCCTAAAGAAAACCTTCCTGGACTGAGAAAATCTTAGTTAACATTAGGCCAATGGCAAATGTAATTTCCTGGAAAAAAATCCTTGATTAGAGGGTTGACAACTATTTGTTATTCTAGATTCATTTCTATCAGGACTGGTTTAAGATCAGAAACTACCTGATCCAAATCAATCTGTACAACTGGGAAGGAGCTTGGTGGTGGCAACGGGAATTATGATTGTTGGTTGTCTCTGATTTCCCAGTGGCTTTCAATATCATCTACCATGGTATCCTTTCAGAAAGCTTGCCCAAGCTGGGAAAGGGGAATAGTTATGCATTCACTCCTACTTGGATGTCCAGCACCAAATGGTGACTCTTAGGGAATGTTGCTTGGCTCTATGGGATCTCCAGTTTGGGAATGGGTTTAAGCCTCACCCTATTTAACAACTGTTCAGTTATCAGGAATTTTTGAATAATAAGTACCCTGAGAACATGCAGCTTGATTTCTCGTGTTCATTTTCAGCTGGTGAGGCCGTTGATGGGATTAATTGATGTTTATCCTTGAGAGTAGTTCGGATGACAGCCAATATGCTAAGGCTCAAACCAAGCAACGTTGAAGATCTGCTGAAAAGATGAGTGTTATTCAGCATGTACTAGATGGCCTTGCATTTCTCCTGAAGGAGCAACTTCATAGTGTAAGACAATTACCTTCAAAAGGTCCTGGCTCAGGAGGGAAATCAGGCAGAAAACTCAGTCTCGTGAGAGATGCAAAAAGAAAAGTTTATTATCATAGCTATGATAAGGCAAACAGCCGTAGGCACCCATTTCAATGGGTGCCGTACCATGTAAATGGCTGCCACAACATGTGCGTAGCAAACAAAGAATTTATACCTTTTGCTTATCTAAAATAGACCAATGGTTGAGGGTCTTTCTCACCTTCCACACCCACTTGGCATAAGTGATACCTGTGATCTCACTTGCTGATTTTAAGCTAACTTTTGGTCTTGGAACTTTCTGGAGAAAGGCGCCAGCTCACAGGAAGGGAGGGGCATATGTAGAGGCAAAGCTACATAGGCAATAGTTTACTATTTTCTGGCTTATGGTCCCTTCAATAGCACAGGAGTTCTCGTGCATCAATCCATTAAGACACAGATAGTTTCGGTGCCATAGATTGGGTTTTTACTTTTCATTAGCTTTGTTACTCTTTGTACAGGGATAACCTAGCTTTGGTGATCTATGTTCAGGTGACCTTCAGGTTAGATTTCTGTTGTGCACTATATGTGGGGCTGCATTTGAAGATAATTCAGGAAATGCAGCTAGTTCAGAATGTCAGGACAAGTTGATCACAGAGACCAGAAGGATTTATCGGACAACACCTATTTTGGCCAGGTACAATGGCTCCCAACACATATTTTTACACAACTTCATCTGCTGACTTTAAGCTATAAAATTATGCAGCTTCTCTTATCAAACTGCATATATCCTGAGTTCATCACTGGAGCATTTTCTCCAAGTACCCGCTCTTAGAGAAAGGTGGTAACAAGGTAGGGATGCATTGAATTCCCCACCCCACCCCAACACACATCCTAGTGAATGCTTTCCCATTCTCAGACATTTGATAAGACATGATTGATCAATTTTTCAGTCGCCAGCCTTGATAGTCCATCAGATTTGGTTTTGGGAGGAGGTATTTTATATTATATATATATTACCTTGCAAATTTCCGAATAGCTTTGAAGGGACCATAAGCCAGAAAATAGTAACCTATTGCCTATGTAGCTTTGCCTCTTCATATGCCCCCCCCTTCCTATGAGCTGGTGCCTTTCTCCAGAAAGTTCCAAGACCAAAAGTTAGCTTGAAATCAACAAGTGAGGTCACAGGTATCACTTATGCCAAGTGGATGTGGAAGGTGAGGAAGACCCTCAGCCATTAGTCTATTTTAGATAAGCAAAAGGTATAAATTCTTTGTTTGCTACGCACATGTTGCGGCGGCCATTTGCATTGTACAGCCCTCTGGGGTATGTACGGCTGTCCCGCCTTCTCACAGCTGTGGTGAAAATAAACTTTTCTTTTTGCATCTCTCACGAGACTGAGTTTCTCTGCCTGATTTCCCTCCTGAGCCAGGACCCTTTGAAGATAATTGTCTTACAGCTTAACTAGAAGAGGTCTAGAGTCTTTAAAATAGACATTTAAGCAATGATTGAGGATAGGTCCTAGCTAAGAATGAAATCCCAAGATGAAACATCACATTCTACCAATATTAATTAATGTTTCATTAAAATCAGGGTTGAATGTAAGCAAGTGAACAGTGATGTTTACTGGACAAAAAAGGTAGCTTCGCGTAAACACTGATGGAGACTAAGTCAGAGGTTGCTTTCCAGGAAAGAGAATCTGAGGGGTCAGTTTAAAAATAGTGTTCCAGTGCAAAATTGACTTGAAAAAAAATCATATTGGGAAATATTAGAAATGGAATAGTAAATAAAACTTACAGAGGTCCAGTGTCATAGTGCTTTTATTAAAAGAAATCTGTGGTGTGATCATATCTGGAAGACCATGTACACAGTTACACACTGCGACTCCATTTTGATAGCCTACCTCTGTCCTGTGGAAGTCCACAATTAGTAATTTAGGGAGGGACTTTTAGAATTCTCAGCTACACATCTATTGTGGTACATTAAATGAGATGGAACGTGATAGTTAAAAGTGGAATACCAGTGATGTATTTATGTAGTATGAATGGGTTTCAGGTCAAGGCACATCAGAAGAGACATTGTGGTGCTTGAAAAGGTGCTGGAAAAGGTAAACTAGACCAGATGAAGTATTCTGGAATAATCTGCTCCAGAGCTGCCTTGGATACACCACGGGGAGCACATACGTACCAGCATAGATGTATCCCAAAGCCCTTTTGCAGTCCATATGGCAGCACATTGGCATTGGTGCTTTGTCATCCTGAGGGCTGCCAATATTGACATAGTTTTGCCAGCTTGAAGCCAATCCCCAGCAGAGTCTTGCTGGCAAGATTGCTTCTTGTGATATCGCAACAGATATCACCAGAGGTGATGCTGCCAGCAGGGCGCTGCAGGGAAGCTGTTTCTGACTGGTGAAACAGCAGTGGGTCTTTTCTCGACATGTGGACTGTAGATTGCCCCAGATCTAGTATGATCCAGCTGCCCACACATCAAAAATATCAGGATCAGGATTTCTGGAAGCTCCAGAGAATGCAGTTTTTCTTGTGCCAGAATATTAACTGGAAGCAGTGCTTCTGCTGAGGAACTGGCTGTACATTGTGTGAACTGCTCACAATGGGTTCAGGGTAGGTACATTTTATTTGGTCTTTATAGGCATAGGGAAAAATGGTCCAGGAGTTATAATAATGCTCCTAGAGGAATGATTTCAATGTTTGGGGATCTTTTGCTTAAGAAAAAAAGTGTTGGGGAGGGGACATGATTAAAATAAATAAAATTAAAATAAAATGGTCTATAGCAGTGGTTCTCAACCTATAGGTCCCTAGATGTTTTGGCCTACAACTCCCAGAAATCCCAGCCAGTTTACCAGCTATTAGGATTTCTGGGAGTTGAAGGCCAAAACATCTGGGGACCCACAGGTTGAGAACCACTAGTCTATAGAAAGTGGACAGGTAGGTCTCCCCCTTTGTTTCCTCCTTTAAGCATCCAAGGTGCCCCGGTGAAACCAAATGGAGGGGCTAGTGGACAGTTAAAAGTTAGTATTTTGTCAGACAGCATATGAAGATTCCCCTTGATAAAGGAAATAATAATTCTACTTTGCATTCTTAAATGAAAACCTGGAATGAAGTTATGATTTAGAAAGCAGTAGAATCCTAAAAGCTGATGAATACTATTAACACATCTTGCTTATATTGGGGCCAGGAAGCCGGTCTGCATATTTGCTTTGTAGAAAATGAAAATACTTCTTGGTTGATTCATAAACATAATATTTAGAAGGTTGTGGATGCTTTCTTCCTTGTGCTCCCAAGTCCTTTATCTTGAATTAGGGTAAATGATAGCCTGGCAAGAACGCTGTACTTTCCAAAGACATAAGCAGAACATCAAACAGCTGAGCCTCATAATTAGAAACCTAAAACCAGGGGAGAAAAATTACAAATGATTACATGTTGTTCACGCAAAATCTGCAGACACGTACACTCCTAGCAGAGATTTAATTAGAAAATTAAATTAGTTCCTTGCATATGTCACACATGTATGCAGGTTACATTCTTTCATGTTTAATTATGCTGAATCTATAATGAATTGGGTCAATGGTGCTAAAGCCTTCAGCAGTGATTGGCTGAACTGGTGTGATGGCAAAGAATTATTGATGTAGAACCTGAAAGGTTGATATCTTTTATTAGCGGGGACTATTCCATCATCTCCCACCATTGCCACCACCACTATTGAGTTTAAGTGCAATCTTGACAGCAGCTGGAGAGGAAATAGAGGTGCCCAACACCAATGTATAGTTAAGTTCTATTACTATTGTAGTCAATATATTTGGGGATGGCTTTCCCTTGAGTCAGCAATGAAGACCCATTGAATTTATGAAACAGAGAGAGAAAGACTTGCTTCTGTTGGAGGTAAAAAGTGCTAGAAATGGGGGGGGGGGGGGGCGGGAGAGAGAAAGAGAGAGAGAGAGTGAGATGTCTGTATTTTTTTATTCTCCTTGCGAAAGTTGTTTTATGGATTGTTGTGATGAGATCCTGAACCTCAATATTTACCACTACAGCACTGTACAGAATGCTCTTCACAGCCATTTCCACTGTTAGTAAGGTAAAGGTTTTCCCTTTGACGTTAAGTCCAGTCATGTCTGACTCTGGGGGTTGGTGCTCATCTCCATTTCTAAGCCCAAGAGCCGGCGTTGTCTGTAGACACCTCCAAGGTCATGTGACCGGCATGACTGCATGGAGCGCCGTTACCTTCCTGCCGGAGCGGAACCTATTGTTCTACTCACATTGGCATGTTTTCAAACTGCTAGGTTGGCAGGAGCTGGAGCTAACAACGGCCGCTCACACCGCTCCCGGGGATTGAACCTGAGACCTTTCGGTCTCCAGCTTAGTGCTTTAACGCACTTCACCACCGGGGAACCTATTTTTAGGATATCTGCTGTTCGCTTTCTTTAATAGGGAAAGTTATCCATTTGGCCAATGTCAAGAACTCACCAAAGACCTAGAGCAGTGGTTCTCAACCTGTGGGTCCCCAGATATTTTGGTCTTCAACTCCCAGAAATCCTAATAGCTAGTAAACTGGCTGGCATTTCTGGGAGCTGTAGGCCAAAACACCTGGGGACCCACAGGTTGAGAACCACTGACCTAGAGAAAGGAGTTGCATTCTAGTGGAAATGGAGTATTGAGAATTGATTAAAGACATGGATTCCCTATCATCTAGCCTATTTTCCCTTTCCATGAAGGTAAGCTTGGTGCTGCACCAAGAACCCTGGTCGATGCATCTGGGATAGGTTCTCCACTGACATGCACTCATGCACATGAGTGTCCAATGAAGACACAATAATGTTTTTGATTTTCTAGAATTCACTACAAAATCCAACAAATGTTTCCATTAACCAACCAGCAATTCACCACAGCAATCTTCAGATTCTTAGACAAAACAACGGGCCCCCAATTTAAAGATTCAGGTCCACACATTGTATCAGTCTGTGGCTTTTCTCATACAACTATTCACAGTTAAGTATCTACCAGTATATAAATGCACCGGGGGGGGGGGGGGGTGACACCTTTTGAGTACATACCCTAACTGCCTCTCAATCATCTATTTGTCTGTGGATAATTTATATATCTTCTTTCTGCTGTCTTCAGTTCAAATCACAGCGATCAAAGCAGTTCTGCCTCTAAGGGCTTTATCACACCAGCCTGTTATCTTGTTGCAATCAGGTTCTTTATGTGAATGGGAACATTGTTGTTGGAATGATCACTTTCACACCTTGCCACAATTGCACAATGCTGGCATTTTGTTGAAGCAAGTCCCCATGATCTGTCTTCCACACAGCCTCCACCTCCAACCTATGTCTGTCCTACCAAGAGCATGCATGCCATGTATTTTCTATTTTCCTTTTCCCCCACCAACTTTTGCTGCAACTGCATTAGATATTTTCTAATATTGAGACTGCAGCAGTTTGGAAATTATCAAGTAAAGAAGAGTGATGGGAAAATAATGATATTGAATTGATTAATCAATTTTTCCCTGTAATGTATGGATGATCCAATAATGATTCAAATGCTATGTGACTATAGGAGAGACACAACATTATGTGATAAGCTTCATGTAATATACTTTTATCCCACCATAATTGTAATTTATCAGCCTTGTGTGATAAAATCCTAAATCTGCAGGAGGTAATCATCAGCCTATGGAAAAGAACCTGTCTCTGAAACAGCTCAACAGTACAACAACAACAACAGCAACAAGAAGAAGACTTTATTACCATCCATGACCAGCACAGAGTGGAGGAGCTCAACAGTATCTTATCTAAGCTCACATTCTTCACTTTGCCGCAGTCTTGGGTACATTCTCACCCAAGTGCATTCTACTTTTTGGTGCATCCACCATCATGCCAAGCTACAAGATCTTAGCAACCACTCAAGACTTCCTGAAGCAGCATGTTTCCTCGTTGGCTTGTCATTTTAAAATGAACAGTATATACTCCTTCCTGTTAAGCACTAGGAAGCATTCTGCAGTCTTTGGGTTATATCAAAAGCACTTGGAAAACATTGGATGTTTTCAGTGATCATTGCCAGCACTTGAGAAGCATTAGTGGGACTTGGCAATCAAGTCAGCGAGCCAAACAAGCTAAGCACTCAACAATTTCAATTCTTTCCCCAATGGAAAAATCTGACAATGTTCAATGGGTTCAATTCCAAGAGCACCAGAAATAATCTCCTGACCTACCAAGTGTCATCCTTTACCTTTATCAGGTGCCATTGGACTATGCGCCTACTATCCCACTAGGCTCTCTATCCAATCTGATAGGTCCCACTCTTTTACTTACAAAGTGTACAGTGGGGGGTGCTCAAAGTGCAGCCACCTTCAGGTCACATGGGCCCCATAGCATGGCCCCTAAAGTCCCAAGCTCCCCATCACAAAGCAATATTTGATCCTTTATCCCACAACTCTTCGAATCCTCTTCTAAGCCTATCAGATACCCTAAACATCTGTTAGACCCCCCTCATTGGCCAAAAATTGGCCAAAACAAAAACAGGAAGTTATGACACTCATCTCCAGTTTGGAGCATTTTTCTGCAGTGCTTTTAAGCATTGTAGAAGGTTGAACAAAAGATATGCATTATATATATTTTTAGGGAACATGTTATCTTTGGTACGCTGTTGCTTCCCATTGAACTGATATAGGGGTAAAATGGGCCATCTGCAGCTGCCCACACCTGGTCTGGAAAGTGATAGGAAAATATAAGTATACACTTGACTGGATTCTATAGAGGAAAAAAGAAGTAGACATTGGTTATTAGGATTTCATTGTCTGCTGTGTTGCTCCTTCTTCAGGCTCAGGTGTGATTTCACATTTTTCCCACACATCTCTGCTTCTCTCTTAGTGGGGTTCTGCTGCTGCTGCTCAATCACATAGTAGTTTCCGACTCTTCGTGACCTCATGGACCAGTCCATACCAGAGCTCCCTGTCGGCCGTCACCACCCCCAGTTCCTTCATGGTCAAGCCAGTCACTTCAAGGATACCATCCATCCATCTCGCCCTTGGTTGGCCTCTCTTCCTTTTTCCTTCCATTTTCCCCAGCACTGTGATCTTTTCCAAGCTTTCCTGTCTTCTCATGATGTGGTCAAAATACTTCAACTTTGCCTCTAATATCCTTCCCTCCAGTGAGCAGCCGGGCATTATTTCCTGGATCCTACACCGACAAATAATATGGTCCAGAACTGGAATGGAATGAAAAATTGTGATTCTCGCCCATATTGTGGCCCGACAGGGGCACCCTGAGCCACCTCAGATGTGGAAGGGTGTCCTAACTATCCAGCCACACTGAAGCCAATTCAGCCCCACTGGGCAGGGCCCAAATGCCACCGCCTCTCTATCCTGGTTACAATGGCAACAGATCTAAATACCTGCTCCTTGGCAGCTTCACTTTCTGCTTCTGTGTCATGTGACTGGCAAAAGAGCACAGAACGAGTGAGCTCTCTCACCCTTCACTCCTCCTGGGCTACTTTGCCAGTCACATGGCGTTGAACCAGGAGGAGAGATTACTGATAAGCAGGTACATGGCTCTGTTGCTGTTGTAGCTGGCAATGACAGAGAATGAGAAGGTGGGATGAATGTCAGAACCAACTGTAGGTTTCTGCACTGCCAGAACATAGAGGAAAGCCTGAACCCTGGTGCAGGACTTAGGCTTTCCCCTGTGTTTTTTAAACCTGGGGTTCAGGCTCATCAAGCGACCTTCTCTAGGTTAATCCAGATATGCCCATGTGTGTCTCATGGCCGAAGACAGGAGCAGAATTCAAAATGATCTTGATAGATTAGAGAGATGGGCCGAAACTAACAAAATGAAGTTCAACAGGGACAAATGCAAGATACTTCACTTCGGCAGAAAAAATGGAATGCAAAGATACAGAATGGGGGGCACCTGGCTTGACAGCAGTATGTGCGAAAAGATCTTGGAGTCCTCATGGACAACAAGTTAAACATGAGCCAACAATGTGATGCAGCTGCTAAGAAAGCCAACAGGATTTTGGCCTGCATCAATAGGAGTATAGTGTCTAGATCCAGGGAAGTCATGCTACCCCTCTATTCTGCTTTGGTCAGACCACACCTGGAATACTGTGTCCAATTCTGGGCACCGCAGTTGAAGGGAGATGTTGACAAGCTGGAATGTGTCCAGAGGAGGGCAACTAAAATGATCAAAGGTCTGGAGAACAAGCCCTATGAGGAGCGGCTTAAAGAACTGGGCATGTTTAGCCTGCAGAAGAGAAGGCTGAGAGGAGACATGATAGCCATGTACAAATATGTGAGGAGAAATCATAGGGAGGAGGGAGCAATCTTGTTTTCTGCTGCCCTGCAGACTAGGACACGGAACAATGGCTTCAAACTACAGGAAAGGAGATTCCACCTGAACATCAGGAAGAACTTCCTGACTGTGAGAGCTGTTCGGCAGTGGAACTCTCTGCCCCGGACTGTGGTGGAGGCTCCTTCTTTGGAGGCTTTTAAGCAGAGGTTGGATGGCTATCTGTCAAGGGTGCTTTGAATGCGATTTCCTGCTTCTTGGCATGGGGTTGGACTGGATGGCCCATGAGATCTCTTCCAACTCTACTATTCCAAGATTCTATGATTCTGTGATTGTGACTCCACAACAACCTAATTGGTCAATGTAGGTGGGACCTTACTAACGTAGCATGTGGTATCAAACTACACCTTTTTTCTCTGAAATATGTGGTTCACTCTAAACAAAGAATTCTCTTGACCACAGATGGTCCTATGTTGATAATTCAAAGATAAGTTTCTACATGGGCTAACCGAGATTTTATATCCCTACTCAGAACTCAGAATTCAACCATCGAGCTGTTACAAGATGGAAACATATTGTATTTTGAATTAGACCACAAGTCAATCTTACTCAGAATTACCTAACTCGATTGGTAGTAGCTGCTTGGTATTTCAAGCAGGGGAATTTCCTAGACTCATCTGGAAATGCTGAGGACTGAATGTGTCACTTTCTGTACAACAATAATAATAATCTTTATTTACATTCTGCCCCCCTCTCCACAAAGCATGTGTTTTAACACTGAGCCCTTCCCCACATCATCACAGCAGCTAACTCCACAAATCCTGAAATTGTTATTGTCATGTGCCGTCAAGTAGTTTCCAATTTATGGTGACTATGTCATGGCATGTACTGGGGCTGAGTGTGTGCGATTTGCTCAAGGTTACTCAGGAGGTTTCCATGGCTGAGCAGGGAATCAAACCCTTGTCTCCAGAGACATAGGCCAACACTACACTATCCTAGCTCTCACGTAAAATTATCCCTTGTTACTTCATTGTTTTTAAAGACATTTTTCTTATCACAGTGCCTCCATAAGAATTTTCTTACAATGAAGGTCTGTGCATTATCATATTATAATCCTTTCAGAAGACTGGCAAGCTGACAACATTTCACCCGTCAATAGAGGTGAAAAAAAAAGCAAAAAGGCAAGATATGGCCAAACATTCATGCCCCAATTTCACGTGAAGATGCCCTGGAGGAAAAGAAATCACTTTTCCCATTTCTCCTAATTCTTCTGAAATTTGGTAAGCAGAAAAAATATACTTCCCTGAAATTTAAATCAATAGTCCTAAATTATTTAGAGAGACATTTCCCCACAGGAGCAATTGAGTTAGGAAAACTACTGAGACTGCTGTTTTCTATCTCTCTCTCTCAGTCTCTCTCTCTCTTTTCCCCTCAGACAACCAACATGGCCCATTGTGTGATCTTTGCAAATCTGATGATGCATAGCGTCTAGACACAACGCTGCTACAGTTATCTCTATATCCCCAGAAACATTTATATTCCAAATACTCTGTCAGGCAGACCTTGCTGAAGGCAGACCATCCTCAAACAAGAAAGTCTATCGTGTCAAGAAAATACTTGAACATTTGCTTCTCTGTTCATGTTTTTAAAAAAGCTGCCCTCAGTAGCTCTGATTTTGGCATCGTCCCCAAACCCGACACCTCCAATAGATCAACAGAAAGGAATAAATATTTTGGAGCACCATCATCAGACAATATTGATTTCAAAGGATGATGCTCATAAACGCATACCCCTCAACAGGTGGAAGAGAGAATAAATTACTTTCTTGGGAGGAGATCATTGTTACGATCAGATTGTTTGGATGGGAAGGCCAGGTGCTTTCCATTTAAGCTACCCCCTACTAAAGGAAGTATAATAATTTATAATGTTTGTTTTCTCTTTTGGCAAAATACTGAAAGGACATACAATTACATTATTGCCTGGTGCTTTTCCAAGTTTCCCCAGGCCATCTGCTGGCAAACTGTCTTAATAAGAATAAAGACACTTCTCCTATTCCATTCGCTTCTTGTTTGCTGTTCCTGTATTTCATTTATCCTGAATTCAAATTCGGGGCAGCAGAATTCTATGCAGCTCAGGACCACATAGGTCAGGGAGCTCCAAACTTTTAAAGCCAAAGGCCAGTTCATGGTCTCTCAGCCTGTTGGTGGGGGGGGGGGGCAGTTTGAAAAATCATGAATGCGTTCCTATGTACACTGAAAAAACAATACAATATATAAAACAAATAACAATTTTAACCAACATAAATGTACCAGTCTATCAATGTGAAGTAGGGCCTGCTTTTGGCTGATGAGAGAGTCATGTTAATTAGAATTGTTGTTGTGTGCCTTCAAGTCGTTTCAGACAGTGTTATATGCTGCCTCAGAGTCTGATGGAGTCTTCTTCTCTGGAGGTTTTTCAGCATGGCCATCTGTCGGGAGGGCTTTGATGATTGCAGGGGGGATTATAGTTGCTATCTGGTTCTCCCTTTTTCTTTCCAAGGGAGGCGTCACAGTGAAGGGCAGCCTTTATGGAAAATACAGGGTGGCGACACAGAGAAGGAAGGGAGGGAAGGAAGTCAGGCAGCCTCTCAGTTTCCAGGGCCCACCCTTCCCGGCCATGTAGCAGCAGCAGTGAGTGCCTGGGGCAAGCAGAGCAATTGGGGACCCTTCATTTGCAATTAAATAAAGAAAAAGTTATGGAAGAAGAGAGAGAGAAGGAACCACTGGGATAGGATGCCTGAGACCGGAGCCACGCTAGGCGAAGGTGACGCTTAACTGGGGTGAAGGGACAGAAGAGGCCACCATCTCTCTTTTTCTCCTCTTGAGGAGAGTGGAAGGAAGGAGGTCAAGGAAGGAAGGGAGGAAGAAATGAATCAAAAGAGGGAAGCCTGGAGAGCGAGGGCCAGTGGAAACTTGAGCAGGGGCCGCAATTGGCCCCTGGACTAGACTTTGGACATGCCTGCAATAAGTCCTGCCCATGCCCTATAAGCCTGTCCATGTTTGGAGATCTTTTAGGGAGGCCCTTCTCGCTGTCCTATCACCTTCTCAGATACTTCTAGTGGGAATCCAGGAGAAGGCCTTCGCAGTGGTTGCTCCCATGTTCTGTAACTTCCTACACAGAAAGTTCTCATTGTTACCCATTCATGGGCATATGAAGACCTTTGTGTATGTTTTTGTGTGGTTATTGCATAGAGGGAAAGGGACTTTCAAAATGGGCTGTACTGTTTATTTGATGTTTGATTTTAATGAGCCTGCTTTTAACTGTTTTCATTCTATTGTCAGTTTAATACGAGGGCTATCCAGGAAGTAGATTACATTTTGGAATTTAAAATGAACAAAGTATAGGAGAAAACATTTACCATATGCAGTTAAAAGCCAGACCCAAATACCACTTCTCAACATTGTCCCCATTGAAATCTAGGCACTTCTCATAGCAATAAAAGAGTTTGCAAAGCCCTTCCCCACCAAACTTTGCTGCTTGGCTTGCATCCTCAACCAGGCAGGAGTCCCTTCCTGCAGCTGCACATGTGCATGTGCTCAACTTTTCCCCACGCTCATCCTGGATCGCTCTTTTGTTTTGCAAATGTTTGCTAGGAAGGTTATGGCAACCATTTTTTGAGACAGGAAAGGTGTACTTCTTGCAAAACCTTATAAGAGCGATCCAGGACAAGCATGGGGGAAAGTTGAGCGCATGCACATGCACAGCTGTGGGAAGGGACACCCGCCTAGTTGAGGACGCAAGCCAAGCGGCAAAGTTTGGTGGTGAAGGACTTTACAAACTCTTTTATCGCTATGAGAAGTGCCTAGATTTCAATGGGGACTATGTTGAGAAGTGATATTTGGGTCTGGCTTTCAACTGCATATGGTAAATGTTTTCTCCTATACTTTGTTCATTTTAAATTCCAAAATGTAATCTACTTTCAGGATAGCCCTTGTATATTATAAACTTCTGTATGATGTACATTTTAGCAGTGCCTGTTTTAACCTTTGCTAGCCACCATGAAAAGTCAATGTGGTGTAATGGCTATGACTCTGGTCTATGACTCTGGATACCAGGGTTTGATTCCCCGCTTGGTGATGGAAACCCATGTGGCCTTGGGCATGTTACAAACTCCAAGTCCCTGAAAGTCCCTCTAAGTCCCAGAAAACCCCATTATAGGTTAAACCTTAGATTCGCCATAAGCCAGAAATAACTTGGAGATACATGACAATAACAACAACAGCAACATCTAGAAGCCACTTTGAGTCCCAGACTCAAGGGGAAAAGACAGATGGATGAGAAGAAGGAGATGGTTATTTATTAGGAGTATTTCTCAACTGGATCACAAAAAATTTGGTGCAACACTTCTGGTTTGCGACTTGTTCTCCATGTTAAGAGAACACAGTACTGATGAAATTATATTTATGGTTGCAGGAAGATGGGAAGAACACACAGTTTAATACCATCTTATCTTTTCTGATTCTTAGTACAGTGATACCTTGAGTTTAATTTGTTCTGTGACTGAGCTCTTATCTCAAATCACTCTTATTTTCACATTGAAATGCTATTAATCCATTCTGGCCCGCTGACCCCCCCCCCCCTATTTTTGTTACATGTTTCTAAATAAGAAAATTTACTTTATAAATAACAAATAATGTATAAATGCACATTTACATGGCACAATAAAAAAGAAAGATCAATTTTAAAATGGGAGAAGCACAAAACTGTGGCAGGAAAGATCATTTGAGGAAACAAAATATGTTTTTTTTCATGTCAGGAGCAACTTCTGGAGTGAGAGAATTGGCCATCTGTAAGGACGTTGCCCAGGGAACACCCAGATATTTTTGATGTTTTTACCATCCTTGTGGGAGGCTTCTCTCATGTCCCCACATGGAGCTGGAGTTAATAGAGGGAGCTCATCCACACTCTCCCGGGGTAGGATTCGAACCTGGCAGCTTTCAGGTCAGCAACCCAACCTTCAAGTCACTTAGTCCACTATGCCATCTGGGGGCTCCAAAATATGTGTTGGATAGTGTAATGGCAAGGCAAAACCTGTACATTCACATGGAACAATAAAAAAGAAAGATCAACTTTAAAATGATAGAAGCACAGAATTTTGGCAAGGAAGCACCAAATACAAAGTCAAGAGGCAGAAGTATCATTTCCTTCAAACTGTACTCATTCCAGCCTCCCTCCCTCTCTACCTCTCTTTCTCCCTCGCTCTTCATGAAGCCAAACATACCAGGAATGAAAACCACACAAAATCAACTAACCCAATATTCCTCAAAGCGGGAAAAGGCAAAGCGGACACCAATCTCCCAAAGCGGACAAGAGCACGAGGCCAGGAGGCTGCTCCTTTGAAGCCCCAAAGCCCTGTACTCTTGTGCTAGTGCTCCCTCTGGTAGTAGATCTTAACTCAAAACACTGCTTGTATGTCAAAATCTGGTCCAAGCAGCATCTCTTAACTCAAAATGCTCCTAAGTTGGAATGCTCCACCGGGGGGGGGGGGGGGGGAGAGAGAGAGAGGGAGAGAGAGACTCAAAGCTGTTTCCAATATAATAATGGCAAAATTCAATGCCAATCATACATGCGAAAACCAGAACATAATATCTAAACAATAACATATCACTATGAATTAAAACCATTAACCATATTAAAGCATAAAACATAGAATTCAAACTTAGTATAAACATTAAAATCACATAATTCAAAATGGTAAACCAAAGCCATTGCAATTATAAGGTTCCACTGCATTTGGGTGACACAAGCATTTATTTGGACATGGGACTTTTTGGAGTTACAAAATAGCCAATAATTACTCAGCACAATTTTTCTAAGAAAAAAATATAGTGCTTGAGGATTTATTGCCTTCAGGTATCTGAATGTAACATTTCAATTATAAAGAATAAGTTGTCTCCCTCCTTTCCCTCAAAATGTGCCAAGTAGTTGCCAGACTTCAAAGATGGTTACATAAAATAAAAAGAAGCTCAGTATCTGAATTTGAACAATGTGTCATGAAATGAAAGCACTGCAAGGGTTTGTAGTCAAAAATGCATGCAGCTATGATGAAACAGGTTTTTAAAATCTGAGTAATTATAGGAAAGAAATGTGGAAATAACACTCATTAAAATGTAGTTGTGTATCAGGGTTGGTCCCTAATTACATGTTCATGTGTCACTGAGAGAAAATTTAATCACATTTTTGCATTATTGGTTAGCATTCCATACCTGCCAGATTAAAACCATTAAGGGAAATGTAGTTGTGCAACGTATTGCTAGAAGTCTACAGATGCCAACCTCTTTCACACAGTGGAGCTGCAAGAGTGACAATATATTAGGAAAGTATTAAAGAAATAATTGGGTATGAAATTCCATTGAGTCCATTGGTCGTTTTGTTGAATTATATAAAAGGTAGACAGTAAAGGAAACATCATGTATTAATTGGCACCTTGTTATTGACAGCTAGAATATTATTGGCAAAATATTGGAAGAACAGCTTGCTTCCTAGTTCGGATGAATGGTTGATCAAAACGTGGCAGATGGTCTCAATGAATAAGTTAACTCAGTTTAGGCATTTGTAGTGTACAGAAACACACTGTTAAATATATTTTGTAACAAGTCTCCTTCTCTTTCTTGCTCGAATGGCCTTAAGCTTAAAAGAACTACCCTGACGAAAGTGTTACATTTCATTTAATAATGCAGTGGGACCTTGATGTCTTCCATGATTTGGTTCCAGGACACACATCTCCCACATGGAAATGGCTTCCTTTATATAAAATGACAAAATCAAGTTTGGTGATACAAAAATACACACAATGAATACAGATAGCTGACAACAGAAGCCCATTTACACTGATACATGAAATGCTAGCTTCAAACTGTGACAGCTAGACCACAAACGCCTAGGAAAGTGCACAAAAAAGCCCTTAATGCACATTAGTGCACTGTGGACTGTGTAATCATCATTTGGATCTCAACGGATTCCAGGAATTCCTATGTAATCATCTGTACTTTCTTCAATACCGCTTTGAAACTTCATTAAACAATCAGTGTAGATGGGGCCTTAGTGGATTTTTATTTTACTCAGCCTGCTGGGATGCACTGATGTGCATCACCATGTCTGTTTGGGTTCAGTGCTGGACAATGGCAGAACACAGGGACTGACAACAAAGGTGCAGAAAGAGAGAGTCCCCGTGGGAATGATGTGGTTGGTTTCCCTTCTGGACAGCTTTGTCTCAGTGTTTCTTGAAGTGCTTCAGCATTAATGACATTCAGACAAGTGCTCTGCATTTTCCAGTCCCAGTTTTGAACTTAGAATATACTCTGATCGGTTACAGCGTGTTTTCAGGGTGATTTTAGACTTTCTGGGGGGTCTTTTTAACATGCTGTTTGGGGCTTAATGCATGCTGCAACGTGCATCAGGGATGTACATTTTGCGGCCCTTGAGCTGGCTTTGAACTGTTTTTATAGAATTGCCCCTTGTATGGAAAGTGATGTTGACTCCACTCCTAGTAGCAGATAAAGACTTTTTAAAATTTAAATACAATAGAGTTCTGGTTATCTGACTTAAACGGGAGGGCTAAATGTCAGATAACTGGATCTGCTGGATAATAGGGAGGTCTGGTTTAGGGAAGCCTTGTGTGTGTTGCTGCCTAGGGGGAGGCAGACGCAGTGGCAGAGGAAGCCATGAGCATGGCGGTGGCGGGGAGAATATGATGTGCCGCCAAGCCCCTGGCGGCATGTCAGATAATATGGAGTGTCGGATAAGCGGAAGTCGGATAACCAGAACTCTACTGTAGTTATTTGCTGATTGGCTGGTTGTAAATAAGGGTGTTTAAATGGGTTTTTTCCCCTATACCTTTTTGTGTTTTTTAATTATTTTAAATTATTGCTGTTTTAATATATGGTGTATTTGAAACTTTTTAAAAATTACCATGATTTTAGCCATATCTTCTTTTTAACAATGTAAACTGCTTTGACTCTCAAGTCAGGAGAAAGCCAAGATATAAACTGAAATAAGTCATAATAAAAAATTAGATCAGGCAGTTAGTCTCATAAAAAGTTCAACTTATGTTATGACAGGCAATGCAATACCATCCAATGCATATTAGTGCAGGAGTAAATCATAAAATCATAGTATCATAGAGTTGGAAGAGACCTCATGGGCCATCCAGTCCAACCCCTTGCCAAGAAGCAGGAAAACCACATTCAAAGCACCTCAGACAGATGGCCATCCAGCCTCTGCTTAAAAGCCTCCAAAGAAGGAGCCACCACCACACTCTAGGGCAGAAATCAAAATAGATAGTTAGCATAGTATATTGTTGGAGTGTTGGATCTAGGAGTTTAGGAAACCACCAGGGTTCAAAACCTTGTTCTTTGATGTAAACCTACTGGCTGATGTTGAGCAAATTACACCCTTTCAGCTTCAGAAGAAGGCAATAGGTCACTTCATCTTAAGAAATCTTGCCAGGAAAGCCTCATGGTAAGTTCACCTTTGGTTGACCATAAGTCTGAAAGACGTTGAAGGTTTTGGAGTTCAACCTCACACTGCTCAAGTCTCACATCCTTGATGAGGAATAGTAATTAGCTTAGTATAGGCTAAGGGTTTTCCTTCCCCATGTCTTCTATATGACAATTGGGAATGTATCTATTTCTTGTCTCTTCTCTGTTTCTGCTCTCATTCTGATTGGTTGTGCAAAATTGATTCTTTTCTAGGGCAAGCCTTTTTTGAATCTGACTTCTGTTCTCTTACATCTTACTATGGAGTGTATATGTTGTGCAGAGATGTAGTGCTTGGTGTTTCTCTCTCTCTTGAAACCTTATAAGAGATGGGTATTAGAGTAGCTCAGACCCAGTTCTTGATTATTAAGAAATGCAGTTATTCTTTAATATTGTAAATAAACCTTTTTGTGATTCTTAAGTTTGGACTCTGCATCTTTGCCTGCATAGGCTCTTGAATTTTTTACAGCCACATCACACGGCACTTCATGCTCTGTTTCCCTAACAGAAGGCACACAAATAACAACACAACAGTTTCAAAATAATGGCCATACCAAACATTGCACTTGCCTCCACTATTATTTTCCCTCCCTTCCTGCAACCCTTTGCACTACCTGAAATTCTCTCTAGTTTCTCAGATTATTGGGTGCCCCAGATCAAGTTCATTGGGTACCTGAGAAGTTATAGAAAGAACGGAGATCAAATACTGTCCCCCAACTAGTATTGCTAATGGAAGCAGTTCTTTTGGTGTAATAACCCTATTGGGTTATGGCCACTGGGATGAACTTAGTGTAAATTAAAAAAAAATGAGATACAGTAGACAACTAATGATAAAAATACAACATTAAATCATCTTTTACCTCACTTTACCCCAAGAGTGAGGTAACATATGGCCATCAAAGATCACATGGGGAATTTATTACATTTATTTAGGTGCAAGTCCCATGGATTTCAGTGGGGCTTACTAATAAGTGCATAGAGATAAGATTTCAGCCTTAAAGTTAATTATGGTGATTAACAGAGGGACACACCAGAAGCCTAAATATATTTCTGAATGTCTGGAGAGCTTTGAAGTATCTAATGCTAAAGTTCTGGGATCTTTGGAGGGGAGGTGGAGAATTTTTAGACCACAGTACTAAATATATTTACTCAAAAGACAGTAGCAGTTGCTTCCAGATATGAATGCTTAGTTTTTTTTATCCAAATTCAAAACCTTGTTGATTGTTTCCTTCAATTAACACAGAATTAACCTCAGAACAAGGCTTTATGGCTGCTTTTGGTTTTAGTAGCTTTCTACATCAGCCCTAAGAAAGTGCATCTAAACCAATAAAACTGATTCGAAGCTGATGGGTACATTTGCATCCTGGCCAGGGCATCAATCAATAGCTTTCATTTTGTTTAAAGGCCAAGGGCCAAATGAGAGTTTGAAAAGTCCTTGTAAAATCTTTGGGTAATTTTGAGATTGCGACTAATGAAAGATTAATGAATACAAGCATCCCTTCCCAACCCATCTATTTACATGTGATTTCCAGTTTCATCTCCACTGAATAGGCTGAGGAGCAATATAGTGAAACCGTCTTTACAGCAAGTATTGCTCACTAGTTACAATTCACTGGTGCTGAGTCCCCTCTTGGGTGAGAAGGGCGGGATACAAATGCTGTAATAAATACAATAAATAATAAATAAATAATTGTCTTTAACAGAGTCTGAAAAAGTCAGTCTTTCTAACCATCAGCATGTGTCAACTAGCATGGTCACTTCTCATGGATGGCATTACACTTTCATGTCAAGGACATAATGGATAATTTGCTTATAATTCTGTTGTCATTGTCAAATTGACTTCAGTTTAAGGCAACATTACGAATTTGAGAACCTCCAAGTCACCTTATCATAAACAGCTTCTTTGATTGAGTCTATCCATTTGGAGTGCCATCTTATTTTCCTATTGCCTTTTCTAGTGATTCATGTCTATACAAGTTTTGCACTAAGTATAACGGTTTCATGCTGGTATCTAGAGGGCTTCATGACTTTTTAGCAATCTGCGGCATCTGCAGGATTCTTCCCCAGCATCACCTTCAGGTTTTTCTAGTGTTCAGCTTTCATAACCATACATAGAAATCGGATATATATTGGCATGAAAAACTTGAGTTTCCTGGAAGAATGGGAATATCTCTGGAAAAAGGGGTTTAAATTCTCTCTGGCCGGCTCAATTAGAGAGAATATGTTTAAAATGTTCTATAGAACATACATAACTCCAGAACTTCTGGCGAAAATAGAGAAAACAGAAAGAGGGGCCTGTTGGAGATGCAAGAAAGTAAAAGGAACATTTTTCCACATATGGTGGACCTGTACTATAGTTCAAGAATTCTGGATAAAAGTGGTGAGAGAAACAAATAATATGATTACCAATAAGGTCAAGAAGAACCCCGAGACATGCTTATTAGGTTTATTTAGAAGGCGTATTAGTGCAGGAGATGAAGAAATTTGCCAATATTGTTTTGTTGCGGCAAGACTGATAATCGCAAAAACATGGAAGGGAGAAGAAGAGCTAAGTATTAAAGACTGGAGAGACAAACTGGGGGGTTATATCCAAATGGCCAAGTTGACAAACAGCAACAGAGGAGGAAATAATGAGGAGTTTGCAAATAAATGGAGGCTGGCACTTGGGTATTTGGAAAAGAAGACAAAGGTAGATTTGACGACAGCCATAAAGGGGATTTAGCGAAAGAAGATACAGGGGTAGTTGACGGTTAGTTACGTGATACTTACTGAGGGGTATCGGAAGTCTAGGGGGTCGGGTTCACGGGTGAGGGGTAAGGGGGACAAGGATAAGTTAAGGTACAACAATGGTATAGCAAATCTGTGAACATCCATTAGTTTAGCGACATTACAGTGCAAATTGTTATACCTGTTTGTGTTTTCTTTTCTTTTTTTTCTTTTTTTTCTCTTCCTTTTTTTCTGCGGTTGTATATGGATACATGTTACTCTATTTTTCGTTTTTTCACTTTCATTAATAAAAGAAAAAAAAAACTTGAGTTTCCAATGATATATCTTGACACTTTAGGATCTTGCCTCGTTCATTCATAGCTGCCCTAGAAGTCCAAGTCTTCTTATTTCTTGACTGCAGCCTCCATTCTGATCAATGACTAAGCCAAAGTATTGAAAACCTTGAACTATTTCAATTCCTTAATCATTTCTTTTTTTCTTTACATTTTCACCCCTCCTTTCTCTCAATATAAGGACTCAAGGTAGCTAGTTCAAAGTTATGTAATTAAACTGAAGTCATTATTTTTGTTTTCTTGCTTTTCAACCTTTGCACTTTCTTCCTTAATTTTCTTTATTTATTCCAAGCTTTTTATTTTTATTTGCTATTAGTATGGTGTCATCTGCATATTTTAAATGACTGATGTTCTTTCCTCCACATCTAATTCTGATTTATGGGTGATATTTTCAATGTAAAAGTTAAATGGATAGGGCAATAAAATACAGGGTGATAACCTTGCCAGACTTTTACTTAATTCCAGATGGTCAATGAGCTGTCCAAGGTACTGAATGTATTTGGGTTAGGTTTCAGCACCTTTGAATGTTCCTTTAATTTTTTGGGTTCGGTACCAAAAGGCTTCATAATTGTCAGATTTTAAAAAAAATCTCATCTCTTACAATAAGTGACTTTACAAAGGCTTGTATTCCTTTTAGAACTCAAAATAAATATAGGAAATTATCCAGTGGGCAATCACTCTTATTATTAGTGAAAGCTGGAATCCATCCTTTTTAAAATTCTGGCTGGACATGCCATTTCAGAATATTCTTAGTCCTTCAACCACTAATAAGGATAAGAAAGAAAGACCTATGTGATATGGCCACAGTATGAACCATCCTTCACTTCTTAGGAATTGTACATTCTTTCAAGTATTCCTTTTGGTAACTGAGGGCAATGTGAAATTCTGATGGATATTTGCAATAATAAGGCATTGTGGCTAGGCACTAGTATATCAAGGCCTAAAATAATGATGTCTGGAGTTTGGAGAGGAGGATGGTTCTCTTTCGCAGCTTCAATTAAAATGAAAAGTTCTGACCATGATCTTGTGGGGGTGGAGGTGGGAGAAGGCTAGGACATAAGTCACCACTTCAGCCAACTTGAATCTCACTTTTGAGAAGAGGGAAGAATATAGATTGATTAGTTGATTGATTGAGTTATGCTGGCCCATGTTTTATTTTCTAGCAGGACTTGCATGAAAAATAAACTACTCATCAAAACACAATATCAAAATGTATTTGCATTAAATTTATAATTTCCATGCTATGAGCTGATTATTGTTCATTTGAAGAAGGCAGATTCCATCCCACCCCAAATGACATGCTTCAGTTCCTCTCTCCAGAGAAGTTCCTCCTGCTTTCACAAATGTTAATTAAGAACACTATTTTAGATTTAATAAGATGAGTCGATTAATTCTCTTGAAAAATGATGAGATTATTTTTTTGTAATAAAATATATTTTCCCCAAAGTTATGGATGTGCTAGGTTTAATCAGCTGAAAGCTAACATTGCTTTGTTTCCATTTTCATGCGGAATAATAATATTTGGGTGACTGAAATTAATTAATTAATAATAGTAGGATTTTCATTAATATTATTTTGATGAACTGTTTTGATATGTTTAGACACTAATTCTTCCTGAAAATGAGAAAACGTGCAAATATTCTTTACATTTCCAACAGTAGAAAATAATGCTGTTATCTTTTATCACTTTCAAGTCAACTTTGACTTATGTGGATCCCATGAATGAGATATCTCCAAGAATCTCTGTTCTTCAAGTGCTCTTTCAGACAGGGCCCAAAATGTGGGCCTGTTGGACTTTTACCTGGTCTTGCAAACTCAGGGTTGTGGTGTCTTTGACTGAGTTAGCCAACATGTAATGCAATGTTCCTCTTGGCTTCCATTTTACCAAGCATTTTTGTTTTAGCTAATGAGTCATTTCATAGGGAACATCCATTCCTCTTCATATCTAAGGTCCGTTTACATCAATGATGGACAAAGTGTGTCCAAGAGGAAGGGAAGCTGATAGGAAAAGGTTAGCTTGTTTAGTTAAGCATTAATAAGCTAAAATAAACAATCTAATTCAATTACATTTACATTAGAAGTAATGTAAAATTAACTATTGCATATGTTTAATCACTATTTAGGTTTCAGTTAAAAGCCTAAACTAGAACCCTTACAAGAATTAAGCAAAAAAATGTCATCAGTGATTATATTCAACCTCTCCCCTGCCACTTCTTGTTCCTTTACTGAGCTTGGGAGAAAAGGAAGCAGCTGTATTAATTCTGGAAAACCTCAACCAAATGCTCTCCATAATTTTTATTTCCTCTTTCTCATATAATCTCATCTCCTTCACTTCCCATTTGCTTAAGTTCCTGATTTCTCCATGGATCCCAGCAAAGGTCCATGGGATAAGAGTTTAAAAGTTTAGTTCCCGGAATGGATAAGGAGTCCCTATGTTTTTGGTCAAATATCTTGTGTTGTTGTTTTCGGGCTTGTCCCTGTTGTGAGCCGCCCCGAGTCCGTTCGGGGAGATGGGGCGGGATATAAAAATAAAGTTTTTTATTATTATTATTATTATTATTATTATTATTATTATTATTATTATTATTATGTTGTCTCCAGTATAGAATACAAGAGGACCATCTATGTGCAAAAAGAGCAATTTCCTTCCAACCTGCTCTTCCTGTTTTTTAAAAAATAATATTTTAACTTCTGAATTAACTAAACAGCAATGCAGAGAGATGGTTCCTTTGTCCTCAGCTCCAATATGGCCAAGAGGATAGAGCCTCAATCTGCAGCAATTGTATATTAAGACTGTCTTAAATACCAGCTCAAGCAAATATCTTAACCAAGATGAAGGCCCATAGTCCCATGCCATCATTTTTCTTATCTTGGTATGACATTTTGAAATTTTGCCTAGTGATGAACCCAATAAAATTTAGGAATATTTTCTAATTTATTCTGCCTTTTGGTGTGCCTAAAAAGGGATAATAAGCCTTTGGGATTTTCTTGTATTTTGCTGGTCAAAACACCAATCCTGAATACACAAATGTACAAACATTTGGCAACTAGGGTTAATAGAAGACACTATTCTGAACCCTAATCTGAAGAGAGGTCTGGCATTTAAGCTTTGAGCTTAGTATTTTGTTATCTGCATTACACAGATGTGAAAGGAGAACATGTTTTAACCATGACAATTATGGGTGAAACTTTATATGAGATACCTAGGGAAAAAACTCTACATTTTTGTATTTGTTCCCAGCTGTCTTACTTCTTTTTTCACCACATAATAGCTCTTTTTGCTTTCTTACAGCCACAACGTGACCCACTCCAAAACACAATTGATCCAGCTTTGAGCATGATTTATACTAATGGTACTTTAACCACTGTGCAATATACATTTCTTGCAACTCATCCATAGACTTTTGTGATTAATTAGAAGAAGTCTGTTAGGATGAAAGCACACCAAAGAGCAGGGCTGCAATGTCTTTGAATACCTATTATTACTCTTATCTCCTGACAGAGACAGTGGAATAGTTTCTTAAAGAGAAATATGATGACTTATTCTATCCCTCTGGATTTCCAGGATGAAGAACCAAACAGGAGCTATAAAATAATGGAAAACCTTTTAGGCACTAAAATCAGATTGCCAGCTGGTAATTCTGTTTTGGCTGTTGGACTGCTTTGGTCAATGGGCTGGCTGTGTAACCAGACAGAATAGGCATGTGGTTAATATAATCCAGCAGGAAGAACTGAAGTTTTGTAGAAGAAAAAAGTGGTAGTGTTCTTTCCTAAGGCGCTCTGCACTCATGAAGGCCTAGGTTTGTATAGGCTTCAATTGTAGAAACCCCCTTTCCATTAATTATGGGATTTGCTGCAGAAATGAAGCACCCATACTATCTATACCAATCATTGAGCTCTTCCTTTTGCTAGTGACCTGTTAGTGCCAGCTGTATTCAGGAAAAGAAGATGCTTTAGAGATCATACTGCAAACATATGTTGAGTAATGGAATACGCACACACATACCAAAGATAATCAGACTGTCCTTTGTAAATTATAAGAAAGTTGTTTGTTATATAGATCATGTAAAACTATGGATTTCTTTTAAAGAAATAGCTGTACATTTGATTGTACTGATGCATAACCTAAAGTCAGGACAAGAGGTTACTATAAGGAGAGAATACAGAGAAAGGGGATTTGGAAAGGGGGTCAAGCAAGTCTGCTTTTTATCACCATATTTATTGGATGCACAACTGGACTGATAAAAGTACCTTGTCCTATCTCCAGTTCTCCTAGGCAATTCATTCCTTTGAGCTTCTTATAATAATAATATACAGAATCAGAGGACACAGATGGGGCTGTAAATCAGACAGTAATAACATCAATGAACACCAGATTTTTATTCTGATTTTCTCTATCCAGTAGTATAATCTACCCCACTTTAGAGATTCTCCCAGCATTGTGTAGAACCTTCAAGGAACTACCATGTTGTGGAAGAATGACCAAAAAAGATTGTTTGTATCAGTCCAATTGCACACTGTGAAATATAGCTCCTGCTCAGAAACTCTGTCCCTATAAAAACCACATCCAGATCTCCAAAATACAGTTTCATTCTTTGGGATAAGTGACTGTAGTAACTATTGCTAAATATTAGGTGCATTTATATGGATTAGAATAAAAAGTGATATAAGAAATACTATACTTGTCATTAACAGAACAGTCTCAAATGCAACCAATATACTATGTCTTGCCATCGTTTCAGTGTGACCCTCATGGCACAGAGCTCATGTAACTTAAATCCACCACAATTTTCAAGTGTCTAAAGCTCCGTTCCGCAGCTCTGGCATTACTTTTGTAGGCATTTCAAAAGGAAAAGATCATCATGTTCCCTGTGAAGTGACTTTACAGGCCTTAGCATATGCATCATGATCACTATTTTTCTTTTTCTGCATACAAGAGAAGATACTAGACCAGAATGTATCCACATTGCTTTCCCTTGTTATAGCTTTTAAAATTTGCCATTTCAATGGCTGTAACATTTATTCCCTTTGATTTTCTCAGGTTGCTTGACTTTGTGACCAACATCCTACAATTATTTCCAATGCTCATGTTGTTTTTACCCTTAAAACAAAATGAAACCGTAAGCAAAATGCTCTCGACTGGATCAATCTTTCCATATGTATGTGCTGGCAATACTAACATTACATTAATACAGGTTTTTGCATGGAATTGACCATATATCAATGGACGTCAACATTTGTTGCTCTACAAAGTAAATATCGACCTCAGGCATTACCTTAGTCAATATTTATATCTTCATTTGATCAATCCATCTGATCACCTGAAAAATTCAGATATCCAATTACTATTTATTTGAGTACAGGGGAAACTGTATAATACTAGTATAAGTATTAGGCTAAACTAATGTTCTTTTCTTACAAAAGAGACTAATAAATGATAAGGCATCTTATAAAAGAAGTATGACTCATTATTTTCCATTCAGCCAAATGCCAATCAGCGTAAGCATAGCCAAACAAAGATTATATGTTACTGTTAAATGTCTAATACTCAGTAGGCATGCCCTGGGTACAGCTTGCTATTATGTTCAAAACAGAAAAAATCACATCTGTTGATATTACACTGGATGCTGCTAAAATGGGAAAGGGAAAATGACGTGTCAAATGTGCTGGACTTGGCTGGAGCTGAGTCATTGTCAATGTCATATCAACTGAAAACCTTCACAATTAGTCATTGTTAGTTGGGGAAATGGGATCTAATACAACTTTTGAAAAATTCAACGTGACTATAGCAATTTTTCACCATGCTAGTTTGACTTCTCTGTTGGTTTTTTCCAGGCAGTTGTTCTACAGTTTCATTGAAGGGCTGTCTTAGTATCCAAGATCAACACAAAATATTCTTAGAAACACATGCTCATAAAAATTGCATGGCTCATCTGGTCATTATGCTTATGATGAATCATGTCTAGAGATCGTGAACTGCTTCCAAATTAATTCAACTGAACATGGTTTCCAGTGAAATCAAAGGTGCAAGTGAGTAACTTTGCTTTAATGGAAATTGGTCAGGCCTAGTTTCACTAGCTTACAGTTCAATCCTATCCATATCTGCCTAGAAGTAAGCTCCAATGAGGGCTTGTCTACTTGGATTAAAAAAAAACTGGACTTACCACAAATCTAGTGCTAGCCATCTACATAATGCATGGCTACTTCCAGTAGGTAACCAAAGTTTTCTATCCTTAAGCTAACTTTGCTGTAATTCAAGCATGGTTGGGAGATACTCCAGAGTTTGAAGGAAACTCCTGCATATCCTTGGGTTTCATGGTCATCATGTCCATTTTGGCCTGATTCACTGTACAGATAAACACCACCATCATCACCCTGTCCCTGATTAGTCCCTGTGCCACTGCAGACACTCTCCAGAAGTCACAGAGCTCCCTGTGAACACCTGGCATTTACAATTGCATCTGCTTGTATCCGAATGGAAGGCCTGCAAGACCTGCTAGAAAGAAGGTTCTCTTACTTCCACCTTTGTGATGATGAGACAGCACCCCATTCCAACAACAGCAAACACAATAGGTGGCTGCCAGATGCTCATGGGGAGCTCCATGGCTGGTGGGGACAACATGGGGACAAAGTGATGGGACAGCATGGGCATCCAGGTATATGCTGGATCCAGGGGAACTCCAGGACACATAAGTGGCCTGAGGTGGAACTTATTCACAGGTAAATAAATACACATTGGATTGCAGACTTAATCTATCTCCAAAACAACAAATATATATTTGTTCAGGGTATGAAATAAAACTAAACACTATTCACTTTAGACAGCTCTCAGAAGAATAGGCAACATATGATAAAGGAAAGAACTGAGCCGATATAAAATGTTGTGGGTGATTGTAAGTTTATCAAAGTGGCCAATGGAGGCCCCAAGGAAATGCCAGGAACTGAAAAAGCCTAGGTAAAGGTAAAGGTTTTCCCCTGACGTTATGTCCAGTCGTGACCGTCTCTGGGGGTTGGTGCTCATCTCCATTTCTAAGCTGAAGAGCCGGTGTTGTCTATAGACATCTCCAAGGTCATGTGGCCAGCATGACTGCATGGAGCGCTGTTACCTTCCCGCCGGAGCGGTACCTATTGATCTACTCAGATTTGCATGTTTTTGAACTGCTAGGTTGGCAGGAGCTGGGGCTAATAGTGGGCGCTCATTCCGCTCCCGGGATTTGAACCTGGGACCTTTCGGTCTGCAAGTTCAGCAGCTCAACGCTTTAACACACTGTGCCACCAGAGGCCTAGCTGTATGCAATCTGCCTTAGAATTCACTGTTAAACTTTGATACTTGACCATTTTGGAAACTGTAACTAGCTATTCTTTCCTTCTCTATCAAATCACAATTGCAAATGAGTCCTAGTTATATGAAAGGGGAAATGTGGCTCAGTTCACTAATGCACAGCATAAATAACAGATAAGTATTGATTTGTTCTATGCAACAAAAATCGTCCTGGCAATCCCTCTAATTTTTCAAGCTTGCTCAAGAGAAGGGCCAATATATGTCTGCTCTTGTGTAAAAAAAATCTGAGAATTATACATGTATATATTTAAACACAGAGATCTCTGAAAATCAAGTCTAAGTCATAATGCAACACACTCACCTGGCTTAGGCTCATCATCTCTGCTCACATCCTTTCCCAGCTTCTGGGTTTCAGCTCTCCTCTTGCACATCTGCACAATAGCGTATGGATTCTCCAGTTTGAGATGAGATGCCATGGGGCTATGCTTAGTAGCCAGACTAGTAACCAGATAACCACCATGTCAGACTACACAGAGAAGCCATGGAAAT
This sequence comes from Anolis carolinensis, assembly GCF_035594765.1. Taxonomy (NCBI): domain Eukaryota; kingdom Metazoa; phylum Chordata; class Lepidosauria; order Squamata; family Anolidae; genus Anolis; species Anolis carolinensis. Next base: position 130,799,744 of record NC_085845.1, on the reverse strand, counting down.
CCACAAAAATGTAGACAATTTCAGCAGAAAGGAGAAAACCATGAAAATGAACAAAGTCTGGATACTAATATTAAAAAACTCTAAAATCAGGATAGTAAATAAAGAACAATACTGAAACTGGGAATTCCAGACCTGAAACAGTCAGGGCCAGCTAACACTTTCCAACAAAGGATCCCCTCAAGCAGGAAGCAGCCAGGCTTTGAAGCTGCAATGCCATTAAATGCTAATCAAGGTGATCAATTGCAACATTCACACCTAACTCAAACAGACAAGAGTTCTTTCTCCCACCCTTACATTACACAGTTATATAAACCCCACTTGACTAGTTTCCAACAGACCTCACACCTCTGAGGATGCCTGCCATAGATGTGGGTAAAACATCAGGAGATAATGCATCTGGAACATAACCATACAGCCTGGAAACCTCACAGCAACCCAGTGATTCCAGCCATGAAAGCTTTCAACAACAAATTAATAACAGCAACAATATTTTAACTCTGAACCAAGTTTTATGTTTTTAGCTTCTAAACATCCAATCTAACCTTAGTATATTATCTCAAAAGAAAGCCTTTCTGACTTTAATTCTGTACTGCTAAGTAAGAGATATAGACAATAGTCCTAACTGGCAGATGTCCAGTTGATTTCCATTGTGTCAAAGTTGAATTGAACTACTTCAGCTTGGCACAATATCTAGACTAAAAGGCCTAGACATGTATGGAGTTGCCCCATTTGGGAATTTCCTACACTCTGTTTTATTGCTTAATATGCTATAATTAGTAAAGTTTATAAAAATAGATTTGGATCATCAACTGTCTGAAATAAAGCTAGTGGGTAAAAAGTGATTATGATCTTGCATTAGAAATGAAACAGGAAATATTCCCAAAAAAGAAAAGTGTAAAGCTTGTGTCAAAGCATAAACAAGAAAATACAATAGGCTGGGGAATAATATACTTCCCACCCCAACTTTCTGTTTGGGTTTAGGACAAGCAAAAAATTAAACTGGGAATTATTTAATAGCAATGAGACATACGGTAGAAATATTGAGCAAACAAAAATGTATGTCATTTTTATGATGATTTCCATCTGTAGGTATCAGCCATTCTGTGATATACATCATATCTCGCTGGCTTATTAGTTTGTTTTTATGAACTTTCACTCTCTAAGGAAATCGTATTTTCTGTCCTTTTTATTATTTTATGGCAATTCATTGTGAAACACCTGCCAAAAGAAGTCTTAGGAGGCTCCGCAGCATAGGTATTTTAAATCATTTTGAGGCTATATGCTATCAATTTGTAGAAAGTTATATTGAGTAATATTCCTATTCCAGGTATTGACATTTTTGATACACTGAGGTTTGGAATACATGACAGTCTCCTAAAGGGGGAAAAACGTTGTGCAACCACTACATGTTCGTTTGATCAAAATTCATCAACACCTTCTGAATGGGTGAGCCAAATCTTTATTATATTGTTTTTATTTCCATTAGAACGAGGGAGAAGGTTTGACTTGTACTGACACAGAAATGGCAAGCATTAGAAATTACTAAACATTTCTATAGGTTTCAATAAAGACTAGTTTATCAAAGGGAAAGCCATACAATTAGCAATCATTTATGGTTATTCACTGGTTCAATTAAGATATAATGATTTTAGTCCAATCAACCATTGTTAATTAAATCAAGAACAAGCACTCTGTTTGTTCTCTTCCTCTTAGCTTCTTCTTTCTCCTTCACACCATAATAAAACACTCCTGGAGTAGTTTCCCTTTGCCTCTAAACTGTGGATTTGGTTTCCAGTCAGAGATTAAACCCATTTTCTCATTTGGACATCACAGGAAACTATGGTTCAGTAAAACTTGGAGCGATTGTACTATAGCACATAAGTACACAGAAGAGAGGAGGAACAAGACAATAATCATTGTTGACCTGATAAGCCATGGTTTATTGGCTGAGACAAGGACATCAATCTGGGCCACCACACATTGATGCTTTCAATTGTGCACGGCAGAAAGTGTGTCAGTGTTAGGATCAAAACAAATGTATTATGGCAGCTCCACAATGAAGATCTCATAGTAAGGTAAAGGTTTCCCCTGACGTTAAGTCCAGTCATGTCTGACTCTGGGGGTTGGTGCTCATCTCCATTTCTAAGCTGAAGAGCCGGCGTTGTCCGTAACACCTCCAAGGTCATGTGGCCGGCATGACTGCATGGAGCGCCGTTACCTTACCTCCAGAGCGGTACCTATTGATCTACTCACATTGGCATGTTTTCGAACTGCTAGGTTGGCAGAAGCTAGAGCTAACAGAGGTCGCTCACGCTGCTCCCGGGGTTTCAACCTAGGACCTTTCAGTCTCCTATATGTACATATATATGAAGTCCTAGAAATACTACACTGGTAAAGGCTGTTCATACCTTTCCTCTTTTGTTCTTTCTGTGACCCAAATCTTCCCAGTAACTACTTCTGGCATAATTGTTATCATGAATAGTCTACTAATGAAACATTACTTTCCTGTGAATATCAACAATAACATGAAACTTCAATTTGACTTAATTCACTCTGATATGTGCATACCATTGCCAAATATCTTTACCTGAGATCCTTACATTTCTAGTGCGCAGATGCAAATTTCCATGGTTGTGTAAATGAAGATATTGGTAATAAATGTCTGGTTAGATATGCATGAAGGCATTATAGATCTCCATTATCCACCAATCATTCCAAAACAATGGGCTAGAGTCTTTGCTTTGGTCATTATTAGCACATAGGACCATATTACATGGAGGTCCATAAACCAGGGGACAGTAGGGGAATCTGAGGGGCAGTGGAGCAAATCCATGGGGCAGTGTTGGAAACTGTGGGGCAGTGCCCCTCATCGCCCCCTTACCATCACACACAGAAACCCATCTGTTCTTGACTAGATCCTGTGCTGTCACCCAAGTTCTCAGAGCTGCAGCTTAGCACACTGCCAAGATGCAGTGTGCATAGAACCAGCACAGAAACCCACCGGAAATAGCACTGCATCATGTGATGGGCTCTGTCCTGGCTGCATCTTGGCAGCATCCTAGGATGAGACTTAAATCCCATGTGATGAGGTCCTTAATCTCTACTTTGCTCTGGTCATTTCTAGTCTTATTATGTTGAATGACAGAGCACTGTTGGTGCTGTACGGTGGAGTACTGGTGGGGAGCATCGCAATTTGTGGTGCACTTTTCCTTTGAAGGTTTAACTGGCTATTTGTTTTATTTTCTAGCAATCCATGCCTCTTCCTGTGTGTCCCAGATTATCAACGTGACCCTAGACCTACTGCAGTTGGCTGCCTTAGATTTACATAGGGGTTTGAAAAACCCTATCAGCATTTTTTAAGATGCTGTAACTCATGTTCAATATTTTCTGTTTAAATTATTCATTCATTTGAAACTAGGATTGTTTACATTTTGTATAGTGTTTTATCTATTCTTGAGATATCACAATAAAAGACTGATTGTTTTAATTAATATGAAAAATATTATTAGGGACAGATCTTCATTGTACCTAAATAACATTTCAGAATCATTTTTATGTTTTCATTTTGAAGTCGTAAGTGAAACCTGAAGGAGTAATTATGGTGAAGCTTTTCTTCCTGTGCTCAAGACTTGTAGAAAAAGTGGTATTTCCTTGTACAGTTGTTTAATTACACAGATAATTTATACTCTTTCTTTTGTGATAATTTCTATCACAAAGTCTGGCATCCTGTCTGTATCTGCCTTGAAGTTGCTGGTCAACTTATGGTGACCCCTTGAATTTCATAGGATTTAATTTTGGCAAGAAATATTTGGGTGTTTTTGGCAGCCCCTAATATTCATTGGTGATCTCCCATCCAAGTACTACCCAAGTCTACTTTATGGTATAGTGATCTGAGAACTGGACTATGACTCTGGAGACTAGGGTTTGAATCCCCGCATGGTCATTTAAACCCATTATATAACCTTGGGTGAATTATATACTCTCAGCCCAAAAAAATCCCATGGTTCATTTTAGGGTTGCCATAGTTTGGGCCCCTGATGGCACAGTGTGTTAAAGTGCTGAGCTGCTGAACTTGTGGACCAAAAGGTCCCAGGTTCAAATCCTGGGAGCGGAATGAGCGCCTGCTGTTAGCCCCAGCTCCTGCCAACCTAGCAGTTCAAAAACATGCCAATGTGAGTAGATCAATAGGTAACACTCCAGCGGGAAGGTAACAGCGCTCCATGTAGTCATGCGGGCCACATGACCTTGGAGGTGTCTACGGACAACGCCGGCTCTTCGGCTTAGAAATAGAAATGAGCACCAACCCCCAGAATCAGATACGACTGGACTTAATATCAGGGTAAAACCTTTACCTTTACCTTTATAGTTTGGAAACAACTTCAACATACACAGCAACAACCACCACCACAGGCATGGTGATCCCCTCACAAAAAATAATCTACTGGGTTTTCCCTTTTTAAAGGTGAAAATGCAGCAACTTCAAACCCCTCAGAATTGCAGAAAACAATATTCTCAGTCAAGCCTAGCTCAACCGTGTCAAGATGCACCATTTACTTGGCTACTTCAGCAACTTTGGGCTATCTCCGATTGCGACTTGCATATTTTATACCAAGCAACCTGCCAAATGTCATGACGAGGTGAATGGGGAATAGAGAAATCATTCAAAGTGATGGATGAGCTGCAGACTTGATTATTTATTCAAATTATTCCCCCAATGACCGAGCCCGGATAGTTGCAGACAGCATTTTGTCAGAATCATTAGAAAAGGGCAAAGATGGCAAGAATTTAATGACCAAATTAGAGTTATTGAACAGGCTGTTGCATGACAATGCGGGGGTGCAGCTCCCAGGCAGATCTACCTACTTTTGCCAATAGACATCATTAAGGAGAGCTGTTTTTGCAAAACTTTAGGCCCCATTTGGTTTTGAGATGAAGGTCATTTATTAGGCTGTAAACTAGTTCAGTAGCAATTTTCTTCATTTTCATTCATACAGTTCTATCAATTCCTCCTCTATATGAAGATACATCTACACAGCAGAATTAATGCAGTATGGCACCGCTTTCCACTTCATCTTATGGGGTTAGATTTGGTGGAGCTGTTTGACTCCGTTCATACGACATCGTGCCAGCTCCGTGGGTGCAGAGGGGTGGAACCAGTGTGCTACCACTGCCCAGGCAACATGAGAAGCTTCTCGTGTTGCCCAATGTATGGGGGGAGAAGCTCTGTTTGATTATGGTTGTATGTGTATAAAATGTAAATCAAGTGTTTTCTGCTGTTAGGCAAGAGTGTGTGTTTCAGTAATGAAACAGTTAACAGCAGGCTAGTTTTGACTGATAGCCTGTTGTGATTGCTATGACCTATCAGGCATGGTTTCCGGCCTTGGAGACCGGGAACTTCCTTCGGACTGAGGAATGTGCTTATCTTATCTCTGAGTGTGTTGTGCTGTGCTTGCTGAGGCGTGAGGCTAAAAGAGGAATGCTATGTTTTGTAAATATGTTTGTAGATATTAAAATAAATGTTTGGACTTCAGACTACTGATGTGTTTGAGTCTGACATTGAACAGGAATTGGTGTGGCAGACGATTGCAACCAATTCATCAGGGTGCTGGAGAAGATGATCGATGGAGTTTGAATAAACCCACACAGCCCGCACCCTGACCTCCACACCGACAAGCTCCACGTACCACACGTGCACCACACTTCTCTCCATATGATTGTCCTCCTGGCGGATGATGTGATATCAGGCAAGGCATGGGTTGCTGGATTCCCCATGCCCCATGGTGAAGAGGAGTGCCATCGCCAGCTACCGCGGGCTGCTGTCATAAATATGATGAGGTTGTTTAACTACCATGGCACAAGGCTATGGAATCCTGAGAATTGAAGTTTTGTGAGACACCAGCACTCTTTGGCAGAGGAGACTAAAGATCTTGTAAAATGATAACGCCTATGATTTCATACCATTAAACCTGATATGGAAGCACAGATATAGAAGCAGCCACCCATCACTGCAAATACTTCCTCTTTCCATTTCCTTCACCTTTATTATTTCTCCTGGCTTTTTGCTCTCATTTTCTTATGGTTCATTCTTTCAGTTCAAAATTCTATGTTTCACATCAATTTGTTGAGTCATTTTCTGGGTATAGTAGGGCACAGAATAGCCCTACTTATTCAAGCCTCTTGGTTTCCTTGATATAATTGCAGAAATATGGTTGTGCATCAGCCAGAAAAAAGGGAAAACACAGTAGTAGAGATATTGATGGTGTTCATGCAACTCAGGGCAGCATTTTGGGAGTAATCCCCAACAAATAATTCTCAGCATGCAATACCAGAAGTCAATAAAACAGTCAAAGCCAACTAACAATGGGAAATATGTTGCAATAAAAATGACAGGCGCCATTTTAAAACAATGATTAGAGATCTCCCCAGTGGAAGTAGGTTTTCTGTAAAGCCAACAAATACAGAATAAGAAAACATATACTGCTACTACTACATAAAAAACCCCTAAGGGATGGGATGGGGGAATCCACTCTCTCTAAGATGCAGTCTCGCTGATCCAACAGGTCCAACTAGATTCTTCTGACAGGATTAAAGTGATTGGCAGTAGCACTCAGTTTTTCAAAGATGAGGGTCAGAATATCATTGCAGTCAAAGTTCAAGTAAACAAGTCAGGATTGCTGGTGGTAAGCAACGATGAATGAGATGAAAGCAGTAGCAGCAGAAATAAGAAAATAACAGCAATATGATTTTGATGGACAGCCATGGAATAATAAGTCCAGACACAGAAAAAATGGATTAAATAAGAGTTACTTATTCAAACGATTTCCTGTTTAAGTTGAACCTGAAAGAAGCAAGAAGGGTGAGCAACTTAATTGGGGTTCAGCTGAGGCCCTCTGTCTACTTTGGACTATCTTTTCAACCTTCCTATGGGTAAAATACCTGAGCTCTGAAGGAAATCCAATAGTTGGGTTACTCCCCAACTGGTCACTTACCAAAGTGTAAACCCAGGGTATTTGCATCCAAATCCAGGACCATATAAGTGAGAATAAAGCCCTCAGTCATCCTCAAGGGTAAACTCCTTCTCCACTCCAGGTCCCAGGACATGAAGAGGCAGTTCCTGAGACCGAACCTTTAAGTGAGAAGGTGTACACTTAAAATCTCATTTCCCTCTACCTACTACAGATAAAAGTCTGTTCAGTCTCTGTGCATTCTCTCTAGACTTTGGTAGATCCTCCAGTGCAATTCTATACCCTAGAACAGGGGTCCCCAAACTTTTTAACAGGGGGCCATGTCACGATCCTTCGGACCGTTGGAGGGCCGGACTATAGTTGGCCACTGAGCAATGATTAATAATAATAATAATAATAATAATAATAACAACAACAATAATAAAAATGAGGGTTGGCAGAGACCCTTTGGGCCATTGAGTCCAATCCCCTTCTGCCTTTGTGCACCGAAAGCACAAGCACAGCACCCCTGACAGATGGCCACCCAGCCTCAATGATAATAATAATAATAATAATAATAATAATAATAATAATAATAATAATAATAAAAAAGAGGGTTGGAAGAGACCCCTTGGGCCATTTAGTCCAACCCCCTTCTGCCTCTGTGCACCAAAAGCACAAGCAAAGCATCCCTGACAGATGGCCGCCCAGCCTCAATGTTGTTAAATAATAATAATAATAATAATAATAATAATAATAATAATAATAATAATAATACAGGGTTTTGGGACACAATACTCCTGACCTCACAATCGTGTTAAAAAACAAAGTATGGATTGTCGATGTTGCAATCCCAGGTGACAGGAGGATTGAGGAGAAACAACTGGAAAAGCTGACACGATATGAGGATTTAAAGATCGAATTACAAAGACTCTGGCACAAGCCAGTCAAGGTGGTCCCAGTGGTGATCGGCACATTGGGTGCAGTGCTTAAAGACCTTGGCCTGCACTTAAATACAATCGGCTCTAACAAAATTACCATTACCAGCTGCAGAAGGCCACCTTACTGGGATCTGCATACATTATTCGCCGATACATCACACAGTCCTAGACACTTGGGAGGTGTCCAACATATGATCCAATACAACAGCCAGCAGAGTGTCTGCTATGGACTCATCTTCTTGTGCTTCTAATTATTATTATTATTAATAATAATAATAATAATAATAATAATGGTTTTAAGAGAAGAAGAGACCTCTTGGGTCATTTAGCCCAACCCCCTTCTGCCCTTGTGCCGTGGGGGCCGGATAAATGGCTTCGATGGGCCGCATCCGGCCCCTGGGCCTTAGTTTGGGGACCCCTGCCCTAGAATCATGCTGTAGAGAAGTCGTTCTCAACCTGGGATCCCCAGATGATTTTGACCTTCAACTCCCAGAAATCCTAACAGCTAGTAAACTTGCTGGGATTTCTGGGAGTCATAGGCCAAAAACATTTGGGACCCCAGGTTGAGAACCACTGCTGTAGTGTATATAAATACATAGACAAGTGTTATATCAGTTTAAAAAAATATATAGTGGGTTTGTTTTTATGGTTTTCCCACTTTTGTGGTGGTCTTGCATCCCTAGACCTCACAAAAGATGAAGGTAGACTGTATACTTGGAACATACAGTATATGAGTTCATGCATGTGCTGTGACAGCATACATGGTAACAATGTCAAAGAAAAGTCTGAGATTCTAAAAAAAAAAAAATCCAGTCTAAATGCTGATACATTACTACCCCATAAATTATTACAGTTCATTACCTATTTCTCATCAAATTTATATACTACAGTATTTCTTCTAGCTACAGCATATTTATTTATTTATTTATTTATCAAGTATTTATTTTTATATCAAGTAACCCAATTTTACAAAGGGATGTCTTCATTCAATTGACTATCTCTTATCAAATCCCTATATGGTTGCTTTTCTATTACCGGTATGTCTCTCCCTCGTCTCTAGGGATATTGATAGCACCACCCATAAGAAAAGTCTTTTGTATGCATACAAGCTATTATTCTAAAGACAAATGAGCAAGCTGATCAAATTAAAACAAGACTTTCTAAGCATCCTTGAAGCTGGCAGCTGAATCATAGCTTGACAAAGTTGATTTTTTGACTGTACCTCCCAGTGTTCTAAGTGGTCAGTTCAGATAATATCAGTCCATTTTCCCACCACATTCTGAATTGTGGATAATCTATAAGTGGATAAAAGTAGTTCCACTTTGGATATAATTCCAAGGGCTTGGAGATTTAAATCTAGGCTCTGTTGAAATACAGGCCTAGGCCTCTGAAATGGAACCCAGAGAAATCACTGGGCCTCCTTTTGCACACTTTATGTAGGTCTATGTATCATCACGCATGCATACTGGTGCATGTGGTTCAATGATGCTATTAAGCTGAATGTCATGAAGCATTCTCAGGTTCTCTGAGGATTAAATCCTCATTACTATTTTAAGACTTCCCTAGTATATCGAGAGATCAGCCATTAAATGATGAAAGCTAATAGTATCATAAGTCAAGAAGAAATACTATCATAGCTCAAAAGCTGCTCTAGAAAATGTCAAATATATGTACCGAATCAAGCAAGTTCAACTACTCCATTGTTTGAAGTCCTACTAATATATAACCCTAGTGGCATTAAAACATTTAGTCACATTGTTTAGCAAAATAATTTACACTTTCTCGTGGCTACTGTATGAGTCCATTAAGTAAATGAGATGGTAGTATCTTGGTCTGTCATAATTTTCAGGCCATATCATTCCCTTTGACTTTTGACTTAACCCATGATTTGGAAAAGTTACTTTTTTTATAGAATAACTCCAAGAATCTCCCAGATTGCACGGCCATTGGCGATGGTGTCTGATAATCCAGTAGTAACCCAACCTTAAATTTCCAAATGTTATATCTTGTTATATCTCAAATCAATTACTTTAACCATAAATACATGTTGTATCTTTCACTTTTTGTGTAAATAACTATTTACACCCATTCGCTTGAACATATTAAGTTGTCTCACTCTAGCACAGTGGTTCTCAACCTGTGGGTCCCCAGGTCTTTTGGCCTACAAGTCCCAGAAATCCCAGCCAGTATACTACATGTTAGGATTTCTTGAGAGTTGAAAGCCAAAACATCTGAGAACCCACAGGTTGAGAACCATGCCTCTAGCAGAAATACATTTCCTAACAAGTAGTATGTACATATGGGTCGGGCTGTGGCGCAGCCAATTAATAGCCAGCAGTAATATATCACTGCTGACTGGAAGGTCATGAGATCGAAGCCCATGGTTTGATTGAGTCCAGACTGTTTAATAGCCCAGCTTACTGTTCACCTAAGCAGTTTGAAAACAGCTGCACTGTGAATAAAGAAATTAGGGACCGCTTAATGCAGGGAGGTTAATTCAATTTAATTTACGACACCATAAAACTGTCAGCGAGCTGAAGAGTGAGGAGGAAATACTACAATCAAAAGGACTTGGCATCATAGTGGATGAAGCGACAGCTCCCCCGGTGGTAGAATCAAGCATAACCTCCTGAAGCCGGAAGTTGGAAAAATATCGAATCACCTCTACTATCTGTCTGTCTGTCTGTGTTGTATGTCTAATAATGGCATTGAATGTTTACCATGTATGTGTGCACTGTGATCTGCCCTGAGTCCCTTTCAGGGTGAGAAGGGCAGAATATAAATACTGTAAATAATAATAAATAACACATTTTGATGTAGCGGCAACTTTTAGTGCCATCTCTATGATCTGCTACTATAGTCCAGTACATATATAAAAAGTCCTCTGTTTGTTGTCTCAAAAATGAATGAAGCACTATGCTTAGTTTTAAGTTTGTGTCAAATATGTTGTTGTTGTTTCAGGCTTGTCCCTGTTGTGAGCCGCCCCGAGTCCCTTTGGGGAGATGGGGCGGGATATAAAAATAAAGTTTATTATTATTATTATTATTATTATTATTATTATTATTATTATTATTAGTGAAAGAAACTCTAGGACAATAAATAGGTCAATTTCTTAGGACACAATTACATATAATGTTCTCTTGTGTTACTTTTGATATTTCATCTGATATTTTGATTTGCCTAATGTTGATGACGTTACTTCACTATATATCTAATCTATGTATTAAGTCTATGAAGTGATACATCATGTGATGACATCATAATATACTTTGTTTGTATTTGACAGCACAAAGACACATGAAGAGTAATAGCTAAGAGTTTCTTAAAACACCTATTTTGGCACTTAACTAAATCCCACAACAGAAAAGCCATTTGTTTCTGTTTTTCTATTGCAAAACAGTTGACTATACAAATTTTAGCTCATGCCAGTTTAGCACAACACTTACCCAGGACATGTTATAACCTGCCACCATCCAAAAATTTCAAAGGTTTAGGGAAACAAAGAATGCATTGTCCTGAATGTTAATTTTGGTCCATGTTAGCCAAACACCAATCAAAGCTTCCTTTGTCTAGCATGGCATACCTCTTCATCTACTACTCAAGCCAACAATGCCATAGAAACAGGACTGAAATCCAAAAATAATTTAAATGTGTGTTAAATTGTCCCAGTGAAACTGCAGGAGAGAATAGAGCAGATTTTCCTCTTGTTTAACCACAAAGTGATCGAGGAAGCAAATCCAAAGATTAAGAAACTCAAGACCCCCGAGTCTGGACACACACAAGAAGCTAAAAGCTCACTTGGTTCCATTGCATTGCCAATATTATTACCTCCAAAGACTCTCCCATCCCACTGTTGTGATGCAGGGAGCCCAACAGGTGCTCCTAAGTTCCTCAGCAGAGTATTAGAGGCCCAGATGGTGCAATGGGTTAAACTACTTACTGAAAGGTCGGCAGTTCAAATCCAGGGAGTGGAGTGAGCTCCCATCTGTCAGCTCCAGCTTCCAATGTAGCGAATATGAGAGAAGCCTCCCACAGGATGGTAAAACACCCAGGCATCCCCTGGGTAATGTCCTTGCCAACAGCCAATTATCTTACACCTGAAGCGATTTGCAGTTTCTTGCTTCTGACACGAAAAAAAGCAAAGCATCAGAACCCCAAAACTCCAAATCAGTTTCAGGGGATGTCAATGTAATTGTGGAATATCAAGATTGTATTTTTCTTTGTGTGTGTGTGTGTGTGTGTGTGTGTATATCAGGGCAGCTCCCTTTTGTGTTGCAGGTGTCCAGACACTTCATATGTGTCTTTTTCTCTGTCTTTCTTTGGGTGATCTCAATGTCATGTACATCATGGATGATCAAGCATGGCTGAGTATAACTGTCTTCCAGAATCTTGGTGGTGGTTCTGTAATTGGCCGTGAAGACTTATTCCAGATCCACATGATCTTTCACAATGAGGACATATATTTCCAGATGGAGGGCAGTCCCTTCAAAAATTTGCTTGATGTGCCTTCCTTTTGCCTCATATTCGTGCCTATTCAAAATCCACAGCACCATTGGTGACAGATGACCTCCAGTTACAACACTCGAGACTGACTTTTTATCATATATATATATATATATATACACACACACACATATATAGTAGAGTCTCGCTTATCCAACATAAACAGGCCGGCAGAACATTGGATAAGTGAAAATGTTGGATAATAAGGAGGAATTAAACATCAAATTACGTTATGTTTTTACAAATTAAGCACCAAAACATCATGTGTTACAAGAAATTGACAAAAGCCGTTCAATACATAGTAACATTATGCAGTCACTACTGTATTTATGAATTTAGCACCAAAACATCGCAATGTATTGAAAACATTGACTACAAAAACATTGACTGCTAAATTCAAACCACATTGAATAATACAGAACATTGGGTAAGCGGAGGTTGGATAAGCAAGACTCTACTGTATATATATATATATATGTGTGTGTGTGTGTGTGAATATATATATATATATATATATATATATATACAGGACATATTTTATTACAAATCAAACACCTCAAAAAGAGTTATCATGTCACCAATATGTTTTAATAGATGCATCAGTTGAACGCCAAATGCGGTATCATTATGTATATGCTAAACCTTTGGAAATGACTATCCATGAGCATGAAAATAGCGTTTCTATCTTGCCAAGCTATCTGCCATATTCCCCTCCCATTCACACATGTTCAAGGGTTGCAGTATGATGCTTTAAACTAGACTTCTTTCATCATGATGGTGGTACAATGGGTTACACCCATGTGCCAGCAGGACTGCTGATCGAAAGGTTAGCGGTTCAAATCCAGGGAGCGGGGTAAGCTCCCGTCTGTCAGCTCCAGCTCCCCATGTGGGGACATGAGAGAAGCCTCCCACAGGATGGTAAAACATATGGGCATCTCCTGGGCAACATCCTTGCAAACTGCCAATTCTCTCACACCAGAAGCAACTTGCAATTTCTCAAGTTGCTCCTGACATGAAAAAAAATCATGATGCAGCTAACCAGTTTTGGCTATATGAAGATGTCATCAGTTCAGAGTGAGTTTTCTGAACTTACTCTGAAAGGACAATCAGATTTAGCTTTGTGCTAAGGTTGACACAGGAAATGATTTATGGAATGGTATGAGTCATGGACCTTTGAACTTACTCATGTTTCTGGATATTTTACAGCAACATCCACTACTGGAACAATTGGCTCACAATGTTCCTTCCTAGACCAATTAAAAGTTTATGTCATAGATTTTTTTAAACTATCATATTCAAAGGGGCTAGACACAGAAAACTGAATAACAGTTTGGCTCATTCATTCAGACTCCTAACCTTTTCCATTCATTAAGATAAAAGAACATTCTAAATCAATATGGTGTTTCTAAAGCTTTAAATGTGGAATATTTAAAAAGCTGAATATGTGAACTATAACAGAGTAAAATAGTTGTGACAATTAAAATCAAACAATTTAATATAATGACTTGTGAATTGTTAGTCATTTCTTTTATTGGGTACTGGATTAGGGTTTTTCCAAAGACCAAGTTAGAAACACGCACACACACAGAATTTGCTTAGAGAAGCTTCTCAATACACTGCTGTTGTTTACACCAAGCTTTTGCCAAAATGTTTCCGGTTTTGTGTTGGGATTTCAAAGCAGTCTAACCATTTTCAGGAGAAAAGAGGTTTGTACTGCATGCTAATTAGGAATCTAACAAATGCAGGTCACCAAAACAAAGGGAAAGCTTTTCCGGAAAAGGACAAACTTGTGATTTGAGAAAGAAAAGCCAGGAAGTTTTAAAAGTGAAACAGAGGTGAATGAAACTCATCTAGCTTTTGAATGCTGTGAAACAAGATGATTTTTCAGCATAGTTAGTGGGAAGAACATTTCATTAACTCCATCCTTATCACTTGGCTCTGATAAATAGCGATATATACATTTTTCACACAGCAAAGAAACTCCATATTTTTCCCAAGAACAGAATTGTGCATCAAAGCAAATTATTTATGTCAAATAAAACTTGTTAGTCTTTCAGATGCCACAAGACTCTTTTCTTTGGTGGAACAAACTACTGCAGTTAACACCTTCATGCTCTGGAAGATAAAGATATGCAGGGCATCCAATATTTCTGCAGTTCAGAATGTCTTTAAAACTCAGTACAGTTTAGAAAACAGCAATCCTTTTCTTACCAAACTAAGGACTTCATCACATGGGGCATAGGTTCCATCCTAGGACACTTCCACGATGGAGCCAGGATGGAGCTCCTTCTTGGCTCTGTCCTGGAAGTATCTTAGGACGAAGCTCTGAGAACATGGGTGGCTATCCATGTTCTCATTAACTAAGCTGGGGACAGTGCAGGGCAATGATGGTTTCTCCTGTATGATGGGGAAGGGAGCAATGTGGGAGATATGGAGCTCTTAAGGATGGTTTCACCCACTGCCTAACAGATTTGCCCCACTGCCCACCAAATTTCCCTGATGTCCTCCAGCCTAAGGACCTCAATATGACGAAGTCTTTAGAGCATTAGAAACTGTACTCCTAGCAGAGCTTTAGGAAGTAAGTAAGTAAGCATACAGGAGAAACCATCATTGCCCAGCTTCCCCCTGCACTGTTCCCATCTTAGTTAATGAGAACATGGGTAACCACCTATGTTGTCAGAGCTCTGTCCTAAGATACTTCCAGGACAGAGCCAGGAAGGAGCTCCATCCTGGCTCCATCATGGAAGTGTCCTAGGAGTCCAAGCCCCATGTGATGAGGTCCTTTTCTGGATTACTACAATCCCCTTCTATGCCAACATGACTCCATGCTTTAGCCCTAAGTCTGAAAAAATGCCAATAGGCTTTCCATGATAAATCAAAGTTGCCTTTTTCTTTTTGTGTAGTTTTCAAAAGTGGTGCAACCACTTTTTAAAGGGTATACCAGCTTCTGAAGAATTCATTTCATTTCCCACATGACTGCTGCCCAACTTAACATTTAAACTGGACTTGGGAAAGGTACCTTTTGGGCTACAATTCCAAGACTCCTTTAGACTATAGGTCTTCTAGGTGCTGTAGTATATAATATCAAAAGTATCAAATGTGACCAATACAGGATGTAGCAACATTTTTGGTGGTGCATTTTAACTGTAAGTTTCAAATAACGTACATGTGTTTTGAAATAACATGGACAAGAAGGTATTTCCTGGAGATGGATAATGTCATTTCTTCCCCAGATGCACAAAGGCAACTGGAATGAGTCTGGTTGCATCCCAACAAACAATCAGAGCTTGAGGAGATGAAGGTGTACCTAAGAGCTTTCAAGCCCCAGTTCTTAACCTGCGGGTGGGGGAGTGGTGAAGAAGAAACAGTCTCTGACTCTCCAATAGTGTAGACAGGGATTCATGCTTTCCAAGTATGCTCGCTAGATCTTGGTCTGTATTGTCTGTGATTAAAACCTATTCATGTGCCCTAAGGCATATAGAGCACGTTATATAAAGAAATGATGGAATCTCAACTTCAATAAGATGCACAAAATGGAAAATGATTTAAACCCAAACAGCTTGGATTAGAAAATCTTTCAATAATTTGGTGTGTACCAGAAAAATATCCAAGCCAATGGCAGTTTAGGCATTTAATGATCACTAAAACATAGATGAAGAGCTTTGCATCAATGATTTTGGGCACCATGTGGTTCCTTGGCATTTGTGGCTATTGTGGAAGAACTACAGGAATGCAAACTGCAAAAATGATGCAAGAGATAAAGCGAAAGGGCTTTCAATCAGCAAAAGTATGTGGTTACTATTATGTATAGGCTATAAATAGAGTCATTTGTGAAATGAGGCAGAAAGTGACTGCAAAGAAAAAGGCTTGTGATGGACCAGACAACAAAATCCATTCCAAACAGGATTGCTTCAAGTACTGATTCTTTCTCATGATGACTTTGCCAACAAAGCTTTTCTCAGCTTTTTACAGAGCAAGCTGAGTCCATGATACGTTAGGTTCCCTTCACAACATTTTTCTTTGGATATAAGTAGAATCAGATACTATATGCCAGATGGCCAGCAACAGAAGATCTGTTTGGATGTCCAAATAATAATGCAAATTATTTTGGATTTCAATTATTTTGAACCCGGTGTAAATTTACCCCAGAACAGCTCCAGATCCAGCATGTTCGTCCTGAATCCAGGACCACTGTTCACACAACCTGAGACTGCAGCCATTCTTCATATTGCCACTGCTGCTGCTCCTAGCCAGCCCAAATATGGTTTTCAGGTTGGCTAGGAGCAGCAACATCTGAGCTTCTGCCCATTGTAGTTCCCTCTACTGATGTTGGAATGAGGCAGCCATGCAACCAGTAAGAAGGAGGTCAGTGTGTCCTTCTTCTTGCTGGTTGAATAGGTGCACCATTCTGATATCAGCAGAGGTGCCCACAATAGCCAGGAGCTTGGATGGAACTAAGCGACACCAGAAACCCAGATACAATCCGTTTCCTGTGCTGGTGAGTAGAGAGTGGTGGTAGTGATATTTTTCTGGAAAGTTGAGCAGGCCGAATAAGACCTGATCCCACTGTCTACATTGCAATGAAGTCTGTGGAGTTCCAGCTAACTCCGAAGTTTACCCCAACTTTGCCAAAAGTAGGCCAAAGCTGATTAAAAGCAAACAAATGCCAGAAGCTACTGTGAGTCATGAATATTATCAGAGGTCCATTGGCAGTACATTTTTAAA
This sequence comes from Anolis carolinensis, assembly GCF_035594765.1. Taxonomy (NCBI): domain Eukaryota; kingdom Metazoa; phylum Chordata; class Lepidosauria; order Squamata; family Anolidae; genus Anolis; species Anolis carolinensis. The sequence goes on along the minus strand of NC_085845.1, from coordinate 130,782,631 downwards.
TGAATGTAGACAAGCCCTATGTCTCAACTGCTGCTCCTCTGCAACTCATTCACCATTACATGGGAGTAGGTATAAGATAATCCAATGGGACATACTTCATAAAATAGAGCATAGAATTGCTCTGTGTATTTCTGGGGTGATTGTATTGATTTCAGTGAGACTTAAAACCTGAGTAAATACATGTTGGTTTGTGCTCTCCTTTTCTTTGTTCTTTCTTTCTTTTGGAACTTGGTATTGAAAGACTGAGACTGAAAGTAAAAAAACCTGCAGCAACCAACCTCATATAACCCTCTTTTGATTTATTATTTTTAGACTACAACAGAACTCTAGATGCCACTCATAGTTTTATCTTTCAAAGCTCTCTGCTGGCAGGCTTCTCTTTGCAAAATATTTTGTCTCTACCACAAACTATCATATTTATATTTTTTGTTTATTGAAGCTCAATACAATGCATCCATTTCTGAATTTTTGCAACTGTAGAGAATATTGAATTGTGAGCCATTTCCTGCTTCTTTCAGATTAAGGAAGATACAGCCATTGATGGTTTCTTGAAAAGCTGGGATTATGAAGCTTTAGTGGATCATTTCCTGATACCCTATCATTGACCTAACCTTGTGCACATCATTGATTATAACGCCTTCACATTTTGCATCTAATTAACTGCACATATGTCATTAATTCTTCCTCTTAAATATCTATATCCCTCAAAAGATACCCCATCGTTTTTTTTTAAAGCCTCTCCGAAGTTACTTGTTCTGAAATATCTTGAAGTCTTGCAGAAATAACAATACTTTTCAAGCCAATATGGTTATCTAACCTTTCAAAAGAGTAAAAAAAAATCTTCTGAGTCCTAATAAGGAAGTAATATGTAGGCAAAATAATTATTTCAGAATATCATTATTTAAGTCAGCGAATACCAGACTCTGGTCCTTCAGGTGTTTTGGACCTCAGCTCCCAAAATCTTTGACCATTGGCTAAAGTGGCTAAGATTAAGGAAGTTGAAGTCCAAAATACCTGCAGGGTCAAAGTTTTGAATCACTGGTGTGGATAGCTTGAACCAGTTACATTTTTTGAATTACAGTTCTTAATGGACATGCTGACTAAGAATTCTAGTCCTACCAAAAGTAACTTTTCTAAGTACTGTAAGGAATGAACCAAATTACATTCAGCATTAGATTGTAGAACTGGAGACACACTCAGCCAAACCTGATTCTTGAGAGGTGCTTTTGTATAGTTGCCAACAAAAGACAAATTAAGTTCTGCAATAGATAGCAGTTGAGGGGATACCTCCCACTTCTTATTCCAATTTTCCTTATTCCTGTAACAGTATTTGTTTGCCCCTCATTCATAAACCAACACCTCTTCATTGTAAACCATTTCAGCAGATAAGACCACAGATTATGAATGGATGAGATTTTGTTCCAATTCCGTTCACCAAAGTTCACGCAGTTTCTCCCATTCGGGATGAAAAGAAGTTGAGACTTCTTTTGGAATATAGGACAACCTAAACAGAAAGATAAATTCATCTAGGTCAAGGGTTTTTAGTGCTTAACTCTTAAAATCTGGTTTTGGCTTTCTGTCCATACATTATGTGCTGAATTAGAGGTACAACCTATTTACTGGGTGGAGGAAGACTCTAACTTTTAATAACTATATGGGGATAGAAGCCAGGCCTAATGTGCTGGGAGGGGCTTCATCTATTATGAAGAGACAATTTTATTTATTTTCTTTTTTGAAGAATTTGCCAACATTTGCAAATGACATCATATTTGTACAGGAGGAACCTGAGGTTTAATAAATATGAATTTGAAATAAAGCAATATACCGGACCCTTGGTATCTGCTGGTTTTTAGTTATAAGACCCCCCCCCCCCCCGCAATGGATACCAGAATCTGTGGATGGGCAAAACCCATTTATATACAACGATGTAGTAAAATGTTGTCCCTTATATAAAATAGTAAAAGTAAAAGTTTTCTAATCATAGATTGTTTAATCTGTGGAGGCAAACTCCATAGATAATGAAGGCCAACTGTAGTGGTCATGGAATGGAGACAGCTTTGGTCACCTTGGTGGATGACCTCTGCAGAGAACTAGATAGGGGGAGTGTATCCCTGCTGGTTCTCTTGGACATCTCAGCAGCTTTTTATATCATCAACCATGGGTCAGCTCTCCGGAATGGGTCTTGAAGGTACTGCATTACAGTGGCTCTACTCCTTCCTGGAGGATCGTACCCAGATGGTGATTCTGGGGGACGCCTGCTCAGATCCCTGGCCATTGACCTGTGGATTACCATAAGGTTCTCTTCTTTCCACCATGCTTTTCATCATCTACATTAAACCACTGGGTGAAGTCATGTGGAGTTTTAGAGCTGGGTGCCATCTCTATGCAGATGACACACAACTCTACTACTCTTTTCCAGCAAATTCCAAGGAAGCTGCCTGGATCCTAAACCAGTGTCTGGCAGCTGTGACTGATTGGATGAGGGTCAACAAGTTGAGGCTTAATCCAGACAAGACAAAGGTCCTCTTGGTCAGTTGTGAGGCTGATCGGGTATAGGGTAGCAACCTGTGCTCGATGGGGTTAAACTTCCCCTAAGGATATGGGTCTGGGAGTTCTCCTGGATTTATTGCTGACACTTGAAGATCAGGTGTCGGTGATGGCCGGAAGGGCCTTCGGACAGTTGTACACCAGCTGCGACTGTACCTCAAAAAGCCTGTCTTGGCCATGGTGGTTCATGCCTTTGTTACATCTAGAATGGTCTACTGTAATGCACTATACTTGGGGCTGCCTTTAAAGATGACTTGAAAATTGCAATCAAGGCAAAGGTCGGCAACCAGATTACTAGCTGGAGTGAGCTTTAGGGAGCATAGAACACTGGCCTCAAACAAGTTTCTGGGCCCAATTCAAAGTGCAGGTGATGATTACCTATAAAACCCTGTATGCTTTGGATCCAATCTATCTTTGAGACTGCATCTCTTTCTATGAACCAGTGTGGGCCCTGGAAAAGAGAGAGAGGGTCTTCTTGGTGGTGGCTCCCCAGCTCTGGAATACCCTCCCTAAATAAATTAGATTAGCACCCACTCTTCAAGTCTTTCAGGCAAGTTTAAAAACACAGCTCTTCAGACAGGCTTTGACCCTGTGTAATCTATGGTCAGCTCGATGAGTCACCAATTGTGTCATTCTGTCACTCTGCACTTTGATTTGATCTGTTACTGCAGATAGACTGCTTTATGTGCAGGTTCTACTGCATTTTAGGAAATTTGTATTTCTTACAATTTTATTAGCTGGGTTTTATGTGCATTGTTGTTTTTAACTTATGTCACTGTGTATTTACTTATGTATTTTTGTTTATATGCGGCACTTGGAGTGCTTCTGTGAGCCGCCCGAGTTCTTTCGGGGAGATAGTGGTGGGGTATGAGATGATGATGATTATTATTATTATTATTATTACTGATGGATTTTCTCATCTCTAGGTCAGATGTTATTCCACCACGGTGTCACCAAAGTAGAATGCCTACTTGCAAAAATTAGGAGTCAGCTGGGACTAGCTACTTCTTAGAAATCTTTTATCTATACTATTTTGAAAATTGTTCAAGTTTATCTGTTTCTGTTATCAGAGTGTTATCAGAACCTAGAAAAGATCATATTTAACTGCAACTCACAGAGTCCTTAGCCAGGGGACATTCAGGAAGTAAGTTTAGGCATAAAAGAAACATTTACACTGCTAAAGGCACCAATGTCATGTATCTGGATCAGGGTAGCCAGGAGGTGAGGACTCTTTTTGTTTTGTTCATGTACAGAGGCCCTCAGAGAAAATGAATACTTTAGTGGCAGCAAAACATCACGTTTCATAGTACAATTGCAGTCATTCAGTACACTAGTGTTGCTGCTAAAAATGTAAGTGGCTATAAAAATATCAATTGCTAGCAGGACTCCATTTCATTAACCTTTTTGAATTTCATATGAGTAGACTCCTGTTCAGTCTTATTCATTTCACACATCTATTTTATAAGCAGGCTCATGGTGTTATAAAAGCCCAGAATTGCTTATTAGGCACAAAGCAGGGAGAAAGGCAAAAGCTGGCTCCGCTCACTGTATCTGCCTGGTGAAATAATTCAAGCTAGAAAGAGAACAGGAGACACAAATCTAAAATTAGCACCTCAGTACAGAAAAAGAGAGATACATGACTAGAGAAATTATTTTTTTAAAAGTAAAGACAGTAGGGAAAAATTAGATATATTTCTGAGTGTGTATATGAGAGCCTGGCACATTAGTTCATGTTTCTGAATGTTTATTTTGCCCAGCTAAAGGAGATGTATGTCTGTCGTGACAAGCTTGGCAAGTGAAAAATAGGAACCCAAATGCAATGCCAAGCTGCCTTCAAGAGGTAAATTCAATGATGTGACCAACATCTGTCACATACGGTTATTTCTGTCCCCAAGACAGAACAGAATGTGTTGCATGAGGGCTATTTAATATTAATTTGCACTTGTCATGAACTCTTTGTTTCTAGTAACAAAGGAAATGTGCAAAGTGCTATCTTTAGGCCGTTGTGTATGTGACAGTCACTCCATGAAGGCCACCTCCCATCATACCCTATGGCAGCTGCCTTAGAATGGCAAGCCATGTTTGATTTGCAGTGACTCGTTGCTTTTTAGATTGGGAGGTTTTCTCTGTACCACTGCAAAGCTCTAAACAGATGATTTATAATGATGGGGTTGATGAGAGGACCTTGTCTGATTCATGTAGTGGAGAGCAGGAGCACATGTTGCTTGGTATATAGTACAGACAGTCACCAAAGAATGCCAACTATATCAATTGATCTTGTAGTACAATTACCAGATCCAACAGAGGCTGGTTTCTTTAATAGCAACACCCAGAATCAGGCCCGTAGCCAGGATTTTGATTTGGAGGGGGCTGGGATTTTGGTTCGTTGGGGGGGGGGGGCTGAGTCTGAGCGTGAGAGACTCTACCCTAGCAAACCTTTTGTATCATTATCCCAATACCCCCATGCATATGGGATATATTGAGCATGGTGATCAGATCATGGTATGAATAAACATAACAGTTTAAATAATAAATGTAAGGCCATCTCACGGACCACCCTGAGAATTTCGGGGGGGGGGGGGGAGGGGCTGAAGCCCCTCAAGCCCCCCCCCCCCAGCTACATGCCTGCCCAGAAGCATCTCAACACATGGAGCTTTGTCCAATCTAATCAGAAGGCAGCTCCAAAAGATGGGAAACTTGAATTTAAGAGACATGCTACTGCCACTCTTCCCCTGTTGTGGCTCGAAGAATGTGGTCCTTTTAAAATACAGCTCTCGGTTTAGAACAGAATATTGATTTTTTTTTCATCTTCCAAGCTTTCAAGCTCTATACCAGCTTATAAAATAGTCAATGAAGTAAAAATGGTTCATGATTCATCATGTAATACATCATAATGTTATATATATTATTTACAGTATTGCTCCCAACTTTATCATATTTATTAAAAATACCCACTAGAAACAAATAGAAAATGTTAGCCATGATAATAGATTTCAATGTGTTTGCCATATGTATTATCATGTTTTGAGGTTAGGACAGGCATGGGCAAATGTTTTAACTTGGGGACCGCATGGTGGGCAGGAGCAGGGTGGGTGAGCTGGGCAAGGAGGGAGGGGGGAGGCCAGGGGCATTGGTGCAGTGGAGGGAGGATTTCACACAAAGCTTGCCTGGTCTACAGCTGCGCCCAGGAAGTTGTGCTCATCAGCACCAGCCCCAGGCAGAGCCTCTTCCTGGCCTGCACCTTGGTGTCCACTGCCATGGGACTCAGCTGCTCCTTGCCAGCATACTCCCTTTCTTCTGGGCCTCTTCCCCAGGTGACAATGAGGGCAGCTCCTCCTCCTCTTCCTCCTTCTCCACTGCTGCCACCTAGGCATGCAGTTACATAGTGCTCTCCTTCCCTTCCCTCCTGCTCCTGTTGTTCTTCTTTCTGAGGAAGAACATACCCTTGCAGAAGTTGGCAGCAATAGAGAAGGAGGAAGAGAAGGAGAAAGAGGAGCTGTCCTCCTTAATGCTATGGGCAGAGGCCTGGAAGAAGGTGAATGACTTGGTTCCATGCATGCCACTGAGGAGCAACTAATTCCCATGGAGGTGCAGGCCAAGGTGCAGGCCAAGAATAGGCTCTGCTCCATTGGTGCTGCAGCCGCACGTGACCTCCCTGGTCTTCTTTCAGCATGAGGACATGAACAGGCCATCACATTCTCATGCTTATAAGAAGGAGAAAGAGAGGAGGGCTTGAGGAAAGAGCCCAAATGGCTGCATCCAGCCCCTGGGCCTGAGTTTGCCCATACTTGGCTTACAAAGACATAGAAAGAAAGACATAATAATGATTATGCCTTTGATTGTGATGATGTCTGCAGTTTAGAAGAACTTCAATCATACTGAGCTTTGGAAGAACTTCAGCTTTCAAAGATCATAATTTTAGGTTAAACTGATTTGAATAGTCACTTTTGCAGAATAATTAAGAGCAGATACATTACACTTAGACATGCCATCTAGACCTCTGCAGCAGTAGACTGGGAGCCCTAGAATTCTGACTTCTGGACACAAAAGGATCCATGGGAGTGACATCATGAGTTACTGGACTGCCCCAGTGTCCTGTTTTGTCTTTCAAGAACAGCCTTAAAACACTGTGGTAAGTAAATGAAAACTGCTTTACTTCAGCAAAACATACAGTACAGCACACTCAGTGGAATAATGCAAAAGAAAGCAAGAAAGTCTTAGGGCAAATGCAGTTCTTAGTCTCTGATACAGTCCCAAATCAAATAGCAGTCTTACTTCAAACAAAGAAACAGCAATAAATCCAGATGCAGACTCGGAGCAGGCACATGGGGAGTGAAGGCATTAGTCAGTTTCTTACCAGCAAGAGCTGGCTGCACCTGCTCCTGCTTTATAGCCCTGGGTCCCCTCACAGCTGCTAGGGCAGTTCCTAATTACTCAGCTGGCAGCTATCCTAGCTGAATGACGTCTCTGCTCTGTTTCCTTTCGCATCTCCTGAAAAGTGGGTACTTGCAAAATCTCCTTCTCAGATTCCAACTCACCCTCAGATTCATGAACACTTTCCTGTTCACCTTCTTGTTCCCCTTCCTAACATCCAGTGATGTTTGCTGGTTGTTCATAACACCAAGCAATACACTTCTTGTTCCTGGGTTATAAATATCATTTCTTAATTGGTTCTATCATAAAAACTTGTAAAAAGTATATTAAACTGCAGGATATTCTGCAGCACATTTTGTTCTAGTTTTTCAATGAATGTCTCACCGAGTCTCCACCAAATCAACATAGTTTGTGGCAGCGATAAAAATGAAGTTTCTGGAGTATAGCGACTACTTTCAGAGTAATTACTGCATAATTAAACAGGAATAACACTTTCAAACCAGGAACATTATTTTTCAAATTTTGTCACATAGTGTAATCAAATAGACGGTATAATGGAGATGAGGAAAAAGAGAAGAGAAAATGGTTGTAAATAAGATTCATGCAGGAAGAGAGAAAGGGTGTGATAAAGCAAACATGCAAACTACTGTTACTGAATATACAAATGCAAAGGTAATTAATTCTTAACATTTTCCATACTTTTTCCAGTATGTGAGGACGATATGGCAGGGCTCCAGGGGAGGGGGGGTCACGAAAAGGATCTCAGGACACAATTTGTTCAACCCTGCTCTTCAGTTTGTGAAGCAGGTTGCATATGAGTCTGAAGGTGTTATCCTGTGTACTTATTTGGAGTAAATCCCATTGAACACCTCTAAACCAGCTTTCAACTCAACACAAATAAGCTCAGGCTTCAAGACTCCACTTAACAGCACTTTCTAATAGGAGAATATATCTAGTCATGTTTGAAAATTGCGGCTTTGAAGATTGCTTTTTGAACGACAGAAGCATTGATGGGGTGTTACAGTTTCTGCACTTGATCTATTCAGACGACTCATATTCCAAGGTAACAGCTACTTTAGCATTCAAATTGCCACTTAGAGGTTGATATAAAATGTAAAATAAATGCAGGAATATGAGAAAATGAGCCTTATGTTTATTATTATTCCCTTGGTCAGTGTTTTTTATACATATATATTGCCCAAACCATCAACACTTTGCTCTTTTTAAAAATGGTTTTCAATTTTGTTTGTGGCATTGCTTTCAAAGAGAAAAATCATCACCTTCAGTCCAAATTCACAAGAGGGTAATATGACTATCTATCATGTTGTCTTGGAGCAAGCTAGTAAGATTTCAGTGCTAAGGATAGGGATAAAAGAAATTCAATTAAGTAATTGTAGAGTGAAAGCAATCAAGATTAAATGTATTCTCAACTGCTGAGCTCTCCAATTCTGTCTTCAGGAAAAAAATAGCAGAATGGTTTTTTGGGGGGAGAAAACCCAATCACTTTGTGACAATTTATTACAGTTCAATGTCTTCAAAAGTCAAGAATTTGAATTTCTTTCTGTCTGTCTGTTTTTGAAGGAACATCATCATTTCTATATAATGACTCTTGGGAAAGTCCATTTAACACTCATGATATTCATGTAGTTAACAAGCTCTGTGATTTAATTAGATTCACAAAGGTTTGGGAAAATCCTGCCATGCTAAGCAAAACTACCCCATTTTTCTTTTCTTTTTTTTCTCCTGGAACACTAAAAAAATCCCTCAATTTTGTCAAACTCAGGAAGAATTATATTGTAACCAACTGACAATAAAACAAAATAAAATGGCAATTTTGGACTTGATCCAAAATGTTTCTATTTTGAAGTGTATCCAAATGAAAATGAATGTTAGAAGGAATACTATTTTGAGCTATCGCTAAATAGATAATTGGCTAAGACTGCATCAAATACACTTAAATCTCTTTATGCCGAGAGACCTACTAAATATCCATAATATTCAACAATCCACAATATTTAGATAGCTGATCATTTTTCAAAGAAATAAAACTGGATCAAAATAACATAATAATAATTTCAGTTTGCATATACAATATTAGCTGTGCCTGGCCACGCATTGCTGTGGCGAAGTATGGTGGTATGGGAAATAAAGTATTGAGGAATTGGCGGTAGTTAAGGTAAAGGTTAAAGGTTTTACCTTACATTAAGTCCATTATAAATGGGTTATATAACTGTGTGGAAGGGCCTTGAGTCTACACTTTCATATAATCAAGTTAAAATCAGATAATCTGTATTTTATAGGCAGTGCGGAGTGAGGCCTAACTCTGCCTGTCCCCTGGGCTGAGTGGGTTGCTAGGAGACCAAGTGGGTCTCCTTCTAACTGGCAGCAATTGGATAAAAACAATTATTCCTCTCTCTCTAATTAGGACTGTATTTTTCTTTTCTTTTTGTTGTATGAACGTAGAGGCATGGATGAGGGGTTGTGCTGCCAAGTTTAGTGTTTCTGGGATGTGTAGTTTTGTTGTTTTGTCCTAGGCCGAAATTTCATTACCCTTTTATATATATAGATTCAACACACAAGCAATATCTTGTAAGAGAAGGTGGTCTCCCACAGACTTATTCGCTTTACGAAAGCTGAGTAAAAAAAGACCAGGTGAGGCCCTGCCTTCAAAACGTACAACAAAGAGAAAGTTAATGATATCATCATAATAAAATCAGTGTGGCAAATACTTTAAATTACATCAGTTGATCTCAACCTATGGGTGTTTTGACCTACAACTCCCAGAAACCCCAGCCAGTTTACCAGCTATTAGGATTTCTGGGAGTTAAGGCCAAAACATTCGGGGACCCACAGGTTGAGAACCACTGAACTATGTTGATTTTTGGTCTGATTTAATCCCATTGGTCCCTGACTCTGGATGGTACTCACTGTCTTATGGCTGTAATCTTATAGTTGAACTCCAAAGTAGGAGGAGCAAGGCTAGCACTGGATTTGTCTATTGTTTACTGTTTTGCTATTTACCAATACAATGAAACATTAGAAATTGGCAAAACATTGGACAGTATGGGCAGCCATGGAAATTGGGCATGTGGTCCTACAGAGATAGACATCCTCTCATACGGCACACACAGAACAAAGGGCAGATATTTTAAAGCTGCTAATAAGAGGAAAGAGAATTTCATGGGCAAGAAATGAACAAAACCTGTGATCCACAATTTGAAAGTGACTGATAATTGACTAGGGCTCATCTACACTGACCACTTAGGTTGGTGTGCAGTTGGATCAGCCCAGCAGAGACTAAATGCCATACAGGGCTCATCTGGCTTAACCGGGGCAACATCACATTAACGCAGCCTTGCCCTACGTTAAGCAAAGTTGTGGAAAAACTTGAATCCTGACTCATGATTCAGGCTTTCCCTCAACTTTGGAGTTATCAAGACAGGGAGATAAGTTCATAACCGGAACTGACCGCAGCATGTCTGGACTGTCATCCCACATTCTTGGGATGAAGGATCCCGAGAACAGGGGATAGTGGCCTACTGTTGTCCCTCCCCCATAGCACAGCTATCACCAGCCACAACATGCCACATACAGTGTTCCCTCACTTATCGCAGGGGTTAAGTTCCAGGACCACCTGCAATAAGTGAAAATCCGCGAAGTAGGGACACTATATTTATTTTAATATTTATACATTATTTTACTATTTATTTATTTATTTATTTATTTACAGCATTTATATTTTGCCCTTCTCACCCCGAAGGGGACTCAGGGCGGATCACATTACACATATTAGGCAAACATTCAATGCCTTTTAACATAGGACAAAGACAAACAACAACATAGCTCCGAGCGGGCCTCGAACTTATGACATCCTGGTCAGTGAATCATTGCAGTTAATTGCACTGGCTTGCTCTCCTGTCTGCGCCACAGCCCTGGGCTGTGTTATACACTATTTTAAGTCTCTAGCAACCAGTCGTGTGTTTATAAATCACCTCCTTCTCCTCCCATTGCCGCTTGGGTTCCTTTTCTCTCCCTTTGGCTTCTCCTTCCTCCCTTCCTTAGGCTGTAAATTGTATTTTTTTAATGATTTATAATAGTCTTTTAGAGTTTATTGATCTACTCACATTTGCATGTTTTCGAACTGCTAGGTTGGCAGGAGCTGGGGCTAACAGCGGGTGCTCATTCCGCTCCCAGGATTTGAACCTGGCACCTTTCGGTCCGCAAGTTCAGCAGCTCAACGCTTTAACACACTGTGCCACCAGGGGCCCCTGTATATATACGTCTAGAAATTTTAGCCAAAAATCATCCCAAAAAACCCAGGTCAACTTACCCTTAACTCTTGCTTTAAAATAACCATCTCTTTTGAGTAGAAAAATGTCAGAGCTTAGTGTCTCCCAGGGGAACCTAAAAAAAGCACTATCCCACTTTACTTTCTCCATTGTGATGTGGCTTCTGCTTTTTTAAAATGCCTGGGCAGGGAAATGATGGCAGCAGGTTTTTTGCACTAAGCTAGTTGTGGTAGTTGGTGTTTGTTTTATGTTCTTCTGGAAGAGAGAAGCTCTTGCCTTTTGCCAGTCTACTCAGGCAATGCAATGCTGTTGGTTTTGTTGAGCATTGTTTTGATTGAGTTCCAACGTTGCCATTTTATATTTTTATGTTTTAGTTTAATTGTGCTTTTATCTGGATTGTTATATTTTACTATGCTCTTATTTTAATTGTGTTTATGTTTTAATTGATTGTTTTGTATTTATGTCTTGTGGGCATTTTGTCCCATATGTAAGCTGTCCAGAGTCCCTTTGGGGAGATGGTAGTAGGATATAAGAATAAAGTTATTTTATTATGACACAGTAAACAAGATAGATATGCTGGATTTCGTTTCGCAAAACCACAAGTCGAACACTTCCCAAGTGTCTAGGACTGTGTGATGTATTTTCGGATGATGCGCGCAGATCCCAGCAGGGTGGCCTTTTGCAGTTGGCAGATCGTAATTTTGTCAATGTCTATTGTTTCCAAATGCCAGCTGAGATCTTTTGGCACGGCACCCAGTGTGCCGATCACCACCGGGACCACCTGTACTGGTTTCTGCTAGAGTCTTTGAAGTTCGATCTTGAGGTCCTGATAGCAGCTGAGTCTTTCCTGTTGTTTTTCATCAATTCGACTGTCACTTGGTATGGTGACATCAATAATCCAAACTCTTTTCTTTTCCACAACTGTGATGTCTGGCGTGTTGTGTTCCAGAACTTTGTCAGTCTGGATTCGAAAGTCCCACAGTACCTTTGCGCGTTCATTCGCCATTATCCTTGCAGGTTTATGATCCCACCAGTTCTTTTCTGCTGGGAGATGGTACTTGAGGCATAAGTTCCATTGAATCATTTGGGCCACATAGTTGTGCCTCTGTTTGTAGTCTGTCTGTGCGATTTTCTTACAGCAGCTGAGTATATGATCAATGGTTTCGTCAGCTTCCTTGCACAGTCTGCATCAGCTGATTTTTTTGATCTTGGCCTTAATTGCATTTGTTCTGATGGCTTGCTCCTGGGCGGCAAGGATCAGGCCTTCTGTCTCCTTCTTCAGTGTCCCATTCGTGAGCCGCAGCCAGGTCTTCTCCTTATCAGCTTTTTCTTCAATTTTTTCAAGGAACTTTCCATTCAATGTTTTGTTGGGTTGCAGCTGGCACAACAAAACATTACATCATCATCATCATCATCATCATCATCATCATCATCATTATTATTATTATTCGTTTCTTGATAAGTATTAACAGTGCATTAAAAAGAAACCATTCCCTTCTCTGAGTAGAATGCCTTTTTGAATATCTGTGCAGGAAAATGGTGGTGGTGGTTATGGTGACCAGAAGCTGCTGGCCCCTGAGTCCGTTCTGGCCCTTTCTCCTCCCCATGGAATGAATCTCAACTTACCTATGGGTCATATCATAATTTTGGTCTCCAAGTCTGCTCTTGATGTATACATGAAGTCAACTTATACATGAGTATATATGGTGATTATTTTTATTGTTTGAGCTGTACAACCATTCTGCTAAATGCCAAATAACAAAGTAAATGAGTTTAGGAGCTCTGGATCAGAACATGGTGGGAGATGGTCAAATATTTGGACAACCAAATGAGCAACTTCTGAGAGAGGCCTATTTGTGCTTTACATTTCTTCATATGTCCAAATATTTGGCATCTAGTGAGGAAAATTAAACAGCTAGTTCTCATGGACAAGAGTTGCATAGAGAGAAATACATAGTATCATTCATCCTCAGTCTAACTGCATCACCCTTCCAGCATCCAAATAAAGCACAACTGTCATGACTGCACAGTTAAAAGCATTTCCATTATTATTTTTATCCATTATTTAACAAAGAAATATTTCTATAGGTCTAAAAAGGGGGATGGGAAGGGTAGAAAGCCTTTGCTGAATAAAAAACAATAGCCTGGGCTGTTGTTTGTACAATATTGCTCTTGTTTCTTAACCAATGTGGGAAAATTACCTGTTGGTACCATATTGTGACACTGAACTGGGATTTCCCAACATTGCCAAAGGGCTCTGACAAACTGAACGTATTGGCTTATCTTCCAGTTACGAGAAATAGTCTTGTTCCTACATCCATTCTGTCAGAGGCTTTTGACAGGAGGTTGTCAAAAGTGACAAATCCACTTGTGTGCTTTTTTAGAATGTGCTTACGGCAGAAAAGAAGGACTAAATCCACTGTTAGTGCTATCTAGAAAAGACCTGTTGAAAAGAATGGAAATTGATGGATTAATTTCAATCTTGCTAAAGTGGGACTTAGCTGTAAGTTTACCCTCAACTATTATGAACACAGCATGATTTTACGTGCTTGAATACCTTCAAACAGACAATAATTTCCACAAATAGTGTTGTCAAAATAAAATTTTCTCACTTTAATTTGCAAATTTCCTTATAGCTACATATTTAAGAAGTTTCTTCAGTATTAAAAAACACTTACTTCTTTGAGGTGGTGGTCCTGATTTGCCAAAAGATATTTGAAATGTAAATGCACATGAAAGCCATGCCATAGTCTTGATTAACTTGGCACTTTCCAAATACATTTGCCTATAACTGCTATCTTCCCCAAGGAATATTGTCATTAACTAGGGATTAATGCACTTGCAGGCAAGCACATTTGGTAATGATAGAGTGGGCAAAACATCCATACATTGAGGATTGGGGAATGTTCAGCTTAACCCATCACCTCATCTTTTCTGTGGTGACAGAACTGTATACGTAATGTGAAACCTGGAAGTACTAAACATAATGAAATATATATAATGATTGGTCGCCGGTCCAGTATCATAAATTCTAACTTGAGTTTTACAGCACATATAGGTAAAGGTAGAGGTTTCCCCTGACATTAAGTCCAGTCATGTCTGACTCTGGGGGTTGGTGCTCATCTCCATTTCTAAGCCGAAGAGCTGGCGTTGTCCATAGACACCTCCAAGGTCATGTGGCCGGCATGACTGCATGGAGCGCTGTTACCTTCCCAGAGCAGTACCTATTGATCTACTCACATTGGCATGTTTTTGAACTGCTAGGTTGGCAGAAGCTGGAGCAACAGCGGGCGCTCACTCCGCTCCCGGGATTTAAACCTGGGACCTTTCAGTCTGCAAGTTCAGCAGCTCAGTGCTTTAACACACTTTGCACACTCAGTGCTTTAACACACTATCTCTGAAATCTGAGCAGAGTAACCAAATCATACGACATTTGGTTTTGGAACACCAGAGTATCAGGCTATAAGAGAAGAACAAGATACATTGTTTAAAAAATCCTTTGACAGCAGAGGGTTATCGAATTATTATAGCAAAGGCAGCCAGAAGGCTTATTCTAGCAAATATATTAGCAAATGCTATGCGGAGCTTTGAAGATGAGAACAATCAGTTTATGCTTGATTCCAAAAAAATGGGAAGTAAAATGTAAGGATTTGAAGTTGACATGATCTTATCAATAAGCATATCACACATTGCACTTCACAAAGTATAAGAGGATGTGAGATCATGCCATTGGTCTATTTCCATCCCTTACATCTGTTTAATGAACTAATAAAACACATTCATGGATAATCACTTACCTTTTGGCTTAGCAAAAGCTAGGGGTGGTATGACAGAGGAGTATAAAGCTTTGCACAGTGTATAGAAAGAAGTATGAGTTTTTTAAAAATAAATCTCTCCAGATATTAGAATCTGAGGTTGTGTCTACATGAGACTTTTAGAAAGGGGACCACGTGCTGGGCAGGGCCTGGGTGAGAATAAAGTGAACTTGCTTTTCAGTTGTTACAAGCAGTCCAACCAACATACAAATGGATTCACAGCAGAAGGGCTGCATCCTGCCATTAATCCAGTACAAGGAGAAATGGGATTTAGTCCAGGGCTTCCAGGAAGTTGCAGATCGATTCTCGTGTTTTGTAGGTGTGAACACCTGCATCAAGCTTGATTCTGTTGCCAGCCAGAAGCAGTTCTCTTGCAGAGGCTTGCTGACAACACCACTTCTGGTGAGATCACAATAGTGCACTGAACCATGTGTCCAGGAAAAGTGGTGTTGCCAGCATGCCTCTGCAAGGAAGCTGCTTGTAATTGTTGATACAGAAGCAAGAGTGATGACCCCAATGTGTCTTGGCCTGGCTGGCCAGTTCCAAGGATGATCCCAGGCTGCAAGTATAGAAGTAACTTTTACAGTGTATAATAATAGCTACCAACTTGGATATCGTGAAAACAGAATTTGGCAAACTCAAACAGGCAAAGCCTAGACATAGGCTCCTGATCATGGGCCCATCCAGACGGACCCATAATGAGGGATCTGTCTTGGTATTATGGGAGGCATCCAGATGATGCTTCCAGTATAACCAAATTAATTCAGAACAAACCAAGGGAGCAAGTTTGTTTTCTGCTGCCCTGCAGACTAGGACACGGAACAATGGCTTCAAACTACAGGAAAGGAGATCCCACCTGAACATCAGGAAGAACTTCCTCACAGTGAGAGCTATTTGGCAGTGGAACTCTCTCCCCTGGACTGTGGTGAAGGAGTTCTTTGGAGGCTTTTAAGTAGAGGCTGGATGGCCTTCTGTCGGGGGTGCTTTGAATGCGATTTCCTGCTTCTTCGCAGGGGGTTGGACTGGATGGCCCATGAGGTCTCTTCCAACTATACTATTCTATGATTCTAATGAAACCAGGATTTCCCTGCTTTGTTCCAAAGTAATTAAACAGATCTAAATCCAGATCTAAAGGTAAGATTCGGGTCTTACCAAGTGTGGCCCTGTGTGGATTGGGCCTAGGGACTGCATCACGCAATTCCCAGGCCCAATTCACACAACCATTTCCATTTTTCAGGCTCAAAGAGCCCAAAAAACTGAGAAGACATCCACCCCCTCCCCCAAACCTCAAATGTACCCCTAAAATATTAAACTTACCTGGCCGCTATAACTGTGCTCCTCATGCCCCCCTGGCATGAAGAAACAATGCAACAGGAGACGGGAGGGAGCCAGGCGGAAAATCCCTCCTCCCCGGTATCCTGGTGCATCATTTCCTCATGCCAGGAGGGTACGAGGAGCACAGTTATGGCGGTCAGGTAACGTTAACTTTTTAGGGGTACATTTGGGAAGCTTTGGGGTGGTTTTTGGGGGGCTTGTGGGAATGCAAATCCGTGCCAAAGTGGGTTTTAAAAGCCCACTTTGGTGCGGATTTTCATCCTGTGTGGAAGTGCCCTATGATTAATTTCTTATGGAACTTTAGAAACCTGCCTGTATTCTGAATTCCAAGAAAAGGTGTCATTCTACTGTCTTCCTTGGTACATCTTATTCCCGAGGGGAAATTTGGTAGCAGCTGACAGACCTATTTACCATTAGGACAGCACAAGCTATGCGTTTTTTGAAAGGAATCCTTTGATCCTTATAATACAAATAAAGTTACAAAAATGTTGGGCTTTTGAAGTAAACCACTGGCATTCCAGTCATTCCTTTTCAGAGATATGCTGTTGTCTTGTGGTAGATCCCATGTTTTGAATGCTGTTTGTCTATTTTAGTATGCCAAAAGCATCCAGAAGCTAATCCTATTATTTGAGGCTGTCTAAAATCACTAGCAGCTGGTCATACTAGAGAGATAGATAGATAGATAGATAGATAGATAGATAGATAGATAGATAGATAGATAGATAGATAGATGGATTTGCTATGACTTGTTTAAATATGATGGAATATAATGTCACTTCCATAAAACAATCTTATTCTTTATTTTTTCAAGCCAGTATCTTGCTGTTTAATGTAAACTTTATGGTTTAAAATCCATCTGAAGGATGCACACTGGTTCAATGAAAGATTTCATTGAACTCAACTCATATCTTTTTCTGGTTATGCTACCTTTCAGGAATCTAAATGAAGCCCAAAGAGTGGAACATGATTCAAGGATGGATTGAATGTGTAGTTGGTACTGTTCGAAACTGTTGATAATCACTGTTGGGAAGCAAACTATCTTGAAATATCATCAATAAAAGCATAGGATCAGTGACAGTAAATGACAAACTTTGCATGCCTCATCTTTGCACACAACACCCTGCACAGATCAGACAAGTCCAAACGTTTTAAAGCTCTCACCAGAGCTTGAAAATATTATTTTTTGGACCAAAAGGTCCCAAATTCTCAAGCCAGCATGGCTAGTCAGAGTGGGACATTGTGACCAGATGACCCCCTGAAATTACCTGTGCATGAACTGTGTTAGCTTTTCTAGAATAACGTTTAAACTGACCATACTTGTTAGAAACATTGGTTTGTTTTGTCGGAACTTAAACTATATTTGTTGCAGCAAAACAACAGTGGTATGCAGCAATCCTACCCATAATACCTTCATTTAAGGAGCAATCCCTAGAGCAAAGCCCCGAGGAAGCAAAATGAATGGCCACTTTCCCACAGAGGCAAAAATGACAGTTTTAGTCTATGGCAGGTGAGCTATTGTAATCATGGATGCAATCTAGCAAGCAACAGAGAGGGGTCAAAATCCACCACCTCTCTTGTTTTGCTACCTGAGCTATTTGGTTCATTATGGCTTACCTTAAGGTTGATTCTGGTAGTACAACAGAAGCTAGCATTTTTAGCCTATGAGTGACATTATCAGATATTGCTCAACTATGTTGTCAAATAGTTGATCACTAACTGGAAGGATAGGTCACTGGGACAAAAGTTGAAACGGTTGTGTACAACCAGCAGTATAAACAACAGAAAAATGCAGCCTATTGTACAGATTTTTAAATTACTCTCAAACACTTTTTTAAATCCTTAGGTTTCTCCTAAGGCTCAAAATATTACTTTTCAACAGTAATTACTTAGGCTGGATCTACACTGCCAAGTAATGCACTTTGAACTAACATTATATGGTCAGTGTAGAGACCCATATAAATACAGTTCAATGATGTTCAAACTGCATTATATGTGGCTGCATCTATACTGCCATATAATGCAGTTTGGAACTGCATTATATTTTAGTACACACCCATACAATGCAGTTCAATGCAGTTAAACTTCATTATATGATTCTACACTAACTATAGAATGTAGTTTCAAACCTCATAATGTGACAGTCTAGATCCAGCCTGAAAGTCAGAGTTCCAAATCCCTCAAATAAACTATTATTAGAATAACATTTTACCTTATTGTTTCTCAAAGGTGACTAAGGCTCCTTCTACACTGCCATATAAAATCTGGATCATCTGCTTTGAACTGGATTATATGGCTGTGTAAACTCAGGTACCTTCTGCGCTGTCATATAATCCATATTATTAAAGTAGATAATCCACATGATCCGCTTTGAATTGGATTATACTAGTCTATACTGCCATATAATCCAGTTCAGATCACATAATCCAGATTTTATATAGCAGTGTAGAAGGCCTCATATAATCCAGTTCAAAGCAGATAATGTGGTTTATCTGCTTTGATAATGTAGATTATATGGCAGTGTAGAAGGGGTCTATATTAGTAATTTATTTATTGTTTATTTGTTCAGTAACTTTTGACCAGCCCACATAAGAGCTCCCTGTTGGTCTTCACCACCCCCTGCACCTTCAAGGTCAAACCAGTCACTTCAAGATTACCATCCATCCATCTTGCCCTTGGTTGGCCCCTCTTCCTTTTCCCTTCCTTTTTCCCCAGTATCATTGTCTTCTCCAAGTTTTCCTGTCTTCTCATTATGTGGCCAAAGTACTTCATCTTTGCCTCTAATATCCTTCCCTCTAGTGAGCAGTCAGGCATTATTTTCTGGAGTATGGACTGGTTTGATCTTCTTACAGTCCAAGGCATTCTCAGAATTTTCTTCCTTATGGTCTAGAAATCAAATCCATAGGTTATTATGTGGAATACCATTGCTTTAACTATGCGGACCTTCATTGCCAGTGTGATGTCTCTACTCTTCACTATTTTATCGAGATTGGTCATTGCTTTCCTCCCAAGAAGTAAATGTCTTCGGATAGTTACTTTAAAAATCTGAATGCTGCAAGCCTCTGTCCTGTGGAACATAGCACACGCTTTCTTCCATGTATGTCATTGTTGCCCAAAGAGCTGCAAAAGAGCATGAGATAAAAGCCCAAGGCATACCACAAGCCAGCACTTGACCCATGTGACATTCCTTCCTAAGTAAGGACACACCCTCATAACTATAATGAATAATATAAAATATTGTTGTAATACTAGGAAAGGAGTAGCATCCTTTTTTGTTGCTATTGCTGCGGGCCTTCAAGTTATTTCCAACCAATGGTCACCCTAAGGCACACCTATCATGTGGTTTTAATAGCAAGATTTGTTCAAAGGAGGTTTGCCTTGGTCTCCCTCTGATGCTGATAGAGCGTGACTTGCCCAAGGCCACCCAATAGACTTCCGTAGCCAGCTGGGGATTCAAACACTGGTCCCCATAGGCTGGATCTACACCGCCATATAATCAGAGCCATCCTTAGGTATTTTAATGTAGTAGGCAAAGGTAATTTTTGCACCACCACCCCCCGCAGCGTGGGGAGGCGAGGCTGCGCAGTGCCGGGGGCGGGGTCACGTGACGTGTGGTGCATGGTGAGGCCAGGTCACATGGGCCGCATGGCAGCAAGGCCCAGGCTGCGGCGGGAAGGCCCAGGCTACGGCAGGAAGGCCCAGGCCATGCGGGAGGCATGGCCAGGCTGCATGGGTTGGGAGGCGTGGCCAGGCCACATGGGCCTGGAAGGCGGGGCCAGGCCACGTGGGCCGCATGGTGGGGTCAGGTTGTGCGGGCCGCATGGTGGGGTCAGGTTGTGCGGGCCGCATGGCGACAAGGCCCAGGTTGCGGCGGCAAGGCCCAGGCCGCGACGGGAAGGCCCGTCCCGAAGGTAAGGAGGCGGGGTGTTGCACCACCCTCTCGGGGGCCTCAATGGCATCCCTGGGACAATGGCACCACAGGCAAATGTCTAGAGGCGATTGGACCGCCTCTGCATATAATTCAGTTAACTGAATCTGCAATATAGATGTACCCTTAATTATGTCGTGGTTGTTGGAAAGGAATTCATTTCATGTGACTAATGATTTGTGACTCATTACTTTCGAGATATGTCTCTTGCCTAAGCTCTACACTATTGTCGTAAAGCAAAGGAATGCAGAGCAGGGTTGTGCAGATAAAGGAACTAAGTAGATTGTAACAGGTCCAGGATCAGTGGGTCCTATTAAGTTGTATTAGATAAGTACTGTGCACTGACATGACCTTTTCGGGACATAAGATTTCAATTCAATAGGACAAATCATGTGAGCATGGATGGAAAGTAGAGATGGAAATAAGTCTCCCACTGTCTTGACTTATGCCTTGATGTATGCTATCTGAGCTTTGTGAGTGGAACAATTCTGCTGGCAATGTGCTCTGAAAGAATTATCCTCAATTCTACATCTTTGCACATTACAATGCTATACTGAATTTGTTGAATTCTGTACTGTACTATACTACTCCAGGCTGTATTTTTGCCTCCAGTATATAGTATCCCTGCAAAGAGTAATCTGGAACTTCAGGAAAAAAATGGCTCAGCCGAAATCTGTTTCGGGTGTGTTAGTTAGCTTACGACGTAAGAAACTTTTGTTTTGTTCTCTGTGTATGTTTTCTTTTTAAAGATGGGAATGATTCCAAATATAGTCAGTACTGCTGGAAGACTATCACACAAATTAAAATAGACACATAGACAGATACATTTAGTTTCAAAGCATAGCACGTAAAAGAACTGGAGAGAGATTTGAGAGGAAGACACAAGTATGTAAGAGACATGTATAACGTATGAGGCACCACTCCTTTATGAAACAATGAGAACAAACATTATTAAAGAGGACAGAAGTTTTTTTGCTCTCTTTTTATGCCCATCAGAAGTGGCACTATCTATAAATTTGCCACCTCATTTGCCACTTGTTTTCACCAATGGGGGTGTGGCTGGTATTTTGGCGATGCTGCGCAGCTGCGTGAAGGGGTGACCGGCTGGTTGAGGAAGCAAGCGGCAGAATTTAGTGGGGAAGGAGTTGCAAAGCTCATTCATCACTATGGTAAGTGCCTAGATTTGAATGGCAACTATGTGAGATGTGGTATTTCGGTGAGGCTTTCAACTGCATATGGTAAATGTTTTCTCCTATACTTTGTTCATTTTTAATTCCAAAACGTAATCTGCTTTCTGAATAATTCTCGTATCATTAGAGGGTCATTCTTGAGGTCAAGCACTTCCTGTGACAGCCTGGTTAAAACTACGCTGTGCAATTCATGCAGTTTGATACCACATAACCAGTAATGACTCAATGCTATGGAATTACATGAGTTGTAGTTTTACAAGGTCTTTAGCTTTCTCTGCCAAAGATTGCTGATGATTCACCAAACGACAACTCCCAGGATTACATAGCATTGAGTTCAAGAACGTAGATGCACTCTCTGAAGCTTCAAGCCACATATGAGGTGGAAAGACCAGAGAATGGTGACTTTCCCACATAATCATTGCTTATAGAAGCCAAACCAACCATGTTTTTTTAATCTTTATGGATGAAATACAATACCTCTCCCAATATACCCCAGCAATAGAAATACAATAGTAGTGCATTGGAAATACTTGCTGCCTTTTTAATAGCACCAACATATCCATTGGCTCCTGCAAAGAAAAATTCTGTTATATACAACCCTAGATTTTCCCCCAGTCTCCCAAATGCTAACATAGCAATAACCTAAACTTCAGCTGATCCACACAGCTGAATAAAATCCCACATTTTCTGCTTTGAGCTGGAATTTGTGGCAGTGTGGACTCAGATAATCGAGTGCAAAGCAGATATTGTGGGAGTTTCTGCCTTGATATTCTGGGTTATATGGATGTGTGGAAGGGCCCCCAAGTCATTTCCAACTTATGGTGATTCAAAAACAACCTTATCATGGGGTTTTCTTGGTAAGATTTTTTTCAGATTTGGAGGGAAATTCTGCTTCCCTCAAAGTTACACTTCTGTTCTGCCTAATGGCAGGGCCAACCTGTGCTCAGCTATGTTGGATTTTAAATAGTTGACACCTACATCATCTCAAAGAGGACTTCTCTTCTCATTCGGCTCAGGATTTCTCACATTACTGCATGTTATGTTTAGAGGCCTAGGGCTCTTTAAAGTGAGAGTTTGGATCCATTCCAAGGCTTAGAAGATGCAGACTTTATTATTCTATAATTCTCTGATTAAGGCCACATGGCAACTGTCTTTGCTTTTCCAGATCCAATCAGAAAATCTGGAGTGGACTTTTCACTCAGTCCAGGACATTCCAACAAAGCTGATCTGAATCCAGGAATGGATCAGACACAAACTCTGGGGAAACACAATAAACTAACTCAAAGCTTAGAAAACTTTTTAAAATCAATTTCTAGTATTATATTCTTGGTTACAGCATATCAGAAGTAACTCATTGCTATTATTAATTACAATGATGAAAATACATTAACCCATAATATTGTTTCTTATGTTATTTACTACATTTCCACTTCTCTCTGGCCTATTCTGGTCGAATATTTTGGGACAAATCCCCATTCCCAACATGTCTATACATGTTTATCTAAAAAGTAAAATTCAAAAGTCACCAGAAAATATGACTTAGTATATCGATAAAGTAATTTTGCTCTGGAGCCTCCAATGGTACAGTGGGTTAAACCCTTGTGCATGGCTTGAAGGTTGGGTTGCTGACCTCAAGGTTGCCGGTTTGAATCCAACTCAGCAAAAGTGCGGATGAGCTCCCTCTATCAGCTCCAGCTCCATGCAGCGACATGAGAGAAGCCTTCCACAAGGATGGTAAAATTTCAAAATATCCAGGTTTCCCCTGGGCAACACCCTTGTAGATGGAGAATTCTCTCACACCAAAAGCGACTTGCAGTTTCTCAAGTCGTTCCTGACATGAAAAAAAATTGTTCTTACTCATGATATAATTTTTGGCATGTGGCTGTTACATACTTGTTATGACAAAAAAATAACATGTAACAAATAACAAATAACAAAGTGTAACTCATTACGTCCAAGCTCCTCTCTGTGCCCCCTTTCCCAATTGTTCCTAGCTTTCACCCCTCCTGAGTTGGCTGTTGTGCATTGTTATAGCAATGTCTAGTAGGGCTGTGCATGGATCTGTTTTTCAAAATGGGCTCTGGCTGTTTCAGTTGTTTCAGCCATCCATAACAGCATAGGCTCTGCTGCCATTTTGTCCCCAGCTGCAACAGACCACATGGCTGCCAAAAAAGACTGCTTTTTGTTTCTTTTGGCTACAGGTGGAGAGTGGAGAGGCAGACACACACCCACTCAGGATTTCCCTATCAGCCCTGCCTGTTGAGCCAATCAGAACAGAAGAAAGTCATGATGTGTCTTTTAGCCAAGCAGGACTTCTATTTTTCTGTTGCAAGCAGGATTTTTAGACAGACCGATCAGTGATCTAAATTATCAGTGCCACTCACAGCTCTGCATGGCTTGGCTTCCTTTTAGAATTAATTGGCAATAAATAAGCAGTTTACTTTCTACACACTTAAGAAACGGCCACTGATGATATCCTTCAAATGAGGCAAACTTCAAATGTGGGGTAGAGGACATATCTTACCATTTCTAAAGCAGCCATAAAATGATGAGGTAATTTATATCTTTTCAAATAATGGATCCCATTGAAATAAGTGTTTAAAAAGGATGCCTCCCTCAACTCTGCTTCATTGAAAAGGTGTTGATGGCAAATGATCCCAGAAAGGGTGGAATCTTAAGTCTGATGCATTTAACCCAGATCTTACTGAAGGATATAGGTAAAGGTAAAGGTTTCCCCTGACGTTAAGTCCAGTCATGTCTGACTCTGGGGGTTGGTGCTCATCTCCATTTCTAAGCCGAAGAGCCGGCGTTGTCCGTAGACACCTCCAAGATCATGTGGCCGGCATGACTGCATGGAGCGCCGTTACCTTCCCACCTGAGTGGTACCTATTGATCTACTCACATTGGCATGTTTTCGAATTGCTAGGTTGGCAGAAGCTGGAGCTAATTGCGGGCACTCACTCCGCTTCCGGGAATTGAACCTGGGACCTTTCGGTCTGCAAGTTCAGCAGCTCAGTGCTTTAACACACTGCGCCACCGGGGTTCAATTTAGACTTAAATGGCAATAAATAAGCAGTTTACTTTCTACACACTTAAGAAACTGCTACTGATGCTATCCTTCACATGAGGCAAGCTTCAAATGTGAGGTAGAGGACATATCTTACCTTTTCTAAAGCGGCCATAAAATGAGGAGGTAATTTATATCTTTTCAAAGAATGGCTCCCATTGAAATAAGTGTTCAAAAAGGGTGCCTGCCTCAACTCTGCTTCATTGAAAAAGTGTTGATGGCAAATGATCCCAGAAAGGGTTGTTTCTTAAGTCTGATGCATTTAACCCAGATCTTATTGAAGGATATAAGGAGAAATTATGCCAGAAAGGATGGGAGGCCTCCCGGCTTTCCATAAGGAAAGATGTGTTGAGTCAGCTTAAAAAGGCTTCCACTCATGTGATGCGGGGGAAGCCAGGACAGTGCAGGCTACCTCTGGCAACATGAAACCCAGGTGGTGGAAAGAAGGAAGAGTGGAGGGAGGAATAGAAAGGTAAAAGATAAAGGTTTCCCCTGACGTTAAGTCCAGTCGTGACTGACTCTGGGGGTTGGTGCTCATCTCCATTTCTAAACTGAAGAGCCGGCGTTGTCCATAGACACCTCCAAGGTCATGTGGCTGGCATGACTGCATGGAGTGCCGTTACCTTCCCGTCGGAGCGGTACCTATTGATCTACTCACATTTGCATGTTTTCGAACTGCTAGGTTGGCAGAAGCTGGGGCTAACAGCGGGCGCTCATGCCGCTCCCGGGATTTGAACCTGGGACCTTTTGGTCCGCAAGTTCAGCAGCTCAGTGCTTTAATACACTGTGCCACCAGGGGCCCCTTGGAATAGAGAAGTCTCCTTTAAAACCTGAACCTAGTTGGCTTGAGGTTTGAAGCAGCTTAGGAAAGAAGGGCGAGTGAAGGAGAAATAGCTGGGTCCCCCTTTTTAAAGCCTGAAACCAGCTGGCTTACTGAGGCTTAGGCTTCCCTCTGTGTAATGAGGGGAAAGCCTGGATGGTGCAAGGTGTGATGCAGGTATCACTGGCAGCATGTGTGAAGAGGTTCAAGGAGAAAGGATCCCAGAAATGATGGTTTCTTAAGACTGATGCCCTAAAAATGACGAAAAGGGAAGCTTGTAAGTTCCCCATTGCCGCCAATGTGCCGGATCTTTCGATTGCCAAATCAAAAAATGATTTTTTTTTCCTTACTGAATTTGGGAAGCCCCTGAAAAACAGATCTGGGGCACATCCAGACAGCCCCTTAAAAGTGGGAGCTCCCATGTTTTCCTGTAGGGTGTCCAATGCAGGAAAGATTTACTTTGTGCAGAGGTAATTTGTTAGTGAGAAAGACGTGGGTCATCTGGAAAGACCCATGTCTTTCCTGCTGTGGGCGTAGTCTGGACTGCCCCCTAAGAAGTCCTGGGACTTCTGAGGGGGCCGTCCACACAGCACTCTCATGTTTTCTGGTCTCTATGAGGCCGGAATATCAGAGAGGGCTCTAATCCCCTCCCCCAAACCTCTTAAAATGTGTGTGTGGGGGGGGGGGGGAGTAAAATAACTTACCCATCCACCATTAAAGTGCTGCCGGCCCTCTCTTAGCATGTAGGAATAACATGTCGGGAAAAACGAGGGAAGGAGGAAAATCGCTTCTGCCGCATTTTTCCTGGCGTGTAGGAATGACATGCCAGGATAGGGCCAGCAGCACTATAATGGTGGCTGGGTAAGTTCTTCCTCCCCTCCGTTTTTAAGGGGTTTTGTGGAGGGGGTGTGAATGTCTTCTTGTCTGCCCGGAAAAATATGAGAGGGCATGTGGACACCTCCCCACACACAGAAAAGCACGTTCTTTCTGGGGTGTGTGCTGACTAGAACCTGGGTGGAATCACATTTTTAAAACACAATTTCTCCCAGGTTAAAGGGCTGTGTGGAACCACCCTGAGGATCCACCAAAATCCAGATACTGAAAACAGAAGAGGGTTTAACCAAATTGCACACTCCTAATGTCTAGGGCAGGGGTCCCCAAACTATGCCCCGGGGGCCACATGCCATTTATCCAGCCCCCACAGCACAAAGGCTGAAGGGGGTTGGGCTAAATGGCCCAAGGAGTCTCTTCCAACCCTCTTTGTTGTTGTTGTTGTTGTTGTTGTTGTTGTTGTTGTTGTTGTTGTTGTTGTTAACATTGAGGCTGGGAGGCCACCTGTCAGGGGTGCTTTGCTTGTGCACAAAGGCAGAAAGGGGTTGGGCCAAATATTATTATTATTATTATTATTATTATTATTATTATTATTATTATTGCTTGGTGGCCACCTGGCCAACTATAGTCCGGCCCTCCAACGGCTTGAGGGATCATGAACTGGCCCCCAGTTTTAAAAGTTTGGGGACCCCTGGTCTAGGGGCTACCCCAGAGCTCACAACAGGCATATAGGAAGTTGGAAGTAAAGTGGTAAGACATGAGTTTTAACCTGGTTTGGGAGAGAAGGGCACACCCTTCCATTCTGCTTGTTAAACTGAATTACTGTGTGGTGAAATGATGTATGTCTAAAACATATGTTACCAACATGACATGTTGGGAAACTTCAGTTAGGGAGTGCTAATGCATATTGGCAGACCCCAATGTCCATTGGGATTTCTTGCTGATATTCTCTTATGTATCTTCAAAATTTACTAAGAGTTTCTTATAACGTAAGTATAGTACAAGCCCCATATTAATGGGGGATAGCACAAATAATAACAACCATATTCAATTGAAGGTCTTCCAGCCTAAAGGTACCATACTGTCCTGCTGAAGAACTTAAAATGTCTAGCAAAATTTTGTAGAACATAGATAAATGAAACTTTAGGTACTGACCCCATGGATACAAGGGTTGTACTGTATATGTAAAATTACATAATGATGACCATGATGAAGTTCCATAACTTAGACCACAGTGTTTTAATCTGGGTGTATTTTAAGGAGCCCCGATGGTAAAGTGTGTTAAAACACTGAGCTACTGAACTTGCAGACCGAAAGGTCCCAGGTTCAAATCCTGGGAGCGGAGTGAGCACCCGCTGTTAGCTCCAGCTTCTGCCAACCTAGCAGTTCGAAAACATGCCAATGTGAGTAGATCAATAGGTACCGCTCCAGCAGGAAGGTAACGGCGCTCCATGCAGTCATGACCTTGGAGGTGTCTATGTACAATGCCGGCTCTTCGGCTTAGAAATGGAGATGAGCACCAACCCCCAGAGTCAGACATGAGTGTACTTAACGTCAGGGGAAACCTTTACCTTTACCTTTTATTTTTTCATGGTTTAATCTTGTTTTAACTTTTGTATTTAATGGATTGATGTCTTTTTTACTTGTTGTAAGCTATTCTAAGTCCCAATCTAGGGAAAAATAGAATAATAACAAACAGAATAATAATCATCATCATCATCGTCGTGATTTTATTGTTATTATCTCTGGTCACTAAATGTAAGAGTTATATACATGAATAATTTCCAAAGTATCACTCTGTATAATGTTAGAACTGAAGAAAAATAAGGGGGAAGAATTCTTTATTGTTAGCGCAATGTCCTCACTTTGCCTCCCCCCATAGCTGTATCCTAAGGCAGTGGTTCTCAATCTCTTTTGGCCTTTAACTCCCAGAAATCCTAACAGCTGGTAAATTGGCTGGGATTTCTGGGAGTTAACCTGAGGACCCACAGGTAAAGAACCATTGTCCTAAGGGAATATCCCTTTCTTACCCAAATGCAAATTCAGTCTGTTGGGGTTTTCCTGCTTCTCAGTACAAAAATTATCCTTCTGGAGATTCTTTTAGCTCTGAGTGGATTGAGCTTTCTCAGTGAAAAAAACGTACCAGAAACAAAGTAAAACTGTTCACACACTTTGTATTTTTAAAAGCCTTTTTGTTTCTTTTTTTGGAATAAAAAAACCAGCAAAACCCCAACATTAAATGTTTTGGTTCAGGGTTCATTTCCTCTCCTCTCTTTTGCCACACATATTCATAAAAGTTACAAGAGAGCAAGAGGAACTAGAGCTGGATCACAGCAAAGGAATCCGGGACGTTTGGGGTACTGCTGGGCAAATTCCTCTTTAAAAAGCAAGCATCTCTTTTATGCCTAGATCAAGTGAACTTGGCAGAGGCAAAGTCATTGATGCTAACAGTGTGTGACAGGAAACAAGGCCATGTGACTCCTATGTTTTGTAAGCCTAGCCCTTGTGTAAGATTACGGTACATTCTTTTCCAGCGACTCTCTCAGAAATTTGAACTTTTAATTAAAAGGCAACATTGAAGCATGTCCAATTCTGGCAGCCTTAAAAGCGGCTCGTTCCTTCCCTGATTAAAATGCATCTTGAGTCAGCATGTGACGGGATGCTTGTATAATTGGCTTCATTGTCCATTATGTATGTGCTCACATATATAATGGAGATACATAACAGATCCCGGAGAATAGCACCAAAACTTTTTTTCCGTAAAGAAGCTTACAAGTAGCTAAAACTCAGTCATGTGATTTCCACCTTCCCCTTCACTGTACCTCTGGTGCTTTCTCTCTGTTACTCCACATGCATGCTTACGCTCAAAATACAAACTCAAACACAGTGAAAATGTTGCAAAACAGGTGTGTGTTTCACTTAACAGAAGGAGAAGAAAATGAGCTACACGTTGATGCTTCTTTTTGGAAGATTAGAAACAGCATTGTAATTGGTATTACCTTCTAGAAGCTAGAATCATGAAGAAGGATTTGATACAGGATGACTGAAAATGAGACTAAAATCTTCCCAGGTGCATTAGTACGACTCACCATCTTCTCTTCAAGGTAAGAAAGCACAGCCAGTGCTTTCACTGATAGATGCCTCAATACAAAAGCATCCATGCAGCAAAATGCCACATTTAAAGGAGATACTGACATATAATTATCTACTGTACACATAATAGTTTAATATCAATAATTCAGTGATAACGCTCAGTTTCTCATAAATTGGAAAGCCTGCAACAGTGCCGGTTTATCAGCATGATCACTATTATTAACATACTTCTATATGCATTGAATGTTGATTAAATCATTTTTCCACTAATTGTTGCTACTGTTTATTACTGCATGTGTAAGTGTGGTACTATTGGGACTTGTACTTGGAAGCCAAGCAATACCAAACCTCACTCAAATGCAGTTCATGTAGCCATTAGAATACGTTGGTTAGACATAACAAATGTATTCCAAGGCCCCTTCCACACCGCTGTATAAAATCCCACATTATCTGCTTTGAACTGGATTATATGGCAATGTGGACTCACATAACCCAGTTCAATGCAGATATTGTGGATTATCTGCCTTGATATTCTTGATATGGCTGTGTGGAAGGGCCTCAAGGTAAAAACAAGTAGAACTGATGATGTGACATTATAAGACATGGCCTACACATATAAGAGTGCACATACATAAAGCTACATGACAAGGTTTTATTTGTACAACAACAACAATAACAACAACAATAATAAAAAGAGACAGAAGGCCTGATCCTTGCAGCCCAGGAGCAAGCCATCAGAACAAATGCAATTAAGGCCAAGATCGAAAAATCAGCTGATGACCCAAAATGCAGACTGTGCAAGGAAGATGATGAAACCATTGATCATATCCTCAGCTGCTGTAAGAAAATTGCACAGACAGACTACAAACAGAGGTACAACTATGTGGCCCAAATGATTCATTGGAACTTATGCCTCAAGTACCACCTCCCAGCAGTAAAAAACTGGTGGGATCACAAACCTGCAAAGGTATTGGAAAATGAACACGCAAAGATACTGTGGGACTTCCAAATACAGTTCTGGAACACAACACACCAGACATCACAGTTGTGGAAAGGAAAAAGGTTTGGATCATTGATGTCGCCATACTAGGTGACAGTCGCATTGACGAAAAACAACAGGAAAAACTCAGCCGCTATCAGGACCTCAAGATTGAATTTCAAAGACTCTGGCAGAAACCAGTACAGGTGGTCCCGGTGGTGATCGGCACATTGGGTGCCGTACTAAAAGATCTCAGCCAGCATTTGGAAACAATAGACATTGACAAAGTTACGATCTGTCAACTGCAAAAGGGCACCCTACTGGGATCTGCGCGCATCACCTGAAAATACATCACACAGTCCTAAACACTTGGGAAGTGTTCGACTTGTGATTTTGTGATACGAAATCCACCATATCTATCTTGTTTGCTGTGTCATACAATGTCATTGTGTCAAGAATAATAATAATAATAATAATAATAATAATAATAATAATAATAATAATAATAATAATAAAAAAAAATAATCTTTAAATCTTTATTTATATACAGTAGGTAGAGTTCAGACTGTCAGAATAGCTTCAGCCCCATGCAATCTGTGACACAAACATATGCTTTCCTAGCGCCCTTCCATACAGCCAAATAACCCAGAATATCAAGACAGAAAATCCCACAATATCTGCTTTGAGCTGGGTTATCTGAGTCCACCCTGCCATATATTCCAGCTCAGAGCGGAAAATGTGGGATTTTATTCAGCTGTGTGGAAGGGACACGAATGTGCTTGCAATTTATGCAAAGACCTCACAAAGGTGCTGGAAGTATGAAACATCACCACTAATGTGAGGCCCATATATACTGGCCCTTTTTTCTTTATAGTTACATTTTCAGTATTCTGTATTCTGATTTTCATCCAGTAAGCTGAAGGCAGCATATGCTTAACTCTTCCTTTCCCTTTTATCATAGTAAGTTAGGCTAAGAGAAGGCCCACAGTCATCCAGTGTCACTCATCCCTTAACCTCAATCTGGATCTATTTCCAAATTCCAGTCTCACCACTACACCATACTGACCTCTGACTCACTGTAAGAACCTAGATAACAGAGAAAACATAAAGAGGTCCAATATGAAACCAGATCAAGTAATCATGAAGGGTGTTTCTATTCAGTCCTTACAAACTGAGAGACCATCCAATGTAACATTGATATCTGCCAGAATTAAAAGCAAGCCACATATTGTTCTGTGTCAGAAAGGAATGTGGCTATTTGTTCAGTCCCACCATAAATACTACAGGTATAGCTACTACTGAAATGGCAGACTAGGAGCCCCCATACAGCTCTACATCCCAGAATGTCAATGCAGAAAATCCCACATTATCTGCTTTGAACTGGGATCTATGACAGTGTGGACTCAGATAACCCAGTTCAAAGCAGATATTGTGAGATTTTCTGTCTTGATATTCTGGGATTTAGGGCTATGTGGAAGGGCCCTAAAAGTAAAAACAGGATTCTGTTGATACACAAGAAATGGGAAGAACTGAAAGGTGAGGGATGGCCATAAAGCACTCTGGGGCCCCTTCCACACAGCTGTATAAAATCCACATTGAACTGGATTATATGGCAGTGTGGACTCAGTTCAAACAGAGCCAGTCCAACGATGAGGCTAATTAAGCGGTTGCTTGGGGCACAAAACATACGGGGCGCAGTCGAGACTGCTTTTTCTGTTGATTTGTTGTAAAACATGATGTTTTGGTGCTTAATTTGTAAAATCTTAATGTAATTTGATGTTTAATAGGCTTTTCCTTAATCCCTCTTTCTTATCCAACATTTCCACTTATCCAACGCTTTTATTTTTCAGTGATTGGTTTGGGGGGGGGGGGGCGCCAAAATTCTGTTCACCTACACTTGAAAAATACCTAGGGCTGGCTCTTTCAAAGCAGATATTGTGGATTATCTGCCTTGATATTCTGGGTTATATGGCTGTGGGTCCTTCCAGACAGGTCCGATATCCTAGGATTTGATCCTAGGTTTTCTGTTTATCCTAGATTATCTGGCAGTGCAGACTCATATAATCCAGTTTAAAGCAGAAAACCTGGGATCAGATCCTGGGATATAGGGCCTGTCTGGAAGGACACTTAGTAGGTGCTTTAAGAGGTTGTTGCATCCTCAGTTCAGGACTTAGGGCTCTTCCACACAGCCCTATATCCCAGAATATCAAGGCAGAAAATCCCACAATATCTGTGTTGAACTGAGTCCATACTCAAATAATGTGGGATTTTCTGCCTTGATATTCTGAGATATAGGGCTATGTGGAAGGGCCCCAGATAAGTCTTGAATTTAATAACTGCAAACTTCATCACTCCCTCCTCCATGTGGAAAAAGTGAGTGAGAGTATTGCTGAGCCTTTGACTGAACCAGAAGCTAAAACCATAAGACGGGAAACAAGTGGCATAAGGGAGTAGATCCATTTCTTGAATATTGGGTATATGGCCATACCTAATATCATGCAGCCTGCGACTATTCTCTATCTAATATAAATAGTAAAAAGTAAAGGTTTCCCCTGACGTTAAGTCCAGTCTGGGGGTTGGTGCTCATCTCCATTTCTAAGCCAAAGAGCCGGCGTTGTCCGTAGACACTTCCAAGGTCATGTGGCCAGCATGACTGCATGGAGCGCTGTTACCTTCCCGCCAGAGCGGTACCTATTGATCTACTCACGTTGGCATGTTTTCGAACTGCTAGGTTGGCAGAAGCTGGAGCAACAGCGGGCGCTCACTGCGCTCCTGGGATCTTTCGGTCTTCAAGTTCAGCAGCACAGTGCTTTAACACACTTCGCCACCAGGGCTCCTGATGTCTAATATAAATAGTACAGTAGAGTCTCACTTATCCAACATAAACGGGCCAGCAGAACGTTGGATAAGTGAATATGTTGGATAATAAGGAGAAGCCTATTAAACACCAAATTAGGTTATGATTTTACAAATTAAGCACCAAAACATCATGTTTTATAACAAATTTGACAGAAAAAGTAGTTCAATATGCAGTAATACTACGTAGTAATTACTGTATTTACGAATTTAGCACCAAAATATCACGATGTATTGAAAACATTGACTACAAAAAATGTGTTGGATAATCCAGAACGTTGGATAAGCGAGACTCTACTGTATATGATAATATAACTAGAAAACATCGGAAATAGTGTATATAGTTGCCTTGACTCTTGATCTCCCAATATGTTAAAAGAATAGTACACAGAGCATTGGTGAGGGTCTACCTACCACAGTGACTACTGCAAATCCTTCCCACCATTAGTACACCTTAGAGTAACTTTCTACTGCCTCACAGGCATGACATGATTCACCAACATTAGTCTGTCACTTTGGTCCAGTTTAGAATTCATCCACTTGGTTTGAAATTCATGAGTGAACATAATGAGTGAACTGATGTAGCGCTTAAGTGAGTATCCTTGTTTGAAACTATTTGTTTGAAGTTTTGAAAAATCAAAAATACTGACGTATAGAGACTTGTGTACTGTTTTGAGCGTGACTGGCTAGCACTGAGACATCTGCCTTTCTGATCACAGCAGGATGTCAGGAAACGCTCTGAAAGTGTGCTAATTTCAGCCAGTTGCGTGCAAGGAACAGGCCAGCCACCAGCTTCACAAAGGACTTCCTAACAAATCATTCTGCTGCAGGGCAGTCATGAAAGTAATGCAATCTGAAAATTGATAAGAGGCCGTTAGCGGTGTCATTAAAGACCAAAACATGTTACCAGACTGGGGTAGTTAAGATATACCCATTGACCCAGACTTCTCAGCAGGAGGGTGAAGAAAGAACATGATACTTTCAACAAGACTAAAACAAAGAATTAGACAGCACTGGTGTCCTTAAGGGTAGAGTCACAGCTGTAGCTTGACCAAGACCAAGCTGTGCTTCTCATCTCCTTTTGTCTCCTGAAGAGACAAAGCTCCTTCTTGCATTCTTAGGCCTGGTTCTGAGGTTAGAGGCCTTCCAAACATATAACTTTATAGTGCATGGGACCTTTTGTGGCCTAGTTCACGGATTAGCAATTGTATGTTTGAGGGGGGGATGCAGGTTGTACGTGCATTGCACCAGGTGATACCATCAAAGGGGTGACATTAACATAACTATCTATAATATAGTTGTGCAGTGTTTTGGCAGAATTGTATTTTGATATAACCCCCAAAAATTGGGTTGTTGTGTAGCTTCTGGACTGTATGGCCATGTTCTAGCACATGGCCATACAGCCCGGAAACCACACAACATCCAATGATTCCGGCCATAAAAGTCTTCAACAATACACACAAACATTGTTTGTAAGCCCAGCTAACATGTACTGTTTTAATATTCCCACAAAGCCAAAATACTATACTAATTTGTTTTTAACTTTCTAATATTCTAACACATGGCCATACAGCCTGGAAATCACACAACACCTAATGATTCTGGCCGTAAAATCCTTCAACAATACACTCCAGTCAAAGCTGGCATTATTGCCCAATTGCAATAACACTTTGAATCACATGTTTTCATCTGTATATCGTTGATTTTGTCAAACCTTCTAATATGGTATTGTGGTCTGGTCTGGCCTGGAAGGAAGTCCATGAAGGCGACACCATAGGAGCCTGGATAATTATACCGCCTCATTCTGATGCTTTCGGGTTTCTGGTAAGTCTCATTGTGATATTTCTACCCATATTTGGTTAACTGGAATGGCATTACATCATTTCCACTTTCCTTTCAATCATTTGAATGGGTGATCTTATTGGTTTGGAGTCCCTTCTAAGAATAAGAACACCACTTAAAATATTTTCCATTTTTGAAACAGTTTTTTTTTTTCAGTAGAAAAAATTGGATGGGCAGGGGAAGTTGTGGAATCAATCCAGGTCCATAGCACCACATTGGATTCTAAAGGGCATGGAGGCTATGGATTTACCATTCCTGGCCTAATTGCACTCACATAATGATGCTATTTATGAGTCCAGAATGTTCATTTTAGAGACATCAGGTCAATAGTTGCACATTTGCAGCCACTTTTTAAATAATTACTCCAATCATAAACAAACATTACAGGGGCCACATGAACAATCCCTTCACGTGGAACTTGAACTAGAGTAAACTATGCACTAGAGTAAACTCTGAGTTTACATCCTATCAGGTATGATGTCTTATTGATAACATGCAATATATGTTATAGTATAGTATAGTATAGGTAATGAGTTTGGCTATTAGAAGTTCATAGATGAGCTGGAGACTGTGTGGACACCTAGACCATTTTGTTGCAGTCCTCCTATTTATTTATATATATACAGGTTGGGTATCTTTTATCTGAAATGCTTAGGACCAGAAGTATTTCGGATTTTGGGCCGGGGGGCCGGGGGCGGGTCCAGATTTTGGAAAAACCCTCATTTGTTTATACATATATAACGAGAATCTTGGAGATGGGATTCAAGTTTAAACATGAAATTCAGTAAAGTTTCACATATACTTTACACACATAGCTTGAAGGCAATTGTATACAATATTTCTTTTTTTAAAATTAATTTTTATTAGTAATAAATTTAAAGATAAAAATAAAATAAAAAATACATGGCAAGTGGGAGAACAATATGGGTAGAGAGAAAGAAAGCAAGCAAGCAAGCAAGCAAGCAAGCAAGCAAGCAAGAAAGAAAGAAAGAAAGAAAGAAGAAAAAATGAAAGTAAGAACAAGGGGAGAAAAAAAAAGGTATGTGGGAAGGGTTGACTTCCATCTAATCCTTGGTGTTTGTATTGTGACTTTCTGTATTTTAGTAATTTATAGTCCAAACCGTCTTCTTCCCCTTTATCTCTAATATTTTCTTGTTGTTCTTGTCATTTCAAATTATAAGCTCCATTTTAAGTTGATTAAAATATTCTTTTACCGTGTCCCAGTTTGTTTGTTTTTTCGGTAATCCTTGGTTCGCAGAAAGCCAGTACGTTAATTTATCCATATTCATTATTTCTAAGACTTTATTTTGCCATTCTTCTCTTTTCGGTATTTCTTTTGATCTCCACTTCTTCGCATATGTTATTCTGGCTGCTATTGTCAGGTGGTTAAATAGAATTTCTTTGTCTTTGTCTTTATCCAGATCCAACATTCCTAGCAAGAAATATTCTGGCTACTTTTTAATGTTAGTCTTTAATATTTTTTGTATTTCTCCGTGTATATCTTTCCAAAAATTTTTAGCTTTTGGGCAGGTCCACCATGTATGAAAAAAAGTACCTACCTGTTGTTCACATTTCCAACATTTGTTGGAAACATTTTTGTAAAATTTTGAAATTTTTTGTGGTGTAATATACCATCTATATATCATTTTATACCAGTTCTCTCTTAAGTCGAATGCATATGTGTATTTGATTCTCTGATTCCAAATCTTTTCCCATTTTTCTAATTTTATTGGGTGTCCAATATTCTCTGCCCATTTAATCATACACTCTTTGATTTGCTCTGTTTCTGTAGTCCATTCTAATAATCTTTTGTATATTTTGGTAATTATTTTATTTTCAGATTTCATTATATTGTCCCAAAAAGAATCCTTTTCTGGGAAGCCTTTCTCTTTGTCTATTTTGTAAAATTCTTTGGTTTGTATATAGTAATATTTCTTAATAATTTTGTGTATTAAATATATTGTATACGTTAAAAAACACAAAGCAAAAATGTTACTATTTTAGCCACCAATGTGGACAATTTTGGATTTTGGAGTATTTTAGTTGTTAACATTCTGGATAAGGGGTGCTCAACCTGTAATTTTATTTAAATTTGTTTCACGTCATGTAAATTAGCACAAACAAACTTTATCTTCTGTTAGCATCTCTCATATTTATGCATTTCCACATTTTGGCACAATATATTAGCAACTACAGTAATGAAGCATTCTTAGTTCAAAATCCACAGGAACTTCTCCATTTAACTTCTTTTGAAAATTGTTGCTGATATCCCCCTAAAATTATTATTTGTAGTATGGATACTAACAGGCAATTGAAATATGAATTAAATTAATTTAAATTCATATTAGATGTTTGTCTTATATAGAGGAAATGGAGAACTAGCAGAATATGGAAATAGGCACTTCCCATTATATATTCAAGAGGCTGTCAACATTTTTCAAGCAGTTCAGTTGTATTGAGCAGCACCAACACTGAGCAGAAATGACAAGCCTTCATCTGTCACTAAATCTTAAAAGGAGCACAAGTTTGTTTATCAAAAGAAAACATGCTGGAGTCTGCAAATTGTTCAGTGCAGATGAAGTCACCTTGGAAGTGCCTGAGGAGCCGGAGGGCCCTGGCAAATTTGCATATGTGTAATGAACTTAATTTGCCTAACGAAGAGGCACGGCATTGTGGGAGGTCAACATCTTGCAGGTCTGCAATGCTGCTCATGCATTTTGCAATGTTAGACAAAAAGGCAAGAATTCTTGGTCCCAGAGGACTTTTCAAAGGTGTGCCTATAGGAATATCTGCTGGAATAAGAAAAAGAGCATGGAAGATTATATATTTGTGTGTGTGTGTGTGTGTATGTGTGCACCAAACGTGAACAGTACAGTCCATAGCAAGGAGATATTTGAAAGTTGTGTCATGACCTCTCAAGAAATTATTGATGCCACTTTGTCATTTATTATCATTGCTTTGTATTTTCTATGCCCAACCATCATTCTCAGTGCTATCAAAAATACTCAGTTAATTAGGATTAAAGAACCATCATTACTCACCAGAAATCTCTGTGTGCATCATGTAGACAGCCAGTGCTGAATTTGGAGAATGTTTTTTTTTAAAACTAGTGTAGACAAGCCTAATGTGTACTACGAATTGGAATTACCGTATATACTCGAGAATATAAGCCGAGACACCTAATTTTACCACAAAAAAACTGGGAAAACATTGACTCCAGTATAAGCCGAGGTTGGGTAAATTTCAGAAATAAAAATAGAGACCAATAAAATTACATTAATTGAGGCAGCAGTAGGTGAAATGTTTTTGAATATTTACATAAAGCTCAAATTTAAGATAACACTGTCCAACTTTGATCAAATCATTATTCTCCTCTTCTTCAATGTAAATGTGCTTATGTATCCTTTTAATAATAATAGAGTAAAATAATACATATAATAATAATGATAATAATAATAATAATAATAATAATAATAAATACAGGAAAATAATACATGTAATAAATAAATTACATAATAATACATAATAATAAATAGAGTAAAATGATAAATATAATAATAATATCAGGGTGAAATAATAAATGTAGTAGTAATAATAATAAATATAGAGTAAAATAAATGTAATAGTAGCAACAATAATAGAGAAAAATAACAAATGTAATAATACCAATAATAATAGAGAAAAATAATAAATGTACCATATATTATTGAGTATAAGCTGACCCAAATATAAGCCAATCAGGACCCTCACCCGAGGGGGGCTTTTTCAGTCTTAAAAAAAGTGCTGAAAAACTAGGCTTATACTCAAGTATATACAGTAACTTTCCTCTGACATCCAGATTCTCTCTGCCCTCAACCTGGTTTCTATCAGCGTTCCCAACAGATTGCATCCATAACGTTTATATAAAAGTCCTGGGAATCATATAGGGTGTCTTCGCAACTCCATCCCCTTTAACTCAGCTTGCAAAACTCCAGCTTCTCCTAACTCTATAGCAGTGGTTCTCAACCTGGGGTCCGCAGATGTTTCTGGCCTTCAACTCCTAGAAATCCTAACATCTGGTAAACTGGCTGGGATTTTTGGGAGATGTAGGCTATCTCCCAAAAGACTGCTCTATAGGAATAAATTCTCAGGCCTTCATCAGTTAGCTGTATACCATTTCAACCCTAATAATTTTAGTCGAACACATTTAATATGTTGTAAAAGTGTTGAATGTTTTATGTCATGTTTTATTTAAGCTGTTATTTTCATAATTTTTATTGAGTTTCTTTTGGCATTGAATGTTTGCCACTGTGTTTTATATTGCTGGAAGCCACCCTGAGTCCCTTCGGGGAAATAGGGTGGGTCATAACTAAAGCATTATTATTATTATTATTATTATTATTATTATTATTATTATTATTATTACTCTTTGCAATCCTGGTAGCACCACTTCCCATTTCTTATCTAGACCCACTTCTGCCCTTTGCAAGCACTGAGCAGCTCCATCCTTTAAAAATACAACTAAAATAGATATATATTTAATAGCCCTGTTGCTGAAATTTTTATGAAGCTCTCATTGAACATTTGAAGGACATTGCTAAAAACAAACAAACAAAAACGTGCAGAAAAATAACTGATCAGTGTTGCTTTTGAACCAAATCAAAATTCTTATAAAGTAACCAGGTATTTGGTGGCTGCTTCCAGAAGCTGAAGGAAAT
Source organism: Anolis carolinensis (assembly GCF_035594765.1). NCBI lineage: Eukaryota > Metazoa > Chordata > Lepidosauria > Squamata > Anolidae > Anolis > Anolis carolinensis. Next base: position 130,742,971 of record NC_085845.1, on the reverse strand, counting down.
GTCTGTTGAAGCTAAATACATTAGATTGCAAAGAGGCTATGCCACTGAGTGATTATAATCCATTATCATAAATCCATAGAGGAAGCTTACTGATTTTAGTTCTCTGATAACTGCATAATATATTGTATAGAACCAAGCTATGCTTTGCAGTCATGGAAGCAGTAATAAGGAAAAGCTGCTACTTCTGAGTAGACATGTATAAAACTGTGCTAAGCTTTGTATGCTTGGTGGGAGAATGTCCAAATGATTAAAATCTATATATATAAAAGAGTGATGGCATCATGGCGACCCACAAAACAACAAAACTACAGGCCCCCCAACCTCGAAATTTGACAATAAAACCCCTCATCCATGCCTCTAGGTTGATACAACAAAAAGAAAAGAAAAATAAAGTCCTAATTAGAGGGAGAGGAATGATTGCTTTTATCCAATTGCTGCCAGTTAGAAGGCTAAGCTCCTCCAACTTGGTCTCCTAGCAACCCAATAAAAAATAATAAAAAACACTAAAAATAATTAAAAACACTAAAAAATTAATGTAATGAAATACTATAATAACAGAAAATAACTAAAAATAATACAAGAATATAATAAAATATAATAAATAAAAAGATAACGTACAATACAAATAATTTAAAAATACAAATAACGTCAAATAAAAATTACACAACAATTTTTAACCAATACCACCACCACTTTGCCACAGCAACGCGTGGCCGGGCACAGCTAGTGTACATTTAAATATGACCTTGCAGGGCATACGTTCTTGAATTTACAGTGGAAACAAAAAAAGTGGCTTCTAGTGAACCCTCTTGGGTAGGTGAATCCACAAATACCATCACACAGGTATGAATTAAAAAATCTCAGCTGTGCTATATATTGTTATTCTCTTGGGATCTTCTGCACTATGACAATATGCTTTATGATTTTTTCTTTGCAATGCCTCATGATTGTTTTAATAATGGTAATAGCTGACATTCTAGATATTTTATAGTTGACATGTTGTGGAGTGGTGACTCTTGCTCCATGTTTTAGCCCAAACATGAAAGAAATTGATGAAAATGCTGAACCTTGTCCTCAGAATAGTTTCAGCATCTTGGGCAGTTAATATAAAGTTCAGACGTATGCCTTACAATGAGTGCTGTACTGACATGGAAGCCACTAACCACCATGGGATGAACCTGTATGAAAAACGTAGTCATTAGATTCCCTCTCCATCCAGAAGCCCAGAATGGTACAATCTTGAAAACGATTAACCATGTAATCAGATTCTACCATTTGTTTATATCAAAGCAAAGTTGCACCAAAAGCCTAACAGGGCATCGCATTGCTACAGATGTGAACTCCAGGCTGGGAAGGGTGAGGCAGATAAATTTAGGGGATAAGCATCTTTCCTGTTTTGTAAAAAGACATTTTCCCCCAAAAAAACAACTGAGATAAAATGTACAATGGAATATTTTCATTTAGGATAAAGGAAAAAATATTTTCATTGCCTTGACTCAGTTCTTTTTTGGAAACCAAATGCTTTATGTATACTTAGCACTCTGAAAGTCTAGAGGAAGCAAAATAACATTATTTGATTTAGCAATGCAGCTCATTTCTTCTGTATTTATTGCAAAAGCAAACAGGTTCATTATTGTTTTGAACCTTGTAGTTGTACCTATACCAATAAAATAACAATTAACAAGTAAATGCAATTTGTAAATAATTTGATTTTTTAAACTATATCAGACAGGATACTTTTATGCCAAGCCAAATAAAGCACTTTACAATCTATAAAGGATGCATTTTCCCCATTTTTCTTAAAACATCAGAAAGGGATAGTTTCCTTCATGGCTTCTAATATTTCTGGAAATTGTACAAGGAAGAAAGTGCGAAGTCAAGCTGAATATTAAAAAAAAATAATGCCCACAGGTAATTTACTGAACTTTAAAGTAGATGGTGAAGACACTGAAATCAATTTAAGATTTGCCATATCTTGTCCCATTCATTCATCAGAATAGAGACTTCAGTCAAAAAATCAGAAGAAAGCTTTTGGAAGGCTGCTATGAAGGAACTAGCGAAGATTCTGGGGTATCAAGATATATCATGAATATATCATGAAGTCAGGATTTTCCACACCTTCATATTTCCCATTTCTATGTATGATTGTGAAACCTTGACAGCCAAGAAAGCTGATAGAAAAAAATCTACATTGAAATGTGCTACTAGTACTGTGAATTGCTAAAAAGACAAATCCGTGAGTCCAAGAACGAATGAAGCCTAAATTCTCCCTAGAAGCAAAACAGATTACCGTATATACTCAAATATAAGCCGACCCGAATATAAGCCGAGGCATCTAATTTTACCACAAAAAAACTGGGAAATCATTGACTCAAGTATAAGCCGAGGGTGGGAAATTTCAGAAATAAAAATAGATACCAAAAAAATTACATTAAGTGAGGCATCAGTAGGTTAAATCTTTTTGAATATTTACATCAAGCTCTAATTTAAGATAAGGTTGTCTAACTCTGATTAAATCATTATTCTCATCTTCAATGTAAATGTGCTTATGTATCCTTTTAATAATAATAGAGTAAAATAATACATGTAATAATAATAATAAATACAGGGAAATAATACATGTAATAATAAATAGAGTAAAATAATAAATGTAATAATAATAATAATAATAATAATAATAATAATATCAGAGTGAAATAATAAATATAATAATAATAATAATAATAATAGAGTAAAATAAATGTAATAGTAGCAACCATAATAGAGTACAATAATAAATGCAATAATAAAAGAGTAAAATAATAAATGTAATAATACCAATAATAATAGAGAAAAATAATAAATGTACCATATATTCTCGAGTATAAGCTGACCCAAATATAAGTCAACCAGGATCCTCACCCGAGTATAAGCCGAGGGGGGCTTTTTTAGTCCTAAAAAAAGGCTGAAAAACTAGGCTTATACTCGAGTATATACAGTAATTTGAAACTGCATTACTTTGGACATCATGAGAAGACATTACTTACTAGAAAAGACAACAACTTTTGATCTGAGAAGGCAACAGAAAGAGAGGAAGACTCAATTTCTGATGGTTGGACTTAATAAAGGAAGGTACGGCTGTGACTCTACAAGCCCTGAGCAGAGCTATTGAGGACAGGCTCACTTGATGTCTCCCATTCATGGGGTTACCATAGGTCAAAGTTTATAGTAATTTCAGTTAGGACCACGGTTAAAGAATCTGTGCTAAACCAGATCAGCCAGGACAGAGAAATTAACTCACAAGGTTGAAGACAAGTCATAGAGGTTTAATACAATTCAGCCAAAAAGGATGCAAGTACAAGCAATTTGCTTCAAAAGGTACAAGCATAAACATACAGAAAATTGCAGGACATTTGTAACATTTTGACAGCTATTCAAACCTCCTGCTCCCTCCCCTGATTGGTTGGAAAGGAGGCTGGCCAGGATCTGTGCCAGGATTGGCTGGGAGCTTCATTGATGTCAACACCTCCAGATGGGAATTCCAATGGTGGGGTCAATGGCAGCTGGGAATTGGTCAGTTGCAGAGATGCCCCTTGGGAAGATGAAGTCCAGAAGAAGACAATGGTACAGATATGCTGATGAGAGTCCAGGTCTGTGCAATACAAACAAAAAGTACTAAAAGACTAAAAAGACAAAGGTGTTGGTCTGGAGCAATCAAAGGCTCGGTTGACAGTAAAGAAAGTTAATGTATACACATTTTCTAAGCCCCTGCTTCCATGTGAGTGGCAGACTCTCAACCTCAGTTTAAATGGACAAACATCCTGAGTTTATCTTACTAATAAAAAAGATCATTTATCTGTACATGTATACACTTAACTCAATAGTTATCTGGCTTGGGAAATAGCTGGAGGGAAGTGCTCTACTTTTCAGTTCCCAAGAGATTGTCTAAACAGCATCACAGGGAGGTGGCTGTCCTTATGTTGCATTTTGATATATTTTTTAAAAAAGAGTTTATACACGTCATATGAGACATTGATACAGTACACAGCATGAAAAATAAACGTTACACAAAAATAACCAAATTGGTACAATTTATTAAAGGGTCAGACATAATATAATTCATGGGGTACAGCTATTGCTAGGTCCATTCGCAATCTTCCAAAGCTTCGAACTTGTGCAACTCCGGATTTCTGGAAAAGTTTTTAATGAAAAGAAAAAAATGATATATTTACCGTATATACTCGAGTATAAGATGACCAAAATATAAGCCGAGGCACCTAATTTTACCAGAAAAACTGGGAAAACTTATTGATTTGAGTATAAGACGAGGGTGGGAAATGCAGCAGTTATGGGTAAATTTCAAAAATAAAAATAGATATTAATAAAATTGCATTATTTGAGGCATCAGTAGGTTAAATGTTTTTGGCTCGGGCTGTGGCGCAGGCTGGAGAGCAGCTGCAATGAATCACTGCAATGAATCACTCTGACCAGGAGGTCATGAGTTCGAGGCCCGTTTGGAGCCTATGTTTGTCTGTCTTTGTTCTATGTTAAAAGGCATTGAATGTTTGCCTATATGTGTAATGTGATTCGCCCTGAGTCCCCTTCGGGGTGAGAAGAGCGGAATATAAATGCTGTAAATAAATAATAAATAAATAATAAATATTTATATAAAACTGTAAGATAATAATAAGACTTTAATAAGTCAAGACTGTCCAACTCTGAATACCTATATACTCAAGTATAAGCTGTCCTGAATAGAAGCCGGCCAGGACCCTCACTCGAGTATAAGCCTAAAAATGGGCTGAAAAACTAGGCTTATACTCAAGTATATACAGTATTTGTTGTCTCTTGGTGAATTATAAAACCTTCTTGGGGGGGGGGGGGGGGGGCTACCATGGCTGGATGGCAAGTTGACTTGACAGCATTTAACAATAAAGGGTCTCTATAAGAACAAAATGCTAAGCTTTGCAAAATGCATACTGGTGAGGTATAATAAATCACAAAAGCCATTTGGACTATCTTATGGTGGGCATGGTCACAGCTTTTTCCGTCCATCTCCAACAGGATGCTTTCAGCCCAACATCGTGTCTGCCATTGTTAATATCTTTAGAAAGGAGGCACAGACTGCTAGAAGGACTTTTGAACTATTATCTACTGATGTTATTTCGGATTCTTGTTTAATTGTCCTAATGGTTAATTTCCCCTGTAGCAGGGAAATTAACATATGTATTAGGAACGATCAGGTCTTAATGAGCTTCCCAGTGACACATCAAAGAGTCAGAGGCAGTTGGTCCTTGCAAAAGGAGGGAGAGAGAGAACACCTAAGGATCAAAGCTATCACTCTGATGGGAATTTGAAGCAGTGGCTTAATTGACCATAAGAAACATTTTCCCTTTTCACTAATCTGAATTTCCCTGAGCTGCCAGAATTGCAGATGAAAGTGAGAAGCTTCCTTGACCTCCTCTGACAAGCAAAATGTTTTTTTTTTCTTTCTCTCATGTGTAGAAAGGAAGATATTTTGGGAGTGATTTACAAGGTCTGGGAGCTGCAAAGGAAAGGTGTCAAAAAACTGCATTCCAGCTATTTCATACTCTACTGCGTCTTGACCCATAAAGAGATGTTAAAGAACACTTCAGTGCTTGTCAGCTTATATACCATCTTCGGTCTTCATCTCCTGGTGTGAATTTATGTGCAGCAGCAGTAGTACAAGGTAGTTTCTTTCTTATCTCGAAGGAAGACCACTGTCCATTTCATATGTGCCTTGTGAAGTTTACGAAGGGGGCACAGAGGAATATCAATTTCTCCAGCACTGTCTGCCTTGTTGTGCCAAGCAAGTACTATCGGAGGTGAGGCAGCTTTCTGGTCCTCCCTTTTTTCTACCTGATTATCTACCTTTTAATTTCTCTCTCAATTGGTTTCAATTGCTATCAAAGTAGCAATTATGGGTGACCTTTTGCTCTGCCTGCAGAACTCCATCTCTATTGCAAGAGATGCCACATCAGAGAGACCTTTAGAAATCCCTTCTAGGAGACTGGGATCAATGTATCAATTAAATTAATCAGCTAATTATTACTCAGAATGAACGGGCAGGAGACAATGATCAAGAAATTAATTTTAATATGAATTGTAATAAAACCACAGGTGGCTAACCCCATCTTAAAGCTCCCTCTTACCCTGCATCTCACTCAGCCTCTAGAATTGCATCTTAATTAGCATCTTAGATCAAGATTCAATGCACATTGAACACAGCCTAAACTGGAGTGGGGATTGTATGTATAAATTATGTTACCAATATGCAAATGCATGCAAATGTAATTGAGAAATTAACCAATGAATCATGTGTGCTTTAGTCAATTACCGGACTAAAACACTTTTAGTTAATCACTTTGAATCTCTTTCACCAACATTGTAGCAGTAAAAATACTGCATACAAAGAGACATTATCCACAGGGAAATTCTCCTGGCTGGGTCTTGTGCAATAGGGATTTTACATACTTTCCCAATGGACAGCATTCAATTTTTTTTTTTTACAGAAGCTGCTTAGAAATTTAGAGGAGGAAGGGGGAGATATTAGAAGTCAGCGAAATCTTGTTGTCTTTTTAAATAAAACATTATACAATTTTCTGAAAAGTTTGTGTATTGCAGAATGTCAGTATATTATCACAGAAGACCACATTGTAGATTGTGTGGTGTTGCAAACATATTTCCCAGAGAGTGAATACTAGAAGACATATGTGAGGGGAAGTCATAGGGAGGAGGGAGCAAGCTTGTTTTTTGCTGCCCTGAAGACTAGGATGCGGAACAATGGATTCAAACTACAGGAAAGGAGATTCCACCTGAACATTAGGAAGAAGTTCCTCACTGTGAGAGCTGTTCAGCAGTGGAACTCTCTGCCACGGGGTGTGGTTGAGTCTCCTTCTTTGGAGGCTGTTAAGCAGAGGCTGAATGGCCATCTGTCAGAGGTGCTTCGAATGTCATTTTCCTGCTTCTTGGCAGTGGGTTCAACTGGATGACCCTGAGGTCTCTTCCAACTCTATTATTCTATGATTCTACATAATAATATTTTTCATACAGAAAATGGTGTAAGTAGAATTGATTTTGCACAAAGTTCACATGTAGTTTATTAAGCAATAAATGCTGCTTCTGCGCAAAATGGTCACATGCAACCATTGAACTGGACACATGGCTCTTTTTTCAATTTCTCCAACCTGTTAGCAAACCTGACATTTGTGAGAGATCCCTGGTAGATTTGACTCCCTGACAAATATCTTTTTTTAAAGAGAAATCTTTTCACAATATATGTATACAAGATTACAGTTTGGCAATAAATCATAATTTAAAATCCTGTTTTTTTGTCATCCACCCTGACCCAAATCATAGAGGCTTGCAAATTACTTTCCTGACAACCTCTATGTATGTAATAAATTACCCTGTATTAAGTTCCAATCAAGCCAAGATTGTACTTGTCAGGGTTTTTAAACACAAAAAATGTTTTGACAATTTTGTGATTTCTAAAAAAAATACTCTTTACATAGTCTAGCAAAGAGAATATGTGTGTCTTATACCTCTGAAACCAGGGAGGTCCTCTTCAAGAGGCAACTTCAAGTTAGAAAGCACCTTTTCCTAACAGAGTAAGTTATTCATGACCCACTGAGAACCATTCTAGACTAGCCTAAATTTGATAGAGCAGAAGTTCTCAACCTGTAGGTCCCCAGGTGTTTTGGCCTACTACTCCCAGAAATCCCAGCCAGTTTACCAGCTGTTAGGATTTCTGGGAGTTGAATGCCAAAACATCTGAGGACCCACAGGTTGAGAATCACTGATATAGAGGTACCACATAACAGATTACTTCACAAAAGTCTTGGCCAACATTCTGCCCTATATTTCCTTTTGTGCTGCATCCCTAGACTGCAGACACCTCAAAATCACACTGGAGCCACAGACTATGAGCAATGCAAGTTGTTTATTGAAGAATATATGTAAGCAATCATATATCAAAGTTCAAAGTCAATGAAACAACGTTTTTGTACACCAGGTACAAGATACTTGAGAATCTTGAAGCAAGGGTCCATGAAAATCAAGTACAAGATTAAACTTCAACAAGGTATCAAAATTAGTCCAAGGAACAGGATCAAAACTGGAACAAGGAACAGGATCTTTAACTGGAACAAGGGATCCAAACTGCAAAACTTTCAGAAACAATGACTGGATAATCCAAAATTCCCCAAGAGCAAGAACAATAGCTGTAACAAAACTCAAGATACAAGGCTACAAGAAATAGGCATGAAAGTCCGCATGAACATGATACAAGATTCCATGAAATATGAAACAAGAGTCCATGAAACAGGAACAACACTCTCAGTGAGCAAAGTTACCACCTCTGAAAATCTCTCTCAGAAGAGATTCCTCTTCAAGCTGGAATCAAGGCCTTTTTCTGTGGGAAGTTTGCTCAAAACCCTTTCTCATTAGCAACCACCTGCTCCTTCTCAAAACCTCCCTTTCTTGTCTCTGTTGACATATTGCTTTCCTTCTGTCAACCTCATTACTCTCATCACAACTCGAATGCCCATCTGCCAAGGGATAACTCGACCTTGACTCTCCCAAGGAATGCGGTTCAAGCTGCTTGCTTGAAAACATTGTCTGCCTGCTCCCAGAATCCTCAGGGACAAACTCTGGCTGTCTAGGAAGAGCAGCCTCATCCAACTCTGGCTACATGGGAATCCTAGGCCCCAACCCAGATTTATCTGATGGGTCAGGTGCAGGTACAATCACAGGCTGAACAGGCCCAACCTCAGGCTTACCTGACAGCTCAGGTGCAGGCTAGGATACAACATTTTGGAATTTACAGAAGGCTACCATGCGGTTAGTGTAAGCTTTCCTAGCAGATAAAGCAAGGGAAAGGACATCCAGCCTCTGAACCCTAGGGAAACACTCAATAGTTGTGGTGCAGCTGACAGCACGAGGTGGTAGACCCTTTGGAAAGGAAACTGGGAGAGGGCATCTACTTTGGAATTCTGGCCTCCAGGGACATACTTAGCTATGAACAGTATATTGTTCTCAAGGAGCACAAGAACAAACAGATGGGGTAGTTTCATTGCCTTGGGAGGTTTTGAAATGTGATTATCTGTACTAATACAGATAGTTCTTGCACTAGAACAGGGAAATCCATTTGAAAATTTCTTGGCCCACAGCCTGACCACTACTGAAAGTGGAAGAATTCTAAAAATGCCAAGTTTCTCATGAGGCCCAGCTGCATCAGATCTTCAAGCATGGTTCAGCACACTTTTTGCCATTCCTTTTCCCCTCAGCTGCATCAAGCTATACTTGCAATTCTTCCCAAAGGTCCACACTGGAATTATATTGCTGCAGAGATCTATACCATGGATGAAATGAGACTGGCTTAGTTATGCCCCACATCAACTCACATAGCCAAGCAGCAAATGGCCAAGCAGCAAATGGCCTATCTGGGATGACCAATTTGCATGAAAAATTCAAAATTTGTGTAGAAAATGTGTGTTCTGTCCTCTGCACAGAAAAAATGTATGAGGAACACACGGATCTTTATCCCATGGGAAAATTATGTTGGCCAGCATGTTTAAGTGAAAAATAGTTGTAATGTAAAAACATTATTCACAATTAACTTCCAAAGACATTATGTAGCTTTATTGATCAAATGTGTTGTGTATACATAGAAAGGTGTGTACTTACTGTGCTCCATCTCTAATTTCCTCACTCCACTAACAGGGAGATCAATAACTGAGTATGTGAGAGCGTCCTTTACATGTGGATGATTTCCATGTGTATTAGGAACCCTGACTTGTTGTTTCTGCAGATGAGTAATGCATCCCCTGGCCCTTTCACATTACACAATTATAATATAATATTCCACTTTAACAACCACAACAACTTTCCATTGAATCTTATAGTTTGTGCTTTGCTGAGTTCTCTGGTTGAGAATTCTGAATACTCCTCCCTAAACTTCAAATCTGTAAGATGGAACCATGGAAAATAGAAAATAAAGTGGAATCATAGCACTATAAATATATAAAGGGGATCCCCATGTAAGAGTAGCACTTCTGTGCAAGGGTATCATTTGTCAGTGATGAAACTAAAAATAATGGGAGGTGATATTCTGCACTCCGCTGTTTTCAGGTTGTTTCAGCTCACTTTCATATTGAGTGGAAACAGCTAGAATCAATTCCACAGAAAAGAAATATGTGCATAGGCAGGGCGATAAGAATTGATGTGCAATACTTACATTGACCTATGGATTAGTCAACCCATTGTGGGGGTGAATTTTTTACTAAAATTTCTAGACTTACTACCTTATCACATTGAGAAATTTCCCAGTCGTAGGACACTTCAGCCTCTTTTCAAGTGTGGAAAGACACTGAGCTCATCACATGAGATAAACTACTGCTGGCTGTCATGCATAGCCCTCTGTGGTTGAAAAGAGGCAGAAGTGTCCTGAAAGGAGGGAACTCTGGCAATCGACCTCATCACATTGAGAAATTCCCCCCTGATAGGACACTTCAGCCTCTTTTCAAGCATGGAGAGGCATGGAGCTCATCACATGTTCCAGGGTTGAAAAGAGGAAAAAATGTCCTGAAAGGAGAGAACTCTGAACACGGACCAGCAATCGTATTCAGAGCACCTACCTCTTATCACAATTTACTCCCATGTTTACAACTGAAAAACAGGTGTGATGGGAACTATCACAGTTTCCCATCCTGTTTCCTTTCCCAACTGTTTTAACCTGGATCACTATATCTTGTATCCTATGGGGTTTGATGCAGAACCATATGATCCCATGGTTTTAAACTGGTGTCCGTCTCTTTTAATGTAAGGGGCTTTGGACAGGGCAAGGGATCTCTTGTTTTTTGGATATTGTTGTTACTCCTGATTAAAAACAAAAAAGTAATACTGTCATTGTGATGAATGTAAGATTAATGTATTGACAACTCTTAAGTTTCCACATGTCAATGTAAGTGTGATGGGGAGGCAGAACACTAAACGGGACTGCTGACAATATAAGAGGGGAGATTCTCTACTTTTGAAGGGATGGTCACCCATGCTTTCCGCTCTCAATGTGATGGGGTGGTTATACATGGGTTTCTAGGGTAAATCTACTGTTACAGCTATCCCCTACACAGGCATGTAGCCGGAGGGGGGGGGCTTCAGGGGCTTCAGCCCCCCCCCCAAATGCTCAGGGTAGTCCGCATGAAGACCTTACATTTATTATTTAAACTGTTAAGTTTATTCATATCATGATCTGATCACTATGCTCAATATATCCCATATGCATGGGGGTATTGGGAAAACGATACAAAAGGTTTGCTAGAGTAGATCCTCTCCCGCTCAGACTCAGCCCGCCCACCCACCCGCCCCCCAAACCAAAATCCCAGCTCCCCCCGAAACAAAATCCTGGCTACGGGCCTGCCCCTACAGCTCTCTCTGTATTCTTTCTAGTACTTGAAAATATTATTTTTGGACTACAATATCCAGGATTTGCCCATGGCCATGCAGTTTACAGTATTCTGTAAGATGTTTCACAAAGGTATTTTCCAAGTGTGGTTCCAGCTGTTGCTCACATTTAACTTTCATTTAATGGTTTCCTTCTGAATGTATATTCAGAAAGCCATGACAGTTAGGATTAACTTTGCTCTCTGAATTTATACTTGGAATGTGACCTCTGTTTATCTGATCACACCTTGTAATATGTTAAGAGGAAATCCCTACATTTGAAAATAACAGAATCCTTTCTTTGTTTGAAATAACCAGCAGATCATGTTAATACACATTTATGAATCTGCTTTTGTAGGTTTTAATTAAAAATATATTTGCTTCATAGCATCTAGTATTTGTATGTCCTTCATGCTGGCTCAAGTCCACTCCAAGTAAATCCTAATGCAAGTGTTGTTCAGAGCCTAAATGAAAAATATAAAAATTAGGATCCCTAAACATAGATACAGTGCTATAATAGCCCTTCAGTAAACATTAACAGTGTAGTTTTTAAGATATAGTACCAGTTAACACACTGCTAGTTGCTGTAGGATATGTAGCTGGCCCATATTTATTATAGATGCTGAAGTTTCAAACTTTGTCCCATTGCAGTTTAAAAATGCATTAGCATAAGGTATTAGGCATCTGAGAGGCTATTTGCCTTTGATACAGGCAAGGTTTGCCACAAACTGGTTAGAACGAGATGCCATGTTAAGAACATGAGTCACTAGCCGTTAATTAAGCCTGCTAATCACATGCCAAGCTTTAATGGATAAAACTGGCCACTACCTGGATATTTGATGCATCTATAACCTGCACCTGTGAATGTGATTCACTGGTCACGTGATAGTGGAAGACCATCTGGCAAGGGATTGAAACAAAAGGACAAACAGAATGAGGGCAAGGAAAGTACACTGAAAGGAAAACAAAAGTGGAGTGCGTAAAAAAATCCTTACTACAAACTGGATTGCAAAGTGTAGTAGAAACATGAAAATCTCACATTATGGGGACATTACAAGATTTCAAAACAAATATCTTGCCACATAAGCAGCTTCAGAGACATATTTTTGTTTCTTTTATGTTACACCACTTTAACTCCCTATGTCTGCAGCCTACAGAATATGGTAGGTAAGTGTGGTGATAAGGGTTTCAGAAAGAGAATAAGAAACACTGCATGAAACTATAAATCCTAGCCTTTCCACAGGATGGAGAATAGCAGTTAAAGTGATATCAAAATGCTGTAATTATTTGGTGTGAATGGCATCTTTAGGTAACAGGAATTTTATACCACTTTACCTTCCTATATCTGCAGCCTACAGGCTCATAGGTAAAAAGTAAAGGTTTCCCCTGATGTTAAATCCAGTAGTGATCGACTCTGGGGGTTGGTGCTCATCTCCACTTCTAAGCCGAAGAGCCGGCGTTGTCCATAGACATATCCAAGGTCATGTGGTGTTCTCCAGGAACATATCTCAAAATGGTAAATGTTTAAGTCTAGTTGTGACATTATGTCTAGTCATGTCATGTCCGAATCTGGGAGTTGGTGCTCATCTCCATTTCTAAGCCGAAGATCCGGTGTTGTCTGTAGACACTTCCAAAGTCATGTGGCTGGTATGACTGCATGGAGCGTCATTACCTTTCCGCTAGAGCGGCACCTATTGATCTACTCACATTTGCAGGAGCTGGGGCTAACAGCGGGCACTCATTCCGCTCCCGGGATTTGAACCTGGGACCTTTTGGTCCGCAAGTTCATCAGCTCAGCGCTTAAACACACTGTGTCACCAGGGGCCCCAGACTCATGTTGATAAAGTGCCAGAGCAGTGGTTCTCACTTTGTGGGTATCCTAATGTTTTGGCCTTTAACTCCCAGAAATCTTAACAGCTGGTAAACTGGCTGGGATTTCTGGAAGTTGCAAGCCAAAACACCTGGGGATCCACAAGTTGAGAACCTCTGTGCTAGAGGTCTCAGAATGAGAATGCAAAGCACTGTATGAAACCACAGATCCTAGGATTGCATAGGTTGGAGACATAGGAGTAAAAGTTACACTATAATTGTCTAGTGTGAAAGGCATCTTTAGATGAGGTATACTTTATGTGAGCTTGTTTACTGTCTCTACACCAAAGTGAAATACTCAGTGAAGCATAGACCATGAAGCAGAGATGAATGTTGCTAATATGTAATGGACATGGAGTCAAAACTATCAGTGATCTCTCACATATGTCAGGTTAACTTATAAGTTCTCCTTCTGGCCAGGTTTGAGAAATTGAAACTGAACTATGTCTTGTTTCCAGTTCTTTCATGAGTTAGCTCTGGATTGATTCAGGAAGAAAAGTAGTGACACCTGCTCTGATTTCCTTGCTTTCACTAAAGCCCAAACAATAAGGGACCCAACATATGACCTTCCACTTCTACGCACAACATCCATCAAAGGCTCTGTAGACTTTATGCTACAAACATTGGAAAAATATCAGAGTAGCTGTATTGTGGCTGTGTATTCCTTGATGAGTCACAAAGCTTCCTTTATTTCCCATCTATACTGGATGTTAGGAGAGGAAAACCATTTTCTACTTACAAATGACAGACAAAAGACATCAGCTTGTGCAATTGTTCCTGGGAGGCTGCTTTGTACTTCAGCTTTAGTAATATTACATCGACAAGTGTTGCCCATTTTAGTTTTGGAATGTCCCCAAACTAGAGAATGATAGGGAACAAATCATCGGCATAAAGGGTGTGCACTAAATGAAAGGAGAAATGTAGTCCCAACAGAGCAAAAATATTGAAAAAGGATAAGGAGACTTCACATAAACATGTGAATTATTATCATCTTATCATCTGTCTTCAGAGCAGAATATGTAAGATTGGTCAGAGTTGAGAGAGTGAAAACTGGACTAGAACTCCCAGAATTCTCCAAAAACAATATATTACCCACTAGCCATCCAGGTACAAAAAAGGCATATGAGCTGTTGGTGACAATCAGTTAGAATGCATAACTGGAAATGTGGAATTTTACATTATAGGTGTTCTCCAGGAACATCTCTCAAAATGGTAAATGTTTAAGTCTAGTTGTGACATTATGTCTAGTCATGTCATGTCCGAATCTGGGAGTTGGTGCTCATCTCCATTTCTAAGCCGAAGATCCGGTGTTGTCTGTAGACACTTCCAAAGTCATGTGGCTGGTATGACTGCATGGAGCGCCATTACCTTCCTGCTAGAGCAGTACCTATTGATCTACTCACATTTGCATGTTTTCGAACTGCTAGATTGGCAGAAGCTAAGGCTAACAGTGGGAACTCAAAATGGTATCTATTTTAAATTCTCTTCGTTCTCCCAAAAGATGTAGTATTGCTAACCATACATCATGATTTCATCACTGTTAATAGCACCCAATGATATTGAATGAGTGGTGAAAGATTGCATCGCAGTACTAGTAAGTGTTTATACATGTTAGGGATATAGAGAGGGAGAATTTAACATGGAGATGTACATCTCCTTGACAGTTCTATCTTCTAGACATCTAATGTGACAACCATGGGATGGATCAGTGCATGCATTTCACCAAGGGGAGTTCACCTGTGCAACTGGAGGCCTTTTCACATATCTCCTGCATATATTGGTAAATGCAAGGGGGCAGAATGAAACCCTCCACCCTTGCCCTCCCTTTAAACCTATAGGATTATAGGATCATGCTGATATTGTTATTTTAAATTCTTGAAATCAAACCTGTAGGTTCCCAGATGAATGTATTTAAAGGGAGTGCTTTCATTGGTTATATCTGTCCAGCGGTTTTGATTTTCAGTTCAGCATGGAATTTGTTTAGGGCTGCAAAGTATTTTGGATTGGCCCTATTTATTTTGGAGAAATATTTGAAACATGGAATAACTTTGAATTTATTTTTCATCATTGAAATCCAGGTTCAAATCATAGAACATTTATTGAGAATTTTCATTTGAGTGGTATAATCAGAGGCGGTTCAACCGCCAGGCCAACTATGCACTTTCCTGTGGCGCCATCTTGTAGGGGGCACCGTTAAGGACCAGCCCCATGGCAAATCTGTCCTAGTGCCTGGAGAATGCGCCTTTCTGGGGCTTCCACTCCTGGGACCTGCGACCCCCACAGACTTACAGCGAGGTGTAGCGCTTGGCACTGGAGGAGCTGATTGTGGGTGGGTGGGTGACTTTCCAGGCTTTCCTGTGGCAGGAGAAGTGGGTGCCGCTTCTCTCCTCTTCAAAGCACCTAGAAACGCCTTCCCAGCAAGAAGGAAGGCGTTCCTCAGTGCTTTGCAGAGAAGAGAAGTGGGCGCCGCTTCTCTCCTCTGCAAAGCGCCTAGGAACGCCTTCCTGGAGAGAAGGAAGGCATTCCTCGGCGCGCTGCAGAGAAGAGAAGCGGGTGCCCACTTCTCCCGCCACGAGAAAGCCTGGAAAGCCGCCCGCCCACCCGCGATCAGCTCCTCCAGCGCCAAGCGCTGTGCCTCGCTGTAAGTCTGCGGGGGTCACGGGTCCCAGGAGCAGAAGCCCCGGATGGCCCTGATCCTCCCCTCCCCTCCCTGCTCCTCAGCCCCACCCCGGTTTGGGGGGGGGGTGCCAAAATTCGGGGGGGGGAGCGCCAAAATTCTTATTGCCTACTCATGAAAATTACCTAAGGGTGGCTCTGGGTATAATAATTATATTCAAAGTATCAACATAACTCGCAGTAACATGAAGTTCTAGCAGAGCTAATTAGGATGCATTTACAATATAGAATTAATGCAGTTGGACACCCCTTTAACTGCCATACCTCAATACTATGGAAACCTAGGACTTGTACTTTGGTGAGGCAGCAGCACTCTTTGGCAGAGAAGGCTAAAGACCTTGTAAAATTACAACTCCTGTGATTCCATAGCTTTCAGCCATGACGGGTAAAGTGCATTAACTTCAGGTAAATGCATTCTGAGTCATTCATGTATAGCTAGTGGTCATGTTGGCTGTTAGATTCTAGGAGGTACAGTCTAAATTTAATTTTTCCAGGCTCTGGCCATGTGTACTTTGATGGTAATAATGTTTTGCAGGAAGGTTCTGAACACATCCATCACGTAAAAGAAGTTATCATTTTAATTTATCATCCAGGTTTTCTGTTTCATATTGAGTTTTTGATTACACTTTTGCCTTCATCAAAATCCAAGTCCTTTAACAGAGGGGAGGTCTCCAACTTTACTTCTTTTATAATGACTACAAATGGAATCATACAAAAGATTTTTTTCTGATACGTTTTTAAAGCTTTTTGTTTCAAAATTATTCAGATTAATTATTCTTATTTCTGGATTTAAAGTCCCTTGACCTTGCAATTATCTTTTTTTTTAATTAAAAAGAAGTATCAATGATCACATGAGGGTAGCTATGTATAATTTGGGTAATTACATCCTTCATATCTATCACCTGAAAATACCAGTGGAAGGTATTAGCAACAGATAGCAGTAATAAATGCTCTCTTGTCTTACACAGAAATTGTTATTTTCAGTGTTCCATTCTTCTGATATCTCTCAAAAGAGTGCCCGAAACTGATTCCAGCTCTCTTCTCATTTCTCAAAAAGAAAAAGAATGAAATGAGCATAAATCTCTATTTTATTCCTCTTATTCTTTTGTGAGGCACATGTATGGCATAAATGTTCAGCAGTGTCCTTACACATTGTACACCATCTTTATGTTGTACTGTTTTGTTAATCACATTTCTAGGACCAGTCTTACCATCAGGCAGAATGAAACAGTAGCAGAAGTTGATGGGCAGGAATGGATGTTTACAGAGCTGTGTACAAGAAGATCAATCCTGCATCTCCTAAGCTTGTCCATTACACTCAAGTGCAATTGAGGATTATGTCCTATGTCAGTTGTTGAAACTTTGATAACCAATACAATATGAAGTCCTACTGCATAAGTATCTCAGCATCTGGATAATTGTCCAATGTTTCATTTGGTCAGGTCTATGTTGTTGTAGGGCAATGATGTCAAAAAGACTCCCAAATTACTCCATCCTATACATATTTGTCATTCGACTGATAAGATCTACCTGATATGGATTGACTCGGGGCCCATCTATACAGTCCTAAAGCCCATGTTTCCTTCCAAAATTCAAATGACACCTCAGGCTAATCTAGTTTGAGGCTGGTGGTGATGCCCCATGGTCGATTTCTGATCAACCAGGAGGGAATCTAGCCATCCGGCCTCCAAATCGCAAGATTTTGGGCCACTGTTTGGCTGAAAATCAGGTAGAAATCAGCATTTTAAATGCCAGTGTCTATCACAATGGTTCTTAACCTGTTGGTCCCCAGATGTTTTGGCCTTCAACACCCAGAAATCATAACAGTTGGTAAACTGGCTGGGATTTCTGGGGGTTGTAGGCCAAAACACCTGGACACCCACAGGTTGAGAACCTCTGCTCTATATGCAGGTATTTGGATATCCACAATAAGTTGGTTGTGGTATTCTTCTATAATAAATGTTCTGATTTTGATGACCCTGCAGTGTCAAGATATGCAAAGCAATTGACAGGTGGATAAGAGATTCATTCAACCTCCAAAATCACTGCCTATCTGTCATTTCGCTATTGTGTTTGGAACTCCATAATTTTTTCTTTCTTTCTTTCTTTCTTTCTTTCTTTCTTTCTTTCTTTCTCATAATTTCTTTCTCCTTATTAAAAATGCATTAACATTTTTTTGCATCAGTTATATAATCATAGAACCATGTAATTATAAAATCATAGCGTTGGAAGAAATAACAATGACCATCCAGTCCAACCTCCTGCCATGCAGCAACACACATTCAAAACACCCCTGAAGGACACCTGCTTTAAAAACTCTAGAGAAGGGAGACTCCACCACAGTTGGAAGAAGCATATTCCACCGCTGAACACTTTTTACCATCAAAAAGTTCTTCCTAATGTTTAGGTGGAAATTTTCCCCATGCAATTTGAATCCATTGCTCTGTGTCATAGTCTCCGGAGCAGCAAAAAACAAGCTTTCCTCCTCCTCCTCAGTGTGGCATCATCTCAAATATTTAAACATGGCTATTATGTCCCCTCTCAGGACTTCTTTTTTCCAAGCTAAACATAACCAGCTCCCTCAGCTGTTCCTCATAGAGTTTGGTTTCCAAACTTTTTATCATTTTGGTTGCCCTTCTCTGGACATGTTCTACCTTGACAATATCCTTCTTCAGTTGTGGTGCCCAGAACTGAACTCAGTATTCCAGGTGAGGTCTGACCAAAGCAGAATAGAGTGGGACTATGACTTTACTCGATCTACACACTGTATTCGTATTGATGCAGTCTAGAATGGCATTGGCTTTTTCAGCTACTGTTATTGAATCATGTTCAAGTGTACTAAGGACCTCATCACATTTACTGTTTTTAGCATCCTAGGACACGAAAGGGACAGTCCTGTGATGGATGGAAATGCTGCCCATCACATGATGTTTCTGGACTTCCTGTTGAAGTTTTACCCCCAACTGGAGAGGAAGTGTTGTAGGACGCTCTGCTCCTAACACAGGAAGGTTCCCATGTTTTGCTGGCTTCAATGGAGTCAGCAAACTTCAGCAACACTTCCCCCACATTATGGGGGAAGTAGCACCACTCAGGAATGGCATACGGAGTGGTCCCTGCCATTTCTCCATGGAAGCTTGTGAAATTGCATGGGGGGAGCTCGTCCAAGTGATGAGGTCGAATGACTCCTAGATCCCTTTCACGTATACTGTTTTCAAGTCAGTATAATTCACCTGATACTTAGCTCTAGATGAAGTTTTTCAGGGATGGCTTTAGCAATCTCCAGTGGGTGAAGTGTGGATTGCAAACAAAGATCAAGCAGTGCATCTGTATTGTAGAATTAATGCAGTTTGACACCACTTTAACTGCCATAGGTTGGTGTTATGGAATCTCCAGATTTGTATTATGGTGAGGCACTAGCACTCTTTGGCAGAAAAGGCTAAAGACCTGGCAAAACCACATCTCTCAGGATTCAATAGCATTGAGCCATGATAGTCAAAGTAGTGTCAAACTGCATTAATTCCATTGCACTCACACAACCCAAAAACAGATTAAAACAGCACAGGCAAATAATTTTGGCTCTTTGAGGGACCCAATATAAGCAGACATGGTTTTGCCAGTTCCTTCCTCTGAAATATAGCCCACAGTGTCTGGTATTCATTGACAGTTGTCCATTCAAGTGAAACTAGGGCTGAATCTACTTAGCTTTAAGATCAGATCTGCTTCCTTTGGGGTATTTTTGACACAGTGCTTAGTAATTATTAGCACTTCTTAAATTAAAAAATGTTCAAGGTTAGGAGGAGAAGGAAGACAAAACAATATATTCCAGTAATTAAGTGCACCACACTTTTTGAGCATAGGTTGTTTATCAATGGAGCCCCGATGGTGAAGTGTGTTAAAGCACTGAGCTGCTGAACTTGCAGACCGACAGGTCGCAGGTTCAAATCCCGGGAGTGGAGTGAGCAGCCGCTGTTAGCTCCAGCTTCTGCTGGAGTTCGAAAACATGCCATTGTGAGTAGATCAATAGGTACTGCTCCAGCGGGAAGATAATGGCGCTCCATGCAGTCATGCTAGCCACATGACCTTGGAGGTGTCTACGGACAACGCTGGCTCTTCGGCTTAGAAATGGAGATGAGCACCAACCCCCAGAGTCAGACATGACTGGACTTAACATCAGGGGAAACCTTCACCTTTACCTTGTTTATCAAGAAGAAAAAAATATAGTAATATGATGTGAGAAATGTTCTCTGGTATAACCTACAGGAAGTACAAAAACTATGTAGAGTGTTCTGACAAAGAACAGTAATATATTCATCAGTACGTTCTCGAATAAAAGAAACTCGTGTCAGATCATATAATCTGCCTTCGTCATTGTGCAAATACAATGTTAATTCAGGAACTTTTGTCAGCATTGGTTCCCTCAGTGCTCCAGGTTGACGTCACAGCCCATGAATAGCCCATACATAAGTGAAACAGTTCAGGGGCAACAAATAAACTGACGTACATTTACTGAAGATGTTTCCTGGTCAACATCAGTGAGCCATCCTTTTAAATAATAATAGTTTGAGGGAAGGGGGGAGAGGCACTGATCACAGGCTGTTCACACGCCATGGACATCTCTGGAAAAATTATTTGTTGAGCTATCTGTAGCACACAGCACTGCCCTAAATGTCAGATGCTGCCTTCTTTTCTAGTCTGCAGTTTGAAGCAGCATAAAGTGCTCAGTGAAGCAGAGATTCTTCTAATAATACATCACTGATCTTTTCTTTCCAAATAAGACTGGTTGTAATACAGGCACACCTCAGTTAAGAAAGAATCAAATTGTGAAGCTCCTTTAAACAAAGGCTATTTGTGCCTGGCATAATGGTTTGAGTGTTGGACTACAACTCTGGAGACCAGAGTTTGAACCTCCACTCAGCTATGAAACCCACTGGGTGACCTTGGGCAAGTCTTCAGGCCCCTCCAGACAGGCCCTATATCTCAGGATCTGATCCCATGTTTTCTGTTTATCCTAGATTATCTGGCAGTGCGGACTCAGTTTAAAGCAGAAAACTTTAATGGTTGGGCTTGATTTTCCCCTCCTCATGGAAGATCTAGCTCTGTATCATGTTTGGGTAGTCCCAGTGATTTTTTTAAAACATCAATTGCATACATAATATCTTGGAAAGGGGCAGTATCTAGACTCTCTAGGATCTTTCTTCTTCATTCATACAGTCATTTCCGACTCTTTGTGACCTCGTGGACCAGTCCACACCAGAGCTCCCTGTTGATCGTCACCACCCCCAGTTCTTTCAAGTTCATGCCAGTCACTTCCATCCATCTTGCCCTTGGTTGGCCTCTCTTCCTTTTTCCTTCAATTTCCCCAGCATCATGATCTTTTCCAAGCTTTCCTGTCTTATGATGTGGCCAAAATACTTCATCTTTGCCTCTAGCATCCTTCCCTCCAGTAAGCAGCCGGGCATTATTTCCTGGAGGATGGACTGGTTAGATCTTCTTGCGATCCAAGGCACTCTCAGGATTTCCCTCCAGCATCAAAGTTCAAAGGCATCTATCGTCCTTTGCTCAGCCTTCCTTCCGGTCCAGCTCTCGCATCCATAGGTTACTATGGGGAATACCATTGCTTTGACTATGCGGACCTTCGTTGCCAGTGTGATGTCTCAACTTTTCACTATTTCATCGAGTTTGGCCATTGCTCTCCTCCCAAGAAGTAAACGTTTTCTGATTTCCTGGCTGCAGTCTGCATCTGCAGTGATCTTCGTGCCTAGAAATATAAAGTCTGTCACTGCCTCCACATTTTCTCCCTCTATTTGCCAGTTATCAATAGGTGTGGTTGCCATGATCTTGGTTTTTTAAATTTTTAACTGCAGCCCAGCTTTTGCACTTTCTTCTTTCACCTTGGTGATAAGGCTCCTTTGCTCCTCCTCACTTTCAGCCATCAGAGTGGTATCATCTGCATACCTAAAGTTGTTAATGTTTCTTCCAGCAATTTTAACTCTGGCCTTAGATTTGTCAAGCCCTGCACGTCGCATGATGTGTTCTGCGTACAAGATAGATAGATAGATAGGGTGAAAGTATACGGCCCTGACTCACTCCTTTCCCACTCTCTAGGATAGATGTTCAAAAATCAGATGCAGTTACCAAGAAGACAACTCCTGTTTTATTACTGGATTTATCCTAGATGGTGGTGAGATAGAAAGAAAGGTTTTCCTTGAAGATCTCAAAATCAGGGCATTCATAAGGGAGACTACAGTTCTTCAGATGTGGCCTTATAATACTATATATCATCAACATTGTCAATTGTGTCTGGAAATAGATAGGTAGCTACTTGAGGTTTAACAAGATAGAGATATACACTCCTTATATCTAGCCCAGCTAAGCAATCTGGCTGAAGTTTTGGGAGCAGCTGACATTTCTAAACACCATTTGAAGATAACTTTGTGCAGATGATATTACAGTAGTCCCAAGAGAATTTAACTAAAGCATACGTCTCTCTGGGTAGATATAATATCCTGAGGAACAGGTACACCTGGTGTCCAAGCTCCAGTGATGCAGATCTGGCTACATCCTGTCTGAATTACTGTAACACGCTCTACATGGGGCTGCCTCTGAAGAGTGCTCAGGAACTTCAGCTGGTCAGAGCTACAACCAGGTTGCTCACTGGGGCTAACTACAGGGAACGGACAACCCTCCTGTTGCAGCAGCTCCACTGGCTGCCAGTCTGTTTCCAGGCACAATTCAAAGTGCTGGTTATGTCCCTTAAAGCCCTAGATGGTTCAGGTCCAGACTATATGGCTGATCGCATTTCCTTGTACAAACCTGCTCGGGCCCTGAGATCTTCAGGAGAGGCCTTTATCTCGGTCCCACCACCAACTCAAGCCTGTTGGTGGGAATGAAAGAATGGACCTTTCTTCTCAGTGGTTACTCCCTCAACTCTGGAACGCTTTTCTTCCCAGGGAAGAGAGAATGATCTCCTCCCTGCTGTCCTTCCAGTGGCAAGCTAAAACCTTTTTATTCAGGCAGGGTTTTCATGAAGGTTTTTAAGTTCGCTTCAGGGAGTGTTGTCGAAGGCTTTCATGACCGGGATCATAGGGTTGTTGTGTGTTTTCCGGGCAGTATGGCCATGTTCCAGAAGTATTCTCTTCTGACATTTCTCCCACATCTATGTCAGGCATCCTCAGAGGTAGTGAGGTATGTCTCACAACCTTTGAGGATGCCTGCAATAGATGTGGGTGAAACATACTTCTGGAACATGGCCATACTGCCTGGAAAACATACAACAACCCTGGTTCAGGGAGTGCTGTGGTTTTCAATTCAAGGGGTGCTGTGGGTAGGATTGGGGGGAATATGAGTTTTAAATGGCATTTTAGTATATCTACTTTATTTTAATTTTGTTTTACCACATTGCTACTATTTAATTGCTTTTAATTGCTTTTCAACATTTGTATTTCACCTTTTAAACTTGCCTAGTGTTGAGTGTTATCAATGGTTGTGAAAGGTAATAGCAAAAGTATTGTCAGGTAGGCTGGAGCAAACCTCTTAAGCTGGATCCACACTGCCCTGTATCCCAGGGTCTGATCCCATATCTGCTTTGAACTGGAATATATGTATAAATCTACACTGTCAGATAATCTAGGACCAGGTCCTGGGATATAGGGCAGTATAGATCTAGGCTTAGATGAACAGATCTGAAATCAAAGAGAATAGCTTGGCCAGAACATACTGGTCTGATGCTTCATTCAAGCAAATACCTTCATTCCATCTGTGGGATGTAAAATAAGATCCTGAAGGCAAATTAATAGCACAGTTTTATTATCAGTCTCAGCAGGCAAAATAAACTTAACTTGAGATTAGGAACCCATACAGCATCCTTCGCCTTATTCCTTCTTTCATCACAAGGTTGGACTTGGAAACAAGTAAAACATTTACATTGCTTTCTCTTTTTGGTAATTATTGTTTTTGGTCCTAGGGTCAAGTGTTATGGGGATTGAGGAAAAGAAAATAACAATATCTGCAGAACTACCCTTTCAATTCTCCAAACACTTGATACAGATTTCCGTTGTTCCAAATTAGCCACTAGACTTTGTGTGCCTAATTTTCTGTGCTTCCTATTTCTCAGGTGGCAGCTTGCCGTATCAGCCCTTTCTTGTAAAATGACAAAGAGAGAGTGAGGATAAATCTTTGTTGCTCAGCCCTTAAAAGGCACAAGAGCTCCGATGGCATTTGATTGCCAGAGGCAGTTAAATGAAGGAGAGCTGCATTAGTAACTGCTTAAATGTCGCTCTGCAAAATGTTTGTCAAACTTACAATGTGTGAAGTTATGCCACTGGCAAGTATGTAGCATGTACTATACCAGTGCTACATTAACCAATGGGCAGCTCTAGGGTGTCTGTATCTTATGAGCCCTTTGTTTGAGGGTACTTGCTATTTGAAAGGCTGTGTAGTTCAACTCTGGTTTAATGATACAGTTCTCTAAGGACAAGGTCCTTGAAGATGTCCATTAATACACTGGCCATTCCAACACACATTTTGGTGCCTCAAATGTTAGCTCTGTTTCTCAGTATATTTTACCTGATTATTCCAAAAATGGCACTAGTTTCCCCCTATCCGATACAGAACATATGCCATCTATCAATTGCCATCCGGTTGCCCATAGAAAATCATGATAACCATATCTAGAGCTGATACAGTTTGTCCAATGCAATTTTCTGTATCAGCACCCTAAATAAACCGAGGAACAGGCCTTAAAACCAAGACACCAAGATTTTTGTTGTTGGATTGTGTTAATATGATCCCTGATGTACTAGGCAGTGGATGTTTCCCAGTGGTTTGGAGGTGTCAGCCAAGGAGGGCAGTTGTGATCATGATACCTTTCCACTAGGGTTGGTTGGAAGACATATCACTGAACAACTGGTAGAATTACACCAGTGGGGTTGTGCTTCACTAGCAGTGGTTTTGGATTGTGGCCACTGTATCCAATGGTGTGCATTGTGAAGTGTTTTATAATGTATTGTAGAACAGTTATGCTATAGTACAGCTTGAATATCTCATATCTGGAATTACAAAATCCAAAATAGTCCGATATCCAAAAATGTCTGCATCAGTAGCTGAGATTGTGACACCTTAACTTTCTGAGGGTTCAGTGTACAAAATTATTTATTTATTTATTTACAGTATTTATATTCTGCCCTTCTCACCCCGAAGGGGACTCAGGGCGGATCACATTATACATATAAGGCAAACATTCAATGCCTTAACATAGAACAAAGACAGAGACAAACGCAGGCTCCGAGCTGGCCTCGAACTCATGACCTCTTGGTCAGAGTGATTTGTTGCAGCTGGCTGTAGCTGGCTGCTCACCAGCCAGCTGCAGCCAGCTGCAACATTTTAATAATTTTAAATTTTAATAATTTTAAAATTGTTAAAATATCATGCATTAAATTACCTTCAGGCTATGTGTCTAAGATGTATATGAAACATAAATGGATATTGTATTTTGATTTGGTTCCTATCTCCAAGATATCTCATTATGTGTGTGCAAACATTCCAAGATTTGGGGGAGGGGGGAGGGCGAGGGTGTAAAAAAAAAAAACACTTCTGGTCTAAGCATTTCAGAAAATGGATCCTCAACCTGTATCATGTTTACTCCAAAATACTCAACATTTTCAATTTTAATCAATTAATAATTAGGGTGTGTGTGTGTGTGCAGGGAAGTTTTTATGTCTTCCAGAAGGTTATATTTGAGTGGTAAAGGGACTGGATATTTTAAAGAATTTTTTTTCATATTCATTCCAACTTAGACACCTTTGTATTTAGAATATCAGGGATAGAAGAAACAAGTGTGCCATCTATATTGTATATATTTTTAAGATCATCACAATAGACCTTTAATAATAATCAGAAGACATCTTTGTTTTCTTGAATTTTTTTTTGAGTTTCTCGCATGTGAATTATTTTTAGCTGCATTTTGCTGTCTTCTGAACTGGGTGTTTATTATTTCTGGCATCTATTGATTTGTGTTGTTTCACTCTTGTATCCCACAACAAGAGGTAAGCCACATTGCACAGGCTAAACCTTTAAATTTTGTATGTTTTCTTATACAAGAAATAATTTAAATAAGGCTGTGTGTGTTTATGTATATATCTAATTAAGAGTTCTCAAGATGGACAAATACTGTTTAGAATATAAAGATCATGAAGTTCACTTTAGTTTGTTTTTTAAAGTCTTTTATTTTTGTCTTAAATAAGCCTCCCTTTACTCTTTCGTTTGCAATTCCTCCTTTATTTTCAGGAAACAATGAACTGAACCCTACAACCCTGAGACGACCCAATACTTGAGGACACAGCAGCCCCTGGCTCTTGTTGTGACATGACATTCTCAGTTCGCCTTGTGACCAACCTAAAAGTGCATTTGATCACTCAAAACAGCTCTGTAAAGTACAGTAAATAAAGAGCTCCATGAAGGAAACTCTAAACACAGAGTAAAACTAGGATCCCATTGAGCTTTAGATATGAGCAACTGTTCTTTTGTTTTCTGCCTGGTCACTGTATACTCTAAACACACAAAAGGGACTCCACACATAACTGTAACCAAAGATCATATTCTCTCTTTTTAAAAAAACAGCCTTTGAAGAAGAGAGGATTTAATGAAGTGATTTAGAGATCTGGATTCTACAAGAACTTTTAATGGAAATTGTATGGGTTGACCTTTCATTTTCCATCTTGAAACAAGGGTTAGATAGACTTAAAAATAAGGATAAGAAATATGCTACTTTGAATGAGTAGCACCATTATTATTTTTTGGCTCTTTTAAGAGTCTGAGACCTTGTCTACATGAGCCGAATAGCCCACACTCACCATGAAGTTGTTCCTACCTTTCATCAGACACCTAGAGACTTCCATTTCTTATTACTGGGTAAACCATGTTAATCCATTTTAGCCTGATATTAAGGAAAGTTGAGTGATGCTATGGGGTTTGGCAGAATCTCCCAAATAACTACTACCCCTCTGGACAGTACAATTGGGTCTGATGTGGACCAGTCTGTTGTCCACATAGGCTGCTGCCACCAGCCCCTTTTCCCTGTGATCACCAGCATATGGAAAAGGTGATGGATTGGACTCATGTCACTGCTGCTAGACAGCAACAGAGTTCATTAAGAGCACCTGGTTGTCATAGGTGCCCTATGGTGGCATCAGGAGAGGCACCTACATGACCATGGAAAAGGATGAGGACAACAAGAAGATGATGGTCTAATACAGGGGTCCCCAAAATAAGGCCCATGGGATGGATGTGGTTCCCCAAAATCATTTACCCAGCCCCCAACTAAACTGTAGACTTGGGATCACCCTAAATCTGAATCGATTTGAAGGAACACAACAACAACAATCCTGATTAACTTGACTATCTCATCAGCCAAAAGCAAGCCCACACTTCCCATTGAAATACTGGTAAGTTTATATTGATTAAAATTGTTCTTCATTGTAAATATTGTGTTGTTCTTTCATGTTTTTTACACTACAAATAAGATATGTGTAGTTTACATAGGAATTAATTCATGTTTTTCAAACTAGAGTCTCCCCCCCCCCCCCAGCAGTCTGAGGGACTATGAACTAGTCTTGTGCTTTTGTATAGGATCACTGTTTCTGTTTGTTTCATTCTTATGGCCCTGTTTTCGTGGATTGGTTCAGAAAACAGGCACCTTTCTGAATGAACTTTTTTGTCCTGGGTCCGAAAAAGCAAATATTTTCATCCTATTGGCGGCAATGGGTAAGTGATTCTATACAAATGCTCCCCATGTTCTCAGTTTTAGGGCTGCTGCCATTTTCCTACCTTGAGCCACTGCTGAGGTCTAGTGGTGGGCCCGGGGTTGACTGATGGCTTGCCAGGGCTTGCCCTCCATCACGTTTGCCGGGGGCCTTGCTCCAGAACTGTACAGGTCCAAAGGCCCTGGCAGGCGCTCGCGCTTTGGGCCAATATGCCACATACACACTGTGAATGTGGTGTGTAGGCCCAAACCGCAAACATCTGCTGCCAGGACCTGCAGCCAAGCACCGAGTAAGGAGCACTCCTTACTTGGTACTCAGCTGCAGGCCCTAGCAGCAGGCACTCATGGTTTGAGCCTACACGCCACACTCACAGTGTATATGTGGCATGTAGGCCCAAAGCGTGAGCGCCTGACAGAGCCTTTGGGCCTGCACGGTTCCAGAGCAAGGCCCCCAGCAAACACAATGGAGGGCAAGCCCTGGCAAGCTGTTAGTGAACTCAGCATGTTCCAGCCCCTAAAAGATATGTTTCCTTGAGTGCAATCCCTTTTCTCTCCTCTATATCTATGATTCAGGCTTGGAGCCACTGCTCACTCCCACCTGCCTTCGTGTCGAGTCTATTTTCATACTGGGAGAGGCCTCCTTGTTCCGTGCCTCCGAAGGAAACAAAGAAACGGATGAAACGGGAGAAACTAATTTTGCGCAGATGACTACTATGAACTGGCCCATTGTTTAAAACGTTTGAGGATCCCTGGTCTCATAGAGCCATTGAAATGACTGGAATTCACTAGCTACTAATAATTGAAGTCCTATTGTCTATGGAGTGATGTGAACTCACAGAGAGACATGAACATCACACACAAATATTGTCTTCGTGACCTTAGTGACTCAGATAAAGAGATATCATATACTACACTTATATGTTAAATCATGCTTTATGAGTAGTGAAGGCTGGATAATGCTTACTGAACAAAATAAATATTTTAATGTTCACATATTTCTAGATGCCTTTTCAAATCAATTTTACACATGCAACCTTATTTACATTCAAAATAATATGCATTCAAAAATGAAGAAAAAGAAAAGGACAAGGGAGAGAAAAGACCAAGAGAAAAAAGAAAAAAGACATATAAGTAATACAGAACAGGACTCTAACAACTCCCCCCTGACACACACACCTACATCCTGATAGTAATGGAAATAAAATTGAAAAAAGTATTTTTCTACCATTAGAGATTCAACTAAAAAACCCTACTAAATTGCTATTAAGCATAATCTTAGCTTATTACATTGCTGGATTTCCTATTACTAAAAAATCCATAAATAGTTGCCAGTTTTTCAAAAATTCTTCAGTTAACATATCCTTTAGAACTCGTGTCAATTTGGGAATTTTGAGCAACTTAATTCATTTTTCCATTTTCGGTGCTTTAGTCTTTTCCCAGGTTTGAGCAAACATTATTATCATATATGGAAGAAATAATCCAAATTTACTCCTCAATGCTTTATCCATGATGTTTCCAAACCACAGCAAAAAAAGAAATCAAAAAAGTCTTCCTCAAATGTTCTTTGAGTTTCAGAATAATCTTATGAAATACTGTGTATGTGCATGTGTCTTTGTATCACTCCATGTGTTTTATAGGACTTTTTGAGTTAAGAAATACTCAGAATTGGCTTGCTATCTTCCTCTGAAATATAGCCTACAACACCCAGGACTCCATAGGGGCTTCCTATCCAAGTATTAACCAGGACTGACCCTGCTTAGCTCCCAAGGACAGATTAGCTCTGGTGCTACCAGGATATTTTACACAGTCTTTAAGAAATATCCAAATGTTTCGTGTTATTCCATTAATAATATGTCTTGCCATTATTATGGACAAGAGCAGTTCTTTCTAAAGGAAAGATAGGCTATTTTGTAAGGCCAGTTGTTTCTTCCATTTTGAAATAATAAGAAATAGTTTGATTGGGTAGTCCAAGCAAGATTGTGGTGTTTTAAACACTTGACTGTACTGACTGGATGTATGAAGGCTGACATCTACACACAAACTATATTTAAAACAACCCACACTATTAGAGTCTTTATTATGCACCATTCTTTGTTTATCTTTGGGTTTCAACTTATAATTCAGTGCTGTATCATGTAAGAGTTTTTTCTCTCTAGGGAAGCTATAGTGAATATCAATTGATTTTTAACATAGCTTTTGTTTTGTTTTTAGCAAAAAAAAGTTATGTCATACAGATTGTAAAATATTGGAAGAAAAAACCAAACATTTTGCCAGCTGAACAAAAATGAATCACCATGATGCTCAACACAGCAATGCCTGCCTTATGTATCACTCATCCTGCAACTGCTGGAAACTGTATTGCAAAGGCATAAAGTGACAATTGTGAAATGATGACATATGTGATGATGACAACAACAGCAACAACAGGTGATGGGGAAAATATAATACTTTTTGGCTGAATCATTCCCGTTTGTAGGAATGATATAAATGAAAATACTATAAAGCAGATGCTGAAATAGTGGTTATATGTTTAACTTACATCATGTAGATAACTAAAGGTAGCTTTACAGTTGGCCAATTTGAACTCAGACTCTTTAGTACTTGGAGAGAGGTTTCTTTAGATGGTAATACTTTTTATTTGGATATTACTACTATATTAGGGGGCAATCTTGATCATTCTACTGGTCATACTATAAAATCTGGGGATTTGTAGCTTGGGGAAGCACTACAGTTTTCTGATGTGATTCTAAATAATTTCCCCTAAACTACCACTCCACACCTTCCATAGGATATTGCCTTGGCCATTAAATTGGAACCCTAGTACTCTCACTATGTATTATAAAATGTCTCTGGTCTTCTGCCTCAAAGTGTCACCTTGGTGGCACTGTTATCAAGCCACTGTAACCCCACCCCCCAAATATATATATATATATATATATATATATATATATATATATAGTTAACTGAGGGACCACAAATAAATATATTATTTTTATTTTTATTAAAATGCTTTCCTGAAGATCCAGAGATGTGCAAGTTTGAAGTTTAGAAGATCAAGAATAAACCCAGCAACAGCTGTAACCCCATGAACTATATTGTGCTTAACCCTTGTAAAAAATCCATCAATTTGATGATTTTTTGGTGTAACTGTGTGTTGTATCTACTTCTTATATATATATATATTTTATAAACTGCTTTTTAGAAATGTATCAAAATGTAGCTTAGAGATAGCCACCCCTTTATGACCCTGTTAAAATAATCTCCTAGGAATGGAGAAATTTGGGCAAATTCTTCTGGCCATTTCGGGTTGCTAGGTCAGCAACGAGCAGGGCTATTTTTTATTTTTTTAATTGACGGGTGCTCACCCTGCCACGGGCTGGCCTCGAACTCATGACCTCATGGTCAGAGTGATTTATTGCAGCTGCTCAACAGCCTGTGCCACAGGCTGTTTTATTGATAGTCAAACCCTTGATTACCCAAGATTGGCACCTTTGTCCCTTGAGTTTTGCACCTTTGTTTCCTGTGATCTATATCTTTGTTTGCCATGGAACTGGACATTTGAGCTACTCAAAAACTCATCAGCATATCTGTGTCATTTGTTTTCACTGGACTGTGCCCTCCCAGGGGACATCTCTACAGCTGATTGGTCCTCCAATCTGATCAATCCCCTGCTGCCATTCTCTCCACCAAGGGAACCCCCACCTGGAGGCCGTGACATCAATGAAGCTCTCAGCCAATCTCAACATAGATCCTGGTCAGCCTCCTTTCCAGCCAATCAGAGGAGAGAGAGTAAGGTTTGAATTGCTGTCAGAACTGTATAAGATATCTTGCATTCCTCTGTCTCTTTTGAAGCAAATGGCTTGTACTTGCGTTCTTTTTGGCTGAATCGTATTAAACCTCTGTGACTTGTCTTCAGACTGGTGAATTTGTTTTTCTGTCCTGGTATATCTGATTTAGCATGGACTCACCAGGCATGGACTCTCTAAACATGGTCCTAGCTAAATCACTACAGCACAGCAGACTAAAGAAGAAAGAAAGGGAAACAGACAGAAAAAAAGTTTAATAGGATATGCCCCATAATCTAAATCTTGCAAAATAATAGCGGCCTTGATTGTATTTATTACCTATCGAAGAACAGATTATGTTCATGAATCTTGCCAAGAAAGAACATTTATATTCAGTCATTCTTCTGGCTTCATTCTGGAATTGTTAGCTGCTATTTTTCTTTTTAGAACCCTGATTCATTAGTACTTCCTCAAATTGTGTTAACTTTCTAATTTCTTTTCTGTTGCTGTTCAACCTGCACTCCTTAAGACAGGACCAGGCTGTGGCACAGGCTGGTGAGCAGCCTGCTGCAATAAATCACTCTGACCATGAGGTCATGAGTTCGAGGCCAGCCCGTGGCGGGGTAAGCACCCGTCAATTAAAAAAAATAGCTCCTGCTCATTGCTGACCTAGCAACCCGAAAGATAGTTGCATCTATCAAGTAGGAAATAAGGTACCACTTATAAAGTGGGGAGGCAAATTTAACTAATTTACGATGTTGGAATGAGGAAGTGCCGTCACAGTGGATGATGAAGCAGATGCTCCCCCCTGTGGCCAGAATCGAACATCCCCTCAGGAAAAGGTTAAATTGCCTCTGTGTCTGTCTCTGTCTCGGTTCTATGTGTATATGGGCATTGAATGTTTGCCCTATATGTATATAATGTGATCCGCCCTGAGTCCCCTTCGGGGTGAGAAGGGCAAAATATAAATACTGTAAATAATAAATAAATAAATAAATATTTAAGACAACCCAATATATTATCTAAGAAGTTGAAAACAAACAATGAGAGTGATGTTAAACCTTTAATTATCGTATTCATCAAAATACAGGATCGAATGTTGGCACAATCAAACTGTGAATGTGACTGTGAAGTCACCAAGGAAAGAAAATAAAAAAATCAGGCATGCGCATATGACATTTTTACCATGAGCCTCCCCAAGTCCAATGTTAAGAGTAGGCTTTGGAGGAAACTTTGTAAAATCTATTCTTGGTTGCCCACTCTTCTGATCTCACCATACATAGACAACCTGCCTGTGGTCATCCCTCATCACCACCTCCACAAATATTGTCTTTTACTTCCCAGTCCTGCCTATGAAATTGGTAGTACTATCTTCCTTGATTTTCAGCCACATGGTGCTGAAGAATTCTCCCATTTTCCCATCAGCATCTCATTCAATCCAAAAGTATTTTTTTCTTTAAGAGATGTTTAGAAGAGAAGACATTTTGTGGAATTCCTCATGGGTGAAGTTCAAGGTTACTGAACTTAATATAGCTATGAGGTGGCTAAGGAATTTCTGTGCAAAAGTCCTTTCTTTCATTGCTCGTCTACCTTTTATTGTCCAGCCACCAGAATCTCCAATTCCAATAGGATTTTTTTTTGAGATTGAGAAAAACAGATGGCCCAGAGAGTCTGCAGTGTGAGGAAGGAATATTCAGGGAAAAGTAAGAGAAAAACAGCACCTACAAACATACTTCTAGAACATGGCCATACAGCCGGGAATACATACAACCCCAACAGCACCTTTGATCACCTATTAGGAATACATTGCTCTATTCAAATATTGTCCATTTTGTGTGTGACATGACTGTCTTAGCTCTCCTGTCTTCCATCCCTAGCATCAGTACCTGGAAAAATGCTAAATAAAAGCTCTTGGAGATATTACAAAACAGTGGCCAAGGAGCAGCATCAACACAAAAAGAGGAAACGGCTTAGAACAGTGGTTCTCAACCTGTGGGTTCCTAGATGTTTTGACTTTCTACTCCCAGAAATCTGAACAGCTGGTAAAGTGGCTGTGATTTCTGGGAGTTGTAGACCAAAACACCTGGGGACCCACAGGTTGAGAACCATTGTTCTAAGCAGTTTTCTCTTTTTATCTTAGAACTAAAGAAGGAACCCATGATTCAGTACCTTGGATAGCTCCTTTAAGGTTTGGGTTCATTCCTGAAGTGAATTCAGTAACCCATTGAGAGCCACCATTCTCCGCTGGCAATTCAGCAATACCTGGAATGTTTCATGTTCACTATCTGTGTCAGTTTGAAAATGATTGTGTAGCACTTGGACTTGAAGATTTCATTTTATACTATTTTTGTAATTATAAGGTAGAAACAAAGACTATATTCTCATAGTGAGAATATTACTACTTTTTCTTTGGGGTGGAATGTAGGAAATTAATTTTAGTTTATTTATGCATGTGAAAGTGGGGGGAATAATTTAAGTTGGAAGTTTAATTAAATCTAGGAGGGAATTTAAAATGTTCATGGTATATTAGGGTTCTTTCTGATTTATTGTAACATTGCAATTACATTACAATTTTGAAAAACTGAAAAACATAAAAAGACAATGATTATGTGGCCAAAGGAGATGTTACAATATCAGAATTCTGTGTTTTATCCTATCAGATGCAGTGAAAACATTCCAGAAATTTTTCATACGTCATCATGAGAAGAACATGCTACAGTTCTCATGTATATCTTATTTCTCAAAAAGTCAAATATCTGCAACTTTTACTTTCAGCCACTGATATAGTTTTGCTAGATAAAAAAGCCTTCCTCTTCCCCAGATGAAGCTTCTTTGAAACTTAGGTTATTTAAAAATATGTATTTTTATCCTGATATCTTTCCACTTTAATAAAAACTGACTCAAATCAACTTTGTATAAGTAAGCCGTCCCAAGTCCCCCCGGGGAGATGGAGGCGGGGTACAAAAATAAAATAATAAAATAATAATAATAATAATAATAATAATAATAATAATAATAATAATAATAATAATTGGCAAAAATAATCAATAAACAAATAGACACCATCCAAGCAGGAAAAAAATAAATGGCTTTAATTGCAAGTAACCACAACATGAATGACTACAATGGTACATCTCCACTGTAGAATTAATGTAATTTGACATGACTTTAATTACCATGGCTCAATGCTATGGAATTATAGGAGTTGTAGTTGATAAAGGACCAGCACTCTTTGGCAGAGAGAGATAAAGATGTTGTAAAGTTCCCATAATTCCACAACATTGAGATATGGCAATGAAAGTGGTATCAAACTGTATTAATTCTACAGTGTAGATACTCCCCCAGCCAAGTAAGTTATTTACACAGAATTCCAAAAACATCTTAAAATGCCCTTAAAACAGTGGTTCTCAAATTGTGGGTCCCCAGGTGTTTTGGCCTACAGAAATCCTAGCCAGTTTACCAGATGTTAGGATTTCTGGGAGTTGAAACATCTGGGGACCCACAGGTTGAGAATCACTGCCTTAAAATGTAAAACATCTGTAGATTCAATGTAGCTTCGCTATAGCCCTCTCCCAGTCAGTGTCATTCTTGTTAAAATTATCAGCAAACACCAGGTTATCATTTTAATTCACCGATTCTGACTGACCAATATTTTCAAAGCACCATTTGTTAAAGAAGTAATGTCTTGAAGATGTTGACCAGATTCAGGAACCACCTAATGTAGCTGAGTGAAAATGCAGATTTTATTACAATTGAAACATGCAGCTTGTTGGCATTTCACTGTAAAAGCATTGAAGGCAAAAGGAAAGTGAATGACTGTTAGAGTTGGCAGGGTCAATGACAAGCTTTTCTGAGCCTCTAGGTTCTTGGCAGGTGCACAGCAAAGCCAAACTGCAGTACTGAGCCTGAAAACAGCAAAGAACCCGTCAAGGTGAGAAACCGACAGAATGGGGACATTGATTTCCTAGAGTCAGGGACCAAAAAACAGAAATGGTAAATACAGAGGGTTGGCGTGTATGCATTACTAAGAATGAAATTATACAGAAGAAATGAGGAAGATATGAAGCAGTAGGAATGTTCTTGAGATTTCATCATGACACTATATGTTTCAGGAGATTTCCAGTTCCTTGTTTTGGGAGAAATCTTGGAAAGGTCAAGTACTCTTATCTAATTATGATGATGAGAATTATGACAATGGTGACATTTTAGGAATTCCATCCTGTTAAAGCATAAAGTGGAGGGAATCATCTTACATTTTGTGCCTTTCCATTTTTTAGAAAAACAGATAATTAATTTGCCTCCAACACACATGATATACCGTATATATTCGAGTATAAGCTGACCCAAATATAAGCCGAGGCATCTAATTTTACCACAAAAACTGAGAAAACTTATTGACTCGAGTATAAGACGAGGGTGGAAAATGCAGCAGCTTCGGGTCAAATTCAAAAATAAAAATAGATATTAATAAAATTGCATTATTTGAGGCATCAGTAGGTTAAATGTTTTTAAATATTTATATAAAACTGTAATTTAAGACAATAATAAGACTTTAATAAGATAAAACTGTCCAACTCTGAATACCTTTATACTCAAGTATAAGCCGACCTGAATAGAAGCCAGCCAGGACCCTCACTTGAGTATAAGCCCTAAAAAAGGGCTGAAAAACTAGGCTTATACTCGAGTATATATAGTACTCTGTCCATTTCTACAAAAATTGTCTGCTTTCTGAGCTATTGCATGCGCAAGTATATTCTCTGCCCATACCACTTTCTTTTTTAAAAAATTTTTAAAAAGGAGAACCCTCGGAATTGCAGAAGTCCAAAATCTAGGTCTAAAAATGGGGAAATAGATCTACAGCAATCTGGTAATACATCAAAACGGCACAATTCCTGAAGAATACATTATTTTAAAATAATTACCATAAAAAGTTCCATGGAAGAGGAGTAATGGTAAGAATAGGGATATTGGGGCACATTTTGAGACCGCCTAAAGAAACACCCACACTTTGCCATCATTACAACAATCTTAAATGAGGGAATCTGGCAGTTCCCATCCCATATTAAAATAAGCGCCTTTAGCCGTGTTTGTGCAAATCAGCAACTCTGAAGATGATAGGTCCCTGACTCCAAAAAAACTCAGTTTCTACACACTTTAAAAACATTTTGAGGACAGAGTCCCACAGAAAACTGTTGGAAGTAGTCTTGCATCATTTGATGGGCTCCAGCTAACTGCATTTTTAAAATGTTTTCAAAGTGTGTAAAAATGGGAGGGAACCCTGTGTCTGATGAGGTCCCTAGAATATTTCAGATAGTTTGGCTATGTTGGCTTAGGGATTCTGAAGGTTGTCATCTAAAAAGAAACATTTCTAAGCTTGAGGTGTGAGGTGAGGTTGAATAACCCTCATCCAAAAGCCTTGAAAGCAGAAGAATTTTGGATTTGGGGATGTATTTATTTGTTGGGTTTTGGAATACTTGTATTTACACATATGTACATGATGAGATGTCATGGCATCTAAACACAAAATTCCTTTTCATACAATTGTGTGTGCAACAGAGTTTGTATACATTGAAGCAATTTCATATCTAAAATTTTCTCATTGCCTGTCTCAGCCACTCATGTGAGCAATTTTGAATTTTGGAGTATTTTTGAATTTCAAAATTCCAGATATGGGATGCTTAACTTATACTGTTCGCTACTGGTATGTTGGAATTGCATCGATAAGATTTGAAATGCAGCCTACTCAGGAGCTCTGATTAATTCAATGGGATTTCAGTCCTTTTGCACCACAGAAGTATAGTGCACTATTTACCACGTTAACTGCATTACTTCATCCTATTGGATGAAGGCTGGATCTACACTACCTTATAATGCAGTTTGGAACTGCATTATATGATCAGTGCAGACTAGTAGAATGTAGTTCAATGTAGTTAAACTGCATTATATGGATATACACTGACCATATAATGCATTCCGGGCTGTGGCACAGGCTGGTTAGCAGCCAGCTGCAATAAATCACTCTGACCAAGAGGTCATGAGTTCAAGGCCAGCCCATGTCGGGGTGAGCACCCGACAATTAAAAATAAAATATAACCCCTGCTCGTTGCTGACCTAAGCAACCCGAAAGATAGTTGCATCTATCAAGTAGGAAATGTAGGTACCACTTATATGTGGGGAGGCTAATTTATGACACCATAAAAATCATCCAGCTGCCGTTGGAATGAGGAAGTTGCCGTCGCAGTAGATGATGAAACAGCTGCTCCCCCTGTGGCCGGAATCAAGCATACCCTCAGGAAGCTGGAAGCTGGAGAAGGTTTAAATTGCCTCTGCGTCTGTCTCTGTTCTATGTTATATGGCATTGAATGTTTGCCTTATATGTGTACAATGTGATCTGCCCTTAGTCCCCTTCGGGGTGAGAAGGGCGGAATATAACTTCTGTAAATAAATCAATAACTAAATTTCTAAACTGACAGTATAAATCTAGCCTAAGGCAATTCTACACATACAGACCTTTAATGCTAGTAAATAAGATTAACGTAGGATTTACTTCACAGTGTGCATAGGACATTACTGTAAGCCTGGAGTAAATGTCCTTTCACACTTCACAATCAAGTATTATTTTAACAACCAAGAATTCATCTTATTGAATCCTGGGGTTTGTAGTTTGGAGCTCACTGGCTGGAATCTAAATGCTCGCCCTTAAACTGCAAATGCCAGAATTCCATAGGATGAACTACATTCTACTAGTCTGCACTGATCATATAATGCAGTGTAGATCCAGCCGTAGTAGTTACCTACTTTTATAGACAACCAATATTATGGCAATCCTGTAGCA
This sequence comes from Anolis carolinensis, assembly GCF_035594765.1. Lineage (NCBI taxonomy): Eukaryota > Metazoa > Chordata > Lepidosauria > Squamata > Anolidae > Anolis > Anolis carolinensis. Next base: position 130,704,606 of record NC_085845.1, on the reverse strand, counting down.
AGCCATTAAAAGTGCTTTCATTTAAAACCAGTAGTAGTAATATAAAGACAGCTGGAATTCATTTGCCTCATCTGAGCACAGATGCACTAAACTTTCCAAGCTCAGAAAGGCTGGTTTGCAAACACTTCTAATAAGAAAATAAAAGGTTTTGATGACATATGAAATTGGGATTTGTATTTTCCTCATCACTGTAGTCCTTTTTCTTGTAGTATAGTTGATTCAAAGGATAAAGAAGTAAACACTGGCGATTTCCCCCCAAGATTTAGTGCTTCCTTTAAAGTCTAAAATGTAAAGCAAAGCCTGGCCCCCACTGACCATGTGGACAGGAGCCAAAACAATGTGCGGATGGGCCGCATAGACAAAACATATGGATTTTTCACAGCTTTTGGTGATAAGTGATGTTTTGCCTGTGCAACTGTTTGATATCATGCGACTTTGTTTTCAGACCATGTTCGATGCTGTCTGAAAGCCTTTGATTTTCAGCCATCTTTTTGTTATTCCTCTCAAGACGCACTGTTTAATCTTTCCTGTGCAGACGCCAGCAGCGCGGTGGGCAAAACATTCGGGAACAGACTCTCCATATATGGAACTGAAAACAGACACTTGTTGCCAATAGAGCAGGCTGGTGTAATGACCATCTGATAGCCTATGATTATTAGTTTAAACATTTATTTTTCAAAGGATAACCACACTAGAAATTTGGCATACTCCGTTCTGTGTTCCCTGCTGGGCTTTCTCCAGATGTTCTGGATTGAAGCCCCCATTATCCCCACTCCATGCTGTTATTGTCAAGAACATCTGGGGAGGGGAGAGGGTGGCTGGCTTAATACAATAGTCTAGCATTGATATTTTTCCTCCCTATCAAATCAGCTTAAAGTACCGGTGGCCTAGGGGATAAAAGCCTTGTGACTTGAAGGTTGGGTTGCTGACCTGAAGGCTGCCAGGTTCGAATCCCACCCGGGGAGAGCGTGGATGAGCTCCCTCTATCAGCTCCAGCTCCATGCAGGGACATGAGAGAAGCCTCCCACAAGGATGGTAAAACATCAAAACATCCGGGCGTACCCTGGGCAACGTCCTTGCAGACGGCCAATTCTCTCACTCCAGAAGCAATTCTGGTTGCTCCTGACACACACACACACACACAAAAACTAAAAAAAAACCCTAATGTATTATACCAAAAAGAAGAAGGAAAAATACTGTCGTTGTGGTTAAACCATTCCTGTACACAGAGAAAGTTACTCATTTTAAAGCTTCCTCTTTCTTCAGCCTAACTTCCAAAAAAAGAGCACCTCCTTGTACATTTTTTTTTAAAAAAAGCTAGTGTTTTAAAATTCTTCACAAAAAGTTTTTTTAAGAGGCTCACGTGACTTAGAAAGTTGCCTGTAGCTTTCCTGGCACTGAATTGAGAAATATTTCTTCATCTCACGTTACATAATCATTTTTGACGCATTGTTTGTTCCAGCTCAGTGCCGTTTTCCTCAAACCACAAATCCAGTGGAAGAGTAGAAATGTTCTTCTCCCTTGCTTCCCTTTCATGAGGCTACTAGCACTGATCATTGAAACATAAATCTTATTAGCTAACTTCCATGTACACATTTCCTGCCACTATTCTAGTAAGCGCGCACTGACAGCCAACTGTCAATAGGATAAAAACCCACATCTAAAACCAAAGGAAAAAGGGGAGCAACGGAAGACATGGAAATATACCACATTTTTTCAGTATAATTCAAGTAATTCAAAAGTCATTTTCATTATAGGAATAATACAAGTATTATTATGATTCTAAGCGGTCACTATTGTTAATGTGTACCTTGTCAAATATGGACAACATGTGGAGTCTCCAGGTCTGCAAATTTACAACAAAAACTTTCATTGTTGTGTGCTTTTAAGCCTCTGGTGACCCTAAGGAGAGTCAATCATGAGGTTTCCTTGTTACGTTTTTTTCCAGGAAGGATTCACTATTGACTTTGTTCTATGGTCGAGTTAAACTGTATTTGCACTGGATAACTGTGTTGTAATAATAATAATAATAATAATAATAATAATAATAATAATAATAATAATAATAATAATAATTTTATTCTTATATCCCGCCCCATCTCCCCGGAGGGACTCGGGGCGGCTTACATGGGGCCATGCCCAGACACGACAGCACAAATCAGATAAAACATTAAACTGAGCAGTAAAACTTCAACATGATTAAAAACAGTCATAAAAGTCAATATAGACAATAATATTAAAATCCCGATTTGGGTCAAAAGATCCAGGCCAAGGTGCAAAGCAATATCAAGTTATCAGGGAGGGATAATTATACAGCAGGTGTAATACTTAAAGTGCTGAATGAATCCTAAAAACAATCCAGAGGGTCTACTGCTTAATAGGTAAATAACATGATCCCACAAGGGGTCATGTTGTACCCCAGAACTGGAACCCCTCTGACCTTAGAGTATTTATTTATTTATTTATTTATTTACAGCATTTATATTCCACCCTTCTCATCCCGAAGGGGACTCAGGGCGGATCACATTACAAATATAGGCAAACATTCAATGCCTTTTAACATAGAACAAAGACAAGACAAACATAGGCTCCGAGCGGGCCTCGAACTCATGACCTCCTGGTCAGGGTGATTCATTGCAGTGATTCATTGCAGCTGCTCTCCAGCCTGCGCCACAGCCTGAGCCCATTATTATCAGCAATTAGTTGAGTATTATCAGCAAGCAGTTTATTGAAGAATATCTAGCAAGGAATAAAAATGATGCAAAAAATATAGTCCAAAAAGGTATCTTCAAGATGCAACAATTAGTCCATGAATTTCAATGTACAAAGATAAAACATAAGGTACAAGGTTGCAAAATCCACAATAACAAGGCAGCATAAAATCCCAATACTCAGAACAGGAACTTAGTAATACTGGAACCATGAAGCTAGAAATCTACTTGAATTATTCAAACAGGAACTTGGCAAGACCGGAATCATGAAACTAGAAAACCACTTGGAAACATGATTGCCATGAAGAACCAATGTTTACCACATTGAGGTAAAAAAAACTTTCCCTTGTCTCTTATAAAGCTTTTCCTGTCTCATGCAATCAAAAGAACACATTCCGTTTCACTTTCCCACCAGATAAAGATTTGCTTTCCCCCTTTTCTCAGAAATGAGCTGACCTTCAATGGACCTGTGAACTCTCCATTTGTTTACAAAAGTATTGTGTTGTCGAAGGCTTTCATGGCCGGGATCACAGGGTTGTTGTGTGTTTTCCAGGCTGTATGGCCATGTTCCAGAAGTATTCTCTCCTAACGTTTCACCCACATCTATGGCAGGCATCCTCAGAGGTTGTGAGGTTGTGGCAGGCAACCTCTGAGGATGCCTGCCATAGATGTGGGTGAAACATCAGGAGAGAATACTTCTGGAACATGGCCATACAGCCCAGAAAACACGCAACAACCTTACAAAAGTATTGTCGTCTATCTTCCAGCTCATTAAATTCTGTACCTGACAAATCATCCTCAGAAGCCCGATTCTCAGAGAAAACTTGCTGAGGCCCTTTCTCAGGAATTTGGTCTTGAACATTCTCTGTTTGCAAAAAACCTCCGGCTCGAAGCCAAGCCTGTCAAGAAAACCATCAGACACAGGCCCAGAAACCCCAGCATCCTCATTGACATCAGACACTATCATAGGCTGAACTATAACACATTGATACAGTTTTTCATATCCCATGGTGCAATGCTATGGAATCCTAGGGTTTGTAGGTTTACAAGTCTTTAGATTTCTCTGCCAAAGACGTCTCACCCAATTATATCTCCCAGGATTCCATAGCATTGAGCCATTGCAATTAAAGTGGGATCAAACAGCTTTAATTCTACAATGTAGGTGCATTGTTATTATAACTTCTTCTAGGTTACCCAATTGATTTTCATAGCTGAGCAGGGATTCAAGCCCTGGTTTCCAGAGTCCAACGCTCAACATTTTATATCATACTGGCATTCAGTTAGTGTCACTACTACATTTCAAAGTAACTTTATATTTTCTTATTTCTTCGAAATAACTAATGATCAGTGGCTTAATACTAATTACACAACCACTAGTTTATTACATACACATGATTGTATGTTTGTTTTTAGTTGTCTTTTTAAAAAAATCTGAATTCGCCAAGTCTCGGGGTCTTTTTCCATTCATTCTTATTTCAACATCCACAACACACACGTCACCATGAGGCATGACACAAACACATGCCTGAACCATGTAATATTCCTTTCCTACCAATGAATGAGGCAACATCCACATAACTGTTAAATTAACCAGAAGCTTATAGCACCACTGCCAATGGTTTGTGAGGAAGCAGAAAGTGCAATAGTAATCCTTTTGTTATTGTGCAGCATAATAAATTATAATATAACTAGTCATTTGTAATTAATTATTTTCAAACTGGATATAAGTAAAACAGAACTAGATTCATGTAATATTCTCTACTCATTGCAAACTTCATTTGAATCCAGCATAATATGCTCCATATGCTCCTCTTGTCTGTCTCTTAGTCTATTTGTTATAGTATCATACTCAAAATTGTGTACCTCATGTCCATGTTGCCTATATCTATGACTCCTTTTCCTTTTAAATGTTATGGTTATTTTAAAGCTGCTTCTCATGATGTTTGACTTTTTTCTCCCTTTTAGAAGGAAAAGTAATATATACAGGGTGGGCCAAAAGTCAAAAAGGGGTTTCAATATTTAATGACTCCCTTTTTTTTTGTTAGCACCCCCAGTAGCGCATCGGATTAAACTGCTGAGCTGCTGAACTTGCTGACTGAAAGGTCAGCGGTTTGAATCTGGGAAGCGGGGTGAGCTCCCACTCTTAGCCCCAGCTTTTGCCAACCTAGCAGTTCAAAAATGTGCAAATGTGAGTAGACCAATAGGTACCGCTCCAACGGGAAGGTAATGGAGCTCCATGCAGTCATGCTGGCCACATGACCTTGGAGGTGTCTATGGACAACGCCGGTTCTTCGGCTTAGAAATGGAGATGAGCACCAACCCCCAGAGTAGGACACGACTAGACTTAATGTCAGGGGAAAACTTTTACCTTTACCTTAGCACTATGTACAGTATACATAGGAAAAATATTTGCATTACAAAAATGAAATCTCGTAATTCACATCCAATATTGTAGCATCATATACAGTATATATAGTAGCCTTTTGTGACTTTTGATCTACCCTGTATATGGCCATGTCTACCATTCAAGAATCAATACACCATTCTTATGAATTTTGTCTTTGATACTTCAACAAGATATGAGATATACCTCTTTCAATGTTTTTAGCAATTGAAAGGTTAAGCTTGTAGGTAGTGTTTTCCATGGACTGTTTTGGATCCAAGTAAACATAAGCATTCTGTACAAATACTTGTACAGTAGAGTCTCACTTATCCAAGCTAAACGGGCCAGCAGAAGCTTGGATAAGTGAATATCTTGGATAATAAGGAGGGATTAAGGAAAAGCCTATTAAACATCAAATTAGGTTATGATTTTACAAATTAAGCACCAAAACATCATGTTATACAACAAATGTGACAGAAAAAGTAGTTCAATACGCAGTAATGTTATGTTGTAATTACTGTATTTACGACTTTAGCACCAAAATATCACGATATATTGAAAACATTGACTCAAAAAATGCGTTGGATAATCCAGAATGTTGGATAAGCGAGTGTTGGATAAGTGAGACTCTCCTGTATTTGCAAAATAGCTTTCTCAATCATTTATCTGCAAATTCCTCGGCAGCTATTATATTCCCTCATTGCCAGACTGGAAGGAGCTTTTTTGTACTCTGCCATATCAACATCTGTTAGGGGTTCAATTCTCTAAGGTTCTCTTGAAAAGTAAGCCTTTGATGGGTTTCCGAGCTACTTCACCTATTTTGGGCTAAAATAGTTCAGATTAGTCACCATTGGATTGAACCCATTGATTCAAATGTTGACTGGCAAGTCAATACTTAGGTCAACTCTACAGATACATCTACTCCAATGGAGATTAGTAATAGGACTCAGGTCTTCTTATTTTTTGGTGTAAAAAGATGGCTCTATTTATGGAGTTAATCTTGCCATGTTTTCTCAAAAGGCTTCCTGCTTTTTGCCTTTGGCACCTCTACACACACTGCCATTCTCATTATGCCTTGAGGTCTGAGATGCTTGAATTGCCAAGTTTTTTTCTGGGTCATCCAGGCTTTTGACATATATGGCAGCCTTCCCTAACTGACATGTCTGTTTTTTCCCTGGCTCGCTAATCTTCATGGACATTGGTGCATGACTAGTCTTCTCTACCACACTGCAACTTCTGGCTGTGTTTTTGTCCACCGTGTTGCAAACCGTTCTAGCCTTCTGCCTTCTAGCAAGTGGAAGACATGTCACTTTTCTACCTTTCCTCCCATTGTGTTGTAATTGCATTATGCACTTTTCTTCTTCATGAAATGCTGCAGCACTCAAATACTTTGGATGTGTAAGAAGCGGGTTTCCAGGTATATATATATATATATATATATATATATATATATATATATACTCAGAAATCCACTTCTTACATAAAAATAATGAAATATGACAGCCAATTATGTTTGAATGCAATGTTTCAGAAAGGAACCTTCTGTATGCTAATTTAGTTGTTTTATGCACCACTGGACTTTTCACTGTCATATGAGTGACTGTACAATGAATATCCACCCTGGATTCCAATTAGATTTTCTGGGAAGTCAGAGAGAGAAAGTGGAGAGACAGAGTTTCCCATGTGCTGTTTATAGCTATTAATTCTGAGTGCCAGTTTATCATCCCTCTTTGATCATCTCCATAATTGCCTAGCAAGAGGAGACAAACCAAAAGTATCTAAGTATTCCAGGGGATAGCTACCATTTGTGTTATTTATTAGAATTCATAGTCATTGGACCCATATGGTGGGTAGGCACATTGGCCAATGCTCTGTTAGAAGTTCACTATTGAGATCTTGAAGCTCATGGACAGCTTCCCATTCTTCTTGGTGCCATTCCCTTTCTGCTGATAAATGTGAGCAATATTAATGTATCTTGCAAGAAAACAATTTGTTTTCTCGGTTCTTGGTTTTTAGGCCTGTTCCTGAGGTTATTTGGGGCACCAATTCAGAAAACTGCATTTGATAAACCACATGTGAAGTCTGACTTGGCCATGGTGGTTCATGCCTTAGTTATCTCTAGATTGGATTACTGTAATGCACTTTACATGGGGCTGCCTTTGAAGACGGTTTGGAAATTACAGCTTGTACAAAATAGGTGGCCAGGTTATTATCTGGAGTGAATTACAGGGAGCGGTCAACCCCCTGTTTAAACAGCTTAACTGGCTGCTGATAGGTTTCTGGGCCCAATTCAAGGTGCAGGTTATTACCGTATATACTCGAGTATAAGCTGACCCGAATATAAGCCGAGGCACTTAATTTTACCACAAAAAACTGGGAAAACGTATTGACTCGAGTATAAGCCGAGGGTGGGAAATGCAGCAGCTAATGGTAAATTTCAAAAATAAAATTAGATACCAATAAAATTATATTAATTGAGGCATCAGTGGGTTAAATGTTTTGAATATTTACTGTATTACAAAGAAAAACAGTAAACTAACTCTATAAGTGGAAAAACAACAATCTATATATATAAAAGGGTAATGAAATTTTGGCCTAGGACAAAACAACAAAACTACACATCCCAGAAACACTAAACTTGGCAGCACAACCCCTCATCCATGCCTCTACATTCATACAACAAAAAGAAAAGAAAAATAAAATCCTAATTAGAGGGAGAGGAATAATTGTTTTTATCCAATTGCTGCCAGTTAGAAGGCTAAGCTCCACTCACTTGGTCTCCTAGCAACCCACTCAGCCCAAAGGACAGGCAGAGTTAGGCCTCACTTAGGCCTCTTCCACACTGCCTATAAAATACAGATTATCTGATTTTAACTGGATTATATGGCAGTGTAGACTCAAGGCCCTTCCACACAGCTATATAACCCATTTATAATGGACTTAATGTCAGGGGAAAACCTTTACCCTTTACCTTAACTACCACCAATTCCTCAATACTTTATTTCCCATACCACCATACTTTGCCACAGCAATGCATGGCCGGGCACAGCTAGTAACTTTATAATCACCATCATCATCATCATCATCATCACCAACAGCTTCATTTGTACCCTGCCCTATCTATCTCTCCCTGGGGACTCAGCCCAGCTTCCAACATAGTAACAGGCAAACATATAATGCCTACATAAATAATGCAGAGCTAGATATAGATCTATCATTATATATACTAATTTCACATGTGTATTTTCCCCTGAAATCTTTGCAAATCCTCTCAAAACAAAGTCCCCCTAAAAACAACTTTGTCCTCTTTTCTTCTGCCCTTTCCCACCTCTTTTCTTTCTCCCTTTTTCAAACTCTAAAAGTAGCCAGAAAGGGCTTTTTAAAACTTTTCTCCCCCTCCCAAAAAAACCCACCTCATTTTTGTTTCCTTAGGAATAAAAAGAAATACACACCTTCTGTTGCTCTCTTTTCCCTCCTTCCCTCCCTTTGGACTCAAATGTTCTTGCAATAGTAGTAATAGTAGTAATAATAATAATAATAATAATAATAATAATAATAATAATAATAGTAATAATAGTAATGATTCATGCAAATTTGCAAGAATATCTTTTTTCCTTCCCCTTCTACCCATGCAATCTGGCTTGCAAGCATTTCTCTCACATTCTCCTTTCGCTTTTGAAAACAGTCGCTTCTTGTCTCTGTCTCTCTCTCAAAAAAAAAAAGATAACCAGCCTGGGAGGAGAAGCGAAGAAGGGAGGTTTTGGAAAAGAAAACATACTGTGGCCTCCAGGCTCTGGCTGTTGGCTTGACCTTGACCCGAATATAAGCCGGGGGAGGCTTTTTCAGCTCATAAATAAGGGCTGAAAAACTCGGCTTATCTTCGAGTATATACGGTACCTACAAAGCTCTAAATGCTTCGGGACCTGCCTATCTTCGTGATCTCATCTTCCTTTATAAACCCACATGGGCTCTAAGATCTGTGGGGGAGGCCCTTCTCTCGCTTCCACCACCATCTCAAGCACGTTTGGTGTGGATGAGGGAGAGGGCCTTTTCTGTAGTGGCCTCCCCAGGGAGATTAGACTAGCACCCACCTTGTCCACATTCCGCAAAGATCTAAAAACATGCATGTTCCACTGTGCCTTTGATTAAACAGTCATAGGAAATTCGGCCCCAACTTTAACCACCATCAGTCCTGCACTTTATCCCTGTCCTTTGTTCTAGAGGTTTAGTGTTAAATGACATTGTTCCTAGTTCTAATTTATTATGCTTATTCATTTTGTCCTCTAGTCCTACTGAGAAGTATATTGCACTAGCCCCTCCCCCTGTATCTCAGTGCTCATTATGGGACAGATTGTTGGTTGGTGATACTGTTTTATGTTATGTTATTGTTTTTGTAATGTTATTGGTTTTCTTGGGTTATGTGCAATCTATGGTTGGTTTTAATTGTTGTTGAATTGGACATGTACCCCATGGAAGCTACCCTGAGTCCCTCTGGGGAGATGGAATATAAAAAAAAGTTATTATTATTACTAGCTGTGCCCGGCCACGCGTTGCTGTGGCGAAGTCTGGTGGTATGGGAAATAAAGTATTGAGGAATTGGTGGTAGTTAAGGTCAAGGGTAAAGGTTTTCCCCAGACATTAAGTCCAGTCATGTCTGACTCTGGGGGTTGGTGCTCATCTCCATTTCTAAGCCAAAGAGCCGGCGTTGTCCGTAGACTCCTCCAAGGTCATGTGGGATGACTGCATGGAGGGGTGTTACCTTCCCGCCGGAGCAGTACCTATTGATGCACTCACATTTGCATGTTTTTGAACTTCTGGGTTGGCAGAAGCTGGGGATAACAGTGGGGGCTCTCTCCGCTCCCCCAATTCAAACCTCTGGCCTTTCGGTCCAGAAGTTCAGCAGCTCAGCGCTTTAACACGCTGCGCCATCAGGGGATATTATTTCCTAAAGGTTGTGAATATACAATATTTCTGAATGTTTTTTTTTGTTTGTTGGAGGCAAGTATGAATGCTGCAATTAGGAAAAATGATTAGGATGTAATGGCCTTGCAGCTTTAAAGCCTGGCTGTTTCCTCCCTGAGTGAATTTTTTGTTGGGAGGTGTTAGCTGGCCCTGATTGTTTCCTGTCTGGAATTCCCTTGTTTTCAGAGTGCTGTTGTTTGCGATATTTTATGTGCTTCTACTGTCTGTGGCCCTGAGAAAACAGAGGATTTTCCAGACTTTGATGATGGGAATACTTTGTTGGGAGGTGTTAGCTGGCCCTGATTGTTTCCTGTGTGGAATTCCCCTGTTTATTTACTGTCCTGGTTTTAGAGATTATATTGTTCTGCATTATTCTATCCCAGTAATTATTTCATATTAAAGTAGAATCTCACTTATCCAACATTTGCTTATACAATGTTCTGGATTATCCAACGCAGTCTGCCTTTTCATAATCAATGTTTTTGTAGTCAGTGTTTTAAATTCATTGTGATATTTTAGTGGTAAATTTGTAAATACAGTACAGTAGAGTCTCACTTATCCAACATAAACGGGCTGGCAGAATATTGGATAAGCGAATATGTTGGATAATGAGGAATTAAGGATAACCCTATTAAACATCAAATTAAGTTATGATTTTACAAATTAAGCACCAAAACATCATGTTAGACAACAAATTTGTCAGAAAAAGTAGTTCAGTACACAGTAATGCTATATAGTAATTACTGTATTTATGAATTTAGCACCAAAATATCACGATATATTGAAAGCATTGACTACAAAAATGTGTTGGATAATCCAGAACGTTGGATAAGCGAGTGTTGGATAAGTGAGGCTCTACTGTAAATACTACATAGCATTACTGCGCATGGAACTACTTTTTCTGTCAAATTTGTTGTATAATATGATGTTTTGGTGCTTAATTTGTATAACGATTACCTAATTTGATGTTTAATTGGCTTTTCCTGAATCCCTTCTTATTATCCAACATATTCACTTATCCTGCCGGCCTGTTTACGTTGGATAAGTGAGACTCTACTGTATATTTCTAATCTTATATTATCTGCTCAGAACTGGATTATATGAGGCTCCTTCTTCACAGCTGTATAAAATGCACACTGAAGTGGATTATATGGTAGTGTGGAGTCAAGATAATCCAGTGCAAAGCAGATAATATAAGATTATAAATGGGTTATATAGCTGTGTGGAAGGGCCTTGAGTCTACACTGCCATATAATCCAGTGCAAATTAGATAATCTGTGGAAGAAGTCTAAGTGAGGCCTAAATCTGCCTGTCCCCTAACTGAAACCTGGCTGTCCCTTGGTTGCTAGGCAACCAAGTGGGCAGAGATTAGCCCTCTAAACTGGCAGCAATTGGATAAAAAAGTTATTGCTCTCCCTCTAATTAGGACTTTATTTTTCTTTTCTTTTTGTTGTATCAACCTTGAGCCGTGGATGATGGGTTGTGTTGTCAAATTTTGAGGTTGGGGGGCCTGTACTTTTGTTGTTTTGTGAATCGCCGTGATGCCATCACTCTTTTATATATATAGATTATTATTATTATTGACACAATGACATTGTATGACACAGCAAACAAGATAGATATGCTGGATTTTGTATAACAAAATCACAAGTCGAACACTTCCCAAGCATTTAGGACTGTGTGATGTATTTTCGAATGATGCGTGCAGATCCCAGTAGGGTGGTCTTTTGCAGTTGGCAGATTGTAATTTTGTCAATGTTTATTGTTTCCAAATGCCGGCTGAGATCTTTTGGCATGGCACCCAATGTGCCGATCACCACCGGGACCACCTGTACTGGTTTCTGCCAGAGTCTTTGAAGTTCAATCTTGAGGATCCGATAGTGGCTGAGATTTTCCTGTTGTTTTTCGTCAATGTGACTGTCACCTGGTATGGCGACATCAATGATCCAAACCTTTTTCTTTTCCACAACTGTGATGTCTGGTGTGTGGTGTTCCAGAACTTTGTGAGTCTGGATTCGGAAGTCCCACAGTATCTTTGCATGCTCATTTTCCATGACCTTTGCAGGTTTGTGATCCCACCAGTTCTTTACTGCTGGGAGGTGGTACTTGAGGCATACGTTCCAATGAATCATTTGGGCCACATAGTTGTGCCTCTGTTTGTAGTCTGTCTGTGCGATTTTCTTACAGCAGCTGAGGATATGATCAATGGTTTCATCGGTTTCCTTGCACAGTCTGCATTTTGGGTCATCAGCTGATTTTTCAATCTTGGCCTCAATTGCATTTGTTCTGATGGCTTGCTCCTGGGCTGCAAGGATCAGGCCTTCTGTCTCCTTCTTCAGTGTCCCATTCATGAGCCATAGCCAGGTCTTCTCCTTATCAGCCTTTCCTTCAATTTTGTCAAGGAACTTTCCATGCACCTTGACGTGGTGGGGGGGCTTAACTGCTCCAATGATGCTGAGAGCTGTGCTAGCAGTAGTGTAACTACCGGCAGGTCCAACCAAGCCAGAGAGGTCTCAGCTGAGGAGTGGAACTAAGAGCACGTAACCCATTAGCATTATGGAGAATCAAAACAAAACAAAGTCTATACTGGCTCAGTCGTCGCCCAGGATAAAAAGGACCGCAGTGGATGCTGCTGATTTTGTACATCCATCGACAAGTGGGCTATGGAATCAAAATACAAATAAACAGTCACAGAAGCGGCAGAAATATACAATGCCAGAAAACCACACAGTTATGAAATTCTATTATTATTATTATTATTATTATTATTATTATTATTATTATTATTATGTTATCATAGTTTTATAGGTGAGCAGATTAAGTATATGACATATGTTCTGTATCTCAAAAACTAGGCTGATAGGGGAAAACTGGCCCCATTTTTGGAATCAGCAGATCAAATATACCCAAGTCTAACATTTGAGGCACCAAAATGTGTGTTGGCCAGTGTTATAATTAGCAAGGAAGTGAGCAACAACCAGTTCCATAATGCCACTGCCACTACTCCAAGGGTCTAGCAGAATAATATAAGATAGACTACTGTAGACTATCTGAAAGAATGTGTCTCCCTATAAGAACTTGCACAGCTTGCAGAGCTAAAAACGTAGGCTTTCTCTCAGTCCACCACCATCACAGATTCGCTTGTGAAGGTATAAGAGAGAGCCTTCTCAGTGGCCTTTCTCATGCTTTGGAGCAGTGGTTCTCAACCTGGGGTCCCCAGATATTTTTGGCCTTCAACTCCCAGAAATCCTAACAGCTGGTAAACTGGGAGTTGAGAACCACTGCTTTGGAAGGAAAGAAGGAATGAAACAATATAAGGAGTAGTTTTACTTACAACTATAAAAGTTATCATAATATCTCATGGTGTGTGGTTCTGCAAGCACATGCTTCATGGTGGGGGAAAAGAAAACTATACACAAGGTTTACGGATGATGAACCAGCTGAGACTAACTGTAGACTAATAGAAATGCAGTGAGACAGGGGATGTGAAAATATTAACAAGATAGACATTACATGCACATCATGTGTCTACAGCCATATAGTACAGTAGGCAAACTAGTAACATTTGCTCATTTTGACGTCTTCTGGGATCTTTTCTGAGCAGACAAACAGTGACAAGAGTGCTGTGACAGACAAGCATCCTCTACCAGACTTACATGCTGCTTCTGTATAATTCTGTAGGGCCATAATGGCTCTATGCCAGCAATTTCATCCAAAACCTTTAAGGAGCAATCCAAAGTGCTAAACCCAGTTTATGAAGATAGATTTAACAACCATGGAGATCCCCTATAATAATAGCTGGGTTAAATTGAGAGTAGAGATGTTGGTGCTACTTTTCTGCCCTTTCTCTGAACTATTTCCTTTTTTTATATACCCTGAAACTAAATTTCAACTCTTCATCATAAAAGTGTCATCCCATTGTCATTTCTATTGTCGCAATGCCTTTTTGGCATGATGGCATCATAAATATAAGCAAGCTGTGGTTATCACAGCAAATTCACATGGATGGCATAGAGCCAATGCACCATTTAATGTACTAGTGGTGTTCCGTTGGTTTTCCCTATTTTAAAAGGTGGCAGAGCACATGTTTTTATGGTCCCTAGCCAGGCTACAGAATGCACAAGAAAATACACATTTGGTTGAAAAAATGGAAATGCACTGTCTTCCTCCTTTTGTACATGATTTCTCATAATTTCAACCTTACTTGCACTTCATTAGCTCCAAACCAATGGCAACAAAAGTCAATGATGTGGAAAGTAGTGGAAGTAAAGAAGAAGAAATAAGAACACAATAGCATTAAAAATGAATGTAGTTCAGTCTGATATTGAATACCACCAAAATCAGAAACATTTTAGAAGAGAGTCAAAAAATGGCAGCAAAATGAAGTCATTGTGATAGAACCCTAATAATGTTCTAATATTATCTGTGAAGGAAGTCATTAATACCCATATTTACTAGAGTCTAATGCCTCCGGTGGTGCGGCGGATTAAACTGCTGAGCTGCTGAATTTGCTGACTGAAAGGTTGGTGGTTCGAATCCGGGGAGTGGAATGAGCACCCACTATAAACCTTAGCTTCTGCCAAACTAGCAGTTTGAAAACATGCAAATGTGAGTAGATCAATAGGTATCTCTCCGGCGAGAAGGTAATGGAGCTCCATGCAGTCATGCTGGCCACATGGAGGTGCTATGGACAACGCTGGCTCTTTGGCTTAAAAATGGAGATGAGCATCAACCCTCAGAGTAAGACACGACTAAACTTAATGTCAGGGGAAAACCTTTACCTTAATGCACCATCAAATATAATGTGCACCTCAATTTTCAAAACCCTGAAACCAAAAGAAGTGTTTGCTGGCAAATGTGATGTGCACTGGCAAAAAGTGCACTCTTTGTCATTTGGCCAAAAAAAGTGCTGCATGCTTAGGATTCCTTCTTTAACACCAAAAGTGTAAGAGCACCAAAGCTTCCAGCAATAGAAAGGAAAACCATGGGGAGAATCTATGCTGTAGAATGAATCCACTCTAACTGCTTTAGTTCAATGCTATGGAGTCATAGGAACTGTAGTTGTCCAAGGTTTTGAGCTTTCTCTGCCAAGGAATGCTGATGCCTCATCAGACTACAAATCCCAGAATCCCATAGCATTGAGCTATGGCCATTTAATTAGAAATGATGTCCCTCAAAGAGGAGCTCCTGAAGCTGCTTCCCCTTTGACTTTAGGCAGCACTAAAATGACTGTATGACGTGAATCTAATGATCACTCCAGTTTTGGCTGACCCATTTAGCCCGAAAAGGTGAGCATTCGATTTGAGTAAATACAGTATCCCTTTTTTGACAGATAAGAAACTGATAATGAAAAGATAACCCAAGCCTAGACTTGTGAGATGTATACACCAGCATTTGAAGCCCTGATTGTATTTGGCATTTATTCTAATTGCAATTTTAGATTTTATTTACAACTAGCTTGGGGACCCGGCAGTGCCCAAGTCATTTGAGAAAGGCATTATATGTCTTTGAATGTTATGTATTCTCAGTTTGGAGTGGGTGAACTACAATTCCCAGAATTGTGGGTCAATCCTCACCAAACCTTGCCAGTATTCAAAGTTTTGGGTCTGTGTACCAAGTGTGGTCCAGATCTGTCATTGGCTGGTCATCGCCTGGCTTCAGTGCTCTCTGGATGGGGGTAAACTACTACAACTACCAGATTCCCAGGGCAATTGTCCCGAAACATCTGTCAGTATCCACAGTAGGCTATATTGAGTCTGTGTGCCAAGTTTGGTCCAGATCCGTCATTGGCTGGGTTCAGTGGTCTTTGGATACAGGTGAACTACAACTCCCAAAATCAAGGCCCATTCCCACAAACCCCTGCAGTATGTTCAGTTGGTCTTGAGGCTTCTCTGTGTGAAGTTTGATCCTGGTCCATTGTTGGTGGGGGGGTCACTGTTTCTCTGGATGCAGGTGAACTATAACTCCCTTTTCCCCAAAGTAGTCCAATATGTTCTATTGATTATGGGGCCTCTGTGTGCCAAGTGTGGTCCTGGTCCATCATCGGTGGGGTTCAATTGCAAGTTTACTATAAATCCCAGTACCTACTACTCCCAAATGTCCAGGCCAATTCCCCTTAAAATCCACCAGTTTTCGAATCTGGGCATATCGGGTTTGCATGGCAAGTTTGGTCCAGACTCATCATTGTTTGGGTTCATAGCATTCTGGGTGTAGGTGAACTACAACTCCTCTAAATTCCCCAGTAGGAGTGACAGTGCTCTGACTTGATGCAGGGTGAACTACAACCTCCACCATGTGGAATCAATCCCTCAAACTCCTCCAGTAAGTTTAGTTGCAGCTTAGTTCTGCTCTGTTTGTTATGCAGACAGATTTGAAAGGGAAGGGCAGTAGGCGGGGACATGCAAATTCCACACCAATGGAGAACCCTGAGATGCCTGCCTGTGGTGGAGGAAAATGCAAAATCTAGGCTGAAATGGTCCCCTAATGAAAGCATTCCTTGGGTGGTGGGCCGTAGTGTTTGGGAAGGTCATTGGCAGGGGTTGGGCTACATGTTCATGGATATCACTGTAACCACAATGTCAGTGGAAAGGAGTGACTTGGTGGCTCCTTAGCATTGGGAACTATAGCCTATTTGTGGAGGCTGGAGGCTGTCTGTGTGAGTGGCCACCCGTGCTACATACACACATACAGGCTTTCACTTTTATTATGGACTAGCTTGGGGTCCCGGCGGTGCCCGGGTCTTTTGAGAAACTTGTGTGGCAAGTTTGGTCCAGATCCGAAGTCGGCTGGGTTCAGTGCTGTGTGTTTAAGGGTGAACTACAACTCTCAGAGGAAGAAGTGAGTGAAGCTACTTGGTCCATCCTTCCCCAATGTACCCCATGACAGAAAGGGGTTCATGGGGGTTCTGTGGGTCAAATTTGGTCCAGTTCCGTCACTGCTGGGTGTCGCAGTGGCCTGTGGGAGTCGTAGCGATTGAAAGTACTACAGATCCCATCACCAATGGGCCATCGTCCCGCCAATGGCACCAGGCCTTAGAGTGCATCATGGGGGTTAAGCGTGCCAAGTTTGGTCCATGTCAGTGATTCCTGGCGGTCACAGTGGCCTGTGAAAGTGGCGGCCAATCAGAAAGCTGCCACATACAAACATACAAATATTCACGCTGCCACATACAAACATACAAACATTCACTTTTATTATATATATAGATATAGATATGGATATGGATATAGATATTGTGACATTAAGGAACAGTACAGTAAAGGTTAAATAAAAACATGGGGCAGAGCTCCTTACCCTGTTCAAATAATTGTTGTTGAACAGACATATCTGTTGTACTTTTAAAATACTATGTCTTGTCTTTTGTAGAATGAAGTTGAACTGGATGCAATACAGAACTAATGACCCATATTGAGATAAGGTTAATCGCTTCCAATGCCGTTGCATAGGAATAGCTTAAGACTGCAATATTTCTTATTTGAAAGTCACTGAATAGTGTAGGAAGGAAGACAACCTCATTAAGGAGACAAGAACCCTAAGCATGCTGGCTTTGAAAAGGAGAGATGAAGGTCATTTCGTTAATTGTAACTGCTTTCAACTTCGGGAGAACTCTCACCATCTCTTGGAGTGATAACAAACATATGATATTCTTATCACTTCCCAATAGATTTACTAATTTGCTTTCCTTCTAGATAATTGCCTAACCTGATAAGAGAATATGATCCATGATAGCAATTTCACAGTGTAATCAAAGTACAGTTGTAATTGTCACATGAAAAAATGTAATCAGAAAATCTCCTCTCTGACTTGGGCTAGGTTCCATACAGCTCCTTGAGATGCACCCAAACACTCTGATACAGTAATAATTGATGGCTTCTATATCAGAGCTACCTGTGGTGCTAAACCCTATCCTCCAAATCAGTGGTTCTCAACATAAAAATAATCTATATATATAAAAGGGTAAAGTTGTTTGTGCTGTGACAATAACAACACAACTATATGCCCCAGAACCACCAAACTTGACAACATGATGCAAAAGCCTTGCCTCAAGGTTCATACAACGAAAAAACACAGCAGGAACCTAAAAAACCCAAAAATATGATTGGTGGGGACGAGGGAGAGGGCCTTCTCGGCGGTAGATCCCTGGATCTGGAACTCCCTCTTGAAAGAAATTAGACTAGCCCCCACCTTGGCCACATTCCATAAAAATCTGAAAACCTGGGTATTTCAATGTGCATTTGACTAATTCAGGATAAATTGATGATTGTCCCTTACTTCCACCTATACCCAGCTACTGAACTTCTTCTGGTCCATTCAGTAGAGGTTACAAGATATTGCACATATACAATGTTTGCCTTGTCTCCAATTTTGAATACGCTCACTGTGCCTGGCTATTGGTTATTGTTTCTGATGTATATTGTATGCTCTATGATTTTATGTCCATATGTTTTAAATGTATTTATGCAGTTGTATTTTATTGTGTATTGCTGGACTCGCTCCCGATGTGAGCAGCCCAGAGTCCCTTCGGGGAGATGGGGCAGGATACAAGAATAAAGTTGTTGTTGTTGTTGTTGTTGTTGTTGTTGTTATTGACACAAAGACATAGTATGACACAGCAAACAAGATAGATATGTTGGATTTCATATCACAAAACCACAAGTTGAACACTTCCCATGTGTCTAGGACTGTGTGATGTATTTTCGGATGATGCGCGCAGATCCCAGTAGGATGGCCTTTTGCAGTTGACAGATCGTAATTTTGTCAATGTCTATTGTTTCCAAGTGCTGGCTGAGAACTTTTGGCACAGCACCCAGTGTGCCAATTACCACTGGGACCACCTGTACTGGTTTCTGCCAGAGTCTTTGCAGTTCGATCCTGAGGTCCTAGTAGCGGCTGAGTTTTTCTTGTTGTTTTTCATCAATCCGACTGTCACCTAGTATGGTGACATCAATAATCCAAACCTTTTTCTTCTCCACAACTGTGATGTCTGGTGTGTTGTGTTCTAGAACTTTGTCAGTATGGATTTGGAAGTCCCACAGTATCTTTGCGTGTTCATTATTATTATTATTATTATTATTATTATTATTATTATTATTAATTTGAGTAGCTACCAGAGGATTTTTTCTCATGTCATCACCAAAGATCTCTAGAACCTCACTAAGCTACAAATTCAGGTTTTTTGTAGGAATCAGCCATAAGAGTTAAAGAGGAATCATAATGCTATAACTGTGTAGTGTGAAAGGGTCCTAGGAAGATCAATTTCTCCCTCTTTTTAAACCAGAAAAAAATACGTCCTTAGGCATTTGGTGGGATTGAGGTCATAAGAACAGGCTTAGTGGTGATATGCAACCCTGGGTCTGTAATTTGTTCACTACTGACGCCAACACTAAAGATATTAATCTTTACTTATTTCTCTCTTGAGTACGAAAACAAACTATGGTATTCAAGAGGTTGTCACCCTGCTGACCTTTTGCATGTTTTTATATGTTTTTCATGCTTCTGGTAAATGACCACCGGGTCCAAGATACTGAAAGTCCTTCTGAGAAATGCAAGAGATGAATGGAGGATGTGAATGGCTCACATGCTTTCAAATCTCTTGAACAATATAGTGTCTCCTTTTTTTATTATTCTAATAAATATTACAGAACTATATTCACCTCTATATTTCTAAAGTTATAATTTATGCTTCAGCGAGATATGAAAGAGTTCCTCTTCCTACCATCAATCTAAGCCCATCATGACTAACATCCATCTAAGTCTATTTCAAGAGCTGAGTTCAGCCATAAACATGTTCTCTTCCGCAATCTTGCCAGTGATGGCATCCATGCCAGTAAATCAGTGAATCTGTTCTGAGTTTTAGTCTGAATTTATGAAGGAAGTATCCAAAGTACTGAACTCCACTATGAAAGTAGTTCAGTAGTTAGATAGCTCCCTTAAAGTTTATGGCTGGGGATACATCTGCACTGTAGAAGCACTCGAGCATTGTAACTGGAGGGCAGCTGTTATCAAAGGTGCTATGAATTTTGTAATGGCACTCCATGCAGTCATGCCAGCCACATGACCTTGGAGATGTCTATGGACAATGCCGGCTCTTTGGCTTAGAAATGGAGATGAGCACCAAACCCCAGAGTCGGTCATGACTGGACTTAACATCAGGGGAAACCTTTACCTTTACCTTATGAATTTTGAAGAGGCACAAATACAGGGTGAAAGGAAGAAACATATCAAGAACATATCAAGCAAACCCTTGTCATCTGGGAATCTATGTCCTCAGTATGAAAGACCATGTAGATCAGACAAGAGCAAACTTTTTAACTTGGGGGCCACATGCCAACCCAGGATGGTTGGGCCGGGCCTGGAGATGGGGGGGGGGGGGCAGGGGGAGGCTGAGGGCAGTTGAAGCAGGGCAGAGAAGTGGGAGGAGGGTTTCACTTGTGGTTGCTTGACTGGTCCAAGGCCATATCCAAGGCCGGATTGTGGCGCAGGCTGGTGAGCAGTGTGCTGCAATAAATCACTCTGAACATGAGGTCATGAGTTCGAGGCCAGCCCGTGGCGGGGTGAGCACCTGTCAATTAAAAATTAAAAAATAGCCCCTGCTCGTTGCTGACCTAGCAACCCGAAAGATAGTTGCATCGATCAAGTAGGAAATAAGGTACCACTTATAAAGTGAGGAGGCAAATTTAACTAATTTATGAATTTGGAATGAGGAAGTGCAGTTACAGTGGATGATGAAGCAGCTGCTCCCCACTGTGGCCAGAATCGAACATCCCCTCAGAAGAAGATTAAATTGCCTCTGCGTCTGTCTGACTCTGTCTCGGTTCTATGTATATATGGGCATTGAATGGTTGCCCTATATGTATATAATGTGATCCGCCCTGAGTCCCCTTCGGAGTGAGAAGGGTGGAATATAAATACTGTAAATAAATAAATAAATACTTGGCCTCAGTACCATTTCCTTCCTCCGAGATAGGCCTATAGCTCCTGAGATTCATTTACCATCTAACATATAGTATTATTAAAGTTCCCCGTACAAAGCTCAGTTTGGCAGTACCAGACAAAATGAAAAGGAGCAACAGCTCTAACACAAAAGTTATCCAAGTCTGATATTGGTTCCAATGTATATAGGCTTCAGGGATACATAGTCAATGAAAATATCTTCCAAACAAAGTAAACAGACGGTTGGTCCTGTTGCTGTATACTGGAATGAAGAAAATAATGATGGAGCACCACTCTCAAGAAAGTCTTCGCAAGGAAAGTCCAAATAAAGTCCCAAGTCTACAGGGGTTCCCGGGTATTTTTGTACCCTGTTTCGGGGAGAAAATCCCCTTCTTCAGGAGTAGGTATACTCAGCAACAATAAACGTATATCTAAAACAAAACAGAATAACAAGTATTTTACCAGCAGTATTAACAGAAGTAAAGTAACCCGTATAACTGTTATATACTTACATAGTGCCTAATAGCTTACAAGGAGTGACTCTGCTTGTGGTGATTTCAACTGCGAGTGATTCTGGAGGTTCATTCAAAGGTTTTTAAAGAGTACTTGGTAACTTAAAGGAAACAGCTAAAATTAAGTGATTCATTAAGTCCCTGAGGGGAAAAGGTTTTAAACTTAAAGATCCAGTACATTTCCCTTTGGGATAATAGTTTTTCCAAGTCCAAATTGAGCCTATATACATTGGAACCAATATCAGACTTGGATAACTTTTGTGTTAGAGCTGTTGCTCCTTTTCATTTTGGCTGGTATTGCCAAATTGAGCTTTGTACAGGGAACTTTAATACTACTATATGCTATTTGGACATATTTTCTTTGTACATAGACCATCTTGTGTTTGTGTACATACCTAATGTAGACCCAGAATAGATCCAGACTGTGGTCATTTATGGGTCCATCGTAAAGACTCGAAGACAATCATACTCATCATCTATGATGATGAGAATTAATGCTGTTTGACATCACTAACTGCCGGGGCTCAATGCTATGGAATCCTGAGATGTGTAATTTGATGAACTACCAGCAGAGAAAACTAAAGACCTTGTATAACAGCACTTATAGGTCTTCTGTGGAAAGAGAACTCATGCTTGTGAATGCTTACTCCTTCCCCATGTGAAAAAACACACATTAATTTCCGATCAGTCATGGTTTCCTCTGGCTAGAAAAAAAGCTGACAATCACTACCTCCTCCATGAACTGGGAAGCGATGAAGCTTCTCTGCAAACTATGTTTTCAACAGAGATCACCAAGGCTAGAGATTCCAAAATAATACTAATCCACCTGTCTCAATTTTGCAGAAGTCTCAGTTTAATCAGTTCTTCTTGTCCCAGTTCTTCTTGCCTCCTCCCACTTTTTCCCTTTGCCCTCATCTTATTTCAGCTGTTGTAAATTGAGTTCAAAGTGGAAAAGTAATCTGCACTCAGCAGGTGCAGGGGAGAAGCACGGAGAAAAAGGCACAGAATATTGTCATTTGTCAAATCTAACTACTGCCACCTCTCCTAACTTGTCTCTTCTTATTTGTTAATAGTTTTTGCCATCTTGACATCACTATGATCCTGATTGGCCTCTTTCATCCCAGTTCATATTTGAAATATTAACGTATAAGCAACAATTTCACACACACTATAACGGTGAATGTACACTGTAGAATTAGTGCAGCTTGACACCACTTCAACTGCCATGGCTCAATGCTTTCTCTGCCAAAGGTCTTTAGATTTCTCTGGAAAAGAAGGCTGGTCCCTTAGCAAACTCAGGATTCCATAGCATTAATCCATGGAAGTGAATGTAGTGTGAAACTGAATTAATTTTACAGTGTAGATGCATCCTGAGAAGGCTAGGCTGTGCAATTAGAGGACATTTTTAGGGCCGGGCTGTGGCGCAGTCTGGTGAGCAGCCAGCTGCAAGAAATCACTCTGACCAAGAGGTCATGAGTTCGAGGCCAGCTCGAAGCCTGTGTTTGTCTCTGTCTCTGTTCTATGTTAAGGTATTGAATGTTTGCCTTATATGTGTAATGTGATCCGCCCTGAGTCCCCTTCGGGGTGAGAAGGGCGGAATATAAATACTGTAAATAAATAAATAAAATAAATTTTAATTAATTCAGTGTGCCTAAATACAACCAAAATATCAGACATCTTTTTGTGGAAATGTTCCTGGGAGGGGGCAGAAATAGCTTACATGACATTCTGAAAAATCTACCTGCGAACATGTCTCCTTGAATGGGTCATGCAAACATCTGCATCACTATCCTAAAGGCCAGGAGAGCAGGTGGTCATATTTGGGGGCTTTGAATGGTATTTCCCACCCATGTCTCCATCTTTCAGCTTGACAGCAAATGCTTTTTCACTTATAAGAGTTCTGTAAGTCCTTGCCTTTAACTTGCTGCTCTTTGCAGCTGCCCTGACACTAATTGGGAGTAGCAGGGCTGTGTCATTGCAGTAGGTTTTCCCACCGCCACTGCAGGTTGGGCTGCTGGCCAAGGTAGTTAATGCTTCTCTTTGCATTCCTTTCTTCTCCCCAGAGAAGAGCTATTTTACGGACACCTGGCATTTACGGATCCAAGAAAGTTATTGCTGCCGCCGCTGTTAAAACATTACTCTGAAAGAAAATTGCTGCCGCAGCAGAATCCCATCTCTGAAGTTCTAAGTCATTAAGGGAATGGGATATTTTTTTTAAATAGAGAGGGCTCTGGCTTTGGCTATACCATTTGTCATTAAATCTTTGAGTTAATTTAATTAAAGCTGTAATTACTCATTTTAGAAGTGACACCAAATATCATCCCATTTGGCCGAAAGAGACTTGCAGATAGGGCGCTAACAAGATGAATTGCATATGCTACCAGACAGCCACCCCATCTAACCATCAGTTGAACGTATGACAAATATACTGCTTCAGAGTTGGTTTGTACCACACTACCAGCTGGGAACAGGCAAAACAGACAGAGACACTTGTTCAAGTGCATGAGGTCTTAAAGTGGTGGTGGTGTCATTCACAGTTGCTGTCCCAGAGAATTAAAAGCTCATTAGTAAGGCAGGAACATGTCTCAGTAGTGCTGAAAGAGCAGAACGGCCTACCCACCTGTTGTTAGGGTGTTGGTTCCTTTTCAGGCATCCCTAAATGGGTTAGGATCCGAAAGACTATGTTCAACTACAAGATTGCCTTAACCTTATCATATCCTTTGAAGGTTATTCTCCAAGTCTGCCCACTCTCTAAAGCAGGGGTCCTCAAACTTTTTAAGTGAAGGGCCGATTCACAGTCCCTCAGAGTGTTGGGGGGCCAGACTATGATGAAATAGTCCAAAATTAGGATTGTTTTTGTGTGCCTTCAAGTCATTTCAGACGTAGATCAACCCTAAGTCTAAAGTTTAGGACAGAGGCCAGGAAAATGACCTTGGAGGGCTGCATCCGGCCCATGGGCCTTAGTTTGGGGACCCGTGATCTAGACAAACTCATAAGACCATAGGTAAGCAAAGAGACCTCCAAAGACCATCTAGATGGTCTCATAAGACCATCGGTAAGGAAAGGGACCCTCAAAGCCCATCTAGATGATCTCATCAGGCCATCAGAAGACCATAGATAAGGAAAGGAACCTCAAAGATCACCTAGATGGTTTCATAAGACCATAGGTAAGGAAAGGAGCCCCCAAAGGCTATCTAGACAATCTCATAAAGGGACCTCCAAAAGCCATCTAGATGGTCTCATAAGGCCGTAGCTAAGCAAAGAGACCTTCAAAGACCATCTAGACAATCTCATAAGACCATAGGTAAGCAAAGAGACCTGCAAAAACCAGCTAGACCTAAACCCTAAGTCTAAAGTTTAAGACAGGGGCCAGGTAAATGACCTTGGAGGGCCGCATCAGGCCCCCGGGCCTTAGTTTGGAGACCCCTGCTCTAAAGCAATGGGGCACACTGTGGTCCCCAACTATAAAATTCCACCCTCCACTTTTTCCATTTGTGGCTGAACCCACCCCTACCAGACAGAATAGCTCATGGGTGCTCCAATATATTGTCCATCTCCCAGAATAAAAAGAATGTTGGGTTATCTAGCAATCATGCATGCATTTTCAAGGTGGGATGGTTTATGTAGTTAGTATTGTTTGTTGCTTAGTAACCTAAAGCCAAATCTGCATTCCAGAGTTGATGGCACCATTTTAGGTGTTTTGCATCTGATGTGGAAATGGGAGTATACTTCCTGGAGGCATACAGGAAGTTACATATGCCTTTAGAATTTGGGGCATAAAAGAAGAGACTTTCTTTTGTTCTCTCTCTCCACCTCTTCCTGCTCTTGAATCTGCCATGCTGATGTTACCTCTTGTTAAGAGATATGTAGTATCCTGAACTGTATTCTTTTGGAACTAAGATGTTTTTACTTGTATGACCATCATCATACAAGATTGTGAGTAAATATATTTTTACTATTTTACTTTTGATGTCTCTGATGTTTATTTTATACGCATGACTCTTTTAAAAGGAAAGGGAGGCTGGCTATTTTGCTTTTTCTCACCTCTGCTCACATAAACCCCTAGACCTCTGTATTTTTTGTTACTCTGCACCAGTATCTAACCATATTGATATCATAATCCTAACAGGTTATGAATATATTCCTAATAAAGAACTCATCCCAACCCTCCAAAGAGTCCCTGAAAGCACCTTATATACAACATCTTGCCCTGTTTTGATTTCATTAGTGTCACACTCACCCATTTTAATCCAAACTCAAATGGGTCTTGAAAACTACAGTTTCTTCACCCTTACGTCACATCAGTACAAAAGGACATTTGTACCTTATTCACATACTGACTGTATTGTATCATTTTAAGCCACACAACTGCAGTGGCTGCTCTATCTTCCTGTCAGGCATATGTTTTTTAAAAACTTCCCGGCTTGCATGTTGATATGCATATATCAATAGATTGTCAACTTGTCGTGATGATGGGGCTTGTGTATTCCAATGCACTCCCGGGGGAGGCCGCAGGGGAGGTTCCAGACTGAGCACAATCCAAAGACCTCAACGGCGAATCTGGATGCCCCAGAGGCAGGAAGAAGACAGCAGATAAGCTTTTCAGTGCTAATTAAGGTGATTAACTACAACATTCACACTGACCTCTCTCACCCTAGACTTTCCACAGATATATATTTACCTCTTTGCTTAGTTTTCTCCATACCTTACAACCTCTGAGGATGTCTGCCATAGATGTGGGCGAAACGTCAGGAGAGAATACTTCTGGAACATGGCCATACAGCCCGAAAAACATACAACAACCTTGGAGAAGATAATGATGCTGGGGAAAATGGAAGGAAAAAGGAAGAGGGGTTGACCAAGGTCAAGATGGATGGATGGTATACTTGAAGGGACTGGCTTGACCTTTAAGGAGGTGGTGATGGCTGACAGGGAGCTCTGATGTAGGCTTGTCCATGACGTCACGAGGAGTTGGAAGCAACTGAACGAATAAACAACAACAACATTTCATTTTTTTTTTAATTTTGCTCACAACATAGTTCTTAGCCATTAAAACTTATTGAAATATATACATTATACACATGTATTTACACATATGCTTTCAAAGACAGTATGTTTTAAATCCATGTTTTCAAGAATGCCTCCATTTAAACACACACATATACATATAAGCAAAATTAAATAAATTGCTTTGATCAGAATTTCAACAATATTTGCAGTTTGTTAGTGAAGATACAGACTGAAATTGTGGGCAAACATATTTGAAAATGGCATTGTCAGGAAACAGATGAGTTCCTCCCTATGTCAGAAGGTTGCGGATAGGCCTTTCAATAAAATAGCATGTTAGAGAAATGGATCTATAAGCCTTCTACAGTTCAATGCAACTGAGGGATTTATAAGTCAATGCTGAATTGTCTCTGGCAAGTCTGGGAACATACAATGTTCCTGAAGGAAATCAAGTATGCTGCAGAGGGAATATCAGTTACTGATGCCAAGTCTTTAAATCTACGAATGCCCTTGCTTTTCTTAGACGAAACCATTAATCCTGAGGAGAGACCCATCTTGTTTCGGAACAGTTAGCAAATGGCTTGGCACATGAGGCTGGAGAAAAAAGAAGTAAGGGAAGCTCCAAACAAGTCCGAAGTGGAGTGTTCTGCAGATCAGCAACTAGTTGTCTCTTAATTGGTCTGAATGAGAGCCAGGTATACTCCAGAAAGAAATATGAAAGAACTGAACCTTTCCATATATCTTAAAATCCTGTGCTATGCCAAGAGTCCAGCTTACAAAGACCACACACCATGATAGGACAGGCGGGGCAAGCGATGCAAAAGAAGGAAATGCATGCAGGATATGAAATGAGGCAGGGCTCGCAGCTGTTACTGAAGAACTAAATCCACATTCCCTACAAGGGGAATGGGACTCAAATGTCTTTTTCCCTTACATGTGACTATCCCATTTTGATGCTGACATTTCAGATTGCTCCTGCATACTAGCTGAATTACCTTAACAGCTCCTTGGGAGAGTTCAATGATAATGCTTCACATGTAAAATGTTCCAGGTTTGGTCCCTGGAATCTCTTGGTGAACAATGATTGAATGTTACAAAATATATAAAGCACAATAAAGGTTCAAACCATATGAAATATACAATATGTATATTAGAGCATCATATACATATTACATTCACTAAATCGGTGCCCAGTCCTAAGGTATCATATGGGCTAAGCAATGCAAAAGTATTCAACTGAATATTATAAATCAACTAGCTGTGCCCGGCCATGCGTTGCTGTGGCGAAATATGGTGGTATGGGAAATAAAGTATTGAGGAATTGGTGGTAGTTAAGGTAAAGGGTAAGTCCAGTTGTGTCCGACTGCACACTGAAGTGGATTATATGGCAGTGTGGAGTCAAGATAATCCAGTTCAAAACAGATAATACAAGATTATAAATGGGTTATATAGCTGTGTGGAAGGGCCTTGAGTCTACACTGCCATATAATCCAGTTAAAATCAGATAATCTGTATTTTATAGGCAGTGTGGAAGAGGCCTAAGTGAGGCCTAACTCTGCCTGTCCCCTGGGCTGAGTGGGTAGCTAGGAGACCAAGTGGGCGGAGCTTAGCCTTCTAACCAGCAGCAATTGGATAAAAACAATTATTCCTCTCCCTCTAATTAGGACTTAATTTTTCTTTCTTTTTGTTGTATGAACGCAGAGGCATGGATGAGGGGTTGTGCTGCCAAGTTTAGTGTTTCTGGGATGTGTAGTTTTGTTGTTTTGTCCTAGGCTGAAATTTCATTACCCTTTTATATATATAGATTATAAAGATATAAGTCTCTGCAGTCATGGAAGGATTTCCTATGGTCTCAATTGGCTTAAACACAGATTGGAGTCAAACCGACTCAGTATCTTTGCAGTCCTGAAAAGATTCCTCGGGACTCCATATAGTTAAACACAGGTTTAAAATCAAATAGTCTAGGTAACAAACAATTGAGGTAAAGTCTTATAGGTGTTTTAACTCCTGTGTTGATGGTGTCAACGATGTGAGGTATCTCCAAAATACTATCAGAAGTCAATTCAGTATAACAAGAGTAAATTCCAAAGCCAAGGAAACAGATTCGTTGTTGAAGCAAATCCTAAGTAGCTGGTTGTTGGCTGGAATAGATTCTGTAATGGAAATGGAGGTAATATAGGCGTTTACTACTGGTTCCTGGGTATTTCTTCCAGTTTCAGTAACTCTTATTCTGGTAAGCGACAATATATTATTGAAATTCTTTTTGATGGCTCTGCTTCAGATATTCTCTATGGAGATAAAAATAAAAGGAAAACTATCTAATATTGTACTCGTCAAACTAACTAACTATATGGAGTCCTGAGGAATCCTTCAGGACTCCATATAGTTGGACTCCATATATGCAAAGATACTGAGTCGGTTTGACTCCAATCCATGTTTAAGCCAATTGAGACCATAGGAAATCCTTCCATGACTGCAGCGACTTATATCTTTATGTTTGATTTATAATATTTAGTAATTGTTTATCCCATATGATACCATAGGACTGGGGACCGATTTAGTGAATGTAATATGTATATGATGCTCTAATATACATATTGTGTATTTCATATGGTTTGAACCTTTATTGTGCTTTATATATTTTGTCTTATTGTTTAGAATAGACATCTGTGTTCGTCTATTAGAAAAATGATTGAATGTCAGGCTCTGAGTGTGGAAATTGAACTATTTTGACTGCAACTCCTAAAATCCTCAGTCAGAATTCTGGCTTGGGGATTCTGGGAGCAGTAAGTTTTGTAAGCTTTGAGTGGGTGATGGGGAGGAAAATAGAATACTTTTGCCACAATGTTTGTAGTCTGAGTTGATGGCAATAGTCTACATCAGGTTTGGGAAACCCAGACCCAGGAGTTGGATGTGGCCCCTTGGGCTTTTTTCTCAGGCCCTCCTCTCTCTCACCATCCTTTCTTTCCTTCCTTCTCTCCCTCGCTCTTTCTCCCTCCCTCCTTCATTCCCTTTCACCCTTTCATCCTTCAATCAATCAATCAAATCATTTATTTCCGTCATAGACCAGCACAGGAAATAAAGGTCATAGTTACATACAAACTTGGTATGTTTAGTACATTTAAAATGTGAAGATAGATACTAAAATACAGTCGGGAGGGAAGGCGCGGAAGTGTCCTTCCTTCCTTCCTTCCCTCTTTCCTCCCTTCTTCTCTCTCTCTTTTTATTTACTTCCCTTTTGTCTTTCCTCTTGTCTCTTTCCTCCCTCTCTCCCTCCCTTTCTTCTCACCCTTCCCTTCCACCCTTCCTTCCATCCTTCTCTTCCTCCCATTCTTCCTTCCTTCTCTTTTTGCTTCCTCCTTTCCTCCTGGGGGATGTTTAGCTGGGAAAAGAGAAGGTAGAGAGGGAGCATGAGAACCATGTTTCAAGATTTCAAAGAGTGTCCCATTGAGGAGACTTTCTGCTGGTCTAGAGACCAGGGCACAAGGGAGCCATGGATTCAAATGGCAGGGAGAGAGATTCAACTGAAAGATTAGGAAGAACTTCCTGAGAGTAAGAGCTGTTGGTGAGTGGCATAGGCTGCCTCAGAGTGTGGTGGAGTCTCCTTCTCTGGAGGCTTTTCCGCAGCGTCTGTCTATCAGGGGTGCTTTTATTATACCTTCTTGCATGGCAGGGGATTGGACTGGATGGCCCTTGGATGGTCTCCTTTAGGTCTATGATTCTATATCAGGAATAGGCAATATGGAGTCTAATGCATACACTTTTCTCTCCTGTCCACCATCTCATCGTGACAAAGGCGATCCCTTTTGGGATCCAAACATTTCCTGTCTTTTTTCACTTTCTGCCTCTGAAAGATAAGAGGAAGGGGAGGAAAGGGCAGGGAAGAGACTTGGGAAGAACCCCCTCATTCCCGGCCCATGCACCCTGCTCTGGCCCTCCATGTGGCCCCCAAGTTAGAAAGTTTACCCATGCCTGGCCTACATGAACATATAATCTGATCTAGACTCCTATATGTGGTGCTTTCCTAACTCCAAAATCAACTTATAATGCCTTTTCCACATGGTATTATGATTGCTCCCTTGTTAATTTCAAAAATAACATCAGGAGTCAAGCTTCTGCCCGATAGAATCTGTCAGGGCATGGGAAGAGCCTGGGGGTTATGGGGCTATAGGGACACAAACCTTATTCAGGTAAACCCCGAAACGCTGGGCTTTGAGGACCACATTCTTGACTCTGTATTGGAATGCAGTTTTCCTGGTCAGTCTAGTCAAATGTTCTGTGGCTACCAACGTCAATGAACCCTGCTCCTAAGGGTAAAATTTTCTTTAAGAAATCTACAGAAGAAGAAGACTTACTGAAAAAAGGCATTCTGTTTGCTTTGGTGATTTTGCTGGCAACTGTTACAATGCCATCTCTGTTATAAGGCACACATATATTGTGGGGGGCAATGTGCTTGTTAAATATGTAGCCAGTGCCACCAAAGGTATGAAAATCCACTCCAATTTCATTGGGTTTTTTTTTTCTAACTACCACTTTCATTTTTCTGCAATATAGGTAAAAAGGTAAAGGTAAAGGTTTCCCCTGACGTTAAGTCCAGTCATGTCTGACTCTGGGGTTTGGTGCTCATCTCCATTTCTAAGCCGAAGAGCCGGTGTTGTCCGTAGACACCTCCAAGGTCATGTGGCCGGCATGACTGCATGGAGCGCCGTTACTTTCCCGCCGGAGCAGTACCTATTGATCTACTCCCATTGGCATGTTTTCGAACTGCTAGGTTGGCAGAAGCTGGAGCAACAGCAGGCGCTCATTCCGCTCCCAGGATTTGAATCTGGGACCTTTCGGTCTGCAAGTTCAGCAGCTCAGTGCTTTAACACACTTCGCCACCGGGGCTCTGCAACATAGGTACTTGTTCTGTACTCTGTTGGAGTACTGTTTCCTTTTAACATGCAGGTTACACATTTCCCACTTTGACTAAAACATATTGCAAAATTCAACATTTTTACTCCTCCATATGTGTTTGTATTTCTGACCTATATGAAATCTATCACAGGGTTTTCTTGGTAGGACTAATTCAAAAGAGGTTTGCCATTACCTTCCTTTGAGGCCGAGAAAGTATGACTTTCCTTAAGTGGATTTCATGGCAGGGATTCAAAGCCTGGTTTGCAGTCATTGTTCCATACTCAAACCACTGCATCACAGTGGCTTTCCTTCTGCATTTACCAGTGTAATTCCTTGCCTGAGAAGGCCATATGAAATTCATGAGAGTGCCATGACACAGCAAGCGACCTAAAGGCATGTATAGTAAAGGTAAAGGTTTCCCCTGACGTTAAGTCTAGTCATGTCTGACTCTGGGGGTTGGTGCTCATCTCCATTTCTAAGCCGAAGAGCCGGTGTTGTCCGTAGACACCTCCAAGGTCATGTGGCCGGCATGACTGCATAGAGCGCCGTTACCTTCCCGCCAGAGCGGTACCTATTGATCTACTCATATTGGCATGTTTCAAACTGCTAGGTTGGCTAGGTTGGAGCTAACAGCAGGTGCTTACTCCGCTCCCAGGATTTGAACCTGGGACCTTTCAGTCTGCAAGTTCAGCAGCTAAGTGCTTTAACACACAAAGGCGTGTATACAAACACACAATTTGAAAGGGAAAGGTGATACAATCTAATACCTTGTGGTTTCTTACCAGCGATAAGCAGTGTATTGGAATCATGTCTGAGGGTGCATCCAGACTAGCTGAATAGTCCCAAATTTAGTTTCTGTTCTGCTTATACAGGGTTAAAATGAACTAATGCAGGGAGCTAGTAAAAGCTTCTGATCGTGGTAGGAACTGACACAAAATATTTTGTGAGAAACAAAATTTATTTGGATTTCCACAAGAAAATTGGAAAGAACAGGAACAAAATATGGTACTCCTCAGTCAGAAAATTGTCTAGAGCTGGCCCTGAGTGAGAAGATGTACAGGGACATCTATATGTCTTAGACGGGATGCAGGCAATTTCTAACTGTTTGAGAACCTCTCCTGATAATATGGGAGGGTCAGAACTGAGTGGGTGGCCCATGCTTTTTGTGCAGGGGTGACCTCTCGGACAGGTCTTTTGTAATTAAGAAAACATAGGTGACTCACATTTGATCCATATATAATGATTCTAAAAAGAGAAAACAATAAGCACCACATTCATGCAGAATAATGCAATTATCCACCTTTGAGTCTCGTGCTAAGATGGGAATGATTTCACATTCTCATGTGACATGTGGGAGTTGGCTGGCTTGGCAAAGACAGAGCTCATTCATACTGCTGCTGTTATTTCTCTGCTACAAACTTATCTTGATAGTAAAGTCTCCATTTCCTGTAACGGGTTCTTTCCCACCGGAGCCACCTAATTTCATAGTTTTCATTTCAAATGGGAAATATTTAAAGAATTCAGATCATTTAGCTTCATCACATGCAAGACCTGCACTGAGTAATCCATCTTTATTATGTACTCCAAGGAACATTTTAAGCCATTGGTGAAGCAGTTAAGAAA
Source organism: Anolis carolinensis (assembly GCF_035594765.1). NCBI lineage: Eukaryota > Metazoa > Chordata > Lepidosauria > Squamata > Anolidae > Anolis > Anolis carolinensis. The sequence goes on along the minus strand of NC_085845.1, from coordinate 130,671,580 downwards.
TGGATAACAAAGACACTCTATTGCAGTGGTTCTTAACCTGTGGGTTCCCAGATCTTTTGGCCTTCAACTCCCAGAAATCCTAACAGCTGGTAACGTGGCTGGAATTTCTGGGAGTTGTAGGCCAAAACATCTGGGGACTCACAGGTTGAGAACCACTGCTCTATTGTCTACATCAACCCAGAGAGTCTCTTCCAATGCAAAATCCCATCAGCATAACTGATAATCCAGGGACACTGGATCAGCATGAGGTGACCTGAATTGGACAGGAAGACTAATAGTATAGATCTTTTGCCTTGGTACCATGCCAGTCTGTATCAGAATCTGCACACTTGTGGATGAACTGTTGAAAATATTGTCTGTATGAACAAGTAAGCCATTTCTGACGACAAGTAGCCCTTTGTTTGGAACATTTATTTATTATTTATTTACAGTATTTATATTCCGCCCTTCTCACTCCGAAGGGGGCTCAGGGCGGATTACAATGAACACATATATGGCAAACATTCAATGCCAACAGACAAACAACATTCAGTTTTAGACAGACACAGAGGCATTTTTAACATCTTTCCAGCTTCACGGTTCCGGCCACAGGGGGAGCTGTTGCTTCACCGTCCATTGGTGGATGTTCTTCCTCATTCTTTTCCTCGTGAGCAGTTTTATGGTGTTGTAGATTAGTTAAATTAGCCTCCCGCATAAAGCGTACCTAAATTTTCCCTACTTGACAGATGCAACTGTCTTTCGGGGCTGCTAGGTCAACAGCAAGCCGGGGCTATTTTTTTTTTAATGGTCGGAGGCTTAACCCGACCCAGGCTTCGAACTCATGACCTCTCGGTCAGTAGTGATTTATAGCAGCTGGTTACTAGCCAGCTGCGCCACAGCCCGGCCCCTGTCTGTACACTATATAGTTCCTGCAGATTGCTAGCCCTTGAGTATCAATGCTCCATTCAAAGCAAACCTAAAATTTATAGTTATATGACTGTCAAATTAAGATTGAGATCCACATTTATAATTTTAACTAGGGTGGAGAAATCATACGCTCTCCACCAGTGCTTTATTTATGTATTTATTAAAGTATTTGTATCCATGCAGTCATGCCAGCCACATGACCTTGGAGGTGTCTACGGACAACTCCGGCTCTTTGGCTTACAAATGGAGATGAGCACCAACCCCCAGAATCAGACATGACTGGACTTAATGTCAGGGGAAAACCTTTACCTTTTACCTATCCAGCCCTATATTCATAGATATAGCTGCTGTTTAATCACTTTCTAAACACTTTTATTTATCCTTTCATTAATGAATTTGTTTGATCTTGATTTGTATTGTTTTTAAACATGCTCTTAGTTGAGCCCCGTTACTGGTAGAAAGGCAGGATATCACTGAATAAAAATAAAAGTAAAAGAAATGAATAGATCTCGAGGTGGTGAAGTGGAGGCTCCACTATTCAATACATAAATGGTATTCTCCACGGTGAAGCAGGATGTTTGAAAACCTGTTTTTGTTCAATGCACTAAAATGCTGGAAGTGATAACAAAGTGGATGGCTACTTGATCTTTTATATCAGGGTAAGCCCTCTGAACTCTGCATTCCCCAGCAAGAAGGTACAGCCATCTTTCTACTCAGCGATTTTATCTATTGTATTATGTTTGACATATTTTCAGTTCCATCTTAGTTCCCACTAACTGTTTAGGTCAACAGCTTGGTAAGATAAGATTTCAACTAGATAACATATGGAACAAAATCTATATGTACAAGCAGAAAAAGCAGGAAGAAGGTTAAGTAGAAAGGACAAGGTGGCAGTGGTAAACCCTTGTTTATTTTAATAGCATGCAAGAGCTACTGAACGTTTTTTGAGGCCTGGAGCAAAATGAACCTGGTAGCCTACTCTCTCTAGACAGTACAACTCCGCCCCTTCTCTCTCTCTTGTGTTATTTCTCCTTTGCAATGGAAAGAACACTTGAAAATATTTCTTAAATGACCCAAAAAACTTGTTTCTCTTGTGTCAGAAAATTCTGATGAGATGAATCCTGGACTAATGAGAATCTTCACAGTTGGGAGCTTATCTTGTGCAAAATTTATATTTTTTTCAGAAATAAGCATTTTCTGTATAGAAAGTATTAACTGTTTTGCAGAATGCTTCATGTTCTGCATATACAATATTTCCATGCAGAGATATTATTTTCTGCACAGAAGATGCTCTTTACAATGCATAAAATGTCATTTTCAGATGCAAAAAAGTGTAAACTTTGCATAGAACAAAACCACAGTTGTAATATTTACTGTACAGAAGTAATGCTGTTTCCTGTGCACAGTATCAACACCAAAGTGTATGCAAATTTTGCACAACAAAGATTCCAGATTGTGAATAGTCCTCGTGTCAGCTTTTTCTTCAACCAGAGGAAAATTGCTAAAATGCTCTCTTTGCTTCCTTCACAAATGAAACCAACAAAAGTAGCATCCCTAGTTTACTTTGTTATGTAGGGATCTCTGATTGAGATTTTGGGGGCAGATCCTATGAACCAAATAAGGCTATTTGTGATGCTGTGGGAACTCTGTGGTGAAGTGTTGCAATACAATGACATTAGATCATAGATTTATTTGGGTATGTCATCCAAATTTTAAAACATTACCAAGTCCAACAAATTAGAGAAATACATTTACTCATAGTCTCCAAAGCTGCATTCTAACCTTGAAATTCCATTCCTGTCATGAGGCTCAGAGAAGAGGCTGACTTCTCTTTGAAATGGGGGATTAAAAAGGTAAAGGTTTCCCCTGACATGTCTGACTCTGGGGGCTGGTGCTCATCTCCATTTCTAAGCTGAAGAGCCGACGTTGTCCGTAGACACCTCCAAGGTCATGTGGCCGGCATGACTGCATGGAGCGCCGTTACCTTCCCACTGGAGCGGTACCTATTGATCTACTCACCTTGGCATGTTTTCAAACTGCTAGGTTGGCAGAAGCTGGAGCTAACAGCGGCCGCTCACGCCGCTCCTAGGGTTTGAACCTGGGACCTTTCGGTGTGCAATTTCAGCAGCTCAGTGCTTTAACACACTTCGCCATCGGGGCTCCTTGAAATGGGGGATAGGCATGACTTAATCTAGGACAGGGCTCCGGTGTGGAATCTGTTTTCAGTGCTAAGATCTGGTTCTGGAACATCTGTTCTGAGAGAGTGCCAAGGAACATGTTCTGAGTGGGTGCTGAGAAAAGGTGGCAATGTAAGTTCATCATTCACTTTAAATCAGCTATTCTTTCATTCCCCAGATGTTGCTAGATTACAGCTCCTAAAAGATGTTGCTAGATTACAGCTCATAGCTAGCATGGCAATTGGTCTAGGCTTCTAGAATTGCTATTGTATTTGAGGAGGCAAGTTTAGGAATCACTGATTTAAATGATAGTTCCCCATGGTATGGTGGAGAGAGGCCATCAGTTTTTTTTTTTAACATGGACCTTATGTCCCATTCTTAATGACCCAACCATAACAACTAATAGCTCCTTTCCCCAAACTCCTCCAAGTGGAAATCATAGTACTATTGGAAGATGAGTATACTTCTTGGCCATTGGGCGCTCATGACAACAGTTAGTAATGGGAGCTAATAAAATTCCAAATACATAGCACCATTTGAAGATGATTATAATCTGTCACATATTATATCTCTATCTAGCCCTGGATTGCCTGTTCTGACTGGCAGCAGCTGCCCGGGGGCTTAGGCAAAGAGTCTTTCACGGTGTCTGTTACCCAAGGTCTTTTAACTAGAGAAGCCAGAGACTGAACCTAGGCCTTTGGGCATGCAAACATGTGCACTTTCACTCAGCTATGGCCTATCCCTGGCTAAATAGCAGCCGGAAGGCTAAAGTGTTGGGACGGTGGTGTGGAAAGAATATATCTTTTTCAAAAACTCTGCAAGCTGCTGCCCCAGTTCAAGAAAAATCATAGATTTTTTTAAAGCATTTGAAGATTTGGAGGATTTTGTTTTTCTGTGGATGCATCTACATTGTAGAAATGTAGTTCAACACCACTTCATCTGCCATGGCTCAATGTTATGGAATTCTGGGATTTGTACTTTACTGAGGCATAAAGAAAGAGCAGGGACCCTACTTGTATCCAAACAAATCCTATCTTGGCTTGTTAAGATGACATATGACCACCTAAACATGGTTAATGTGTAGATTGGCTGCCACTGTTGTCAGAGGAAAAGAAATTATATGTTCCTTTAGTGCAATTTATCCCTTACAAGTGCCATTTGGAAAAGGTCACTTGACGTTATATATCAGCCTTTCCTGATTGTTGCACATTTCTGAATAAGCACTTACTTATTTCAATAGTCATTATTACCATTTTAATGTGGTGCAGTTGTACATTTATCATTGGTTTGTAGATCGAAACTGGAATGTTCAAAATGCCTCTTGAAATTGAACTTCCCCGTCAAGGTCCCATTTGTCATTGCCAAACTTCAGAAATCCCGTTGGCTCAGATTTTCCAAGTCATAATAATTGAAGCAAGAAGTGTTCATTTTCTATGATTATCTTTGTGAAACGTTTTCTTTTAAAGGTGCCAAGTCATCATATTAAAATCCCTGCATTATTCAAATGAGGAAAGGAGTGCAAGAAATGGGGATGTTTTATTATGTATGTATTTATTTACAGTATATGTATTTCATACCCCCCCCCCCAAAAAAAAATCATGAGCTACGAAAAGCAATGAATGAATAATGAAATGCAGTGAAATAAAAAAGTATTAAAGATAGACAGTTCAATAAAATGTGACGGAACCAATCCTACAAAAAATCAAACAAACATCAAATCAGATCCACTTCTAAAAGTTTGATGGAGCAAGAAGTGTATTTACCATAAATCTCATGTAACACTCTACTAAAAATCTTCTTTATGTGCACTGAGAAATTAATCTCCACACATGCAAATGTGTTTGTGTGTGTCAGAGGGTGGAGGGAGAGAAACTCTGCCTTTATCCCAGTATGGGACCCAATGCAGCTCACATAATTCAACATAGGAGGCATCTACATGAAATATAATGAATGCAATTTGACTCTTCCTTCTCATGTTTTGTAGTCATGCTTTTGTGGAAGGAAGCTCAGACATGATCTCTCCACTGAAGGGGACAAGCAGAAAGACAATGCCAGGAACTCTTGTCCTATGTTTCTCTTCCATAGCCTATGCACACTGCCACTTCAGTGTGCATTTTATACAGCTGTGTAGAAGGGGCCTCATATAATCCAGTTCTAAGCAGATAATATAAGATTATAAATATACAGTAGAGTCTCACTTATCCAACATAAACAGGCCGGCAGAACGTTGGATAAGCAAATATGTTGGATAATAAGACGGGATTCAGGAAAAGCCTAATAAACATCAAATTAGGTAATGATTTTACAAATTAAGCACCAAAACATCATGTTATACAACAAATTTGACAGAAAAAGTAGTTCAATGCGCAGTAATGCTATATAGTAATTATTGTATTTCCAAATTTAGCACCAAAATATCACACTGAATTTAAAACACTGACTACAAAAACACTGACTACTAAAAGGACGACTGCGTTTGATAATCCAGAGCATTGGATAAGTGAATGTTGGATAAGTGATAAGTTCATACTGTAATATGAAATAATTACTGTGGTAGAATAATACAGAACAATATAATCTCTAAAACCAGGACATTAAATAAAGAGCAACACTCTGTAAGCAGGGAAATTCCAGAAAGGAAACAATCAGGGCCAGCTGCTGCTGCTCAGTCGTTTAGTTGTCTCTGACTCTTTGTGACCTCATGTACCAGTCCATGCCAGAGCTCCCTGTCAGCCGTCACCACCCCCAGTTCCTTCAAGGTCAACCCAGTCACTTCAAGGATACCGTCCATCCATCTTGCCCTTGGTCGGCCTCTCTTCCTTTTTCCTTCCATTTTCCGAGCATCGTGATCTTTTCCAAGCTTTCCTGTCTTCTCATGATGTGGCCAAAATACTTCAGCTTTGCCTCTAATATCCTTCCCTCCAGTGAGCAGCCGGGCATTATTTCCTGGAGGATGGACTGGTTGGATCTTCTTGCGGTCCAAGACACATAGAATCATAGAATCATAGAATAGTAGAGTTGGAAGAGACCTCATGGGCCATCCAGTCCAACCCCCTGCCAAGAAGCAGGAAATCGCATTCAAAACACCCCCGACAGATGGCCATCCAACCTCTGTTTAAAAGCTTCCAAAGAAGGAGCCTCCACCACAGTCTGGGGGAGAGAGTTCCACTGCCAAACAGCTCTCACAGTGAGGAAGTTCTTCCTGATGTTCAGGTGGAATCTCCTTTCCTGTAGTTTGAAGCCATTGTTCCGCGTCCTAGTCTCTCAGGATTTTCCTCCAGCACCAAAGTTCAAAAGGGTCTATTTTCCTTTGCTCAGCCTCCCTTATGGTCCAGCTCTCACATCCATAGGTTACTATGGGGAATACCATTGCTTTGACTATGCGGACTTTCGTTGCCAGTGTGATGTCTCTGCTCTTCACTATTTTGTCAAGGTTGGCCATTGCTCTCCTCCCAAGAAGTAAACATCTTCTGATTTCCTGGCTGCAGTCTGCATCTGCAGTGATCTTCGTGCCTAGAAATATAAAGTCTGTCAATGCCTCCACATTTTCTCCCTCTATTTGCCAGTTATCAATAGGTGTAGTTGCCATGATCTTGGTTTTCTTGACGTTTAACTGCAACCCAGCTAACACCTCCCAAGAAAGGATTCTTCCAGAAAGGAAGCTGAGAAGGGAGAGAAGCAGTGTGTATTACCAAAGTCATTATTATTACTATCATTACTATTATTATTATTGTTATTGTTGTTGTTGTTATTATTATTATTATTATTATTATTATTATTATTATTATTATTATTTTGCTGTGAATCATGAAAATGAACACAATCTGGCTCCAAGTATTCAAAAACACTCAAATCAGAATATATAAAATATACTGTGGTATAATAAAACAGAACAATACAATCTCTAAAATCAGAACACTAAACAAAGAACAACACTCTGAAAACAGGGAAATTCCAGACAGGAAACAGTCAGACCCAGCTAACACCTCCCAACAAAGTATTCCCATCACCAAAGTCTGGAAAATCCTCTGTTTTCTGAGGGCCACAGCCTTTTTTTTTTTTTTTTGGAATATGTGCGCTCAAGCACTGCATATGGGTACTTCTTCATCTACACAGACAGTAGAAGCACATAAAATATCGCAAAGAACAACACTCTGAAAAAAAGGGAATTCCAGACAGGAAACAATCAGGGCCAGCTAACACCTCCCAACAAAAAATTCCCTCAGGGAGGAAGCAGCCAAGCTTTAAAGCTACATGCTAATCATTTTGGCTAATTACAGCATTCATACTTGCCTCCAACAGACAAAAAAAAAAGAACAATCAGAAATATTGTATAATCACAAGCTTTAGGAAATAATATCCCCTGATGGCGCAGCGTGTTAAAGCACTGAGCTCCTGAACTTGTGGACCGAAAGATCGCAGGTTCGAACTGGGCAAGCAGAGTGAGCCACCACTGTTAGCCCCAGCTTCTGCCAACCCAGAAGTCCAAAAACATTCAAATGTGAGTAGATCAATAGGTACTGCTTTGGCGGGAAGGCAACGGCACTCCATGCAGTCATGCCACATGACCTCGGAGGAGTCTACGGACAACGCCAACTCTTCGGCTTAGAAATGGAGATAAGCACCAACCCCTAGAGTCAGACATGATTGGACTTAATGTCAGGGGAAAACCTTTATCCTTTACCTTAACTACCACCAATTCCTCAATACTTTATTTCCCATACCACCATACTTCGCCACAGCAACATGTGGCCGGGCACAGCTAGTGGTGTTATACCACCATAGCAACAGAGACTCTGGAAAGTGGCTGGATCTCCCACCCAAATCAGATATCAACTGACTCTCCCAAAATGGGTATAACAGTGCAACTGAATTTTTGTATGGGAAGTCATAATGTGGCAGAAGGAGGTCAATAATGAAGGTACCGATTCGTAAAAAAAAAAAACACTTATAAAACATTTTCCCATGGACAGAAATAGTACATCATGTTGTAAGGCCCCATCATGCAATTTGCCACCCCTTGTACAACTTGGTGTGGCAATGATATTTCTCTATTGAAAGAGGTGGAGTATTTCAGTGGACTTAGGGGAACTTTCTTAGCCTTGGGGACGCAGATTACATAAACCTGTGAAAATATAACACCCATCCCACCCAAAGTTGAAACATTGTATGTGTTTGTGTGTTCGGCTGGGAGGGTCTCAGACCTGTTTAAAAAGCGAATCACAGTTTCTCAAGAAATGCAACCCGCCCTTTTCTGGTCAGAACCATTTGCAATGTAATAATAATAATAATAATAATAATAATAATAATAATAATAATAATGGGACAACAAAACATTGCATGGAAAGTTCCTTGACAAAATTGAAGGAAAAGCTGATAAGGAGAAGACATGGCTCTGGCTCACAAATGGGACACAGAAGAAGGAGACAGAAGACCTGTTCCTTGCAGCCCAGGAGCAAACAAATGCAATGAAGGCCAAAATCGAAAAATCAACTGATAACCCAAAATTCAGACTGTGCAAGAAAGCTCACGAAACCATTGATCATATTGTCAGCTGCTGTAAGAAAATCGCACGGACAGACTACAATTAGAGGCACAACTATGTGGCCCAAATGATCCATTGGAACTTATGCCTCAAGTACCACCTCCCAGCAGTAAAGAACTGGTGGGATCACAAACCTGCAAAAGTATTGGAAAATGAGCATGCAAAGATACTGTGGGACTTCGGAATCCAGACTGACAAAGTTCTGGAACACAACACACCAGACATCACAGTTGTGGAAAGGAAAAAGGTTTGGATCATTGATGTTGCCATCCCAGGTGACAGTCGCATTGACGAAAAACAACAGGAAAAACTCAGCCGCTATCAGGACTTCAAGATTGAATTTCAAAGACTCTGGCAGAAACCAGTGCAGGTGGTTCTGGTGGTGATTGGCACACTGGGTGCCATGGCAAAAGATCTCAGCCAGCATTTGGAAACAATAGACATTGACAAAATCACGATCTGCCAACAGCAAAAGGCCACCCTACTGGGATCTGCACACATCATCCGAAAATACATCACACAGTCCTAGACACTTGGGAAGTGTTCGACTGGTGATTTTGTGATACGGAATCCAGCATATCTATCTTGTTTGCTGTGTCATAATAAAATAATAATAATAATAATAATAATAATAATAATAATAATAATAATAATAATAATAATAATAACAACAACAACTTTGGAGGGGGTCAAAAAGTTATGTTGGGGAAATTGGAATTGGAAACAACCAAAACTGTATTAGACAGTAAGTCATTCCTTCTCTTTATTTCTGGGTGTAATTTGCTATCTGGGTTTTAGGGGTTAGACTGGTTTGGCCACTGAGGAGCAGGAAAACAAAAAAAGCAAAATGCCACTTAGACCTTCAAAAGTTGCTTGTCCCTGAACCAAAGTATGAGAGAATAAAACCATTGGAGCTTAGAGAAAGCCCAAAAATAGATGAACTGTATATCATCAGGAAAATTATGACACATTGTGAGCGCAAAACTCTTCAAGGGTTTAATTTCCGTCACTAGAGATGTTACTGAGATTTTTCAATAATGAGTACTGTTGAGGGCTTTCCCAGTTTCCTGTTTTTTTAGGAAGAACTTGCGAATGAGGAAGTTATTTCTTTATCTTATTTATTAGTCACCTTCCTCCAGGAGTCCATAATATCATTAAAATTACAATTATGCTGCTACATAACTCAAGGAGCCTGAGCGAGAATGGTTGCAATAAATCACTCTCTATTAGAACTAAAACTTAGGGGAAAACCTAGGAAGCAATGCTCTTCATTTACCAGCTAGGATGGCTAGTATAATATTCCCGTCAGGTTGAGAATTTATGTGACAGACAAAAGACCTTTAGCAAGTGCTGCTGGAAGACAGCGCAGTAAAAGCTGGCAAGAAAATACCTTACCATTGAAAAAAAATAACAATGCTAAGTAATTCAAAGTGCTAGCGCTTCTTATTTATATAGCCCTATGCCACTTAGCACACATGTATTTCAAAGTGCTATTTCCTCCATACACTAAGGGACTCTTCTCTGGGATTTCGGCAAGACCAGGTAGTCCAAAAAACACCCCAAAGTGTGGAGATTTGCTTCCTATAGTTTACACAGCCTTTTTGCTGATATATATATACTGTATATACTCGAGTATAAGCCTAGTTTTTCAGCCTTTTTTTTAAGACTGAAAAAGCCCCCCTCAGCTTATACTCGGGTGAGGGTCCTGGTTGGCTTATATTTGGGTCAGCTTATACTCAAGAATATATGGTACATTTATTATTTTTCTCTATTATTGATATTATTACATTTATTTTCCTCTATTATTGTTGCTACTATTACATTTATTTTACTCTTTTTATTATTAATAATAATACGTTTATTATTTCACTCTGATCTTATTATTATTATTGCATTTATTATTTTACTCTATTTATTATTACATGTATTATTTTCTTGTATTTATTATTATTATTATATGTATTATTTTACTCTATTATTATTAAAAGGATACATAAGGGAATTTACATTGAAGAAGATGATGAGAATAATGATTTAATCAGAGTCTTATCTTAAATTTGAGCTTGATGTCAAAAACATTTAACCTACTGATGCCTCAATTAATGTAATTTTATTGGTATCTATTTTTATTTCTGAAATTTACCACCCTCAGCTTATACTGGAGTCAAAGTTTTCCCAGTTTTTTGTGGTAAAATGAGGTGCCTCGGCTTATATTCGGGTCAGCTTATACTAGAGTATATACGGTAATTTTATTGGTATCTCGGCTTATACTGGAGTCAATGTTTTCCCAGTTTTTTGTGGTAAAATTAGATGCCTCGGCTAATATTCAGGTCGGCTTATACTCGAGTATATACGGTAATCATTCTATTATTATTCTATTATTGTAGTATATTATCATATTATTACTATTATATTATTATTATATTATTCATTATTCGTGACTGCATTGAAACTAGAATAGAGAAAAATCAGCGTGGAAACTGCAAGAGGTACCATAGATTGTTGTACATGGAAATAATGGTAGTAAATAGTTATGATTTATTAAATACAGTTATATATTACAATTATATATATTTGTTATTTAAACTATACATATTGCAAAATTATGGTGTTTTTCTCGAAGTGACACGCCACCCAAGTCATGCTAGGTTTTTTGGTGAATTTTGACACACCAAGCACAAAAGGTTGCCCATCATTGCCCTAGGTGTTAAGTTTTGGCCCTGAAATCTCATGGTCTCAGATACTCTCAACTTGGAAATGTTACTCTTTTGTCACAGTGCCAGAACACATGTGCAGCTAATATGCTATCAATTTGGCTGTGCTCATGCCCTAGCTCTGTTCTTTACAACTGAGCTAGAATTCTGAGTTTTCAAATGAAAAGAACTCAAGAAGACAATGAAGACATTAGGGAAAGTTTTGAAAGGGTTTACAAATGCCTTTTAACTTTCCTAGATATAATAACCTTCACGAAGCTCTGAATGACATTAATTTGCTCCTGAAAGAAAGACTAGCTTTCAAATACAAAACAAACATTCCATCTTTTGTTAAGGAAAAGCAATATATTTTGGCTTTATTTTGTTTTACTGTCTTGCCGATTTGACTTATGGAACAAGAGAAGTCTTTTAAGAAGGTGACACTGTGTACTGTATTGTGTGGGCTAGATTTTCAATTCTATATATTAAATAATCTCTTCACTATAAAATATTTTGCAATGAAGTCTTCTTATTTACTAATGGGGCTTGGTGAGGCAGATCTTGACCCTATGATTTGCTTGGGTCACTGGTGGGCCAAACTGGATGACGTTTTCATTCATGTTAAGATCTTTTTTCTCTTAAGGTTTTCTGGGTGGGAGGTTGTTGTTGTTTATTTGTTCAGTTGCTTCCGACTCTTCATGACCTCATGGATCAGCCCACGCCTGAGCTCCCTGTCAGCTGTCACCACCCCCAGCTCTTTCAAGGTCAAGCCAGTCACTTCAAGGATACCATCCATCCATCTTGCCCTTGGTCGGCCCCTCTTCCTTTTTCCTTCCATTTTCCCCAGCATCATTATCTTCTCCAAGATGGGTGAGAGGAGGGAGAGGTTAAATGAGAAACAAACCTGGACTCCTGAAGTAGTTCTTCCTACTTCTTCCATCTTGTTCTATGGAGTAAAACCATGCCTTATGGATATACTTACTTTTGATCTTCACTGTCTTATTGATGTAAAACACAAGACATCCATGCTCTGTGGATCCCTTCATGTTTAACACATTTTTTTTTTGTGTCAGGAGGAACTTGAGTTGCTTCTGTTTAACACATAAAAGTTATCTATAGGTAGAAAAAGTGGTAGGAAGGGTATATTTTTCCTGAAATTGTTTTGCATACTTCTGTTTGTGCATATAGAATATTTTGCGGATCACTTTTTCCTGCCCAATGTCGCACCTTGCGTTAGCTTCACCTTGCTAAATACACCAGGCTGTACACAGGTTGAAGTCTTTTGTAGTTTATTAGGAAATAGGAAAATAATAGTTCTTAAAAAGCAAAAGTAAAGTTCCAGAGGATTGTTCCAAGAAAACGTTAGGAATAAAACAAGGTTCCATGAATACATGACAAAGTCCCATAACATGAATACACCAAAGCTGCAAGATAATACAGGAAAGCAAGAACTGGCTTCTTGACTCACACGAGAAGTTTCATTGGCAAATATTTCTCTCTCAGCACACTCTTTTAATACCTTTGCATAGCATGAACACATTTCTTTGGCCTCTGACCTCCCTCTTGTTTGCTATTCTGCGAATCCTAAATTCCAAACGGCCAGCTCGATCCAAAGATTCCGTTTCGTCAAGGCCAGACAGCTCATTAGCATTAGTGTCTGTCTGCATGCTATCAGACTGGGAGCTGTCCTCCCTTTGCACCTGGCTAGCTTCAGTATCATCTTCAGAATCATCAACACCCTTCCCTGCCATGGAAAAGCCTCCCTGCTCCTCATCTGCCACAGCAGGAACACTCTGAACCTGAATCCCATAATTCCCATCAGAGTCACTTTGAGGCTCTAGCTGAGTCACAACACCCAAGTATTCACTGTCATGTGATGTCCAGATAGTGTGATGACTGTATGCTTAGTATACAGAAATGGTCTTAAATCAATTCAGGCTATTTCCATCTCATTTAGAACTGTCTACATCCAGCATATGGAAAAGTGCCTTCCCTGGACTCCAGTACTCCAAAAAAAAGGGGGACTTTTCAAAACTCTGGTCTACTCCTGGGATGAGCAATTATCTCCAGGTACACATGCATAATCTTATCTTCTCAAAACCAATGCAAAAAAAGTAGGATGACTTTAATCCTTTGGACACCAGGGAGACAAGTTAATTGTGACTATCCCATGCCACACACTTGGTGCAGCTCAAGCATGACTAACTTTCGCTGACTCATGCAGGAATCAGCCTTACAATGTCCAACCCAAAGCAAAATAAGATTTAAAACTGGATGTTCTTTAGTAAGTAAGGATTTGTAAATTGCTCATAAAGTGCCCACTTCAGGCCTTCTAATTAATTGTGAAATGGAAAAGAAGCATGTTCTCTTGTCCTTGCCTTTCCATTGTTTCCTCATTAACTTGGCCTGCTACATTCTGGGGGGAATTTATGAAAGTAGACAGTCTTCTCAATCTATGTAGGCAACCTACAATATTCTGAATGTGGGGAGGTGGACAATGTAAATCACAGGTTCCTTGTGTCATCATTTTCAACTTCAAAATATGAAAGTCAATACGTGGATCACAGGAGCAATAAAAGAGGAATCAGGGCCATTAGCACATGATTGAAAAATGCCAGAAGAAGACTTTATATTAATACAATCAATATAATTATTGAATCACTGGATTTGTACCCCACTTTCCCCCAATATGGCTTACAGATAAAAACAAATACAATCATATTTTGTAAAAATGTACCAAACATCAAAATTAAAAGTATTTAGCTTTCTGTAGTACTAAAACCATTTAAAACATTAAGAGCATAGACTAAAAGTAGTACAGCACACAACAATATGCCAAACTGTCAGTCCTAAAACACCTGCTAGGATACAAATGTGGAGTTTGTTTCCAAAAGGTATCAATAAACAAAAAATGATAAATGAGTCATAGGTTGCAGCACATGGTTGGCTATGAGTAGAATATTGTTTACATATCAACAGAGTATGTCCAAGGTAAAGTATAGGCGAACAGAAATTTTGGCGCCCCCCCCCAAAAAAAAACCAGTCACTGAAAAATAAAAGCGTTGGATAAGCAAAAATAATAAGGAGGGTAATAAGGAGGGATTAAGGAAAAGCCTAAATAAAGAACAACAATCAGGGGAAATCCAGACAGGAAGCAATCAGAGACAGCTAACACCTCCCAAAAAAAGATTCTCCCAGGCAAGAGGAAGCCAGGCCTTGAAGCCACAGGGCCATTAAATGCTAATCAAGGTGATTAATTACAACATCCACACCTGCCTCTCAACAGACAAGAGCTCTTTCTCCCACCCTGGACATTATTCCAAAGACAAATATACCCCACTTGCCTTGTTTCCAACGACGGCAGCAGGCTCCAGAAGGCCCGCCCGGCCCACCAGAAGGGCCAACGTGGGCTCCAGAAGGCCCAGCATGGGCTCCGGAAGGCCCGCCCAGCCCACCGGAAGGGCCGACGCGTGCTCCAGCTGCTGTAACCGGTGTAAGAAAGCTTCCTTCCACCAGCTGAGAGCGTGCTTCTCGCGAGGCCTCACCCTTCTCGTGAGGCTTTCCTGGAGGCCTCGCCCTTCTTGCAAAGCCTCGCTCTTCTCGAGAGGCCTTTCTGGAGGCCTCGCCCTTCTCGCAAGTCCTCGCTCTTCTCGCGAGGCCTTCCTGGAGGCCTTGCCAGGAAGGCATTCGGTGGTTTGGCGAGCCGATGGTCCTGTGCTCCGCCGCCACCACCACTGTGAGGTTTAAAGAGCCCCATAGCAAGAGCAACCACCACTCCAGGATGCCCTTTGCAAACAAGCAGATGAGGCTTCCCTCCACTTGCAACCCTTTGGCAAAGTGGTTGAAAGAGCTCCATAGCAAAAGCAACCAACCACTCCAGGACACCCTTTGCAAATGCTTGCAACCCGGTTTAAGAGCCCCACTAAAAAAACATACGACGGCATTCGAAAAATTGGCTATCATGGTTCGATAGTGTCTGCAGTAATCTTTGCGCCTAGAAATACAAAGTCTGTCACTGCCTCTGTGTTTTCTCCCTCTATTTGCCGGTTATCAATCAGTCTGGTTGCCATAATTTTGGTTTTCTTGATGTTTAATTGCAACCCAGCTTTTGCACTTTCTTCTTTCACCTGGGTGATAAGGTTCCTCAGCTCCTCCTCACTTTCAGCCATCAAAGTGGTATCATCTGCATATTGAAGGTTGTTAATGTTTTTCCAGCAATTTTAACTCCAGCCTTGGATTCATCAAGCTCCACACGTCGCATGATGTGTTCTGCATACAAGTTGAATAAGTATGGTGAAAATATACAGCCCTGCTGTACTCCTTTCCCAATCTTGAACCAGTCTGTTGTTCCGTGGTCTGTTCTTACTGTTGCTACTTGGTTGCTATACAGATTTCTCAGGAGACAGACAAGGTGACTTGGTATCCCCATACCACCAAGAACTTGCCACAATTTATTATGATCCACATAGTCAAAGGCTTTAGAATAGTCAATAAAACAGAAATATATGTTTTTCTGAAACTCCCTAGCTTTCTCCATTATCCAGCGGATATTGGCATACTATATAGTATCCCTGACATACTATATATATATACTTTTAAAATATTTTGAGCATTCTCATTTCTGAAGTTATCATTGCTTTATGCTCTTTGAATGTTGCTGTTCTTGTCTTTTAGCTGTTGTGTATCATCTCAGAATCAATGATGAAAGGCAGAACAAAAATGCTGCACTAAATAAAGGTGAGATATAGGACTAATTGAAAGAGAGAGATGGAAATTCTTTCAAACTTTTGAGAAAAACAGAAAGTTCAACCGACATGTGAGGCGCATATGTGAGAATAGCTCATAAACACATCTCTTAAGGAGCTTCTCTCACTCCTGATCCATGTGATAATTATCCTTGCCATCGCTAAAGACCTCAGATTACATATTGAAATCTCCAGCATGGCCCTGTTCTAGTTCAGCTGCTGACCCAAGCCTCTCTGTGGTAGGGTTTCTGTTTACAGAGAAAATACAAGTTGGAGGGGCAAAGCAAAGACATCTCTAATGGGGCGGGGAGGGGGTGTCTGTATACAGTGTGCTTTAAAATGACCTACAGCAGCACTTGAATTAGAAGTGCTCTAGCTGCCATAGCTAGTCCATTTTAGCTTCCTTTTTTGGTTGGTAAAACTGTCAAGTCGCCTAAGGCTGTAACACTCAGCCGACACCCTATGATGTGGGAAAGAGAAATGTGCTTATGGTATGTTAAGTGAACTTGCCGTACATACAAGTGAATTTTAAAAGGAAAGAATCTTTGTGTGTCTCCAGAAAAGGAAACAATATATTGAGTTGACCAAAGCTGGCATGGTTCTTAAAACTTTTTAAAATGTGTTTACCGTTTTGACTATAGTTTTAGATGGGTTGAGGAGTGCGAGTTTTCTACATCTGCCTAGTAATTAAACATGGCAGAATAAATTTCAGAAGAACAAATGTCCATTCAAAATTCACATTCTGCATGGTGACTCAGGATGTATCTACACTGTAGAACGGATGCAGTTTGATACCACCTTAATTGCCAGGGCTCAATGTTATGGAACCATGGGATTCATAATGTGATGAGACATTGGCACTCTGGCAGATAAATCTAAAGATTTTTTAAAACTACAATTCCTATGATTTCACAGTGTAGAGCTATGGCAGTTAAAGTGGTGTGGTATCAAGCTGCATTAATCGTGTTCCAGACTTCTCCTTCCAAAAATCCCAGGCCAGCTTATTGGCTGTTAGAAATCATGGAAGTTGAAGTCTAAAACACCTGAAGGGCCGAAGTTTGCCCACGCCTGGTATAGATGCATCCTTCAGCCCATCTATATTGCCAGATAATGCAGCATAGCTGTCACAGTAGCCTGGATACTGAAAATTTGGGACATAATGAATATGGACAAGCTGACATACTATATCTTAGCCCATCAAGGCAAATCAAAGAAAACAACAGACTGGAACGCAGTAAAAAATTACTTTCAGACAGGGAAAACCTTGTATACTTAAAAATGGAGAGGGACGTGAGACAAGCTCAGAATGGTCATTTTACCCAGTTGGATGATTTGGAAGCCAAGAGAAAGTTTTCCATTTCATTTTACCTTCCCCCCCCCCCTTTTCTTTCTTTTTGTATATCTTAGTTACCTTACCCATCTCCCCTCTCTAAACCAACCCCTACCCACAATACCCAACATTACCCTATTAACACACACTCATTTCACTTCAAATCTTCATTTATTTAATGTACGTCACTTTTTCCCATAATAACTTATTGTTGCAAGAGCTGGTCCATAAGGAAGGCTGAACGAAGGAAGATAGATGCTTTTGAACTCTGGTGCTGGAGAAAAATCCTGAGAGTGTCTTGGACCGCAAGAAGATCCAACCAGCCCATAATCCAGGAAATAATGCCCGGCTTCTCACTGGAGAGAAGGATATTAGATGCAAAGTTGAAGTATTTTGTCCACATAATGAGAAGACAGGAAAGCTTGGAAAAGATCACAATGCTGGGGAAAACGGAAGGAAAAAGGAAGAGAGGCCAACCAAGGGCAAGATGGATGGACGGTATCCTTGAAGTGACTGGCTTGACCTTGAAGGAATTGGGGGCGGCGACGGCCGACAGGGAGCTCTGACGTGGGCTGGTCCATGAGGTCACGAAGAGTCAGAAACGACTATGCAATTGAGCAGCAGCACTTTTCAAATCTTAATAAAAATATTTTTTTTAAGAAATCATGGAAGTTGAAGTCTAAAACACCTGGAGGGCCGAAGTTTGCCCACGCCTGGTATAGATGCACCTTTCAACCCATCTATATTGCCAGATAATGCAGCATAGCTGTCACAGTAGCCTGGAGCATCCAAACAATGCACCCAGGCTAAAGTGGTTTAATGCATGCTAAGGTTTTTTCTCTGGCTTACACTCAGGTTAAAAAAACACTTGCAAAGATCTGGATTTTCTAGAAAGACCTGAATCTTTTTACGTGCTATGACAGCGGAGACAAACATTTGAAATAGCCAAATGCGGTCCCAGATGGCATCTCCACAGCCAACCCATGCTCCCCGGGCTAAGGCAGCCCAGGGATGTGGGACAGCATTGCTTCATGAGCGTTCCTTCATCCTGTTTTCTCCTCATCCCCCCAAATGGCGAGAAGGGCTCCTTACCATTACTGGAGACTGCCCTCTCCCTGTATCACCCTCACCGAAGACATAGCAGACCACTGAAAAGGAGAAAGGGCTTCCTGCTGCATAGCTCTGTCATGTCATCAGTGAGGCCAATCCAAGAACATGTCAGCCTCCAGCAATAGTAAAGAGGCTTTCTCCCAAGGCGGTGGTGAAGAGAGACTTTGTATGTTCTTCCCTTGTTCAGCTGTACTGAATCAGCATCAGCACAGGTGGGCTGTATTGCCAGTCCCCTGCCAATGAGTTAGGGTATAGTACCCGTGTGGGGAGAACATGTGGCACCAAAATGGCATTTTTAATATTATTTATTTATTTATTTCCAGCATTTATACCCCGCCCTTCACACCCAGGGGACTCAGGGCGGCTTACAACAGTTAGCAACATTTAATGCAAAGAACATAATAATAAAACAAAAACAGTACATATCATCAATTAAAACTATAAAAAATACATCATTAAAATACATTATAACAATTAAAACATATGTAAATTAGCTCCATTTGTCTAAAAACTGTTAATGTGGGATTTGTGTATTGATAGTGTTTAAATGCAATTTGTGCCATGCTTATATTGCAACTGATTGAATCATCCAGAATGTACCATAGTGTGGAAAGAGTTAATTGCCAAGAAGCTATGATGTCCTTGATGTGTGGCTGGAACTAGGGAGCATCCAGACACAAGTGTTTGTGCATAACGATTGCATCAGTTCAGTTGAGTTCGGTCTGCCTAGAGTTCGAGTCAAGTTTTGTTGGAGAACAGAGCAATCCTGTGTTCGTCTGTCGTCTGCAAGTCTGTTTGTGTTGATTATTGCTGCATACAGTAAAACTTTGTAAATAGATTTACCAACGTCTCTGAATATCTTTGTTCTGCGTTCCACTACTTCCATCCAATTACTGCTGCGCTGCAAATACTCTGACAAAAACCTCATGCTTAGATCCATTTGTCTAAAAACCTCATTTGTCTAAAAACCTCATGCTTCAGTTTGTCCCATGTTTTATGCCAATGTGGAAGGGCCTTAGTGGTAGTCATGTATCAGTGGGTTGCATTGCTTAGATGTCTCAGCATGGCTGCATAACATTTGTGATATTTAAAAACGTATGACTGAGAAATGCCTTTACAAATGTGTGGAAGTGGATTGGGTTTTCAGCTGTGGATATTATTGAGCTGAGAATCCAGTGTAAAGGCTTGGAACAGTTTCCATCCTGGAGGAAGATAAGCTGGGATGGCTGGAGACAGTCTGATGCCTGAGGGCATTAACTGCAAAAGGCAGTTGCTTTCAACTATATCAAGGTGTGTAATACTCTGTGCTAGCCAAGTTATTTCATTTATGAGAAGCAAAAAGTTACTACAAGACCCCCTCCCCAGGCCTGGCATTAACAATTTGGTAACTAAAAATTGCCATGACACCATCGAGTATAAGCCTAGTTTTTCAGCCCTTTTTTTAAGACTGAAAAAGCCCCCCCCTTGGCTTGTACTCGGGTGAGGGTCCTGGTTGGCTTATATTTGGGTCAGCTTATACTCGAGAATATATGGTACATTTATTATTTTTCTCTATTATTATTGATATTATTACATTTATTATTTTTCTCTATTATTGTTGCTACTATTGCATTTATTTTACTCTATTATTATTATTATTATTATTATTATTATTATTATTATTATTACTATTACTACTACTACTACTACATCTTGTTTCACTCTGATCTTATTATTATTGCATTTATTATTTTACTCTATTTATTATTATTTCTCTGTATTTATTATTACCTTTGTATGTTCCTGCTCCCCGTGGTCTCCATTCCCTTATCTTTCTCACCCGAGTTTTAATCTTTGTATTCATGCAGCCGGCCCTGTTTTTACTGTTTTTTGTGATTTGCGTTGTAGTGTATATTGTATATTATTATTTACTGTATCGTTTATTGCTCTATATTATGTTGTATTCATACTTGTTATATTGTTTTGCTCTGGGCATGGCCCCATGTAAGCCGCCCCGAGTCCCCGCTGGGGAGATGGTGGTGGGGTATAAATAAAGTTTTATTATTATTATTATTATTACATGTATTATTTTACTCTATTATTATTAAAAGGATACATAACCACATTTACATTGAAGAAGATGAGAAGAATGATTTGATCAGAGTTGGACAGTCTTATCTTAAATTTGAGCTTCATGTAAATATTCAAAAACATTTAACCTACTGATGCCCCAATTAATGTAATTTTATTGGTATTTATTTTTATTTCTGAAATTTACCACCCTCGGCTTATACTGGAGTCAATGTTTTCCCAGGGTTTTTTTTTTTTTTTTTGGTAAAATTAGGTGCATCGGCTTATATTCGGGTCGGCTTATAATCGAGTATATACGGGTATTTCTAAGCCAAACATATGTGAATTGCTACTAAGCATGAGCTATGATGAACTACTATACCTCATGTGTAAGTCAACAGTAGGTGTTGGATTTTCATATGATCCATGGATAAGTCAAGGGTTATGGATAGAGGTCCTTAAGCTGAGGGACACCTAGGGAATATGTTGGGTAGCAGGGCGAATCTGTGGGGCAGTGAAGGAAACCATGGGGCAGCACCCTGCATTACCTCTCTTACTATCACACACTGTTTCCCATCTTTTCCCAGCTTGGTCCTGCTCTGTCCCTGGCATAGTCTATTAGAATCAGATATTCAAAAAGGCCAGATTGAGACAGTAGAAGGGATCAGTGCTTCTTTCAAGTAATCCCGGAATGAACTAAGTCTTGCCTCTTACCACTCTGCTCAGAGAAAGGATGGTTCTTTTTGTTACATTAATGTACAATATTTTGATACATTGATGTACAGGATTCATATTCTTCCATGGTTAAATTACCACAAATTTTTGGGGTAGATTTTTTAATGAAAATTTTCAGATATACCCTGTTTCCCCTAAAATAAGACATCCCCAGAAAATAAGACCTAGTAGAGGTTTTGCTGAATTGCTAAATATAAGGCCTCCCCCGAAAGTAAGACCTAGCAAAGTTTTTGTTTGTAAGCATGCCCTCCGAACAGAACCCCATAGAATGCAGGATTGGTAAATGTATATACCATAGAGTATTGTACATGGAAATAATGGTAGTAATAAGAAATTCTTGATAGAATTCACAGTTTGGTTATGCTGGTTTGTGATGACAACTACTGTGCAGTATATAATAAATGTTCATTTTTTGTTCAACAATAAATGTGAGCTCTTCTTCATGGATAAATAAGACATCCACTGAAAATAAGACCTAGCGCATCTTCGGGAGAAAATATTAATATAAGACACTGTCTTATTTTCGGGGAAACACGGTACTATATATGAGTATATAGAATATATTCTTGATGCATTTTTCATTATCTCTCCTTTTAGATCTTGTTGGTGTTTATTTCTGTTGTTGCTGTCATACCAATCAGTTCATCCCATTTGCTGTAAAACATGGTTAATAAACCATATTTACATGTGCAAGATGCCAGACTGTTTTTGTTTTGGGAAGGCCATGCATTTAACATTAATCACCTTGTATTCAAATAGCGGGTGTTATGCTCACCCGC